>NW_027507787.1:25729728-26329728 GCF_037356315.1 Lithobates pipiens
ATTAAAACTTGTTTTTCAAGTTTGTATTCCTCCTTTTTTTTTCCTGTACAAGGACAAACTTCTTCTTAGGACAAGGAGAGGCTAAACTGAAATGCATACAAAAATCTTACGGAGCTGAACCAAGGAAGATCCTACTGAGACAAGAATAGACCTTTTTTTCTCTGGTTTAGACCCACTTAGCTATGGTATGCTGAGCTAAAACACAAGTTTTACTTGCATGCCATCTGAAAGCCAACAGGATTCCAATCAGCCCCACTGCTGTGGGATTAGCCTCATGGTCCCTAGTATGCAGATGTAGCAAGTCTGGTCATGGATGCTCCCTTACCCCCCTCTTTGGAAAATCTATTGTGTCAAGGTCCTGTTTTTTCCATCCCGCTTAGCAGACCCCTAGCTTTTAACAGTCTGCCTTTTAGGAGCCAGGTATTGAGGGACAGGGGGCCATCTGATGCCTACAAAGCTTAAAGCTCAAACATAAAACAGAGGAATATACTGTACCGTGATACCTGGAAGGTTTATAAATCATGGTGCAAGTCACTGCAAATTCATGCCCATTCTTCTTGTAGCATATATCGTGGCTTTCTCCAAAAGGGAGTGCTTTAGCAGCCAACTTTAACCACTTCCCCCGGACCATTTTGCTGGCCAAAGACCAGACCACTTTTTGCGATTCGGCACTGCGTCGCTTTAACAATTGCGGTCATGCGACGTGACTCCCAAACAAAATTTACATCCTTTGCCACAAATAGAGCTTTCTTTTGGTGGTATTTGATCACCTCTGCGGTTTTTATTTTTTGCTCTATAAACAAAAATAGAGCGACAATTTTGAAAAACAACAAAAAAAACAAAAAAAACACAGCATTTTTTACTTTGTTATAAAAATCCCCCAAAAATATATATAAAAAAAAAAATTTCCCCTCAGTTTAGGCCGATGCGTATTCTACATATATTTTTGGTAAAAAAAAAAAAAAAAAAAAAAAAAAAATCGCAATAAGTGATTGATTTGCGCAAAAGTTATAGAGTTTACAAAATAGTGGATAGTTTTATGACATTTTTATTCATTTTTTTTTACTAGTAATGGCGGCGATCAGCGATTTTTTTTATTGTGACTGCGACATTATGGTTGACAGACATTTTTGGGACCATTGTCACTGGCAGTGAAGGGGTTAACCAGTGGGTGGCAGTGTAGGGGTTAAGTGTTCCTAGGGGTTTGTGACCGTTAGGGGCTGGGCTATCTTTTAGTGAACACTGATCTCTGCTTCATTTACATGGAACATAGATCAGCGTCACTTGTTGCTAGGCAGAAAGGGGAGATGCATCTCCCAGTTCAGCCTCCCTGTGAGACGATTGCGGGTATGCCCTCGGCGATCGAGTCCGCGGGACCCGCGACCGGACTCATGGGGGTCCCGGGCAGCGCGCTCGCGATGGCAGGGTGGCACTTAAAATGGATGTACCTGTACACCAATATGCCTGCCCGTGCCATTCTGCCGATGTACATCGGCGTGCACCGGTCGGGAAGTGGTTAAAGTGGAAAAACCTAAATCCATTAATGATCTACCAAAATAGTTAGATTCAAACATGCCGTGAATGCACAGGTATCAGTTACGTCACGTGTGGAGCACTATGGACAACTAAAGCTGAAACAGAGGCCAAGAAAGCAACTTCTGTGGCAGAGAAAAAAAAAAAACCCCTGTAGGATTTAGTTCCGATTTAGGCACTATTGACAGTAGGGTGTGGTTTATCAGGCCGTTTTAAATGACAGTTGGCATCCATTTTCTCTAGTCTGCGCTTTCAAGGTATAATGCACCTCCTCTGGTCAGATCTCTGAAGTTACCATGGAACTTGAATTTGGCACAGTTCTTCAGAAAACTGATAATAGTTAGGAGCATCTGATATTTCTTTGGTTCTTTGAGACTTTTTGCTAAAAGGTGGTGCCTGCCTAACATCTTATATCATAATATCATACTTCCCCTTGTCTCATGCCAATACATAAAGACGTATGCTTAATTGTTTGGATTGTTGCGAAGGCTCTGTACATTTATCTTGCCTCATTTGGACAAAAGGATTCCCTTTTTCGAGCAAAGCCGGGTCAGGTAGCCTTCTGGGCCACAAACTCCATCAAAAGTCAGATCAATTCCTTTTGCGGTCAAGGCCCACTCCACAAGAGCTGTTAGAGTGCCCGAGTATTCATAATTAGGAGTGTGTGTGTCCTAGGATTGCAAGGTGGCCACCTGGTCCTCAGTTCACGTTTTACAAATTTTGACCAAGTTAATTTTGCTGCATTGGCAGATGTTTTGGTCACAGGGTCTGAATTTTTCTGCCTGAGAGTTGTTTTTTCCCCACTGAACGGTAGACACTGGTTTGAGACATAACAGTCTGAATCTTTTGGTTCTCCATTTTGTCCTTCAATGAAGCAAAAAATAAAATGTTTTTTTTGCTGCCTTTGGGGGACAGCAACCACCCTGTTTTATGATTGAGTTGTCTCTTGCAAATGGGGGCGTCTGTCCACCAAGGAAAGGCCACCCGCAAGGTCAGGGGTCTCAAACTCAATTTCATCATGGGCCACATCAGCATTATGGTTGCCCTCAATGGGCCTGTTGTATTTGCAAGACTATATAAATCTACTCCATCATAATATTTTTAGTTTTAATAATTCCTTAAAGTGAATGTAAACCCGATTCATGAAATTTGACCTAGGCACATATCTGTAGTGTTTCCTTATCTTTCTCCAAAGCACTAAATATCATGTCTGTCTGCTGTTTCCTTCCTCCGTTATCGGCATACCTTCTGACAAGTTCTGAGACGGGAGATAAAAGCAACTGAAAATGTGTCCTAGGAGGTTGCTATAAATGGATTAGCAGAGTTTGTCTTGGCACAACACAGCTCTGAAAGTATCTTCGTTCTTCTGCCTATGTGAAGTGGGGGTATATGCCTTTCCTCCAATCAGCTCCCAAAACTAAACTCCCAGTGCTGAATGAGAAAGTGAAAATTCTAACCCTAAGAATTCTAAATAAAATAGAAAGCTGAAGAAAGCAGATAAAACATTTAAAACATATGTGGTTTCATCCCAGTGTATCATCTGGGGCTGTTCACTTCACTGGGTGTATATATATATATATATATATATATATATATATATATATATATATATATATATATATATATATATATATATATATACAGTGGCGGAACTACCGCCATAGCGACCCACGCGGTCGCTATGGGGCCCGCCGTCGCTATGGGGCCCGCAGTCGCTATGGTGCCCGAAGCCTAGGCAAACCGCTGCCGAATGGGGTCCGCTGCCGAGCAGTGCGGGGCTCGGCAATGCATTCCGCCCAGAACACAGGCGTCAGCCCCCTCCCAGCGTCGTGACGTCACTCAGCCGGAGGCTCGATGGGCGGAGCGTCAGTGCTGAGCTACTGCAGCCTGCATACACGAGGAAGCAGGCAGCACCGCACCGCCGAGGAGGAACCAGACTGACTCACCCTTTGCATTGCAGACCATTGCAATCACAGAGCCTGAGGTACTGACTGTATAAGCTAAATGTACAAGCTAAGCTGATGCAATGATGAGGCCAGACTGCAGTCTAAACGTTTTGAACTGTCTGTGACTTTGACTGATTTTTTTAATATGCAGCATGGGGGGGGGGGGGGGGTAAATGTCCTGCACTGGTCACTGTAATTGTATTCATGTCCTGCACTGGTCACTGTAATTGTATTCATGTCCTGCACTGGTTACTGGTCACTTTTGAATGATTTTACTGGTCACGGTCACTGATGAATGAATTCACTGGTCACGGTCGAATGATTTTACTGGTCACGGTCACTAATAAATGAATTTACTGGTCACGGTCACTGATGAATGAATTTACTGGTCACGGTCGAATGATTTTACTGGTCACGGTCGAATGATTTTACTGGTCACGGTCACTGATTAATGATTTTACTGGTCACGGTCACTGATGAATAATTTTACTGGTCACGGTCACTGATGAATGAATTTACTGGTCATGGTCAAATGATTTTACTAGTCACAGTCGAATGATTTTACTGGTCACGATCACTGATGAATGATTTTACTGGTCACGGTCGAATGATTTTGAACTGTCTGTGAGTTTGACTGATTTTTATAATATGCAGCATGTCGGGGGGGAGGGGGAGGGGGAGGGGGGTAAATGTCCTGCACTGGTCACTGTAATTGTATTCATGTCCTGCACTGGTCACTGTAATTGTATTCATGTCCTGCACTGGTCACTGTAATTGTATTCATGTCCTGCACTGGTCACTGTCACTGATGAATGATTTTACTGGTCACGGTCACTGATGAATGATTTTACTGGTCACGGTCACTGATGAATGATTTTACTGGTCACGGTCACTGATGAATGATTTTACTGGTCACGGTTGAATGATTTTACTGGTCACGGTCACTGATGAATGATTTTACTGGTCACAGTCACTGATGAATGATTTTACTGGTCACGGTCACTGATGAATGAATTTACTGGTCATGGTCAAATGATTTTACTGGTCACGGTCACTGATGAATGAATTTACTGGTCACGATCACTGATGAATGATTTTACTGGTCACGGTCGAATGATTTTGAACTGTCTGAGTTTGACTGATTTTTATAATATGCAGCATGGCGGGGGGAGGGGGGTAAATGTCCTGCACTGGTCACTGTAATTGTATTCATGTCCTGCACTGGTCACTGTAATTGCATTCATGTCCTGCACTGGTTACTGGTCACTGATGAATGATTTTACTGGTCACTTTTGAATGATTTTACTGGTCACTTTTGAATGATTTTACTGGTCACGGTCACTGATGAATGATTTTACTGGTCACGGTCACTGATGAATGATTTTACTGGTCACGGTCACTGATGAATAAATTTACTGGTCACGGGCACTGATGAATAAATTTACTGGTCACGGGCACTGATGAATAAATTTACTGGTCACGGTCACTGATGAATAAATTTACTGGTCACGGGCACTGATGAATAAATTTACTGGTCACGGGCACTGATGAATAAATTTACTGGTCACGGGCACTGATGAATAAATTTACTGGTCACGGGCACTGATGAATTAATGTACTGCCACTGCTGATCATGGTCACTGATGGTGATGATTGTGAACTGTGACTGTGAGTTTTATAATATGCAGCATGGCGGGGGGTAATGTCCTGCACTGATCACAGTAACTGCTGTATTAATGGACTGCCACTGGTCACGGTCACTGATGAATGATTTTACTGGTCACGGTCACTGATGAATGAATTTTATTAGCAGTGGTTTTGTTTTGTTGTTAAAGCGTTGTTCCAGCCGTAAAAACCGTTTTTTTTTTAAAAGTCAGCAGCTACAAACACTGTAGCTGCTGACTTATAATATGTAGGCTGATCCTTCCCTCCTATTGCGTGCTGGCGCTGCCATCCTCACTAAGGGAATTAGGCAGTGGAGCCTTGTGGCTTCACTGCCTGTTTCCTACTGTTCATGTATGACTCCCCTGGCGATTTCTGAATGGGCAGCTGTCTTTTGTGACGCACACGGGTCCCAGAAGACACTGTGTCCAAATTTCCCAGAAATAAATGTGAGGAGGAGAAGACCGAAGATCACCTTGGAATAAGAAGTGGCAGATTAGGAAAATCTGCCTAGCAACAGGCATTTCTGGTGAGTAAAACATGTATTTATTTATTTTTTTCATTTATTTTTGTTGCATTTGTATGTATTTTTTCAGGGTGGACCTCCACTTTAACTATATAATTGAGGAGTAAGGGTCTTTCCTTGTACTGTATTTTTCAGTTTCAACCATAATGTCCAGTTACCATCATCAAAGTGGCGCTCACAAGCGTAAAAAGAAAAGGGAAGACACCTACAAAACCGGGAAACTTCCAAAAATCACACATTTTTTTAATGTGCCCAATGTTGGTCAGAGCTCTGCAGCAGACCATGATGCGGAAAAAGTTGCTGAGGCAAGCCCAGAAAGCCTTGACCCCACAATTACTGACATGCCAGTACAGGAGCAATTTCTACCTGGCCAGTTTCCCCTAAATGAACCGAGTACAAGCCAAGAGTTAGGTGGTGTTGTTCAGGAAAATATTGAAAAAGATTATCCTGAAACTGAGCCATTTGCAGCAGCCGATGTTCACTTGACTGGTAGTGACATAGCTGTGCTAACCGACATTGCATCTACAAAATATATCACAGACAGGGCAAACTTTCCAATTACAATTACAGATGCACATGTGAAGAGATTTATAATTACTAATGGTCCTTGCAGACCTACAGGGCCCTTTAAGAGAGACAATGATGAGGAACAGAGGTGTTTTTCAGTAAAATATTATGAAAAAACAACAAAAACAGGACTTAAACTACCCATTACCTGGCTCTGTTATTCTCCTAAATTGAATGTTGCATACTGTGAACCATGCTGGTTGTTTGGTGACCGTAGAAAGCTAGGCTCTGAACCAGCATGGGCAAAGGGGATACAAAAATGGAAAGGCTTGTCAACAAAAATACAGGTTCATGAAACATCTCAAACTCATATAGATTCTTGCATAATATATGATCAGTGGCGTAAAAAGGGAACAATTGATGAGGAAAATGAACAACAATTAAGAAAAGAAAAAAACTTTTGGAGAGATGTTTTAAATAGAATTGTGAATGTCACCTTGACTATGGCTATGAATAACATGGCCTTCCGTGGCCACAGAGAAAAAATAGGAGAAGTCAACAGTGGAAACTTCCTGGCAATAATTGAGCTTCTAGCTGAGTATGATCCCATATTAAAGCAATTGCTACAGTTACCACAGGGAAAAGTCAAATACCTTAGTCCAAAAATTCAAAATGAAGTCATAGATATTTTGTCAAAGCAAGTTCTGAATGACATTTTGTCTGAAGTGCAAAATGCACAGTTTTACTCATTGATTATAGATACTACTCAAGATATCTCTAAATGTGATCAAATGAGCCAGGTTCTCCGATATGTTTCTATTGAAAGAGATCCAAATACGAGAGCAAAACAAATTAACATACATGAGGCATTTCTTGGATTTAATGCTATTCATGACCAAAGTGCTGCAGGTATAGAAAAAGAAATACTTGCATTTATTGATGATAAAGGAATTTCTTTGGATAAGTGCCGTGGTCAGGGCTATGATGGTGCTGCCACAATGAGTGGAATCTATTCTGGTGTGCAGACTAGAATTTTGCAGAGAGAGGAAAATGCACTTTATGTTCATTGTGCAGCACACAATCTTAATTTGGTCCTCCAAGATGCTGTGGCAGAGATTACAGAGGTCTCAAACTTCATGGGTGTGGTTCAACATTTACACAATTTTTTTGGGGACAGTGGAAAGCGGTGGGAGATCCTGTCTTCATTTACCAGTGAATCCTCTGTTACACTGAAGAAATTGTGTCCCACACGCTGGTCATCTCGCTATGAGTCGCTGCTTGCCTTGCGTTTTCGTTTTGTAGATGTGCTTAAAGCGCTATCAAAAATAAGTCTTGTAGCTACCAAAAAAAGTGAAAGAGAAGAGGCAATGGGGCTGAAAAAAAAATTGGAGTCCTTCCAATCTATATTTCTAATTGTTCTACAAACCAAAATATTCTCAAGCATAAATTCTCTATCTAAACTCCTCCAGTCAGAGAGCATGGACTTGTCCAAAGCTTCTCATTTAATTAAGACAGCCTTGGATGAGCTATCCAATTTCAGAAACAGTTTTGGGGAAGCCAGAAATAATGCTGTATTGCTTGCACAAAAATGGAATATTACCCCCAGATTTGAAGCAAAACGAATTCGCACTGTCAGAAAGCATTTTGATGAATTGTGTGTTGATGAGAGGTTAGAGGACCTTGAAGAACGTTTCAAAATCAACGTTTTCTATAGGTGCTTAGACATAATAGTAAACCAGTTGTCAAACAGGTTCCAGGGACTTAATCGGGTTGTTCAGCGCTTTGAAATTATTCAACCTGCAGTTCTAGCATCAGCATCGGATGATGATTTGTTTAAAGCTGCCTCAAACCTGCAACAAAAGTATGAAAAAGATCTCTCATCAACTTTTGCTGGTCAGCTTCTAAGTTTTAGATCAGCACTTAAAGAGGACATTCAGAAATTGTCCTCTGTGAAGGATCTTGCGCGTTTGCTCATAGTTGAGAATAGCGCTCTTTCATCAAATCTGCCTGATGTGTGCATAGCGCTGCTTTTATTCCTAACACTACCTGTGACAGTGGCCTCAGCAGAAAGATCCTTCTCAAAACTAAAACTTATAAAGAATTATCTCAGAAGCACTATGTCTGAGCAAAGACTTTCTGGGCTTGCTATCCTGAGCATTGAAAATTCTAGAGCAAAACGGCTGGACCTAAACCACATTGTGGACACTTTTGCAGAATTGAAGGCACGCAGACGTGTTTTCTAAGTTGTGGTGTTTTGTGAGTATACAAGTTGGAAGAGTTTTCAAAGTTCATGTTTGGTTCTGTTGCCAGCTATAGCCTTCCTTATTTGGGTTAAACCATGGGGTCTATTTATAACCTATTCGCAGAACCATTCACCCTCTAAAAATGTCAAAACATTTATTTTTGCCACTTGGCACAAAAAGATATGTTCTTTGTTTTTTGGTATTTCACGTCAAACTTATGGAATGTAATATTGTATTTTGACTATTAAGGCCCGTACACACGGTCAGACTTTTTGACAACAAACATGCAAATTAGCTGTTTTGGAGCAACATCTGACTGTGTGTACGCTCCATCGGACAAACTTTTTTGGTTTTCATCTGACTTTTGTTGGCTGTGCGAACGGACAAACTTTCTGGCAACAAAAGTCCGATGGAGCAAAGTCTGATCGTGTGTACAGAAAACCATAGGACTTTTGTACAAACTACAAACAGGCATGCTCAGAACCAATGCAAAAGATCAGACAACAATACAGAAGTTGACCAAAGGTGGCGGTAAAGAGCAGAAAAACCACGTGATTTGGTGAAAGTTGGCTGAAAAAGTCCTGCTGTGTGTATGCGATACAAGTTTAGGGCCGACGCCCTTTGTACAAAAATCCAAGGGAAAGTTTGTACAAAGTCCTATCGTGTGTATGAGGCTTTAGATGAAGCTGAGGAGCATGGGAAATATGTTATAAATAGAACCCTTTGGTTCCAGTTTGGCAAATATTAAAGTGGAACTTTAGGCAAATATTTGAATAACTGCATGGTAGAATTGGCAGCTTATGTTTGAGTAAGCAGACCTAGAAGGGGGCAAAGGTAAAATGGTGCACACCTGACTGGCTTTCTAAGATCGCTTTGATGTGTAAAACAGAAAACTGGCTGAACTGAATTATAAGTATTTGGTAAATATTTTGTCTGAATTCTTATATGTATGTCAGCTTTGTACTTTGTTGTGTTGGCTAGAGTTCCACTTTACTTGTTTAACTAGCCTCAGTTGTTGAATTGGCTGGTTAACCAATACATTTCTTTTTACATAGCTGTCCACAGCTGCCCCACGTGCCCTCTTTGAGCATTGTAAATCAGGCAAAATTTCATCCTATGTGAATCAAATTTTTTTTTTAATCCAGCAAAAATTAGTTTTCTGCATACACTCTTTTGTAAAGTATGTGTAGACCTTGCCCATTTACCCAACAAAATCTTCCTGTTTGATGACAAATTACACCTTTCTAGTCAATTAAATCAAAGGATGCTTCCGCACTGCCTGTTTGGTTGGAAAACAGCTTTGGAGAGAAATGGATAAAATCAAATAAAAGAAAAATAGTAAGATATTGTTCATTTATCATCATCGTATCTTCATATTTTAGATCAAGATTCACTCTTTTTCAGGTTGACTGACTGTTTATAATGTTCTGTTGCCTTACATTTGGCTTATTTTTGGCTGTTGGCTGTTGAAACCATGGCTTCTTTTCCTTTGGTTATTTTTAAAGACATGTTGAAAATATGCACGTTAAGCATCAAGATCTAAATCAAGTAGGTGTAAACTCAAAAATTAAGAATTTTATGGCAAGTTAAAGTGCATAGAATGGAAGACCTAATTTCTTCCTTCCCTTACAAGGTTGTCATCCTGTTAATTTTCCTCGTAAACCGGTGCAGTTTGCGTTGTTTTCCCTTTAAACGTAAGTATAAGAGAGTAATAGTAGTACACACAATGCTTTGAATTCTGCATTTTATTTACTATATGGTTATTTAAATTTTTGTTGTTGTTCAAAATTAAAATAAGCTGTTGCCTGGGTACTGTGCCACATGAGTGTGGTAATCTGTTGTTCAATGGAATTAGTTGATTTTTTTTGTGGAGGGGGCTGTTTGCAGGGGGGCCCCATACAACATTTTGCTATGGGGCCCTGTGATTTCTAGTTACGCCCCTGTATATATATATATATATGGGTTTACATTTACGGCTCAAGTTGTAAAAGGGGCAGGAGCAGACTGGCACAGAGCCCACTTAACTAGGTTCTGCCATGGTGTTTTGTCTGAGCAGTCTCCAATAAAAGTTTGTAGATGATACCTGCAGTGTACAAACCTTTTCAACTGGCATAGAATTGCAGCACTCATAATTATAAGCAGATGTCCAGAGCAACCCACCATCAGAAGTCAAAAGTCCCTCGCCCTCCCATACATCGCAGTGCCTACCTTGTACTGCTGCTGAGAAGTTGGGGGCAGAGCTGGGAACCAGAAAGTGAAAAGGTGGAGGACCAAAGGAGCACTGGAATCAGCCAGCAGACTTTGCTGAATGTTGAGACCAGGGGATGCAACGATGAGGGGGTGATGTGGCTGCAAAGAGGTGCAAATGATGTGTAGGGGGAATCGTCCTCTCTGCTGCCCAACTGCTGAGATGGAGAGCCGCAGGAGAAGTGAGGGTCACATAAATTTGGCCTGGCGGGTCATTCAGCCTATGGGCTGTGTGTTTAACATGTGGCCCAAGCCTTGCATTTGTGCTTGGTGTCCTACTCCTCTGAACCTACAGCCATCGTTCGGACACCCATCGGTCCAATCCATGTGCCAAAGGCAGTCCCAACAGGACCATTCTCTAATAGCTTTCAAAGGCAGTCCTGCTGAAGTGGGGGATAACATTAAGTTGACACTATTTACAAAGCAATTACACACACACACACACACACACACACACACACACCATGGTTGATACAGTTACAGACCAATAGGATACACTTGTTGGATACTGTACGGGGTCAGAAGACACCACATGGAGTGTAAAATCCACACCAAAATTACACAGCTGTGCACTAGGGTGTCCAGTGTGGGTGTCACAGACATGGATAAGTTCTACATAAACATGGAATATGTTAGCACCCATCTAGACTGCAGCATATAGCTCCAGCAATATAGTCATGTTGGCACACAGTTGATTAAAAATGGTTGAATTCGTTACACTCTCTCTCCAACTGGGAGCTCCCCAAATCTGTGTATGACAGGATACCATTGGACTGTGACACTTTGCATGCAAATGCATTGTGACCTGCTCTATATAGTATTTAACATGGTAACATTTAACCATCTGTAAAGATTTCTATTATTGCCCATTTATGAGAGGGATTAATGCTGGACACTTGACAGACCATAAACCTCTTCTATATGTTACTGAGCAAGTTGTGCACCAGCAGAGCACCACAAACAAGAAAAATCAATGCATTACATGCAAGACGTCAGTGCTATACAGCAGCAGAAATAGAAATTCCACTAGTCACCACACCAAAACTACAACATTAATAAGGGGTATTTTAAATATACAATGGGCTAGGGGAGCAAACAAGGGGACTTGATAACTAACTGAAGCATGCTCACTGAATGAGTTTAAAGGCACATGAACTCTATGGCGTTTTATTACAAGTATATTTGTTATACAGAATTAACTGCAACCTACATAAAAGTTTTGGACCTTTGGCTTTAATTTTGGATATTTTAAAAAGCTAGTAAAAAACACTAAATTAATTGAATGGGATTTCCCTTACAAATTGTGTATCTTTTTAGTAAAGGGCTGAGGCAGTTCAGGTTACTCAATATCTGGGACTCCAACTTTTTTTTACTTTACAATATGGTGGGAAGGTTTTTACTAGATGCACCTAAGTTTTGGCATCCGAAACATATTGGCCAAGAAAAAGTTTTTTGTAATTTTGCTGATAAAGAAAAAAATTGGTTGAAAGCGCACGCGATTTCACTGCGCTTATGGTGCATTTTTCATGAATCATGTGACTCAAAACTGCAAACATGAGTGCATTATTGGTGCATTCTTAACGCATCTCAACAAGGTTTTTTTTTTTTTTTTTATAACTTACCAGAAATGCAGCAAGCAAGATTTTAAACACCAAACAGAAGCACAATGGATCAGTGTGAAGACATGCATAGAATTTAAAAAGGGAAGCCCAATTCTTGAGCTTTCCATATGCTAATCATGGCTATATCTCTCTCTCTCTCCACACACAAACACACTCTATTCAGACCCCCTTAAAAATGTTCCCTCTGTTATATTGCAGCCATTTGATAAAATCATTTAGGTTCATTTTTTTCCCCTCATTAACCACTGGGCACTTAAACCCCTTTAATAACCAGACCAATTTTCAGCTTTCGGTGCTCTCACATTTTGAAGGACAATTACTCAGTCAGAACTAATTTCATATGGGTACAGGGTTGCATTTCTTTCACACAAATAGAGCTTTTGGTGGTATTTAATCACCACTTATTTTTTGTGCTATACAAGAAAAAAAGACCGAAAAAATTCTCAAAAAAATTATATAGATTTTTTTTTTTTGTTATAAAATTTAGCAATTTTTCTTCATAAATTTTGCCCAAAATGTATACACTACTACATATCTTTGGTAAAAATAAGTACAATTTGGTGTATATTTGGTCTTTGTGAAAGCTATGGTGCCAATATCTGAAAATTGATCACACCTGATGTACTGATGGCCTATCATTTGAGACCCTAACATGCCAGAAAAGTACAAATAGCCCCCAAATGCCCCCCCTTTGTGGAACGAAGACATTCCAAGGTATTTAGTAAGAGGCATGGTGAGTTTTTTGAAGTTGTCATTTTTTCCCACAATTCTTTGCAAAATCAAGATTTATTTTTTTTCACAAAATTGTCATATCAGGTTATTTCTCAGACACACAGCATATGCATACCACAAATTACACCCCAAAACACATTCTGCTATTACTCCCGAGTATGGCGATACCACGTGTGTGAGACTTTTACACAGTGTGGCCACATACAGAGGCCCAACATGCAGGGAGCACCATCAGGCGTTCACGAGCACCCAGGACAATTCTGACATTTCTCTCCTACATGTAAAAACAATCATTTATTTGCTAGAAAATTGCATTAGAACCCCAAAACATTATATATGGGTTTTTTTTAGCAAAGACCTTAGAGAATACAATGGTGGTCATTGCTACTTTTTATCTCGCATGGTATTTGCGCAGCAATTTTTGAACTTTTTTTGGGGGGAAAAAAAAAAAAAAAAAAAAAAAAAAACCCACACAGTAAAGTTAGCCCAATGTTTTTGCATAATGTGAAAGATGAAGTTATGCGAGTAAATAGATACCCAACATGTCACCCTTCAAAATTTTACACGCTCGTGGAATGGCGCCAAACGTCGCTACTTAAAAATCCCCATAGGTGATGCTTACATTTTTTTTACTGGTTACATGTTTTGAGTTACAGAGGAGGTCTAGGGCCAGAATTATTGCTCTCGCTCAAAAGCGATACCTCACGTGTGGTTTGAACACAGTTTTCATATGTGGGCGGGACTTGCGTATGCGTTCGCTTCTACATGCGAGCACATGGAGACAGGGACGCTTTCAAAAAAAATTGATATTGTTCATTTCACTTTAGTTTGACACTTTTTTCTCCAAAAATAATTTTTTTTTGATCACTTTTATTCCCATCACAAGGAATGTAAACTCCCCTTGTAATAGGAATATGGCATGACAGGTCCTCTTTACAGTGAGATCTGGGGTCAATAAGACCCCACATCTCACCTCTAGGCTGGGAAGCCTGAAATAAAAAAAAGAAATAAGATTCTGGCTTTGAGCATATTGGCGAGTCAGTAGAAGAACCAGAGGGCGCCAGGGTGGGGGACCTCCCCTCTCGCCTCCTGTAAGAATGATTAAGCAGCGGAACAGCCGCAATGATTGTTCTTATGGTTTAGGGAATCGACGGCTGAAAAAGCTGATATCTGAATAATGCCTGTAGCATTGTAGAATATGGGCAGGGCATTGCAGAGTATTGCTGGGTATTGCAGAGTATTGCAGAGTATTGGCAGGGAATTGCGGGATTGTCGGTGAGCAGTGCTATGGGCACTGCAGATACCGCCCACAGTGCTGCTGACACCGATATCTCCCCTCTCACTCTACCAATCGGTACAGAGAGGGGAGGGAGGAACCAACCGGCGTCATAACATGACGCCGGTTTGTTTACAAGTGATTGCGGTTACGGATGCTCTCGAGTGTGCGCCGCCGGGGGGCGCAAAAGCGTAATTCTGGGAGGACGTCATATGACGGCCTCCCAGAGTTAAGCAACCACCCTGTAGCCATCATTCGGCTATGGGCCGGTTGTTAACTGGTTAATGTACACACAGCATTCCGTATTGACAAAAAAAAAAAAAAAAACAGAATTGTTGACATTTTTGCAGATTAAAAAAGAAAAAAAATCTGAACTCACATGGTCCCAAGTATTCAGACCCTTTGCTGTGACACTTGTATTTAACTCAGGTGCTGTCCATTTCTTCTGATCATCCTTGAGATGGTTCTACACCTTTGAGTCCAGCTGTGTTTGATTAAACTGATTGGACTTGATTAGGAAAGCCACACCTGTCTATACAAGATCTTACAGCTCACAGTGCATGTCAGAGCAAATGAGAATCATGAGGTCAAAAGGAACTGCCTGAAGAGCTCAGACAGAATTGTGGCAAGGCACAGATCTGCCCAAGGTCCCAAAAAATAAAAATAAATTCTCCTGCACTTCAGGTTCCTTAGAGCACAGGGGCCTCCATAATCCTTAAATGGAAGGAGTTTGGGACAACCAGGACCCTTCCTAGAGCTGGCCGTCCGGCCAAACTGAGCTATCTGGGGAGAAGAGCCTTGGTGAGAGAGGTAAAGAACCCAAAGATGACTGTGGCTGAGCTCGAGAGATGCAGTTGGGAGATGGGAGAAAGTTGTAGAAAGTCAACCATCACCTCCACCAGTCGGGGCTTTATGGCAGAATGGCTCGACAGAAGCCTCTCCTCAGTGCAAGACACATGCATGGAGTTTTCTAAAAACCATCCGAAGGACTCCAAGATGGTGAGAAATAAGATTCTCTTGCCTTAATTCTAAGCGGTATGTGTGGAGAAAACCAGGCACTGCTCATCACCTGTCCAATACAGTCCCAACAGTGAAGCATGGAGGTGGAAGCATCATACTGTGGGGGTGTTTTTCAGCTGCAGGGACAGGACGACTGGTTGCAATCGAGGGAAAGATGAATGCAGCCAAGTACAGGGATATCCTGGACAAAAACCTTCTCAAGAGCACTCAGGACCTCAAACCGGGCCAAAGGTTTACCTTCCAACAAGACAATGACCCTAAGCACACAGCTAAAATAACGAAGGAGTGGCTTCACAACAACTCCGTGACTGTTCTTAAATGGCCCAGCCAGAGCCCTGACTTAAAGTGGGAGTTCCGCCGTTTATTTATTTTTATTTTTTTTTAAAGTCAGCAGCTACAAATACTGCAGCTGCTGACTTATAAAATAAGGACACTTAGCCGCCCAGTGCGCCCGCGATGTCGGCACCCGAAGCCGATCGGCTCTCAGGTGCTGCCACCGCCATCTTGGGTATTGGAATCAGGAAGTGGAGCCTTGGGGCTTCAGTTCCCTACTGCGGATGCGCGAGTCACACTGCGCAATAAGGATGGTCCCCGCTGTCTCTGGGATCCATTTGTTTCCCAGCAGACAGCGGGGGACCCGCAGGAAGTGGCGTAAATATCCGCAGATTCTGCTGATATCTATGCCGGAAGTGGGTACAAATACCTGTACTATACAGGTATGTGCACCCCCTACCCCCTGAAAGGTGCCAAATGGGGCGCCGGAGGGGGGGGGGGGGGGAAGGTTCCAATGAGAGGAAGTTCTACTTTAGGGTGGAGCTCCACTTTAAACCCAATTGAGTATCACTGGACAGAGCTAAAAATGGCTGTCCACCAATGTTTACCATCCAACCTGACAGAACTGGAGAGTGTGAAAAACTTGTTTCATCTTTCCCAAAAAGATTCATGGCTGTATTAGATCAAAAGAAGGCTTTTACTAAACACTGAGAAAAGGGTCTGAATACTTAGGACTTTGTGATATTGAATTTTTTCTTTTTTTAATAAATCTACAAAAATGTCAACAATTCTGTATTTTTCTGTCAATATGGGGTGCTGTGTGTACATTAAGGAGGAAAGAAAATTAAATTAAATGGTTTTAGTAATTGGCTGCAATATAACAAACAGTGAAAAATGTATGGGGGTCTGAATACTTTCCATCCCCAGTGTGTGTATATAATATACACACACACACACACACACACACACACACACACACACACCCTCGTTTTGGCCAAGTGCATCCTGAACTTTGGGTTTTGGCACCAAAATTTCTATCCGGTGCACCTCTAGATTTTACCATGGTCAAAGTCAGGCGACACATGAGAAGCGAAGGCAAAAATTTCTTTGGTCTTTGTCTTCCCTTCTCTGCAAACAGCAACATCTGATATGCCATAAAAATCATCACTTACCCGCATGCCTAGAACTAGGAAACCAATTTCTTCCATCAAAGGATACTTGCTGACTTGCTGCTGTATCTTCTCAGCAGACGCATATGGATCATAGCTCTTTTGCCCAATTTTCACATCCATGATACATGGTTTATTAAACTTCCTAGTTATATCTTCCAGTTTTAAATAAAGATCTGTAAAAGTTTTTTTTTTTATAGATTAGCATGTTCCTAAATTGACTGATATAAAAATATTTGCCCCAAAAACCATCTGTGCACCACATTTTAAACCTCCATAAATACTTCCTGCTTGTGCAATTGGCCCACTGATTTTCCCAGAAGTCTACACTAAAAAGATACTAGTCATATTTTAGGCATCCTCTGCAACAAAAGTTTAATTGGCGAGATACTGCCAAAGGGTTAACTTCTAAAAAAGGGACACAGACCCTGCAAATTTCCCTGATTAGAACAATGCAATTGCACTGGTTAACAAAGAAAAGGTTATCCCCACGTTTACCTAAACAGCCTCCAAAACCACCACCCCACTCCTGTACTATACTATACTATACACACATTCACATACCATCTGCAGATCCTGGTGGAGACCATGTGCCAAAATATTTTGGCAAAAACGTCCTAAGATCACGGAGCTTAGAATCTGTGCAGTCACTTGAGA
This sequence comes from Lithobates pipiens, assembly GCF_037356315.1. Classification (NCBI taxonomy): domain Eukaryota; kingdom Metazoa; phylum Chordata; class Amphibia; order Anura; family Ranidae; genus Lithobates; species Lithobates pipiens. Next base: position 25,747,142 of record NW_027507787.1, read on the forward strand.
AAACCTGTGAAAAACAAAAAGTAGGAAAAACAATGTCATTGACTATTCTGCAATCATGTCTGGCTGTGAGCCTTTCACAGGCAGCATCTGTGAAGTGTTAAAGAGAAGGATTATGATACTTATTTCCCGGGAACATCAAACATCACAGACACACAGTAGCGATGAACTGAACTTTGTGCTCAATGAGCATCTAATGGAGAAAACTTATTTTACTGATTCAAGTTTTGTATCTTGCCAGCTGCGGCAGTTCAAAAAGACACAATGAATAATTACAGGCCAGATGAAGGCTCTGACAAAAAGGAGGGACAAAATCCACATCCAAGTCAGGCATACAGCTTCTAATTCTGCAGTCTGGTCAGCACACATTATGCACATAAAAGATATCTGGAGAAGGAGAAAAAAAAAAAAAAAAAACCCACGGGGGTAAAGGATGAAACTGCCACAACTGATTTTCCTGGGTACCTGCCATTGGCCAATATTTTTTCTGATCTTAAAAATATCTGGCTCACAGATAGAGTCCAATATAAAGTGATAATTTCTTACGTTAACATGCAGAGATGCAAAAGTACTTCTTTACTTTTCAGCCTCTGAATGCATAGTGCTCCCACCACCAAATGTACTACTCGCTCACCTCCTTGCAAGACCCTAAAGAGGGTAAAACACTGTAAAAAACAATCTCTCCAGGAAATACTCGCTGGTCCTTGGTAACCTCTGTTGGACTCTCAAGACCCAGGTAATAATGCACCCACCCACTGTGCTCCTTCAGACTTGGATCCAATGTAATCCACATTAGCTGCCAGTAGTTTCAACAAAAATAGAAAGTGCCTCCAATATTGCAGTATCCAAGGGATTAAAAATGAACCTCTCCACCCCAGCTAGTATACAAGCCACGTGTTCATTCCACCTGATGAAGCCACCTGTGAGGTGGTGAAACTAGTAGAGGTGGAGCCTGGTGGTGGAACCTTGTCGCAACTGAGAGGCCTTTCTGATGCATCACTTATGCTTTTAATGTTTTAAATAAATGTGAGTTGTATACTAGCTGGAGTGTAGAGGTTAATTTTTAATCCATTGAATACTGTACTATTGGAGGCACTTTCTATTTTTCCGTATATTGTTGAAACTACCGGCAGCTAATGTGGATTATATTGGATCCAAGTCTGAAGTAGCACAGTGGGAGGATCCCTTAACAGATTTGCATGATTACCTGGGTCTTGAGAGTCCAAGAGATGTTACCAGGGACCAGTGAGGATTTCTTGGAGGGATTGTACATGTGGTGGTGGGAACACTATGCATTCAGAGGCTGTGAAGTAAACAAGTACTTTGCGTCTCTCTGCATGTCAACAGAAGAAATCATCACTTTATAATGGACTTTATCTTTGAACACTTTTATTGCACATTGTTATTGTGTTTTGTTTATTTGATTGTACTATTGATGCCGCGCTGTCACATTTATATTTTACTGTTTTTTGTGGGAGGACATCAGCAATCTCAGTTTATTCATAGTTTTTTTTTTTTTTTTTTAATTCATTGTATTGCATAATAGCACACAACTACCTCACTTTTAATCTGGCTCACAGAGCCCTTTGAGTTGAAGGGTTGGATGTGTTCCTATCAAAAGCAACAATAAAATAAAATGAATATCCCAAGTCAAAAGAGGGTCTGGTAATGTTTTTATTTAAAAACAAAGCTAGGTGAAACATTAAGTGGAACTTCAGGTGTCGGATATTCTGTCAGACTTTCATATAAAAACAAATAAGTATACAATATATCAGTGGTGATCTATTAGACCCTGAATCTCTCCTATGCCCTTAAAAGCTTTGTATCATATCAATAATTGAGGCTTTTTTCAAACTAGTAACAGTATATTTACAACCAACGAAACTGGAAGTGACTAAATACATGTCACTGCTGGTTTCTTAGAAGGTAGAGAAAAATCGGTGCCATTCTGGCTCCTGATTGGCAGCAGAATCACCTTCTGCAGTTCCAGGTTTCCTGGTGGGACAGGAGAGCTCAGGAAGGTGTCAGAAGCCCACTGGGTGGGCTTGTAAAAGCAATCCCGTGGCTATTTGTGCTAACACAAACACACAATACCGGGATGATGCCAGCAGCTGCAGGTATAATCCCAGTATAACAACCTTAAGTCCTGCGACCCATGGGTACATTGCAGCGTGGGAAGTGGTTAATAAGCTGAAAGGTGTTTGGTCGACCAATCCGAATCCCCTCTAGGCTCAGCCACTGGTATTTCTGGAGAAAGTTTTAGCGTTTAAGATAAGGAAATATTATGGAAGGGCTGAGCTAGAATATAGTATACTATGGCATGCATGGTGGCTACCCAAGTGCATATTCTAAATTGGACATAGATGCTTGCCAATGTGGGCGATGGTGGATAGCACTTTTGCCCAACAGTAAAAAGGGTTGCTGGTTCCATTTCCAAACACAACACTACCTGCCTGGAGTTTGCATGTTCTCCTTGCGCGGGCTTCTTATGGTTTCCTTACAAACTCCAAAGACATGCTGGTAGATTAACTCAATCCTATTTAAATTGTCCCTAGTACATTTATGAGTGCGAGTTAGGGACCTTAGATTGTAAGCTCCTTGAGGGTAGGGACTGATGTGAATGTACAATATATATGTAAAGCGCTGCGTAAATTGACGGTGCTATACAAGTACCCAAAATAAAATAATGTAGGCCAGGAAAACTGGGCACTCTAAAAGCTTTTGATCATTGTATTAATTTTACAAGTACCCTGTCGGACTTTGTCGTTGTTCTGGGATCCAATTAATGCTCGTTTATGGAAAAACCTAGCTGCTGTAGGAAATTTGGATTAGAGGATATTGCATTCTATACCTGTCTGTGCTCTCCCGTTTCCACAAAACACACAAATTATTGTAAATATTTTATTATTCGTCATGCAAATTTACAACAGCCACTTTGCAAGACATCTGCCACATCAAGCAGCCAATCAGGCGACAGTCATTTTCTAGCTCAGAGGAGCTGCTTCCTATGCAACTCCTCTGCTTCCAGCCGCCTCTCTGAATGAATCAGCATTATCTGTCCAATCAGCAGGGAGAGACTATAAGAAACAGTAACAATAAGTAAAGTAGTACTGTGGATTTACTGCCTGTACAGTGTGGCAGGAATCTGTTACATCCCAAGGCTGGCCATAAACTATACATTTTTGCTTTAGATTTACCAAAAACATACAAGGTCAAACCTAAACCCTTTTAGGCTGGATTCACACCTATGCATTTTTAGTGCTTTTTGCATTTTGCAGATTTGCACTACAGAACGTGTTCCATAGGAAACCATGATAAATGGACTGTAGTACAAATCTGCAAAATGCAAAAAGCACTAAAAATGCATAGGTGTGAATCCAGCCTTAATGTGCATGCAATCAGGCAGGACCTTGCACTACATAGTTAAAAGTAAAGCTGGCCATACACCTATAGATTATCTGGAGATTATCTATGGTTAGATGGAAAAAGTGGGAGATTCCGCCATCCACAGAGTTTAGCTAACATGGAGAAACCTGTTGCACTTTTTCCATCTAACCATAGAAAATATGCAGATACACTATAGGTGTATGGCCAGCTTAAATCTAAAGAAAGTTGTAGAAGAAAATTTGTAGAATGTATGACAGTGCTGTGAGGAAACATGAACCCCCTTAATTGCTATGCCTGTGTCAGATCAAATTACTAGCTTTCGCCTGCAGAGCACTAGACTGAAAGACACAGGGATTGTGGGATAGACTTCACTGAAAGTTTCAGTTCTTAGACTAAAGACAGATCGTGGATTAACTGGTGCAGTGCCATGCCACAGGTTTAATCTTCAGGTACCGAAATGTGAAGCTTTACGCTAGACTTAGTACAGCCCAACAAATGTAATCATGAAGCTACATGGGCAATGCACATTTTATGCAAGAAATACACAAGGTGCAACATAGGAAGAGCTATAATGCCCTTAAAGCTGTACTACTGCCTTAGCTTTAGTATTTCATATTAGTACAGCCTCCTTTCTTGTACTTATTTCACCTGAAATGTTCCAGCTGCTGCAGGAATCTAGCTGATTTCAGTGGCTGAACGTGCAGGTGGGTGGAAGCAGACAGCTGTGGTCACTGAGCCTGAACAAAGCCAGCGATTACCTGCAGTTAGGGACAGTAGACTGCTGCTGAATGCAAGCTGGCCTAAAATTTTCGGGAGGGCTAACCACTTTTATTCATATTACCACGTCAATAAAAACGGGCACTTTTACCCCCTTCCTGACCAGGCAAATTTTCAACTTTCAGCGGTTACATTGAGCGACAATTGCACGGTCATGCAACACTGTACACATGAAATGTTCTCTTTTTCACACAATCACCATCGGGTTTTTCTTGCCAAACAACAACAAAAAAAAAAAAAAAAAAAAAAAAAAAAAAAAGGTAGGTTAAATTTTATTCTGCTACATTTCTTGGGTGAACAAAAAAATAATTGTTTATTATTTAGTGTGTAGGAAAGTTACACATCTATGAGATACTGGCACCTTATTTCTTGAGGCCCAAAAATGTCAAGTACCCTCAAATGATACCAAGATATTTAGTAAGACATGGTGAATTTTTTGAAGTTGTAATTTTTTGTCACCATTTGGAAAAATACATTTACATATGGTCAGCAGTGCAGTTCAGCACCATTATATAAAACTGGTGTGGCGGTGATCATGGACACCGACTGGTGACAGTATGAAAAAAAAATATCAAAAAATACATTTTTCTTAAATTACTTTTTTCTAAACATCGAGACCAGAGAAATAGTGTTACTATAGTAACACTGTACTACTCTGGGGAAAGGGATCAGTATTTTTTATACACACTATGATTGCATAGCCTGCATCAATTTCATCGATATAAGCAACAATTTCTACAGAATTAAACTGGGTCAGTGTCTGTTGCAATTGGTCAAAGCTAAATCACATGGTTTCAGATGGGCTGTGGTTTGCCTGTCTACTCTGATCAAGGTTACAAATCACAGATAGCAACACAATTGTATGCAATGGGGGCATGAAAGGAAGCCATCCATTTTTTTTACAATGGTCATGTGATGTGCTGCGATTGGTCAGAGCGATCACATTACACTGGCAGCAGGCCGGTGCAGTGAACAGTCAATTGTTTGCTGGCCACAGCCGGTGACAGATCATGTTGCTGAGCGGTGCATTCTGGGACAACTTCATATGACATGCCAGAACAGCCGTGCAGTCCTGCCCGGCAGTCATTTATAATATAGGCCAGGCGGGAAGGTTTTAAGCTGGAGTTGCTTGTCACTAAGATTTTGGCCACCATTCACATTGTGCTCCACTGCTGTACATTAACCACTTCAGCCCTGGAAGAATTTACCCCCTTCCTGACAAGAGCACTTTTTGCGATTTGGCACTGCGTTGCTTTAACTGACAGTTGCGTGGTCATGCGACGTGGCTCCCAAACGAAATGTACTTTTCCCACAAATAGAGCTCTCTTTTGGTGGTATTTGATCACCCCTGCGGTTTTTATTTTTTGCGCTATTAAAAAAATAAAACAAGACAAAATTTTGAAAAAAAAAAATACAAACACGCTTTTTTTTACTTTTTGCTATAATAAACATCCCCGAAAGATAAATAAAAAATTTTTTCCCTCAGTTTAGGCAGATACTTATTTCTCTACATATTTTTGGTTAAAAAAAAATAAAATAAAAAAGCGCCATAAGCAAATATTGATTTGTTTGCACAAAAGTTATAGCGTTTACAAAATAGGGGATAGCTTTATGGAATTTTTATTAATATATTTTTTTAAATGGCGGCGATCTGCGATTTTTATCATGACTGCGACATTATGGCGGACACGAGCCGTTTCTGACATTTTCGGAACCATTGTCATTTATAAAGCAATCAGTGCTATACAAATGCACCGATTCCTGTGTAAATGACACTGGCAGTGAAGGAGCTAACCACTAGGTGGCAGTGTAGGGGTTTAAGTGTGTCCTAGGGTGTGTTGCTAACTGGGGGGAGATCAGTGTCACTGTTGCTAGGCAGAACAGGGCGATGCTTGTTTACTTTAGCATCTCCCCCTCTCCACATCCTGCAGGCACACGCCCCCGCCACCTCTTAAAGGGCAACATACAGTTATGCGATTCTGCCTTTACATGCCCTTCTGCCGACGTATATTGGCGTGAGGCGGTTAAAATGTGTTAAAGCAGAAAAGTAATGGAGTAAAGGGTAATAAAACTATGAAGGCGAGGCGTACAAAACTGCTTTTGGTAAAGTTAGTTACAAACCGCATTATACAAGTTATTTTATACTTTGCCGACTTCCACTTTATACTGTATGCTAAATGTATTTTGAACTACTAAAAAACGTAGTCAAGAGCAATTTACTATTTTTAGCGGCATTTTACCTCCGGATTTGCGGCGCATTTCGGGCGCTAGCGGGGTGCTTTTACCCCCGCTAGCGGCAGCGAAAGGGTTAAAACCGCCGACAATATGCCTCAATAGTGGTGTTTTGTCAGCGCTATTACAGCGCTGCCCCATTGATTTCAATGGGGAGCAGCGGTGGAGGAGCGGTAAACACACCGCTCCAAAGAAGCTGCTGGCAGGACTTTTTTCTGACGTCCTGCCAGCGCACCGCTGTAGTGCGGAAGCCCCCGGGGCTTTCACACTACACACAATGGTGCAGCTTCTTTAGGGCGGATTGCAGGCGTTATTTCTAACGCTATAGCGCCTGCAAAACGCCCTGGTGTGAAAGGGGTGTTAAGCAAGGCATGAAATTACCATGTTGTAGAAGTCCAGTTCTCTTGGTCCACGTGGTGGAGGCTGCAGTTGCTTCAGGACAGTCCCATCAGGATGCTGCAATATGCCTAAAAGAGAAATATTTCCTGTAATGCAAGTTATAAAAAAAAAAAAAAAAAAAAAAAAAAAAAAAGAGAGTGTATAACAGTCCAATAATATTAAAGCAAACAATGATCCTTCAGAACTTGAAACGTTGACTTCCATTCCTCAACCATGCAATATTGGATAACGTATGATATCAATGCAGCTTGGACATGAATACACAGTATGTCTGCTCCAGAAGCAAATTGAAAAAGGACTTGGTGTTAAGACAAAATTCCTAAATTTGGGGGTGTTCTATGCATATCCTGTATTCGGCTCAAAAATGAAACTTGGCGTCTGGGACAAAAATAAAACTTTTGTAACCTATGGGTTCAAGATATCTTCCATAAAAAGGATCAAAAAAAAAGGTACCCGCAAGTCTGGGCAACAGGTCCTACCTAGCTTATGAAAGATTCCATGAGAATGAAGTGCCCATCTCCCCATATCACTTTTCCTCATTTTTCTATAACTAAAATGGATGTGTATTCCGATTTGAAAATAAACCCAAACATTTATATCACAATTGAATAGTCCTTCATTACAAATGAAGGTACTGTACATCTCATAAATTCCAATTTTTTGAGATGGGAATGAAGTATACCTATAAGCAAAAGTATGTAGGCATATGACAAGCCTTAAAAAGGATACAAAATTTGTTGAATCCACAAGTGCGCTTTTACCTCTACTATTCCATTATACTGGATTTTTAAAGTTACAAAAATACAGCCATTTAGAAATTGGATGAAATGTTTAGCACTGGGAAAAAAGTGCATTTTATATACAACTAAATAGATCAAACCAAAATGAAGGACAAATGAGGTGGAAAGGGGGACGCTGTTCCAAATAAAGGACAGTCCCTCATAATCAGGAACAGTTGGGAGCCATGTACATCTTACAATCTGTACAACCTCATTTACGCAAATCTTTTAAAGAACAGTCCCTTGGAGGCGACTTCCATTGAAATCAATGGGTACCAGTCAAGTAGTACAGGAACCTTTTCTGAAGTCGGAGCGACTTCAGTAGGGTGCATTAGGACGGCTCTTATTCACTTACATTGATTTTTACATGTAGCGCGACTTGAGGCGACCTGAAGTCGGATCTGAGTCGTCCCTGTGTGAACCGGCTCGTAGAGTCCATTCACACAGAGGCAACTTTGGATCAGACTGCAAGTCGCCCCTAGTCGCACTACATGGGGGGGGAATAAAATAAATAAAAATCAATGGAGGTGAATAGATCTCTTAACGCACACTACTGCAGTCGCTCCGACTTCAGAAAATGTTCCTGTACTACTTCAATCCGATTTCTAGGCGGCCTGTACCCATAGAATTCAATGGAAGTCTCCTCCAAGTCAGATCTCCATCTATACTGAAGCGACTTTACAGAAAAAAGTTGCCTCTAATAATAAATCCCCGGCATGGGTTCTGGGTCTAGTATGGATTTTAAGGGGAATCCCGCCCCCTACGCCGAAAAAAAAAAATGGTATGGGGGTCTCCCAAAATTCATACCAGACCCCTATCCGTACATGCAGCCCGGTTGGTCAGGAAAGGGGGTGGGGACAAGCGAACGCTCCCCCCCGAACCGTACCAGGCCGCATGGCCTCAACATGGGGGGGGGTCGCCCTGCTGCCCGCCTACCCCAAAGCGCCTTGCCCCCATGTTAACGACAACAAGGGCCTCTTCCCAACAGCCCTGGCCGTTAGTTGCCGGGGTCTGTGGGTGGAGGGCTTATTGGAATCCGGGAGACCCCTTTAATAAGGAGGCCCCCAGATCCCAGCCCCCCACCCTATGTGAATGAGTATGGGGTACATCATACCCCTGCCCATTCACCTGAGGCAAAAAATAAAATAAAAAAAACACACCACACAGATTTTTAAAGTAATTGGGCAGCTCCGGGGGGCTTCTTGCGCTGGCTCCTCCACCATCTTCTTCCAGCATTGGCCCGTTCTTCTGCATCGTCTGCCTCCCTCTACTCTCTTCCTCCGATGTCGACATGACGGCCCCTGCCACTGTGATGCCGCGTGAGCAGTGTGCAGCGACTTATATAGGCATGGGGCGTGGTCACCGGGTGATGTCACCCGGTGAACCTGCCACTTATGACATCACAGTCCCAGCATGCCCCGGGACGGTGATGTCATAAGGGGCGGGGTCACCAGCCCTTATAAGTCGTTGCACACCACTCACGTGGCATTACAGTGGGAGAGGGCATCATGTCAACATCGGAGGAAGAGAAGAGGGAAGACTACTATGAAGACCAGGCCAACGCTAGCAAAAGAGCTGGAAGAAGATAGTGGAGGAGCAGGCAGAAGAACCGGACACCGGGGAGGAGAGGCCGGAGAAGTCGGATTTTTCGTTGTTTTGGCGTAGGGAGGGTTCCCCTTAATCCATACCAGACCTAAGGGCCTGGTATGCTCTTGGAGGGGAACCTATGCAGTTTTTTTTTATTTAAAATTTGGCGTGGCGTTCCCCCTCGAGAGCTGATTATTATGTGATTGGTTACAGCTAAAGTCGCCTGGCGGCGACCTGAAGTCATGTTGTAAGTCGCCCCAAGTCTCGCTGTGATTCATACTCAAGTTGTGTCCAAGTTGCGCTGCAAGTGGTGTTGCCCCTGTGTGAATGTACTTTAAGTGTCAAGATCACCTTCCCATTTTTTCAGAAACAGATGTTCCTTTTTAATCTCCAACTCAGTCAAGGAGAAATAGAGTAACAAAGTGTTTTATGGGATGTCTGTCTAAATTGCTCAAAAGGGAGAGAGGGAGAAAATATGCCAGCTGGAGGTCATAAAGGCAACTTTTTAATTGTGCATGACATAAGGCCAAATAATAACATTCCTACAGTAAAGCATGGAAATGGCAATATCCTGTTATGGGGGCGTTTCTCTGTATCAGGAACTGGTCACTTGTCAAGATAGAAGCAAAAATGGATGGGGTAAAATTCAGAATTCTTGAGGAAAATCTGCTGTCAATGGGAAGGAGGTTATCCTTCCAACATGACAATGGCCCAAAGCACACAGCAAAAATGACCACACTGTGGTTGAAGGAGAAAAAAGGCGAATGACATTGCATGGCCTAGTCAGAGTCCAGACTTAAACCCTACTGAAAATCTGTGGTATGACTTGAAATTACATACACACACAATTACTTCCTCACTTTAAGCCGATATATATTCTACTACATATTTATACGTTTCATTAACACAATAATGAACACACAATAGTTATTGTTAAAGCGGGAGTCCACCGGGACTCCGCGTTTTTTTTTTTTTTAAAGCCAGCAGCTACAAATACTGCAGCTGCTGACTTTTAAAATAGTGACACTTACCTGTCCAGCGCGCCCGCGATGTCGGCACCCGAAGCCGATCTCTAGGTCGCCTGTCGGGTCCTGCCGCCGCCATCTTGGGTATGGGATTTAGGAAATTGAGCCTTTCGGCTTCATTTCCCGGTTCCCTACTGCGCATGCGCGAATCGCGCTGCGCAATAAGGACGCTCCCCACTGCCTCTGGGATCTGTGTGTTTCCCAGCAGGCAGCGGGGCACTTGCGGGAAGGGGCGGGCACTTGCGGAAAGGGGCGTAAGTTACGCCCCTTTCCGCAGAGAGCTATCCCGGAAGTGGGTGCAGTTACCTGGATTATCCAGGTAACTGCACCCCCCTCCCCCCCGAAAGGTGCCGATTGTGGCACCGGAGGGGGGGGGGGGGGAAGGGTTCCGATGAGCGGAAGGTCCACTTTAGGGTGGACCTCCGCTTTAACTGCAAGATGCATGACAGAACATATACCCTTATGACAACATTAGTAGAAATCTATACAGCGGTTCTCTTTGACCTCTCTTCTCTCTCTCTCTCCCCCCCCCCCCCCCCCATTCCTTACAACCTCTTTCTCCCTGTGAAGGTCATTCCTAATGTTATAAAATAAGGTAGCTTGATGGGACAATCTACAAATCGGTCCCTAGTTGATTGGAGATGTATTTCTTGACCCTACAGTGGGAGAAAGACTTATTTTTTTCTGCTTATGTTATATGGTTTGGTTAATTGGCACTCCTGCCAAAACTAATTTTATGTTAAGATTGCTCTGTTTCTGTCTGTCTTTCAAAAGTCCTATGTTTATGATCGTTTCAAAGAAAGGCACTCCAAGGCTGCTCGATTTTCAAGTCTGTATTTTGTCCCCGTTTATCAATTGCACTTAATTTTTTTTTTCTTCAATAATAACACACCACACATGCAATAAGCATATATTGGTTTGTGCAAAACTTATAGAGTCTAAAAATACCTTATTTTGTATTCTAATAATTTTTTTTTTACTACCAATAGCGGTGATCTGCAATTATCGGGACTGTGACATTGCAGCAGTTAGATCTGACACTTTTTGGGAACCATTATACAGCGATCAGAGCTAACAATAGCCACTGATTGTTGTATAAATGTCACTGGCAGGGAAGGGGTTAAACACTAGGGAGCAATCAAGAGGTTAACTGTGTTCCCTCAGTGTGTTCTAACTGTAGGTGATGGGCTGCCTAGGACACAACAGGGAGCAGTGGATCTTTGTCATGTCAGAACAGGGAAATGCCATGTTTACATAGGCAGTTCAATGTACTGTCTCTCCTCGATTGTGGGTCACCAGCAGACAGAGTCCGTGGGACCTGCTCCCGTGGCTATGACAGAGGGATGCATGGGTACTCTTTTGCCCACCTGTGCCAGTGTACATTGTTGTGCCCTGGTCAGGAATCGGTTAAACTTAGTTTCAGATTCCTACCTGTTGCTAAAGAGATCACCATGCATGTCTGTGTCCATGTGGAAAAATTAATCTGCTGCACCTGCAGGGCTCTAATGAGGAAAACTGCAGGCCTGCATACCTTTAGACAAACATTCCTATTGGGAGTATTTCACATAAAAAAAAAACATTTATATTGCAGGGGGTGCCGGATGTCACTTGTATCAGAGGCAGGCTTCTGGGAAAATCAGTGAGTCACACAAGCAGGAAATGTTTTTTTTTGGGGGGGGGGGGGGGGGGGTTCTGTATACAGAACTCCTACAGATGGCCATATTGCATTTCACAGAAAATTACAGAGCTGCATATTGAAAAGGAAAGCTAAAATTTTTAACATTCAATTACAATATGACTTGTGTCCTGATTGTATATGCTATATATTGGAGCTGCACCATCATTAAAGAATCGAGATTGTGATTCTACCCCCTCCCGATCTTAAAGCATTTCCTGGATTCAGTGCAGAGAGTTCTCTGCTCAAGCGGACAGCTGTCCAAAAAAATAAACCAAAAAACACAGCCTGCCAAGAATCTCAATCTTTATACTAAGCAAAAAAAGCGATTCTCATTTTAGCAAGAATCGTCTAGCTCTACAAATTAAAAAATACATACACACATACAATTCTGGCTAAAATGAGAATCTTAAAAAAAAAAAAAAAAAAAATGTATACATCCTCCGCCCCACAAAGGTAGCGTTACCCTTTAACTGAACTGGTTCCCGCCCAGCGAGCCGTCGTAGCTGTCTGTCTCCTCACCCAGGCAGTTCAACCCCCCCACCACCCCACTTAGAAACACTACCTAGGCAACGCATTTAACCCCTTGATTGCCCCCTAATGTTTACTGTATGAATGTCATTGACAGGGAAGCAGTTATCAGTTTTGTTTTTTAGCACAGATCACTATATAAAAAAGTCAATGGTCCCAAAAAAAAAAAAAAATTAAAAAAAAAAAAAAAAAGTCAAGTGTCCAATCTGTCCCCCTCAATTCGATAATAGACCGCCACAGTTACTAGTGAAAAAAAAATATATAATATAATATAATAAAATGCCATAAATATGTAGATGCTACAACTTTTGTGCAAAACAATATACACTTGAGTTTTTTTTTACCAAAAATATGAATACATAATCGGACTAAACTGCGGAAGAAATTTCTCTTCCGACACATAATGGGCTACTTACTATGCGATGCATAGTAGTCCATTATGCTTTACCTTTGCAGGGAAACAGAGGAAGTAAAACCCATCAGGGTTTACTTCCTTTTTATGAAAAAAAATAAAATAAATAATAATATATACTAGACTTCCATCAGGCAAACAAGAGATACAATGAACAAAACGCAAAAGCTTTTTTCCAATCGGGGCTATATGCTCACATAAAACCACAAAGTAAAGCAGTTGCACTACAGGAAAGAAGTCAGCTGAGCTCTCTGGTTACAGACCTAATATTTTTACAGATTGAAGATATCAGTAGCTGTGGGCTGGGTATATTGTAATGTCTATGGTGATAAGCCTCACAGACAACTCAGAAAATGCATGTCAAGATCATCAGTATAACCGATTACCCAAACTCTGGATGGTCAAATAACTACAAAACTTTTTATTGAATAAATGAACATTAAGACCCCTGTCACACTGAGCCTCCCAGGGCGTCAGCGGTAAAGCGGTGCTATTTTTATTGCAGCTTTACCGTTTTAGCGGCACTGTGCGGCCGCTAGAAGAGCGGTTTTAACCTCCCACTAGCGGGCGAAAATGGGTTAAATTTGCCTGCAAAACACCGCTGCAGCATAGCATCGCTGCCCCACTGTTGTCCATCGGGAGGAGCAGGGTATTCACAGCTCCTACACCACTGCAAAGAAGCTGCTGGCAGGACTTTGTGACATCCTGCCCACACAGTGCCCCAGTGTGAAAGCACATAGGCTTTTACACTGGGTTTGCAGCCGAGAATTTACAGGCGCTATTTTTAGCACTGTAGCGCCTTAAAAACGCCTCAGTGTGAAAGGGGTCTTAGCCCTTGTACACACGGTCGGAGATTCCGACAACTAAATCCGGAGTAATTCCGACTGATTAATTCCAGAAGAGGTCCGGAAGTGATGTTGTATACACACGGTCGGACCAAGTTGTCGGAAAATCCGATTGTACATAATGTAATCATGTTATTTCGTTACGACAGGACTACGTTCACGCTAGTAGCCAATAGCTTTGGCCTAGGAATTTGATTTGAGCATGCATGGCACTTTGTCCATCGGAGTAGGCTACACATGATCGGAGTATATCCGATAGGAGCATTTTATCAGAAAAATTTTCCGGCAAGTTGGAAAAGTTGGTCCGACGGATATTCCGATGCAGACCACACACAGTCGGAATATCCGACAAGACGGTCCGATAGGAAACATTCCGTCGGAATCTCCGACCGTGTGTACAAGGGCTTAGGCTCGATTCACATTTGTCTGGCCATGATCCAGCAGGGGTTTTTAAAAAAGGAGTCTGGTGCGGTTGTGTGTTCAGGTGACAATTTTTACTTGAAATGACTACTGAACCGGAGTGAAAAAAAAAAACTGGAAGGACTCGGGACCGCAGCAGCCCCGACATATGTGAACCAGCGTTCTGTCTATATGTGCCCGCTGTCGAAAAGTGCCCATACATGCGCAGAATGGAAGGGCACTCAAGCAGAGTTGCTGACCAGCTAAAGTGATGTCACCATAGCGCATGCGCACATCGTATCAGCTTGTTTTTTATGATGGGAGATCCCATTTCTCAGGGGCAATTTAATGCTATGCAAACAGCGGAGGGACACAGTATTTGTTATATTGTGCCTTGATGTTGCGCCGCAGATTTACAGCAAGGCACAATCTGACCTCTACGGTGTCCCTCCACTCTTTGCATAGCTTTCAACTGTGCCCGTGAAATGGTATCCCCTTTCAAAAAAGCCCTCCTACGATGTGCACATGCACTATGGTTACATCACTCCAGCCGAGTTGTTGATCAGCTGGAGTGCCCTTCCATTCTGCGCCTTGGCGCGGGCACTTTTAATGGAGGACGTAAATCGATAGAACATCGGCTCTACCGAAAGCAGTTCACATGTTATGCGAATTGGATGCAGTTCAAAATGCATCCACTTTGCATATATGTGAACTATGCCTATATTAAAATCCAGCTGATGGTTACTGAAGAGAGATATGGGTACATCCATATTAGTTTGAGGCAAGCTGGCCCAAACTTACAAGCCAGTTGGATGTCTGGCAGGATCAACTAGAATGCTTTTGCACTTTTCAAAACATATTCCATAGCCAATTGCTTTTATTTAAAAATGGTTGTATTGACACTTTTTTTTTTTTACACGCACAGGTAAGCCACAAACCAGAAAGACAAGCCAAGGACAAAATGTCAGCTCCCTCGGCGTGGACCAGCCTGCGATATGGAGACCTTGTTCTAAGGTAAGAATTTCATAAAGAGCTAGTAGATACTGGATAGTGGATACTAGCTCATTATGCCTTTGCATTACAGGGTTTTTGATTTTATTTTTTTAAACACTTTTTCCCCTGAGGTTATACAACTGCTTTAACAGATGGGAGCATAAGAGAAGTTCACCATTGGGGGTCATGCCCATGGACATTTGTCAGCATTTTATATTCCTAGCACAAATTTGCTGACGCTTTCCCACACCCAATGAGAAGAAGGTGCAACATACCTTGCCTTACAAGTGAAGGACTGAACACGGCCATACTTTTGTAAAGCAATGATGCTTCATTGTGTCAACATTCACATAGACAAAAAGGCAATCGGGGGAACGGGCTAGGGGGGAGAAAAAGTGGATGCTACAGACTATAGAAGAGCACCAGATATCCTGGTAAAGCATAAGTCTTGCGACTTGAAAGTCACATGATTTTCCTCTGCAACTTGAAGCAATGTCTGTCTATGGACCTCAAGTCGCATCAAAGTCAGACCAAAGTAGTGCAGGGACTACTTTGAAGATGCACAGATATGAATGGTGTCCACTGAATACTTGTCACGCAACTTTGCAGTCCCAAGTCGCAGGACAAGTCGACCAAGTGCAAAAGGGGCCTTATTGGCATCATGGAAACGTGCTACATTTTCACCTCCAGATTGCTCCATCCATCTTGTTTGTGTGGATGGGGGAAGTTTTTTTTATTTATTTATTCTCGTTCAGCCAGCATTAAAAAAACAAAAATAAATAAAACACAAAACAAAACAAACACTGTGTATGGTCAGCTTTACATTAGTTGCCCACATGCAGCTCTAGGCGTTTTCAGCTACATAAACAAATGGCCTATTCACACTGCAGAGGCTACAGAACCCCTGTGAATGAGGCCTTATGCTCACATTATTTGCACGTAGTCAGTTCTGTCTTTTTGCAGCTAGCACAGATGACACGACAGAAAAACAGGTACACTTTCAAATGCTTAAAATGTGCAACACACATGGAAGGAAGTTTTCTTAACATCCCGTATGTCAGCACTTTGTCAACTTTAAACCTCTGCACAAGAAAAGCCTCTACAGAATGATTATACTGCATTATTTTGCACAAAAAAAAAAAAAAAAAAAAAAAAAAAAAAAAAAAAAAAAATCACACACACACACACACACACACACACACACACACACACTTAACCACTTCAGCCTCAGACCAGAGCACTTTGCGATTCAGCACTGCGTCGCTTTACCTGACAACTGCCCGGTCGTGCAACGTGGCTCCCAAACACAATCAAAGTCTTTTTTTCCCCCCACAAATAGGAGCTTTTTGGTGGCATTTGATCACCTCTGGTTTTTATTTTTTGCACTATAAAAAAGCAGCGACAAATTTTGTAAAGAAAAATAAAAAAAAAATAAAAGGACGTACTTTTTGCTATAATAAATATCACCCAAAAAAAATAAATAGTTTTCCTCAGTTTAGGGAGATACATATTCTAGGGCTGAAAATACTAATCGATTATGAAATTAATCAATTACCATTTTCATGATCTATTAATCGGGCAGTAACATAATGGGGTTAAAAAAATTGGAATGAGCCCTTTATAGTACAAAATCATTGCTACTGTAAATACCACTTTCAGTTCTAAAGTAAAAAAAATAAAAAAATGAACCCCTTACAGTAGGGATTATCTGATTTTTGTTGTAGTATAAATGTTACTAAACGTCTGAGACCCGGTTCACATCTATGTGCTTTTTGGTTCTTTTTGTAGAAATGCACTACAGTTCATTTGCATGGTTTCCTATGAGACACATTCAAATCTATGCTTTTTTTCAGCCGCTGTGTATTTGGAAACGGTCAGGGACTATTTTTTTTTATCGCAAAACAATGCTTTTTTGGTTCAATGTACTTCAATGGAGAAGATGCAGAAAAGCACGGTTGGTTTTGCAGCAAATTGTGTTTTTTAATCTGCCCAACAACAAATTGGCCAAAAAAAAAAAAAAAATGCAAAAACTCAAATCACAGCAAAATCATGTGCGCAAAAATCAAACCGCACAGCAAAAAGCACTGCAGAAACAGGTTAAAGGTAGACTGCATACCGAGCCTTAAGCTGGCCATACGGATCAATTTTCATACGAAAAATCTTTGTACATTCGCTGAAAGAAAGAATGTCATTTTGAAATTTTCACTTGTTTTAAAAAAATAAAAAATAAAAAAAAAAATAATAATTTCTGAAAGAAAACGCACATACACGGTCTGAAAATTCCTTTCACCAAGCAGTTTTCTATATCTAAATTTTCCTGTCACTGATTGAAAATGAACATCAATTTGACCCGCACTAACGATTAGAAAATCGAGCAAAGGTTCTTAAAATGACATTTTGAAGGAAGATCTCCTTTAATAGTATATACAGTATATCTCTTCTGTCTGTTCTCAGAGTGGATTAGAGATTTTGCTCTCTAACCATATAGTTGGTCATTTACATTTTCCACTGCACAAAGATATTCAAGAACCGCCTCAGCCCTTCTGTCAGCAGGGGGGGGGGGGGGGGGTGTAACGCACCGCCATGTGTTTCGGGACTGAAAAAGGCCCACTGCAGTTTTCCCCATTCCTTGTAAACAAACTTACCAAAATAAGTTAGGCAAGGAAACACCTTAGGCATGTGGGTCGGCTTGTGGGACCCAAAAGGGACCGGCACCTCTGTAGTTGCCCCTGCCGTATTCTCCATTTTTCGGGTATCACTCACCGCTGTGATAAGTGCTCCTACAAGCGCCTTTTCCTGCACTGACCCAGACACCAAGTCATCCTCACTGTCCGGATGGTCCTGTTCCGCATCCTCCGATAGATCAGAACAGAGGCCGCCAGTCAAAGTGGGGCCAGAGTCTGAATCAGAGCTTTCCCCAGAAAACGATGGGGGAGGGGGCGTTTACCCCCCCCCCCCCCTTGCGCCCGCATGCCACTTCCAACAAAGGCCTTTATGTTATAAAAAAAATAAAATAAAAAAGATTAATATAAATACTATGGCGCACGTCTATTGACATAACACTGTGTATAATTCCATTTTAAACATTGATATATCTTATATACTTTATAGGAATCTCTGGTGCATCTGCTCCTGACGAGTGGAAAAATCCACAAAACACATCAAGCTGCACTTGATGACACAGTTGTATTCCATATGGATTGATCCCTATCCAGTTACTATTAACACTTTATATTGTTTTTATACTAGCCAATAGACCCACATATACCATGTGGGTGCACGTGCCAGTCTTGGCACATGGCACATCACGGCTCATCGGCGCACATTATGGGATCTTAGTAGCCAGTATGCAGAGTAGCGCAGGAAGCGGCTGTCTTTAGCAAGTTCTCTGATGTCACGCAGCGCTGCTTGCTCCCCGGCAGCCCCTCCTCTTCTATCCCAGATGATATCAAAAGCCAATGGGGATAGATGAGAATGGGAGGGGCTGCCGGGGAGCGAGCAGCGCTGCATGACACGAGAGAAAACTTACTATAGACAAACGCTTCCTGCGTGCATCTCAATCTATCCGTCAGGCGCCAGCTGTCGAGTAGATCGCCGCAGACCGCATCCCTGATCGGCTCGGGCAGCTCTAGCCCTGCAAAGGGAACGGTGTTCATGCTGTGAAAAAAAGTGCAGGGACGCGGTTTCCACAGGACTCAAGCCCTGGTTGTATGGCTGAACTCACCGAAAATCAGATTGCATGCGTGTTTTCACCTATGCGATTCGAACTAAACAGTTCATACTGCGATCCGAACTAAACCGACACCCACAGCAGGTCGCACAAGGCAGTGTGAACTACCTGTGGGAGATGAACGATGCAGGAACCAGCACTGTAATTGCTCTGGTTCCCGCATCAGTGTGGGCCCAGGGTAAGTGGTTAATCGTGTGCTGTATAGCACTCTAGGCTACCTGCAGCATCTAGCTCACAAGCTTAATCTGTCATTTTGTGTTTCATATTGTATCATACAGTTTTATATTGCTTTACAATGAACTTACATCTAGTTCATCAGGGCACCAGATTCTGACTGACGCATCGGTGTATGGGGGTGGTTTCAGATCAAGGGGTTGACGCGCTGTGATTATGCTGGTTGTTCCCAGCTTTGATCCTTTCATATGTAAACAAGGCAGATTGTCGTTATGTCACTAGGCCTTCCCCTAGTGAAAGCGCCTCCCACAGTAAACACTAGCTAGGAACAGTTAACCTTTTGATCGCCCCTGATGTTAACCCCTTCCCAGCCAGTGTCATTAGTACAGCGACAGTGCATATTTTTTAGCAAACAAAAATAGTCACTTTGGGTATTGGTGCGGTTTCAGGTTTTGGCCTAGTGTATTTTTCATTTTCGGCACCAAAAAACCCATTCGTTACACCCCTTATTGGCAGTGTTTAAGCGCTCGGTTATCAATGCAGAGATTCTGGGGGACCAATGCGGCAGTTGCTGCAGCCACCTAGGCAAGTATAAAAACTAAAAGAAAACACCCGCCGCCCCCACGGAAAAAAAAAAAAAAAAAAAAAAAAAAAAAAAAAAAAAAAAAAAAAAAAAAAAACGCACACACACTACACCAATAATAAAAAGTCATCTCATCACGGTTGTGAAATACAAATAGTAAGGTCACATGGGAGGCGAGGGAGCAAGTGACATTACCCTGAATGATAGATAATAAAATAAAAACACCACCAATTTAAAAAAAACACAGCATCCCCCAAAATAAAAAAGTACATTTTTTGTTTCACTTACCACCCCCCTCCCTCTGTGCATAAACAAACAAAATTAGAGACAGACACTAGCATACTTGGGATGCTTCTGTAACCAATTATACATTTTTGTATTAGACTGCAGCCTAATTGGAACACATTTGTTTTGAGTTCTCATTATAGCATGTCAAGGGAATTTTAACAGAATTGTACCAAGAAACTACCCAAAACGTATAAAGAATGTGTATGAAATAAATGTAAAAAAAAAAACTGCTATTCTCCAGTAGGGGAAAATTAAAGCTTTTTCACAAAAAAACCTTTAGGTATACACAAAACACCCAGTCCAATCCACCACAAGTACTGGAATATTCAGTTCAGTTTTGGGCACCAGTTTTTAAAGATATCAGGGAACTGGAGAAAGCGCAGAGAAGAGCAACCAAACTGATAAGAGGCATGGAGGAGTTCAGCTATGAGGAAAGATTGGAGGAGCTGAATTTATTCTTTAGAAAAGTGGAGCTTAAAGCAGAGTTCCACCCAGAAATGGAACTTCCACAACTCCCCCCCCCCCCCCCAAGGTCACATTTGGCACCTTTCAGGGGGTAGCAGATACCAGTCTGTCTAATACAGGTATTTGCTCCCACTTCCGGTAAAAGAGTGCATGCAGAATCCATGGAAAACTGCGCCATGTCCAGCCCCTCCTCCTTCCCCCCCACTGTCTTCCGGGAGACACACCGGTCCCAGAAGAGAGCATAGACCATTCAGAACGCACAGATCGACTCGCACATGTGCAGTAGGGAACCAGGCTGTAAAGTCGCAAGGATTCACTTCCTGACTCCCTTACCGAGATGCCGGTGCCTCCACCCAGAGCCGAGAGACAGATCGGCTTTGGGTGAGGACATCGCAGGCATCCTGGACAGGCAAGTGTCCTTATTTTAAACGTCAGCAGCTGCAGTATTTGTAGCTGCTGACTTAATATCCCCTACGCCCCCACGTGGCCATTGGCTCCCGCTGCTGTCACTCCAATCCAATGACACGGGCACCGGGCCGAGTCCAGGATTCTGTGTCTATGGATGCAAATGCTGGACTCAGGAGAGCGCTTCTCCGGCAGTGATGGTGAACCTTGGCACCCCAGATGTTTTGGAACTACTGCCATGTCGCAGTCGAAAAAAAAAAAATAAAAAAAAAAAAAATAAAAAAATAAAAATAAAAAACACACCCCTAAATCACAGAGATATAGATCTCTAATCTCTATCTAGATCTAACAGGGCTGAAACAACTAATTGATTACTTTCATAATTAATTGGCCAGCCAATTAGTTGGCCTGCATACAGAATGCATTATTTGTTTATAAATCAGTAAAGACATCGCAGCACACATACAGCTCAGTACATCATCCATACATGTCAGTAACTTGTGAATGTGTGAGGAGCAATGCCCCATGGGACATGTAGTCCTGGGGAGGAAGTGAGTGGTTCTAAAAGCAGAAGTTTTCTTTACCTTGCTATTGGAGCACTCTATACTGTACTTAACACACAGCAAAAAGCAAGTGTAGAAACAGATCAAAAGCAAACTGCATTGGTGTGTACCGAGCCTTATGCTGGCCACAAGGATCGATTTTCAGATGAGAATATTCATATGAAAAATCTTTGTACATTCGCTGAAAGAAGGTTTGAAATTTTCACTTGCTTTTAACATTTGGTTTTAAAATTAATGTAATTTCGAAAACCACTGTCTGAAAATTACTTTGACCAAGCAGTTTTCTATTTCTAAATTTTCCTGTCGCTCTCGTTGAAAACAAACATAGATTTGAAAAAAAACTAACGTTCTTAAAATGTTTTTTTATTTTTTTTAAAAAGGAAGACCTTGTTCTTGTATGGCCAGCATATAATATAGTAGTTCTGTTTGAAAATCGGCAAAACTTTTTTTTTCCCCTTTAACCACTTCCCACCCGGCCAATGCATATATACGGCCGGGTGGGAGCCGTCTACTCCTGATAGGACGTTTGTCCTTCAGAAGTAGCGGGATAGCGCGCAGCGGCGCGATCCCGATGTGCTTGTGTCACCCGGCCGTGTCCAATCACGGCCGTCATGTGATGTAAACAAACAGCCGGTTGCTAGGCCATCGGCTCTCCTCACACGGAAGTCATCGTTGAGGAGAGGAGAGCAGAACGCTGCAGCCGGCTGATGATCAGTGAGTATGAGCTGTTTTTTTTTACAGCTTTTTATTCACTGATCATCAGTCTAGTGTCAACACACAACACACCACACAGTACAAACACAGTCCCCACATATGTCCCCAAAACACACATGTCCCCAATAATAAAAACATGTCCCCCACATATATCCCACTAAAATCACATGTCCCAATGATCTGCACACATATGTACATGATCATTTGCGTACATATGTCCGTGATCACACAAACCAATTATTATACACTTAACGGAATTTTTTTTACCAAAAACATGTAGCAGAATACATTTTGGCTTAAATTTATGACAAAATTTTATTTTATTTGATTTCTTTTCAAATAGAAGAAAGAAAATATTGTTTTTTTTTTCCAAATTTCCGCTTTTTTTGCGCTTATATAGCAAAAAATAAAAAACGGAGTCGTGAATAAATAACACCAAAATAAAGCTCTATTTGTGCGAACAAAATGATAACCATTTAATTTGGGTACAGTGTAGCATGACCGCGCAATTGTCATTGAAAGTGCTAGAGCGATGAAAGCTGAAAATTGGGCTGAAAGTGCCCTGTATTGTAGTGGTTAAAAAAGATCTGAGTCTCATATTTACCAGACTCAACCTCTAATAGTATATACAGAATATCTCTTCTGTCTGTTAGCCTCAGAGTGGATTAGAGATTTGGCTCTCTAACCATATAGTTAGTTATTTACAATTTAAGAAAAAAACTGCCCTTTTAACTTTACATGTTAACTAAAATATACAGCACACTTTTAAGGGTTATTAACCGAAACAATAAATCGACCAACTAATCGATTATGAAAATAATCGTTAGTTGCAGCCCTAATATATCCCCTATTTTGTAGACA
This sequence comes from Lithobates pipiens, assembly GCF_037356315.1. NCBI lineage: Eukaryota > Metazoa > Chordata > Amphibia > Anura > Ranidae > Lithobates > Lithobates pipiens. Next base: position 25,769,963 of record NW_027507787.1, read on the forward strand.
CTAACTTTTGCGCAAATCAATATATGCTTATTGCGGTTTTTGTTACCAAAAATATGTAGAAAAATACATATCGGCCTAAACGGAGGAAAAAAAAAAAATTGATTTTTTTTAAGTTGGGGGGGGTTGAGTGGAATCTTTATTAAAGCAAAAAATGTTTTTTTCAAATTGTCGTTATTCTTTTGTTTATAGCGCCAAAAACAACAGAGGAGATCAAATACCACCAAAAGAAAGCTCTATGTGTGTGTGGGGGGGGGGCCTCCCCATCAATCTCGTTTGGGTACAATGCATGACCGACCATTGTCCGTTAAAGCAACGCAGTGCTGAATTGCAAAAAGTGCTCTGGTCAGGAAGGGGGTAAATTCTTCCGGGGATGAAGGGGTTAAACGATATAATACACTCACATTTGCATGCGTCTCCACTGACAAATTTAAAACACACACACACACACACACACACACACACGTATAGCCATATCGCCTCCAGTTGAAGCTCCAGGTCATGAGCGCAAATTTGGGATGTGTGGTGACATCACATTCTAACTCCCTCCTATGAAGAAAATGCCTGTGGAGCTTAAAGCGGTAGTAAACCTGCTTAAAAGTAGTATTTTTCATACCTGTAAGGGAAAAGGCATAATGAGCTAATATGCACCGCATACTAGCTCATTGTGAAATGCTTACCTTAGAACGAGGCCCCGACATCTCACCCGATACATGCCGAGGGAGCTGAAATGTTCCCTTGGCGTGTCTTATGGATATCGGGGCTCCGGTGCTGTAAGTGGCCGGAGAAGCGATATTGTCAATCCCACGCATGCGCGCAGATTTTTCGGGCAGGGTCCGGTATTTGCTGGGCTTCCAGCCGAGAAACCCCTGTGCGCATGCGCCGCTGCAGTCATCGGCTCATTGCCAGGGGAATATCTCCTAAACCACACAGGTTTAGGATAGATATATATATATATATTTTTACCTACAGGTAAGCCTTATTATAGGCTTACCTGTAGGTAAAAGTAAAAAAAAAAAAAAATAAATAAAATAGACTAAACAACTGCTTTACAAAAAAGGTACATCAGCTACTGTGAGCAGTATAAAGGATATGCAGTATAAATGATGTGCTGCTCTATGTGCATAACGCGACAATGCACTCATGCCTGGTGTCACTGTCATTGTGTGAATAGGACCTTAGGCTCTCCAAACACATCTAGTTGTACAATCTCCTGTAGAGCTACACAAATCCATGTAGTGCGAGGGCCTGATTGGCTACAAACTGGTTTGATTGGCACTTGCCAACCAGTCATGTACCGAGTATGTCACTGAACTTCAACGGCACTGTTTTTTGTTTGAGCAGACAGTCGGCTCTCTTGTAAAAGCAATCCCAGTAGCCAACTAGCTACTCTAAGTCTAAAGTGGTAACCCATATAGACTTTCAAATGCATCGCCATTGGACAGTAACATGCACATCATTTGTAGCGGTTGCAATTTTAAAGCGTGTTTGGTATTCGTTTACTCAACATATCAGCTTTTATTGCACCAAAATTTTGGTTATGTATTGTGTTTAAAATGTAAAAAAAAAAAAAAAAAAAAAAAAAAAGTGCATTTCTTCCAAATAAAATTGTGTTTGAAAAACCTCAGCGCAAATACAGTGTGACAAACACCCACCATTTTAATACACTTTTTTTGAGGTTAAATAATTTTCTAGCAAAAAATACTGATGGTCACATGTAAATAAAGTTCCAGAAAAGGCTGGTCATAGCGTGGTTAGTCAGGTGCTCATACTGCATAGTTCTGGTAAATCTAAAAGTTGATTGTACAGATTGTAATGTGTATGTTGGCCCGTAGAGCTACTGATGCTCAAACTTCATCATACTACGAACAGTCACTACCAAACATGAGTGCTTAGGGAGCTTCCAAGCTTCAACAAGCGTATCACCAAGGCCTCCTAATTCTTGGCATGCGGCATACAAAAGCAATTCTGAACAAGTGCCATTTACATGCACGGATGTGCACTAAGTAGCTCAAGTGTAGCTGCAAGGAGGCTTAAACCCACAATAAAAAAAAAAAAAAAAAAAAAACACCACACCACAGTTGGTACACTTGTAGGCAGTTTTTTCCAGACAAAATGACTAACACCGAAGGCGGTGACTTCACTCTTTTCCAGTGCAGTTGACTGTTACCATCCAGCCTGCAGAAAGAGCACCGATGAGGGGCTCACTCATCTCCTCACCTACAGCAAGAACACCACTGTTCAATGCACTACAATCTGACTAGCTCACACTGCTGGCCTTCCCGTCCAAAAACAACACCTCAGAATATCAAAAAAGGAGAGTCAATAGAGATCTATACAATAAAAATGTAATGTGCATCACCTGCTTCAAAAGCAACAGTACTCCAAAAATACACATCCAAATGCATCCACTACTTAATGGCCTGCAATTTATTTTTCATCAAATGGTTTCATCTTGTGTTTTTTTTTTTTTTGCCTCTTATCCTCTGCGAGCTCCCAAACATCTCCTTTACACCCACCCCACCGTTATTTGGAATGAGCACCATAGTTGCAGGTATCTGCACTTCTCTATGTACACTAGAAATCTTATAAAAGTGCTTTTGAGTACCTAGCTGAATAGAATGTATTTTTAACCAGTTCACAACCGCCCTATAGCAGATTTACTGCTACAGGGTGGCCATTCTGTGCAGAATCGACATACATACATACTATAACTTTTGTGCAAATCAATATAAAACGTATTTTTAGCAAAAATATGTAGTGGAATACAAATTGTCACTTTTATTACATACAAAAAGGAGTTGATCAAATACCACTAAAAGAAAGCCATTTGTGCGGGGGGAGGGGGGGGGAGAATATAAATGTAATATGCGTTGCATGACAGCGCAATTGTCAGCTAAAGTATCAGTGCCCTTTAGCAAAAAAATAATAATAATAGCCTAGTCAGGAAGGAGGGGGGTTAAATCTTCAACAAGTCAAGTTGCTAATCCAGAGTTTAGTGTCACTTTAAGCATAAAACCCATTTCACAAGATAAGATTGTTCACACGTAAAAATTAAATATCAAATTAAATCCTAATATCAACAAGATCCTGTACTTTACTCAGGGCTCCGTACAAGGCTCCTTCCACACCTACACTCAGCCATAATATCTGCTGACTAAACAGAGATAACCTCTTGCTTGTTACAAATAAAAAGGGTAACCTCAGGACAAGTCAGGTGAAGAGTGCTTCACAGCCAGCACAGCACTTATGACAGTCTCAGGAGGTACTTATTTCAGTGACATTCATCCCAACAATGGATCACACATCTGACTTTGTATACTATGGTGAAGTACATATATTTTAGGTGGCGTAGAGAAGGAACGGCGCCCATCTGGTCTGTGTTGCTGTCTGTCCCAACCCATTATGTAGACTCACCCTCCATTTGTCCTGTGCCTATTGATGATTGGTCAATATTTTACAGGTGTGACCAGAACAAGGAGGGGAGGGTAACTTCTAGTAAGATGCCTGTCCCAGAGATAACTCCCTTGATTCTCATCCCCAGATGTCTTTCCAAAACAGGAAGGGAAATACATCAAATGGTATATAGGCAGCAACAAAAATGTAAGGATACTTTTTGGAGCAGGTTATACTTTATGCCCATATTTAATGTCCAGGTACACAGGGTCCTCTACAGTTGTTACTAGGCAGTTGCGTCTAGAGGCATTTTTTTGGAACGAGAAAAAAAAAAGGGTTCAGAAGCTGAGTTTACAGTCATATATTGGTTTGCACAGAAACTAATAGTGTCTACTAAATAGGGGATAGTTTGTCAAATTTTTTTCTCTCTTTTTACTAGTAATGGCAACGATCTGCATTTTTTTTTTTAATCATAATTGCAACAGACAGATCACACACTTTTGACATGATTTTGGGACCACTGACATTTATACAGCGATCAGAGCTAAAAATAGCCATTGATTACTGTATAAATGAAACTGGCAGTGAAGGTGTTAACACTAGGGGCAATCAAGGGGTTAAATGTATTTAGAGTGTGTTCTAACAAAGTACAGCTACAGCGATTTGCCCAGCCGAGCCAATCTGTCACAATATAACTGCAGTGGCTAGTCAGCTAATGGTTAAAACGCCTCTAAACGCAAATGTGGCAAGACGTCACTTAAAGTGGCATAACAGAAGTTTTAAAACATTGGTTACTATATGTCATGTTAAATAGTTCAGGAGAGCTTGTAAAAGCGTCCCATGTACATGAAGCCTTAGGGTGTAATGCGCAACATTCTACTTCAGCTATGATTTCCCCCCCAGTGTGACACTAAGCGCCCTCCCCACACCCGCTGGCCACATTTTTGACAACAGAACCCGCAAAGCTGCATCATTCATAGGAATCTGAATAAGACGACTACAAATCCCCTATGCCACCGTGGCAAACGTCTTGTAGTTCTCAGAACAGAACCAGAAAGCCTGTACAGCAGGGATATGCAATTAGCGGACCTCCAGCTGTTGTAGAACTACAATTCCCATGAGGCATAGCAAGACTGACAGCCACAAGCATGACATCCAGAGGTAGAGGCATGATGGGACTTGTAGTTTTGCAACAGCTGGGAGGTCCACTAATTGCATATCCCTGCCGTACAGAGTTACAAGCAGAGCCCAGCATTGCACCTGTGATCCACTGATCGTGGGTGCAATGTTCTGCAGGCTCCTATGAAAAGTTAAAGTCACGCTTACCAGTAACATCTTTTCCAGTAGTCTTTCAGGACAGCCACAATGAGACCTTGGCTCCTCCCTTTCCTTAGGGAAACACTGCGCCAGCCAATACATTTTCACTTCCCCCTGCCGAACTTTAGTTTTTCTAAGAGCACCTCCGGCCAGCTGGGGAGACAACACCACATTAATAACATACCATCACATATTACTATGGTGCCTGCATTCATGTCTTCCTCAAGACTCCCCCATAAATTCGGGTGGATAACTAGTGCTGTCCTGAAAGACTACTGGAAAAGGTGGTTACCGGTAAGCGCAACTTTAATTTTCCCTCCCCGTCTTTCAGGACAGCCACAATGAGGCGCTAAACGAGCATTTACCACTTAGGGTGATATGCAATAACTGAGACTCCTTTGAGTCGCAGAAAGGCCTTGGCTTCTGCCATGACCTTTGGTGAGGAGGATAGGCCAAATGGAAGCACCTAAAACTGTAGATGGACAGTTGATGTTCACCGCTAGACGGAGTAACTTCTGAAAAGTTTCTGCGATAGGGATGTGGAGGTAGACGTCCTTGAGATCTAGTGACACCATGTAACAATTCTGGGGTAGCAAGGCTCTGACTGTAAAGATCGATTCCATATGGCACCTCTTGTAGCAAAATCATGGTCAGGGGTTTTAAGTTCAGGATCAATCTGTATTTTCCTGAGGGTTTTTTTTTTGGTGAAAAATGTGCCCCCCCCCCCCTCCCCTTTTGGAACTCCGCTAATCACATTTTGTTCCTCTAGATCCTTTAATACCCCAAAGTAGAGCCTCGGCCTTCAATGCACACCTGGAAAGGTGTGTGACGAGACATCTTTGTGGGGGTGGTCTTGTAAATTCCAGGCGGTATTCTCTCCTTACGATCCCTAGGATAAAGTTGACTGGGGGAAAACTGCCTCCCACTGTGGGAGAAAGGCCCCCAGCCTTCCTCCCACAGTGTTTTGAGGTTCACTGGCTTTTTCGGGGCTGTTCAGGAGGACGAGAAAAAAAAAAACAAAAAAAAAAAAAAAAACAGAGGTGGCACTATCCGGCCCTTCCCAGACTCCTCTCTGGAGGCCCGAGTAGATCCAACTGGAGGGGTTGTACATTGGGATGCAGGTGAGGGTTTAGTAGGAAGCTGAAAACCTTCAAAGATTTGAAAGATAAAAAGGTGAAAGAAAGTTCCTTCAATGAAGCCGCTAACGCCGCTTCCTGCTCTGATGCCCTTTAACTAAAGCATCTATACAGTCCTTGCACAGTACTTTTTCCAAGTTTCCACTAGGGCAGGGGTAATGAACTAAAATTCACAGAGGTCCGGTCAGCAAAATGTTCTTACAGCAGAGGTCTGAGAATCAGGTCGTTATCTGTGGCGCCTTTTCGCATGTGCCAAACCGCATGTTCCTGCCACACTATTTTGGAAAATATGTATTTCTCCATGTTTTTGCGGGTAGTGCAGCCCATTAAAATGGGCTGACCTAACCACATGTGCACATGTACAGATCTGAACCCATTCTTACATCAGCATCCTCAGTCCCCGATGCACATCAGAGTCCTTTCCCTCAGGTCCTCCCTTTTATCATCCCCCCCTCCACAGTAATGTTCTCACACTTCCTTGACACCAAACCCCATGCCAGTACTGTCCTTTGCCCCCCATTTACATTATCCCTCTACATTACCATCCTCAGCCCCCTTCACATCCCAGTCCACTTAGCCCCCCACAACAACTCCACTTTAATGTCCTCAGCGAGTCAGCACACACTTTCCCCCTTTTCAGACTAGTGTACTCACTCCCTGTAACACTGTCCCCTCCCTCACTTACCTTGCACAGACCAAAGATCAGAGGGAGGCACAGCATGTCTCAGATGGATGGCGGGTGTTGCAAGATGGTGACTGGTTGCCAAGACTGCCCTTCATCCTAGTAGCCAATCACCTGCTTGTTAACCTCCGGCAGCTCTGCCCTCCATCCAGAACTGTCCAGCCTCCCACTGACAGCCCTGTGTGAGGATTACAGACAAAGCAGGGGGAAGAAAAGGCTGCTAAAGGGTGGTACCGCGGCCGGATACATAGGAGAGAGGTGGTTGGCATGCCATTTAGTGATGCCCGCCCTAGGGTGTCCCTACAAGAGGCGCACACTCCTAGAGCTATGGGAGGATCTTGAGTTTTCAGTAGCTTCCTGAAATACATGCAAGAAAAAAAAAAAAAAAAAATAGAACATCTCCTTTGCATATAAGATACAACCCTGGGGAGTGCACTAGACCCTTTTTAAAAGTAAGAATCTGAACCTACCAGGAACCATTTGTGGAGGAGGGGGGGGGGGGGGGGGGGGGAATCCTAGATAGAGAGGACCCTTCCCCAGGGTTCTCTTGCCTTAGGATGGCTGGAGCTAGCTCTGCTGTGTGCGGGCTGGGCGTCTGCTTTAGACATGACCGCTCAGGTGGTTGCTGCTTGCGTCATCTCATGGTGCCTGTGCGACATTCCTGACCCCTATCAGCCCCGCAACCCAGAAGTCATGGGTCAAAGGGAAGTTATCCACCCGCCACCGGAAATGACGTTACCCACCACACAGCCCACCTGTTTCCAAATGTGGCCTGCACTTGTGTACAGGGAGAGCAGAGCTGCCTCCCTGCTGCAACCCTGTGGATGCAATGGTGGTCCCCCGGATCTTCCTCCCACACTTTGTGAAGATGGGGTGGTAAACTGTGCAGCGGGTATGTACCTCACCGTGTCCCTGGGAGAGCCACTGCATCCCTTACAGGGCTTCAAGTAAGCCACAGTCTGTCTGCCTATCAAGCCTGGTCCCAAAAACAGTGTCTCCCCACTGGAGAAAACAAACAACTGAAGTCCGGCAGTGGGAAGTGAAAATGTATTGGCTGGTGCAGTTTTTCCTAAGGAAGGGGAGAAGCCAAGGTCTCATTGTGGCCGTCCTGAAATACGGGGGGGGGGGGGGGGGGGGACAAAATGCATAAAAATGTGAACTTAGCCTTCATTCAACTACGGGGGTTTATACTGTTCCCTACCCTATCCAAAACTTGACCCATTTTGGCTATATTGTGTTGTTCAGAAAATACAATTATCAGTCCTTTAAATAATACGTGTAGACGAGTTTTGGACAAAGCCATCCATACAACTGTTACTAAAAAGGTGCTCAAATCAGCTTCATCAGATGACACAATTCATACACTGCCAATGTTATGTCCTGTTCTTTACTTCCCCCCCCCCCCATACAGCAACAACTCAAGGATCATCCACAAGAAAAGGATGCTTTACCCAGCCATGGCTCGTTTCCAGCAACGTACTGCCCCAACCTGTGCGAGCTACAAATACTACATACACCTGGCTGAGTGGAATAAGCCTACGCTCACCTGACTAACTGGCACGCACTTGCACACATCTGGCCGAGTGGCGCTAACTGCTGTGCATGTGCGTACACACACACCCCTGAGCAACTGGCATGCACACCCACCTGACTGGGTCGAACCTGTGTTCATCTGACCAACAGGCACACTCACCCACCTGACACCCAGACTGGGTCAAGGCTGTGCTCATCTGACCAATTCGCGTGCACAGGCACCTGGCCAGGAGGCGCACGGGTCAAGCCTGTGGCTACCTGACCAACTGACGCACACACACCTGGCCGGCATGCGTACATACACACTTGACCAACTGGTAGGCTCAAGCTAGTGCTCGTCTGACCTACTGGCACAAACCTATGCTCACCTGACCAACCACACACCTGGCTGGGTCAAGTCTATAGTCATCTGACCAACCGGCGCGCGCGCGCACACACACACACACACACACACACACACACACACACACACACACACACAGGCCCGTACGCGTGCTCGCACACACAGACAGACAGACCAACTGACCAGTACGCGCGCACACACCGACCAACCCGCGCGTACACGCGCACACACACAGACCAACCCGCGTGCACGCACACCAACCAAACGGCGCGCACGCATAACGACCAACCAGCGCACACGCACAACCGACGCACACGCACAACCGGCGCGCGCCGACCAACCGGCCCGCACGCGTGCGCGCACACACAGACCAACCGGCCCCCTGACCAACTGGCGCACGCACACACACACCTGGCTACACACTTACCTGGCACACATACACAACCAACTGGCCTGGTGGCACACGTACACCTGGCTTGGTCAAGCCAGTGCTCATCTGACCAACTGGCACACAAATCTGGCTGGGTCAAGCATACATTCACCTGACTAACCAGCACACACACCCCTGGCTGGGCCAAGTCTATGGTCACCTAACCAACTAGAGCGCACATACCCCCCCTTGACCAACTGGCACATACGCACACCTGCCCAACTGGCATGTGCACACACCTGGCTGGGTAGTTCATGCACATACACCTGACCAACTTGCGCTCACACCTGGCTGGGTCAAGCCTGTGCTCACCTGACCAACTGGCACAAACAGCTTGGCTGAGCCCCCACCTCAACACACACATATATTAGAGGGATGATGCTGAGCTCAGCAATACACACCAACTTTATCCTTGCCATACATATGGCCAGCCACCTGATGCGAGAGAGGGACGCAGCCGTTGAGTAACTTGTCGTTCCTGTGCAGTTCCTTGTCCCCGGGAGGGCGCTGTCGGGGGTCCGGGGGCTCAGCGCCCCTGTGCTGGTGTTGGGTTGCCATCCTGCAGCAGATGGGGGGTGAGATGGTGTGCACCCAGGTAACAAGAGCAGCGCGCCCTCCCTCACCGTCTACTGCCCATCCTCCTCACCCCCAGCATGCTGACACTCGCTGTCCCTTCCCCCGGCTCACACACACGCGGCCGCGGACAGCACGACTGGGCGCAGCTGACAACCTCCGAGCCTCCTGCGTCACCGCGTTACTTTTCTGGCAGCCCGGGCCCGCCCACTTCTCGCCTGTTGACGTCACGAGTACGCTTTCGCACACTGCAGACGAGCCTCAATCCCCGTACAGAGCTCCAGAGGGGGGCGTGGTATCGGATGGCACGTCGCTAAGTGGGCGTGTCTACCATGCAAATCACAGCAATGGGCTTGGCGGTGTTTGCTGAGGCGGTGTCAGTGCCGTGTGATGGAGGGGAGGGTGAGCTGGGTCAGTTACCAGTCTACAACTCAGGTGTATGAATGTACTGCTTACCTGACTAGATACAGGAGGGAGCTAGCCACCTAAGGACCGGGCCTTTTTCTGAGATTTGTTGTTTACAAGTTAAAAACATTTTTTTGCTAGAAAATTACTTAGAACCCCCAAACATTACATATATTTTTTTTCTAACACCCTAGAGAATAAAATGGCAGTCGTTGCAATACTTTATGTCACACCGTATTTGCGCAGCAGTCTTACAAGTGCACTTTTTTGGAAAAAATACAGTTTTTTTGAATTAGAAAATAAGACATCAGTAAAGCTAGCCCAATTTTTTTTATATTGTGAAAAATAATGTTATGCCGCGTAAATTGATACACATGTCACCCTTCAAAATTGCGCCCGCTCGTGGAACGGCGACAAACTTTTACCCTCAAAAATCTCCATAGGCGACCGTTAAAAAATTCTACGGGTTGCATGTTTTGAGTTACAGAGAAGGTCTATGGCTAGAATTATTGCTCTCGCTCTACCGATGGCGGCAATACCTCACATGTGTGGTTTGAACACTGTTTTCATATGCGGGCACTACTCGTTTGTTTCTGCACACAAGCTCGGCGGGACGGGGCGTGTTTAAAATTATTTTTTTATTTTCTTGATCATACATCATGGGACACAGGAGCTTCATTACATAGTGGGTTATATAGGCACCTCTGGTGATTGGACACTGGTTAACCCCCAATTAAGGAGAATTCCTCCCCTATATAACCCCTCCCATATGGGAGGCACCTTAGTTTTTTGGCCAGTGTCTATGGCGGTTGGTCACGTAAAACATGTGCTATGAAGAAAGCTCTGTGCAGGTCCCTGTGAGGGCCTAAGGGCTACAACAAACCAGATCCATATCTCGGGCCGATATTTGACTCCCAAGATGATATGGTACCCGGGTCTTGTCATCCGAAGAAACAAGGTTTTGCCTGTAAGTCCTCTCTTATTGGAAGACTCGGCTCTGGGAAAACCAGACTTGGTGTACTATTTACATAGTGGCACGAAAGTTTCTGGCAGAGTCTTTTACAAGGTCCAGGTAGGAGGTTCTTCTGAGAAGGAACCCCAAAAAAACCTGAAGGTTGGCACAACTCTGCCCGCCGTGATGGGTGAAGGCTGGAATCTGTCTGTTTTCAGCCATTCCTGCGGCGAGGACAGTTAAGGGAAGTTAATCCTATATAAATCATATATTATGGATTTCTTCATTGAGTAGTTGTATGTCTTACCTGGTTTCCACCACTAGAGGGAGTAAGAGCAGCCTGATGCATACTTACATGCCTTTCAGATACACACGCTCAGTGAAGCCTGGTTCTCCCAGACGACTCACGTCTCCACTGCAATCTCTGCCACAATGTAATACAGGGGTCCCACATAGTCTGGGGGTCCCACGCATCTCCGATGGCGATTCCCTTCCCCCCTGGATACCAGCGGTCCTCGTGCACACGCGCCGAGCGCACTCCCGTGCTAATGGAGGAAGGGGGAGTGTGGTTGCGAGCCGTGCACAGCACTGTACTGCGCAGGCGCCAGGCGCCAGTTTTAAAAAGCCCAGAGCGTCAGGGGGCTGTAAGTGGAGACACAGGAGCTGTGGGCAGTAAGCATCCCAAGGGATTGGATCCAGGCAAACCTAAGACACCTACTCAGCATCAGGTTGTGCAGTTTAAGCATATTCAGGGTTCAGGGTTTTACTCGAATCTCTTCACCATTCCAAAGCCAAATGGAAGTGTCAGACCTATCCTGGATCTGAAGGATCTGAACCGGTTTTTACGCATCCGGTCCTTCCGAATGCAGTCAATTCGCACTGTGGTCTCCTCCCTGCAAGGGGGAGAGTTTATGGCATCAATAGACATCAAGGATGCATATCTCCATGTGCCAATTTTTCCCGCACACCAAAAGTATCTAAGGTTCGTGGTAGAACAGCGCCATTTTCAATCTGTGGCCTTGCCGTTCGGGCTCGCTATGGCCCCTGGAGTCTTCACAAAGATTCTGGACCCTCTCTTGGCAAACCTAAGAGCTCAGGGTATAGCCGTCATGGCTTATCTAGACGATTTGCTTCTCATAGAGAAAACAGTAGCGCTCCTGAACCACAGTGTTACCAGAACGCTAGAACACCTGGAACGCCTAGGTTGGATTATAAACCTAAAAAAGTCGTCCCTACAGCCTGCTACCAGGTTGGAATACCTGGGTATGGTTATCGACACCGCTCAGGGCAAGGTGTTTCTACCAAGGCCAAAAGCCTTGGCCATTGGGGATCTGGTGCGCCTAATTCTGGGCAGAAGATCTTCCCCCATTCGGTTGTACATGAGACTGTTAGGGAAAATGGTCACCTCCTTCGAGGCCGACGATTTGCCCAGTTCCACTCAAGGCCTCTGCAAAGATGCATCCTCGCGGCCTGGAACAGGAAGCCCCAGTCCTTGGATCTTCCTATGCGTCTATCCCCAGGGACACGCAAGAGTCTCGTCTGGTGGTTACAAACCGAGAATTTACTGAAAGGCAAAACTTTTCTTCCTCTTCCATGGAAGATTATCACGACAGATGCCAGCCTGACAGGCTGGGGAGCAGTGTTGGAGGAGACATGCTCGCAGGGGAAATGGTCAGCGATCGAGAAGCTATTGCCCATAAATGTCTTGGGGATCAGGGCAGTTTATATGGCTCTCATAAACTGGTCTTTCAGACTACGGGGTCTCCCTGTTCGGGTTCAGTCCGACAATGCCACAGCAGTGGCCTATATCAATCACCAGGGCGGTACCAGGAGTCTGGTTGCGCAAAAAGAGGCGAATCGCATACTTGTCTGGGCAGAAAGGCATGTTCCATGCCTTTCTGCAATCTTCATTCCAGGAGTGGAAAATTGGCAGACGGATTTTCTGAGCCACCAGCAGTTGTGCCCAGGAGAATGGGCTCTGCACCCCGATGTGTTTTGGAACATATGTTGCAGGTTGGGTACTCCAGACGTAGATCTGTTTGCGTCCAGGTTCAACAGAAAACTGGACAAATTCGGGTCAAGGACAAGAGATACACTCGCTCAGGGGTCGGATGCTCTGACAGTTCCCTGGGATCAGTACAATTTGATTTATGCCTTCCCCCCATGCCCGCTTCTGTCGCGGTTCCTGGGAAGAGTCAAGAGGGAGACAAAGTCGGTTCTTTTGGTAGCCCCGGCTTGGCCCAGGCGACCGTGGTACACAGAGATCATGAAGTTGGCAGTAGGCAGGACGTGGATCCTCCCTCTCCGGCCAGATCTGCTCTTACAGGGTCCAATTTACCATCCTGCTTTACACAGTCTGAATTTGACGGTTTGGCTGCTGAGACCCACATTCTGAGAGACCGTGGACTTTCGGGGCCAGTCTTTTCTACTCTGGTCAATGCCAGAAAGCCAGCCTCCAGGCTTATTTACTACAAAATCTGGAGGGCATACGTTTCCTGGTGTGAACCCAGGGAATGGCATCCTAGAAAGTATGTCATTAGCAGAATCTTGGCCTTCCTCCAGTCAGGCCTAGAAATTAATTTGGCCGTAAGCACTATCAAGGTGCAGATTTCGGCCTTGTCAGTGTTTTTTCAGAAGCCACTTGCATCGCATTCCCTGGTGCGGGCTTTTATCCAGGGGGCCATGCGGATAAGACCGCCAGTCAAACCTCCGGTATGCCCATGGGATCTGAATTTGGTTCTCTGGGCTTTGCAGGGGCAACCTTTTGAACCTTTGCATCAGGCTTCATTAGTTCTTTTGACTAAAAAATTGGTTTTCTTGGTAGCCATATCCACAGCTAGAAGAGTGTCAGAACTAGCAGCTCTCTCCAGCAAAGAGCCGTATCTAATTATTCATAAGGACCGGGTGGTAATGCGTCCCAACAGGTCTTTTCTGCCTAAGGTGGTTTCGGGATTCCATTTGAATCAAGATGTAATCCTACCATCCTTTTTTCCGGACCCACAGTCCGCAGAAGAAGAATCTTTGCACACTTTGGATGTGGTTAGGGCAATCAGTATCTATCTTCAGGCAATTGCTCGGATAAGGAAAACTGATTGCTTATTTATTTTGCCGGAAGGCCCTAGGAAGGGCCAGGCGGCATCAAAATCCACTCTCTCAAGGTGGATTAGACAGATTATTTCTCAGGCCTATAGTGTTAAAGGGAAGATGCCTCCTTTTCAAGCGAAAGCGCACTCAACTAGGGCTGTAAGTGCTTCTTGGGCAGTGCATCACCAGGCCTCCCTGGCTCAGATCTGTAAGGCTGCAACTTGGTCATCAGTCCACACATTCACCAGATTCTATCAGGTGGATGTCAGAGGGCAAGAGGATATCGCCTTTGGGCGCAGTGTACTGCAGGCTGCAGTTTAGGTCCTCCGGTCCATGGCGGTCTATAATTATGATCTGTGTCTCCCTCCCCTCAATCTGAGCATTGCTTTGGGACATCCCACTATGTAATGAAGCTACTGTGTCCCGTGATGTATGATCAAGAAAATAGGATTTTTATATATACAGCTTACCTGTAAAATCCTTTTCTTGAGAGTACATCACGGGACACAGGGCTCCCGCCCCTCTTGGTTTTTACATGGTTTCCTATTGCTTTGCTACAAAACTGAGGTGCCTCCCATATGGGAGGGGTTATATAGGGGAGGAATTCTCCTTAATTGGGGGTTAACCAGTGTCCAATCACCAGAGGTGCCTATATAACCCACTATGTAATGAAGCTCCTGTGTCCCGTGATGTACTCTCAAGAAAAGGATTTTACAGGTAAGCTGTATATAAAAATCCTATTATTTATTTTACCTTTTATTTTTTATTTTTACACTGTTCTTTAAAAAATATATATATTTATTTATTATTATTCCCCTCCTGCTGCAGATAAAAGTGATCTTGCGGCGAAGAGAGAGACCATTTTTATCTTGAAGCAGACTGCCGCTGAAGAAGAGGATACCGGGGTTATGGCAGCTAGTCTCCAGCAGCTGCTGCAGGCATATGGGGATGTTTCAGGATGGAGAGCTGGCAGGTAAATATGTCTCATATACATTAGACAATCCCCTAAGGGCTTGTTTACACATGCTGCAAAATGTGGCATTGGACACACTTTTTTAAAGCGCTCTAAATGCCAATCAAAGCGCCTGTCACTAAAATGGTAAGCTTACAGTCCTGTTCACATGTTGTGTTTGCTTCAAAAATTATACCCCATGTAGCTTTCGTGGTGCTTCAAAGCATCTTCAAAGCCTCCATAGAAGTCTATGGCAAAGCTCAGTGGTAGCACCTGCAGCTTTTGAGAGACTTTAATTCAGCTTTAGCTTTGCTTTGGAAATATTGCAGGTATGAGATATCCCAGGATGCACTGGAAAACCCACAAGCAAACCAGAAAGACGCCATTAGCAGTCACTTCCGGTTCATGTGTATATATATTCTAGAAGTGTCTGATCTGGTGTGCAGTATGGAGCAGGAGGAAGGTGAGCGGAATCCGGACTGGAGCGGAACAGAGCAACTAGCAGACGGCACACATGGTGTGCAACATGGGAACGCCATAGCGGAAGGTGAGCAGGACACAGAGGTAGAGGACTGAACAGCAGAGGATCAGAAGAGCTGGGGGACTGGAGCAGTGGAAATTAGCAGTTGTCACAGGTGGTATGCAGTGTGGGAGCAATATAGTGGGAGATGAGAGGGGACCAGCAAACCAGAGAATCAGCAAAGCCTGGGTTTTACTAGTGAGTGGGAGATCAGCAGAGCTGGGGGTTACTACTGAGTGGGGGATCAGCAGAGCCAGGGGTTAATACTGAGTGGAGCATCAGCAGAGCCAGTGGTTAATACTGAGTGGGGCATCAGCAGAGCCAGTGGTTAATACTGAGTGGGGCATCAGCAGAGCCAGGGATTAATACTGAGTTGGGGATCAGCAGAGCCAGAGGTTAATACTGAGTGGGGGGATCAGCAGAGCCAGGGGTTAATACTGAGTGGGGGATCAGCAAAGCTGGGGATACTACTGAGTGGGGCATCAGCAGAGCTGGAAGTACTACTGAGCAGAGGATCTGCTGAACAAGGGTACCAATGAGCTGGGGATCTGCTTAAGGAGGGGTAATAATGAGCTGGGGATCTTCTGAAGGAGGGGTAATAATGAGCTGGGGATATGCTGAACGAGGGGTAATAATGAGCTGGGGATATGCTGAACGAGGGGTAATAATGAGCTGGGGATATGCTGAAGGAGGGGTAATAATGAGCTGGGGGTCTACTGAAGGAGGGGTAATAATGAGCTGGGGGTCTGCTGAACGAGGGTAGCAATGAGCTGGAGATATGCTTGCTGAACGAGGGGTAATAATGAGCTGCGGGTCTGATGAAGGAGGGGTGATAATGAGCTGGGGGTCTGCTGAAGGAGGGGTAATAATGAGCCTGGGTATCTGCTGACTGGGGCTACTACTGAGCTGAGGTTCTACTGGGCTCCTTTAACACAAATAAAATATCAACACACACATTCATTTGCCAAGATTCATTAAAACGTAAAAAAAAGCATGATCGAAGCATCACTAAAGCATCAAAAACACATCAAAAATCTATGTTGAGCGGTAGGCACTTAAGCCTCATACACACGATAGGACTTTGTACAAACTTTCCCTTGGATTTTTGTACAAAGGGCGTCGGCCCTGAACTTGTATTGCATACACACAGCAGGACTTTTTCAGCCAACTTTCACCAAATCACGTGGTTTTTCTGCTCTTTACCGCCACCTTTGGTCAACTTCTGTATTGTTGTCTGATCTTTTGCATTGGTTCTGAGCATGCCTGTTTGTACTTTGTACAAAAGTCCTATGGTTTTCTGTACACACGATCAGACTTTGCTCCATTGGACTTTTGTTGCCAGAAAGTTTGTCCGTTCGCACAGCCAACAAAAGTCTGATGAAAACCAAAAAAGTTTGTCCGATGGAGCGTACACACGGTCGGATGTTGCTCCAAAACAGCTAATTTGCATGTTTGTTGTCAAAAAGTCTGATCGTGTGTATGGGCCTTAACTTAGATACCCAGTACTATGACAACAAATTGTTCCTGGATGATATTTTCAATATTGGCAGATTTAAATTTAATTTTACATTCTGTCTCCTTATTTGATTTAACACTTAAATTGCTTTAACACAATTACAGGTATATCGCTTCTGTTCAATAAAGATGCAACTGTCTTCTAGTCCATCTTACTGACTGACATTATGGTAAAGCTCTTACCACAATCTGACTAGATTTGGGATCTGGTGAGTGTTCCAGCCCGGCTATCATCATTGTTTTGTTGCATACATTTCTTACCAACATTTGTTCCTTCTACGACCAAGCACAAAGACCGTCCCCAGTTTTTGGTAGAAGCCAGTTAACCACCACATAGGTTTTAGTTCTAGGAGCACTACAGAATAAGAGGATCTTTCCATATTCAATATGGAAGGATCCTCCAAATGCCATAGCTTTAGTGTAGGCTAGACCCAGGGCCGGCCCTACCATGGGACTTGGTGGGACCATGGGTCCCGAGTGGCACTTTCAGGGGGGCGGACCAAGAGCAGTGGCAGAACTGCCACCTGCCACCCTGCTTATCCCACAGTGAGGGAGCCCTGCGCTGGTGCTGTTAGAGGTGGCAGGAGTGGGCCGGGACAGATTACAGCCACTACTTTTATTGCTCATCGCATCGCTGTAGATGGGGACTGGAATCTTCGCCCCCTGTACCTCCCCCGTACCTCGCTCCTCCAGCAGTTATTTCAGGCACGGCCACTGTCCTGCAGGAATACACTACAGTGACATCCCCAAGGTGGAGCCTCCTGGCCTCTGCTGTTACCCATCACCTGATTGGCTGAAACGACAGGCACTGTGATTGGATGGCTATCAGGTGTCCAATCATAGGAGAGGACAGGAGAAGACATGGAGGACGCTGCCTGTCTCCATCACCCACTGCCCCACCGAGACAGGGTAAGTGCTCGGCAGATGGCGGGCGAGGGGGGGCACAGTGGGAGCATTTCATGGGCACAGTGGAAGCATTTAATGGCACAATGGGAGCGTTTGATGGGCACAGTGGGAGCATTTGATGGGCACAGTGGGAACATTTGATGGCACAGTGGTAGCATTTGATGGGCACAGTCTGATCATTTGATGGGCACAGTCTGATCATTTGATGGGCACAGTGGGAGCATGTGATGGGCACAGTGGCAGCATTTGATGACACAGTGGCAACGTTTGATGGGCACAGTGGCAGCGTTTGATAGCACAGTGGCAGTGTTTGATGGGCACAGTGGCTGCATTTTATGGGCACAGTGAGTCTGCAATTGATGGTTTTTTTTTTTTCAGAATTTTTCAGTTTGTTTGCGCCCCCCAAAAATTTTAAGCGCCAGCTGCCACTACAGAGCAGAATGAGACTATGTATTACTTGATTTTACACAGTATAGGCATTTATTTTAAATATTTTACAAAGCTATACCGCTATACCTGCAAAAAAGGCCAAGGTGAAGTGATCTAGCAGGACTTCCTTTTTCTGACTAAAGTTCTACTTTAAAAGAGAAGGATGTTTTTTTTTTGTTTGTTTTTTGTTTTTGTTTGGCTTTTTTCCAGAATCACACTTACTTAGGTGGATGCAGCATCGGCCAGATGTTGCATCTGTCCCCCGCCACCTTTGCACTGAAAACCAAGCAATCGAACACCGCTGATGGCTCGGTTCTCACAGCAACCTGAGCAGAGCGTTGCTGACTGTCAGTCAGCAGCTCTCCGCTCTGCCCCCCCCCACATTCACTGGAGCGCTGAGCTGTGGAGGGGCTAGCAATGGCTGTCTCAGGTTCTCAATGGCTCGCTGTGAGGCTGAGATAGGCATCAGTCCAGGCACCTGGCGGATCCAGACTTTATTGTCGTGATGACGCGGTGGCTGGACTGATTCCTGTGATGTCCGCTCTCTGCCAAAAAAAATAAAAAAACAGCAAGACAAAGGCATAATGAGATAGTATGCATAACATACTAGCTCATAATGAATTATTAACCAAGATCGAAGCCCCTGCAGCTGTCCTTGTACACCGCTCCAGCGGCTGACATCGCTCCCGGCATAACTTCCGGGTATCGTGGGCTCCGGCGCTGTAATTGGCTGGAGCCGCGATGACATCACTCCCGCGTATGCACGCGGGAACCACCAGCAACGACACACTCACTGAAGCAATGGCACTGAAGCATACGTGCCATTGCTTGTTTGCTTCAGTGCGCATGTGCCGATGACGTCGGTACATGCAAATACAGGGGATATCTCCTAAACCTGAAATATATACAGGGTAGCTACAGCTAAGCCTTATTATTGGCTTACCTGTAGCATATAAAGATAGAAATTTGTCCTTTTCATGCTGAACCAGACAAATTTCGATCCATGTATGGCCAAATTTAGTTATCTAGCAGACGATAGTGTTCTCGAGCCTCTATGTTTATCAGCACGTTCACAAGGAACATACAGTAAGTTCCTTACGAACGAGTTCCGTTCTGGGAGCTCTTTCATAAGTTCAACTTGTTCAGAAGTCCAGCAAAGATCAGTGCTTGCAGACAAAGGCTGCGAGTGCAAATCAGTGTGTTCTGGTGCTGTCAGAAAACAAAATGCACAGCATTGTAGATCGCTGCACCAACATTTCTTGCATTGATATGGCGATCTGTCAGGTTTTTTTTTGTTCAGCCCGCTGGGTTGAATGAAAAAACAGTGTGTGTACCCAGCTTTACAGGTTTGGACATGTTCGTATCTGTGAAAGTCCATAAGTAGAATGTTCGTATGTAGGGGACTTACTGTATAGGGCTTTTATGGGACAAACTAGCCTATTCCTAGCGGCTATATCCACTAGCAAAATGGTTCGAATCCCAGACGGTCCCTGCTGAACCATCCAAGATTCAAATTGTCTATAGCAGGCTTACGTTTATACCAAATGGAACTTGTTATTAGATATTGTTATATTTAGCTGTCTGCTGGATGAGTTAGCTGATTAATATGGACAAAGTTGTCCCTCCATTGAGCCATTGTGAGGGACATTATATGAGACAATTAGCAAGATGGGAAAGACACTAATACTGTATGTCCATTGCTCTCCATCAACCAGGGAGTTGTATTGCATCAGATATATGGCTTATGTTAGAAATGACTGATCTGCACAGATCGTTCTACTTGGTACATTATCATTGCTCTTAGCACAGCAATAGTATATCAGACCAAGTGAGTCTGTGATTTTCCTGTTTATCCAGTGCTATTAGGAAACTATTGTTTAGTGTCACAATAGTCAGAATATTGTATATGTATAGTAACATGGGAAAGGATTTGTAGCATGTATATGGCACAGAATAATACTTCCTTTCTTTGGCATGCCTCTGTTAACTTTTCCATGAGTGATCCTGTTGGCACTCTGCTGTCCTTATCACTGTAACTCCCTTTATATCAATATTTGCTGGATTCCCTTTATCAGCATTTCCTGGATCAGTTTTTTTAGAGCCATAATAAAGTAACAAATGATTAGCTCAGGATAAAATATACAAAAAGATATACATCATTATCCAGTTAGAAAATATTATTATAACATATTATTAGCATTTATTATTATACAATATATACTTTATAATAATATTATTTAAGACCACAAAGTGTCCTTTCTGCCTGCTTCATTCCTCTGCTATCAGCATGAATCACTCCTGATAAGTTTTCCTGACACCAAGAAAAAGAAGGTGACGGGGGTGCAATATTGAATTGGCCCACCCTTTGCAGCAATGACAAATTTAACTCTTCTGGGAAGGCTGTCCACAAGGTTCAGGACTGTGTTTATGGGAATGTTTGACTGTTCTTCCAGAAACGCATTTGTGAGGTCAGGCACTGATGTTAGACGAGAAGGCCTGGCTGACAGTCTCCGCTCTAATTCATCCCAAAGATGTTCTATCGGGTTGAGGTCAGGACTCTGTGAAGGCCAGTCAAGTTCCTCCACCCCAAACTTGCTCAACCATGGCTTTATGGACCTTGCTTTTTGTACTGGTCCAAAGGATTTGGTACAGTGTGGTGTTGGGTTGTTTTCCAGGGGTTAGGCTTTGCCCCTTAGTTTCAGTTAACAGAACTCTTAAAGCGTCAGCATAACAAGAAATTTTGGATAATTTCATGCTCCCAACTTTTGGGAACAGTTTGGGCCCCTTCCTGTTCCAACAAGACTGCACACCAGTGCACAAAGCAAGGTCTATAAAGACATGGATGAGCAAGTTTGGAGTGGAGGACCTTGACTGACCTGCACAGAGTCCTGACCTCATCCCGATAGAACACCTTTGGGATGGATTTGAGCAGAGACTGTGAGCCAGGTCTTCTCGTCCATATCAGTGCCTGACCTCACAAGTGCACTTGACACAATCCTAATCCTATATATATTATATATATATATATATATTATATATATATATATATACAGTACAGACCAAAAGTTTGGACACACCTTCTCATTCAAAGAGTTTTCTTTATTTTTATGACTATGAAAATTGTAGATTCACACTGAAGGCATCAAAACTATGAATTAACACATGTGGAATTATATACTGAACAAAAAAGTGTGAAACACCTGAAAATATGTCTTATATTCTCGGTTCTTCAAAGTAGCCACCTTTTGCTTTGATTACTGCTCCGCACACTCTTGGCATTCTGTTGATGAGCTTGAAGAGGTAGTCGCCTGAAATGGTTTTCACTTCATAGGTGTGCCCTGTCAGGTATAATAAGTGGGATTTCAAGCCTTATAAATGGGGTTGGGACCATCAGTTGTGTTGTGCAGGAGGTGGATACAGTACACAGCTGATAGTCCTACTGAATAGCCTGTTAGAATTTGTATTATGGCAAGAAAAAAGCAGCTAAGTAAAGAAAAACGAGTGGCCATGATTACTTTAAGAAATGAAGGTCAGTCAGTCCGAACAATTGGGAAAACTTTGAAAGTGTCCCCAAGTGCAGTGGCAAAAACCATCAAACACTACAAAGAAACTGGCTCACATGAGGACCGCCCCAGGAAAGGAAGACCAAGAGTCACCTCTGCTGCGGACGATAAGTTCATCCGAGTCACCAGCCTCAGAAATCGCAGGTTAACAGCAGCTCAGATTAGTGAACAGGTCAATGCCACACAGAGTTCTAGCAGCAGACACATCTCTAGAACAACTGTTAAGAGGAGACTGTGTGAATCAGGCCTTCATAGTAAAATAGCTGCTAGGAAACCACCGCTGAGGACAGACAACAAGCAGAAGAGACTTGTTTGGGCTAAAGAACACAAGGAATGGACATTAGACCAGTGGAAATCTGTGCTTTGGTCTGATGAGTCCAAGTTTGAGATCTTTGGTTCCAACCACCGTGTCTTTGTGCGACGCAGAAGAGGTGAACGGATGGACTCTGCATGCCTGATTCCTACCGTGAAGCATGGAGGAGGAGGTGTGATGGTGTGGGGGTGCTTTGCTGGTGACACTGTTGGGGATTTATTCAAAATTGAAGGCATACTGAACCAGCATGGCTACCACAGCATCTTGCAGTGGCATGCTATTCCATCCGGTTTGTGTTTAGTTGGACCATCATTTATTTTTCAACAGAACAATGACCCCAAACACACCTCCAGGCTGTGTAAGGGCTATTTAACCAAGAAGCAGAGTGATGGGGTGCTGCGCCAGATGACCTGGCCTCCACAGTCACCGGATCTGAACCCAATCGAGATGGTTTGGGGTGAGCTGGACCGCAGAGTGAAGGTAAAAGGGCCAACAGGTGCTAAGAATCTCTGGGAACTCCTTCAAGACTGTTGGAAAGCCATTTCAGGCGACTACCTCTTGAAGATCATCAACAGAATGCCAAGAGTGTGCGGAGCAGTAATCAAAGCAAAAGGTGACTACTTTGAAGAACCTAAAATATAAGACATATTTTCAGTTGTTTCACACTTTTTTGTTCAGTATATAATTCCACATGTGTTAATTCATAGTTTTGATGCCTTCAGTGTGAATCTACAATTTTCATAGTCATGAAAATAAAGAAAACTCTTTGAATGAGAAGGTGTGTTCTGCTACACCCAGGAAGGTGATCCACAGGCAGTTTGTACAAAAATAAGTTATTTTGTGTTTTTGCTAACTTAACTCACTGGTTTTTACACTTGTAAATGTAAAGGTCCCTTTTGCAATTCTAAAAAAAGCAATAACCACTTCATATGCTTAGAAACTTCTCTGGCTATGTTGTATACCTGGTAACGTCTACAGTAGATTTATACCACTGAAATTATCGACAGCTTATTTGAATTCCCAGTAATTTCTACATATGATCTGTAACCATTAGTAACGTCTTTGGCCAGTTTACAGATACGTAAGTTAAGTTGAAAAATGTTTAATAACTTCCCTGGCTATTCTGTGCACATGCACCTATAACCTGTTGCTTTGTAACATTAGTAGCAAACCACCTTTTAGCTTAGGTTCACATTGGCATGCGATTTAACATGTCAAATTGAATTCCAGGCACCATCCGAATCGAGGCAGTGCCGACTTTGTGGCATCGCCCCGATTGCCAAAAGTAGTTCCTATACTACTTTTTCGACTTCGGGGGTTGATTTGTATAGACATCTGTGCCGGAACCCACACAGATGTCTGTAAAAACGCAGCTGAAGTTGGACTGCATTGCCGGGTTGAAATTGTGCGAGTTCAGCTGAACTCGCACGATTTCAAACCCGCAGCAATATGAACCTAGGCTTAAACCTGACATCTGTACTTAGATGCCCCCACTGTCTTGCAGGGGGACAACAGCTAAGCATCATACAGTAGTAAACAGTGGAAAGGTAGTGACAGGGCCGTCTTTAAAGCGGGAGTCCGCCGGGACTCCGCGTTTTTTTTTTTTTTTTTAAGTCAGCAGCTACAAATACTGCAGCTGCTGACTTTTAAAATAGTGACACTTACCTGTCCAGCGCGCCCGCGATGTCGGCACCCGAAGCCGATCTCTAGATCGACACTCGAGTGCTGCCGCCGCCATCTTGGGTATGGGAATCAGGAAATGGAGCCTTTCGGCTTCATTTCCCGGTTCCCTACTGCGCATGCGTGAGCCGCGCTGCGCAATGAGGACGGTCCCCGCTGCCTCTGGGATCTGTGTGTTTCCCAGCAGGCAGCGGGGCACTTGCGGAAGGGGGCGGGCACTTGCGGAAAGGGGCGTAATGTACGCCCCTTTCCGCAGAGAGCTAGCCCGGAAGTGGGTGCAGTTACCTGGATTATCCAGGTAACTGCACCCCCCTCCCCCCTGAAAGGTGCCAATTGTGGCGCCGGAGGGGGGGAGGAATCCGATGAGCGGAAGGTCCATTTTAGGGTGGACCTCCGCTTTAATATAGATTGGGCCCTGGGCAAAAATTTTCTTGAGGGCCCCCTCCCATGCAATTTCCCTCTCCACCTACTCTGAGACATGCAATAAATAGCAGCTAGACCTAAAATCATTTTTCTGTATCAGATCAGGCAGCAATTGCAATTGGTTGCCAGCAGTTACAGCATATCATTACTGCTTACTGACTAGTTGCTAAAGGTTACAGCACACATTACGGCTCACTGATTAGCTGCTAGAGGTTACAGCACATCACCTCCTCACAGCAGGGGAGCATGATATACATAGGAATGCCACCTTTATTTAGATATCAATGCCGCCAGCCGCAGCTATTTACTTAGTATTGTCGCCACTATTTACATATGAATGCTGGTTATTTATATGTAAACACAGGGTCTGCAGGTGAGTCACTTGCACACAACAATAGGGCAGAGCTGTGCAGCATTAGTACCAGCACTTCACACAGATATTAGGACACAGCACAGGAATAAAACTTTAAGGGACAAGGGAATTTAAACCTGGATAGTTGGTAAGTATGAGGCAGCTGTTTTGGGCCCCACAACAATGCCCCTTTTGCCCTGCCTTAAAGACGGCCCTGGGTAGTGAAGATACAAGACCAAGACAATCTGGGTTAACAGTGACAGAAAAATGGAATTGACAAACATACTCTAGAAATAGCATACTGTGTACCATAAAATAAAATTCTAAAGGCACCTACAGACATTAAAGAACAATTGTCCTGATTTTCTTATGCACTCCCTGACCTTGTCTGCTCAGTGAAAAGTCAATTAGGTGGGATGAATAGAGTATAGGGGGGTATTTACTAAAACTGGTGCAACTGTGCATAGTAACCAATCTGCCTGAACAAGCTGATGTTAGAAGCGGATTGGTTACTATGCACAGTTGCACCGGATTTTGTGTGGATCGGTTTTAGTAAATCTCCTCCATATTGTCACTTTACCCTGAGTCCCTAGGGTTGGGGGAATTCATTTAAAATGGGCAGGGTACTACAAGAGGCATTTTGTTAATTTATTATACAATAAACTTTTAAAATACTGCATACACAGGAAAATGTATCAAAATAAGGACAGAAACACAGGCAAGAAGGTATTCTTTGGCTAAGTTCACACTGGCATTAAAAGCAGGCATTTGAGAGGCATTAAAAATGCCCCTCAAACGCCTATGCACAAGATACAATAGACAGCCCATGGTGCTGTTCACACATAAAGCGTTAGTGTCGTGCCGTTTCAAAATTGAAGCCTCATGTTGAGTCAGGAGGCATTTGAAGCCTTTCAACACATCCGATTCAACTCTATGGTATAGGCATTTGTAGAGCAGTTTTGACATGCCTTAACACTCATCAAACGCTTCAAAACTGCCCATAGGGCATTTGGGGAGCATTTTTAACTCGTTGTTAATGCTTGTAAAATGCCAGCCTAATGCCCATACTAAAGCTCATTAATGCCCATACTAACACTATAGGAGCAATTGTTAAGCATTAGAGATTTAGTCAAGTGTAAACAAGCCCTTAATTAGTAAATTTATTTATGTATTTGTTTATCTAGTTACATCTTTTAGTGCTCATTAATACATACATCAGTCCTTGCCGTCCTTTTGAAAAGCAATTTGTGGAGGAGTGGGCAGTTGACAGGCGGTCATCATATCACCTCCTCACCGTCTATGTAAAAAGGGTTGAAATAGGGGTCGGGGGTAAAAAAAGGGACTTGAAAGGTGAAGGGGGGGGTAAAAGTTAAAGAGGGGAAAAGAGAAGTTAAGAGGGGGATGGAGGAAGTGAAGAGGGTGACAGGGCAGTGCAGAGGGGGATGTGGGTGGTGTAATGGAAGTGTGCTTCCTACACTGCGCTTGAGTGCTTCCGTCAGTACACTGTCAGTACACTGCTTCCTCCAGTCTAGACATTCAGGGTTCAGATATTACAGCCACATATTTCAACCAAGAACCATATGACACTAGCTCAGTTACAAAACTGGAACATGGAATGTCTATTTGAACAAACTCACACAAAATATATGTCACAGGAGGACATTCCCCCCTCCTGATCATATTACCCTAACAATACAAACTGTAACCAGAAACACAATTACAACAATTGTCATACTATAAACATTACCTTAATTAACCACCTGAATGACTCAGATGTCTTATAGCAGGTCAGACTTACCAGCTTCAAGCTCAGCACATACAATACACATTAACATAAGTATAAACACAGAAAACCTTCAGACAATAGCAGGAGACCTCAGTAGCAGACTGTACATCTCCTACACAGTTCCAGAGGCCAATGTGACCAGCTCTTTCAATTAACATGTATAGTTCAAAATCAAACAACCCAGGAATAGTCTTTATATATTTCCTGGGAGATATCGTGGATAAATATTACTGTCCCATCTGTAGTAATCCAAACCATGTTCTCAGTGTCCATTATGTGATGGTCCATCATTAGAGAATGATCTGCTCTCTCCCTGGGCCATAGTCAGTTGCTAAGAGTCCTAGTCCTCTCCAGAAGCCCCTAGTAGTGTACATGTGTGTATTTGCTCCTAGAAATGGAATGGACAGCAGCCAGTGAAATGTCAATAGCCCTTCTTCCACCTCATGCACTGCCCATGATGACTCTAATGTAAGCCCCCACACAAAGTGCACTCTACTTCCCTCCCCCCAGTGCTATCACCTCTTAGAAACTGGCATACATGATGAGAAGCAATGATATCTACATACAGGGTTAGAGAAGCCAGGAACTCATCACTGGACGCACAGCAAGGGGAGTAACTGAGAGAGGCACCTATTCTACACACTGTGCACAGTGTCCTGATGGATCCAGAGAGCAGGAAAGCCTCTGCTCGAGCATCCTGTAGGTATTACAGGATGCTCGAGCAGAGGCTTTCTTGCTCTCTGGATCCATCAGGACACTGTGCAAATACACTGCTGCTCACTATACAATCATTGGCCTCTATAGCCCCACACTAGACAGTGATTGGTGTCCTATGGCCTTTCCCCAAATACATTTACTCTTGTCAACGCTGTGATTCCCGAGACACAGGTCAGGAAAAAAACATTGTGGGACAAATAGCTAAAAATCATGACTGTCCTGGCAAATCTGGGACACTTGGCAAGTATGCATACAGTGAGACCATAGTGAATGAATGTAGCCACTCTCTAACAGGAAGTCAGGCCATGGCAGCAAAAAAATGAATTTGGAGATTTTCAGGGGGCTGAGAGCAATAGAAAATAAGTTTTTGCATTAAGAATACACACATACTTTTTAAAACGAGTTTAATATCACTGTAAGGCCTGTTTGCCCCACAGTGAACTTTATTACCTATTATGTATTTCCAACACTTTTTCTATGGCCTTTTTGTGCTCATTCTTGCTGTTTCTTTGTCCACCCTTTATACCAGGTGTCTCTAAACTGCATGTAGCCCTTTGCTTGCCTTTATCTGGCCCTTGTGAAATGCTAGCCTAGTGCTATATAAGTCTGTATAATTCCTGCCACATCCTTCTATGTCAATGAAAAAACAAAAAAATGTAACCCCGTTGGGACTTTGAAGGCAGTTATAGAGACAGTATAGATGTGCAATAGAGTAAAATCAGCTAACTTTATCCACAAGCAGTAAAAACGCGAACCACAGATTTGCAATCAGATTCAGTATGGTTTAAAATCAAAATGACAATAAATAATTATACTGATATACAGCCCTGAGGCTATAACACCTGGAACAACTAGCTGGTTCTGTAGGGTATATGACCTAGCCATGGACAGTTGTCACAAGAGAGATCCCAACATGTTTTAGAATATACAAAATTCCCTCTTCAGGGCAGAACAGAGCAGGGTGCAAAAATCAAAAAAAAGTACAATAGTACAAACATAAGAACATTTCATGTTCAACATTTATACAATAAGTATATGTCACAGATGCAAGGAAATCTATCATGGCATATTTATAAAATACTTACATTACTACTGTGTCTACTGGTATGACAGATATCCCTTGGCCAGTAGACAAGAGGGACGGGAAGGGATGGGGGAATGGGAATAGGAGGGAAGTGTCAGAAACAATGAAATCAGACCGAGACAGAAGTACAGTTAAATCACACTTGTTTAATAATAAAAGTAAGTAGAACAAACATAGTCAAAACATAGCCAGAGTTTAGGAACCGGAACGGATAGTCAGACAAGCCAAACGTCAGGGAGCCGGAGATGAGGATAGTAAAACAGCAAGCCGGATCTGGGGCCAGAAGGGATGTCAGCCAAGCAAGACTCTGTGATGTTGACTAAGGTGAAGGCAGAGATCCTCTGGGCTGGACAGCTTAAGAAGGAAGGACTGACAAGCAGGATATCATCAACAGCTGGGTACCTGTGGAGAGATAGGAGCTGGCAATTAGTCGACAGCTGAGCGGCCAGCTCAGAGAAGGAAGGGCTGAGCCCAGCCCTGACAGGAAGTGCCCTTGGGGCACTATTTCTCCCACTGACACCAACAAGGGGGCACTATTTCTTCCACTGATACCAATGATTGGATACTATTCCTCCTAAAGTCTGAAGGACATTAAACTGACCCTTTGTGTAGAAAAATTTGGAGACCTCTGCTTTATACCATATGCCATCTGAGGTCATTTATATGAGTGAAATCTTCTTGACACCAACAAGGGGGCACTATTTCTTCCACTGATACCAATGATGGGATACTATTCCTCCTACTAATAGGGGCACTACACCTCCTCCTACTGACCACCTACCCTAAGGCAATATTTATTCTCACTGATGCTGGCTCCAGGACATTTTCTGGCCCCACTGGCCACAATCCAGCCTTCCTAAAGTCTGAAGGACATTAAACTGACCCTTTGTGTAGAAAAATTTGGAGACCCTTGCTTTATACCATATGCCATCTGAGGTCATTTATAGGAGTGAAATATTCGATCTTGAGCAATTTTGTACCCTTGACAACTTTATGGCTGGTTTGCATCATAGATTTGTGTGCCTCTGGAACCTTGCATGGCAATTACGTGCCCCTGATAATTTCTACAACCTTTTTATAAGGATAACTTTCATAATTTTTTTCCTTCTTCTGCTTAATTTGGGCTCACAGAAATATCAAATAAAAAATCTTCCTTAGATGCAATCGTCAGAATTTTTTAATTCTATGTTCTCATCAGCACAGCAGCTATTTTTTCCATGTTCTTATTTTGGAATCCACAAGAGTTTAACACCCACATATACTGCCACAGGCTCAGGAGCTTAGTGAAAGCTTCACATTTCCATCTGTCATCCACCGCTCAGCATTTCAGTCTATTTCTTGGGTTGTCCACTTATCTCTGCTAGAAACAAAATCATTCTTTAAGGCAGAAATCATCATATGCATGGAGTTTGTCAATAATTTGGCACTAAACATATGAACATTTTTGTGAGATGGATTTTAACTGATAACAAATGCAGATTTAATTTTTTTGCTGCAATGATCTGATGTTGTACTTTAAAATCGACAGTGTCATGTTCACTGAAATAAGTCATGTTGTTCCCATTTTGCTGTACTTTTTGTTTGATTTATAAGGGTAATAGAGATGAATGACTCAGGTATAGCAGTGTGCCAGGAATCGGACAAAGAAGTGGAATCTGATACTTACAAGGGGAATTCTGATTTGTCACTCTCATACAATACATGTATATAGTGTGTGATTTGTAAGTAATTGAACAGTTTATGAATCTAAGCAACCATAATCATAACTTGTGTGACTTGCCACTGACAGAACAGACCATGCATGTTCAGTAAAAACATCAAATAAAAATATGATTGGAAAACATGCCTAATCCTCACTGAATGATAAATCAGTTCATTCATCTCTGTTCACAAAGCACTTCTGTGCATTGTGTGGTTATTGCTCTAAGCATCTTGTTACTATTGTACTGGCTGTATCTGTGCACAATTTTTATTTGGGCATTAGCAGCTGTGTAAGTCATATTTCCATTATGGATAGGGTCAAGTACTTCATATACTGCTCATATACTGCTTCATAGTGCCCTTGAAGAAATCCCTTTGGCTAAACAGTAGAAGTTGTAAAGTTTCATGAAGGGGTGTAACCCCAAATTGCATAGTCACTCCTCTTGTCCATGTGAACTTTCCTATTTCCGACATTATATGCAATATGTGTAAAATACATTTCAGTAAAGGGTTGCGCTATTCTAAAAAAAAAAAATGTCAGCTATGAGTGGATGTTGCTTGCAGAAAAAAGTCTGCCCAAATTTCTTCACCATAGCATGGCTGGTATTAAGGTGTTTCTGCCTCCACTGCAGGAACCGCACATAGGGGGATACAGGCCACACCACACGGAGGGGGGGGGGGGTGGGGGGGGCAGAGGAATAGGCCCTATACAAGTCATTGTGAATGAAAATCCATTTCAGAAATAGCTTAAAGCAACTGCTTAAACATTGCAGTGGCAAACTAAAGTAACTACATTGTTGTAAGAAAACAAACAAGGGAAGAGACACTTCTCTAATACCCAAAAGAGGTATATAGGAAGTCCATTAAAAGTCCATATATCATGAAGATAAGTTGGAGTCTATACACTGAGGGCTGCCACCAACGTAGGAAAAGAAGCCAAATTCCAGCACAGCTGAAAGTAAACAAGGGAAGAGGCGCCTTTTAGACCCCTTTTCACACTGGGGCGTTTTTCAGGCGCTTCAGCATTAAAAAAAACGCCTGTAAAGCGCTTCAAAGAAGCCTCATCTGCAATCCCAGTGTGAAAGCTTGAGTGCTTTAAGACCCCTTTCACACCACACCACCCATAGCGTCGGCGGTAAAACGCAGCTATTTTTAGCAGCGTTTTACCGCCGGATTTGCGGCGCATTTCGGCCACTAGCGGGGCGCTTTTACCCCCCGCTAGTGGCCGAGAAAGGGTTAAAACCGCCAGCAATACGCCGCAATAGCAGCGTTTTGCCGGCGGTATTACAGTGCTGCCCCATTAATGCCACCTCGGGCTTTCACACTACAGACAATGGTACAGCTTTTTTAGGGCAGATTGCAGGCGCTATTTCTAACGCTATAGCGCCTGCAAAAACGCCCTGGTGTGAAAGGGGTCTAAGAGCTCTTTCACAATGTAAGCATCTGAAAAATGCTCGTAAAGCGCTGCTTAAACTAGCAGCGTTTTACCAGAGTTTTTCAAGTGCTATTGGGGCGCTTTTAACCCCTGCTAGTGGCCAAATAAAGGGTTAAAAGCGCTCCCCAAAAAGCGCTGCTGCCAAAAGCTAAAGCACCTGAAAAATGCCCCAGTGTGAAAGGGGTCTAAGTGTAGGAGTAAAAGCAATTTATTAAAAACATCCAAATGGCAAATCACATGTAAATGGAGTATAACAGGCACATCTGTGTAAAAAGATATTCAAAGAGGTAAGGGTGGTGAGCCGTCAGATGCCTCTGCTCGTGGTGCTGCAAAGCATAGGGTCCTCGCTGGTCTCTGCACACCAAGCCTCGTTTTGGGATCATCCACTGCACGGCCATCTCTACCATCAGCAGAGAGCAGAGCGGCATAGGGCAATGACATCACCAAGATGTGACACATTTTCGAGCATGCGCACTGTGTGTGTTATAGCTCCTTTTTCAAGCAGTACTACCTGGACAGATACATTTGTAACTTAACGCTTAAAAAATATTAGCATCTTAAAGTGGTTTTAAACCAATTTAAACCACTTTAACCTACAGGTATGCCTAGATTAAGGCTTACCAGTAGGTGCAAGAAATATCTCCCAAACCTAAAAGGTTTAAGAGATATTTGCAGAAATAGCGGCACCGATGTCTGTGGCGCATGAGCCGTAAACATCGGGCACAGATGCACTGAGCGTGCCGTGTTTAACGGCAATCATGCAGTTAGTGGCGGCACAAGCGCGCATGCGCGGGAGTGACATCTTCGCGGCTCCAGCCAGTCACAGCGCAGGAAGCTGCGATACCCGGAAGTCACTCCGGAATAGATGGCAGCGTTGGAGGAGGCAAACGAGGGCCGATACGGGGGCTGCGATCTCAGGTAAGTAATTTATAATGAGCTAGTATGCTCTGCTCATTATGCCTTTGTCTTGCAGGGTCTATTTTTTTTTCAGAGGCTTTATTCCCTCTTTAAACAAGAGAAAAAAAAGTCTACCCCATTCCTCTTTGACTATGATGCTAATGTTATTGACACATTATGTTTTATCTATAGATGATGGCTCTATAAGCCTTTTCACACAAAGCTACCTCTCCTCCAATAGTCCACTCATCCCTCAAGCCTAATCTATTTTCTACCCTTCTCATGCTAAAAGCCCTTATCTAGAGAGCTTTTATAGGGTGGAATATGCTGATCTTCTCAAATTGTGCCGTTCATCTCCCTTCACCCACTCCAAGAATAACTTATCCACACCGGAGAATAAAGCTTTAGGTTCATTGATGCATGTATCTGACATCATCATTAAATCTGTTGATAAAGGCGGAGGGATAGTTATTCAAGACAAAGCTGACTATGTGGCAGAAGCCAATAGACTCCTCTCTGATCATATTACATATCACTTGAGGATGGAATTGTCAATAAATCAGAAGCTTCCTTTTTTGTAGGCAATTCTACCAGATTCCCTATTTTATCATCTTCCAAAGATCCACAATAATCAGCAGACTCCCTCAAGTAGGCCAATAGTGGCTGCTATGGACAGTGTGACTACAGGTTTTGGTCATTTACCATCATACATTAGAGATGGCACACACCTGTGATGACTCTGCAGTAATACTTTCATGCCCTGTCTGTCTCTTACCTGGTCTGTCTATCAGCCTTAGGGACTGCACTCTCACACATGAAAGACAGTAAAAAAGGGAGGACGGACCATATTGGCCCCATAAAGAATGAGGAAGGACATCTGGTTACGAAGGATGGGGAGATTGCGAAGGTATTGAATTTATTCTTCCCCTCAGTCTTCACAAGGGAATCAGGGGGCTTCACTAACCAAAACTGCAGTGTTTATCCTCATGACACATCACAGGAAGCACCCTCATGGCTAACAGAGGACAGAATTAGAAATAGATTTGGGAAACTTAGCATTAATAAATCACCGGAACCAGATGGCTTGCACTCAAGGGTACTTAGGGAACTCAGTCAAGTAATTGCCAGACCATTGTTCCTAATTTTTTCTGACAGTCTACTGACTGGAATGGTACCAGCTGATTGGAGAAATGCTAATGTAGCACCAATATTTAAAAAAGGGCCAAAATACATCCCTGGGAATTACAGGCCAGTTAGCCTTATATCAATAGTATGCAAGCTCTCGGAGGGGATGATAAGGCACTATATACAGAATTTTAGTAATGAGAACAGTATCATTAGCAATAATCAGGATGGATTTATGAAGAATCGTTCTTGCCAAAACAATATATTAACCTTCTGCGAGGAGGTGAGCTGCCATCTAGATAAAGGAAGGCCCATAGATGTGGTGTATCTGGATTTTGAAAAAGCATTTGACACAGTTTCCCATAAATGTTTACTGTACAAAGTAAGGTCCGTTGGCGTGGACCATAGGGTGAATATATGGATTGAAAACTGACTACAAGGGCGAGTTCAGAGGGTGGTGATAAATGGGGAGTACTCGGAATGGTCAGGGATGGGAAGTGGGGTACCCCAGGGTTGATTGCTGGGACTAATCCTATTTAATTTGTTCATAAACGACCTAGAGGATGGGGTAAACAGTTCAATCTCTGTATTTGCAGATTATACTAAGCTAAGCAGAATAATAACTTCTGTTTAGGATGTGGAAACCTTGCAAGAAGATCTGAACAAATGAATGGGGTGAGCAACTACATGGCAAATGAGGTAGAAAATTTTAAAATAATGCATTAGGGTGGCAAAAATATGAAGGCAATCTACTCACTAAGGGGAGAACCTCTGGGGGGACCAAGGATGAAAAAGGACCTGGGGGTTCTAATAGATGATAGACTCAGCAATGGCATGCAATACCAAGCTGCTGCTAACAAAGCAAGCAGAATATTGGCATGCATTAAAAAGAGGATTAACTCTAGAGATAAAGCGATAATTCTCCCACTCTACAAGACTCTGGTCCAGCCTCACCTGGAGTATGCTGTTCAGTTCTGGGCACCAGTCCTCGGGAGGGATGTACTGGAAATGGTGCGAGTACAGAGAAGGGCAAAAAAGCTAATAAAGGGTCTGGAGGATATTAGTTTTAGCTTTAGAGGGGATATGATTTTAATTTACAAATACTATACTGGTGACCCAACAATAAGAATACTAATTTTTTGCGGAAAGGGAGTTTAATAAGACACCAGGCCACTCATTAAAATTAGAAGAAAACAGGTTTAACCTTAACTGCTTGCTGACGGTGATTATCAGTGCCCTGATTACAATAAATAGTGTCACAAAACATTGCCCACCAGTGGCAGCAATCAGTGCCCACCACTGCCCACAAGTGCCACCAATCAGTGCCCATTAGTGATGCCAGTCAGTGCTGGCAATCAGTGTCGCTTTTCAGTGCTGCCCATCAATGCTCATAACTGCTGTTGATCAATGCCCATCAGTGCCGCCCATCAGTGCCACCCATCAATGTCCATTAGTGCCCATCTGTACCGCCTATCCGTGCCCACCAGTGCCACCTATCAGTGCTCACCAATGCCACCTATTAGTGCCCATCAGTAACACCCAATTGTGCCCATCAGTGCTGCCTATCAGTGCTCATCAGTGCCACCTATCAGTGCCCATTACAGAATTTACTGACAGAAAAAAAAAGTAAAAAAACTTTTTTTTTTTTCAAAATTTTTGGTCTTTTTTTTCGTAAAAAATAAAAAAATGAGCAGTGATTAAATACCACCAAAAGAAAGCTCTATTTGTGTGAAGAAAATTATAAAAAATTTGTTTGGGTACAGTGTTGCATGACCGCACAATTGTCATTCAAAGTGCAACAGCGCTGAGAGCTGAAAAATGGCGTGGGAAGAAAGGGTGTGTATGTGCCTGGTAGGCAAGTGGTTAAACTGCTTAGAGGGTCCTTTACTGTAAGAATGGCAAGGATGTAGAATTTCCTTCCATGGGCGGTGGTTTCAGCAGGGGGCATCGATAGTTTCAAAAAACTATTAGAAAAGCACATGTAATACTGACATAATCACACACATAGGTTGGTCTTGATAAACTTGTGTCTTTTTTCACCTACTATGTAACTAAATGTGTAAATATATCTAGAAATTCATATTTTTTGTGGTTGTCAGAATTCCTTATTACCAACTTGAAAAATGCATAGGAACTGGAATCAATTCCTCAAGCCAGATGTAGCCTAGGACAGTATAATGGGATTATTATATATTTAGCAGTTTTTCTGATCCAACTACCCTTCAGCATTTCCAGGTAACTGAAAATATAATCAGCAAGCTAATTCAATGTAAAAGGGAGGGAGGAAGAGAGAGGTGGAGGCGAACACTGCGGGGGCCACTTATCTGGGGAAGGCAGTATTGATTGGGACAGGTTTTTAAAACTGTCCAGTACAGGCTTATTACCCCTAGCACATGATGCATTTGTTAGGGTTCTGCAGGGCTATTCATTTTCAAAAGCACCTCCAAAACACTAGTAACTAAAAAAGGATTTATAAAGGGCAGGAACACCCTAACTAAATGTACCCAGGTGCAAGAAAGGGGGGGGGGGGGCTAGTGTGATTGGCAAAAATAAAAATAGGCATGAATAGTCAGAATAAACATAAAAAGAGTCTTTTTAGTCCTTGAGAAAAGTCAATTTAAAATCACTGTGTCAAAAAGTTCACATTATGGCAGCGTCAGCAGTCTCTCTTCCAAGTAGGATCTGGCAAGACTCCCACCAGAAAACCATGTAAAAACAAAAAGGACAGAAATGCGTAACTACCTAAGTGTAGCATTTATTAAAGCATATTTAAGAAAGGAAAAACAATAAATATGTACTTGCATTTACAAAATAATAAAAAGTGTATTGATAAGTCTCCAGCAGGTGGTCAATAGTAAGCAAACCTCTTTCACAAAGGGACCACGAAACATGCAATTATGCCAATTTACATCACATGGCATCATCACAGCCATCTTGTGGGCCTACAACACTTCCTTACTGCCTAAAGATCTCAGCCATGTGATATACACAGCTTTTGTTGGCTCTTCCTGGTGTTCCCCTGGTTAACTTCCTGGTTCCAAGCACTTCACATCATATCCACCCAGAGGGGCTTACTTAACATTGACCTCCTGGAAGGTTGCCACCTGCTGGAGACTTATCAATGTGTTTTTTAATACCTTATAACTGTGAGTGTATATTTCATAGTTTTCTAGTTAGTAAGGTTGAATAAAGACACTAGTCCAGCCTGTTCAACCATTGTAGGTGTGTGTCAATGTCGATAATCATTTCCCATATCCCTGATGTCACGTCTACCCCAAAGCAGGTGGTTAGACACTATAGTTGGCTACTGTGTTCCTCACCTATAGCAGTCCCCTTTCCCATAAGGCAAGCAGGCCTACCAGTACTCGGTTGCCCCAGGAATTATACACAATTCTATAGTGCCTGGCCACCATGCCAGGTCAGATGCGAACTGAGCAAAGCAAACAGATACTTTCTGTTAGCAGACAGATAGCGTGGTTCTATGACAGTCCAGGTAAAAGGCAGACTGAGTTCAGGGAATAGTGCAAAATCCAGTCCAAAGTCATACACAGGGAAATCCAATCTAGCAGAGCAGAACAGGATTTAGAATGGAAACCATAAACGCAATAGAAAGGAGAAATTCCAGTAGAAGAATGAGGCCAGTTATAAATTACATATTCAGCTTAGGGCAATGCTGAGGACCATTCCACTTGCTTATCAGAAACAAAACAGCAAAATAGGTCTCCAGGGACTGGTTCATCCTCTGTTTGCCCATCCTCTGTTTTGCCCCTGGAAACAAATTGTGTACCCCTGTCGGGGACAATGTTCTGGGGCACCCCATGGAGCCTAAGTATTTCATGTATTCCAGATTCTATTGGTCAGTATAAACTACAAACGGATGACGAGCATCTTCCAGCCAGTGTCGGCATTCCTCAAGGTCGCATTTGAAAGTTAAGAGTTCCCGGTTCCCAATGTCATAGTTTAGCACTGCACTGGAGAACTTCCAGGAAAAAAAAGCACAGGGATGTAGCTCGTTAGACAAAGATGCCTGCTGGGAAAGGATGGCCTTGTGGGGTCAGGATGGATACAGATGTTGAGACAAAGGCAGATTTAAGTTTTTGAAAGAAAAGGAAAGGAAATGGCCTCGGGTGGCAAAACTGCAGCATTGGCTCCTTTCTTGGTTAGGGCAGTAGTGGAGACATTCCTGATAAACTTCCTATAGAAGTTGGCAAAGCCCAGGAAATGTTGCACTGCTTTTACATCTTTAGACTGAGCCTAGTGGGTGATACCCTGTACTTTGGCAGGATCCATGGCCATCCCAGTGTTGGACAGTATATATCCCAGGAATGGTACTTCTGAGACATGAAAAGTACATTTAGAAAGATTTGCATACAGAGAGTGTGGCCGGAGTTTTTACAGGACTGCACGGATGTGATTGTAATGATCACTGGAGTAAATCAAGATGTCATCCAAATACACAAATACAAACTGGCCCAAATACTCATGCAAAATGTCATTCACAAATTCCTGGAAGACAATTGGTGCATTACACAAACCAAACAGCATGACAAGGTATTCATAGTGGCCTTCACAAGTATTAAAAGCTGTCTTCCACTCATCACCTTTACAAATGCAAATCGAATTGTAAGCTCCCCATAGATCCAATTTGGTGAAAATGTGAGCTCCCCGAATATGGCTAAAGAGCTCAGTAATGAGAGCTAGGGGATACTTGTTAGGGATAGTGATCTTTCTTCAGGCCACGGTAATCAATACAGGGCTGTAAGGATCCAGGATGGGCAAATTAAACCCTTCTCCAAATTTTCCTGAACATAGACTTTCATGGACTGGGTCTCAGGTAGTGACAGAGGGTAAGGTCAAACTCTAGGAGGGGGAGTGTTAGGCAGGAGGTCTATTGGACAATCATATGACCGGTGGGGAGGAAAAACAGAAGCAGCCTTCTCAGAAAAGACATCAGCAAAGTCAGCATAACAGATAGAGAGAGCTGGGACTGTGTGATGGGCCAGTAGTTTGGTAGTTTTAATGCAATTCTGGAGACAGGTCTGGGACCAGGACATATTCTTTCCTGTAGCCCAATCTATGTACGAGTTACATAGTTACAGCGAGTAGGCGAGGTTGAACAAAGACACAAGTACATTAAGTCCAACCTGTGTGTGTGATTTTAAGTCAGTATTACATTGTATATCCCTGTATGTTGTGGTCGTCCAGGTGCTTATCTAATAGTTTTTTTAAATTATCGATGCTCCCCGCTGAAACCACTGCCTGTGGAAGAGAATTCCACATCGTAACCGCTCTTAGCCCTTGTACACACGATCGGAGATTCCGCCGGAGTGTGTCCTATCGGACCGTTTTGTCGGATAATCCGACTGTGTGTGGTATGCATCGGACTGTTTCCGTCGGAATATCCGTCGGACCCAATTTTCCAACTTGTTGGAAATATTTTCCGACAAACTGGTCCGATCGGACATACTCCGATCATGTGTAGAGAATTTTGATCGGACAAAGTGCCACGCATGCTCAGATCAAATTCCTACATCAAAGCTATTGGCTACTAGCGTGAACGTAGTCCCGTCGTAACGAAATAACGTCATCACGTTCTGAACGATCGGATTTTCCAACAACTTGGTCCGACCGTGTGTATGCAACAGTTTCGGACACAATCCAAACGGATTTGGTTGGCAGAATGTCTGACCGTGTGTACAAGGGCTTACAGTAAAGAACCCTCTACGCAGCTTAAGGTTAAACCTCTTTTCTTGTAATTTTAGTGAATGGCCACGTGTCTTATTAAATTTATTTTCGCAGGAAATTTTTTATCCCTATTGTTGGGTCACCAGTATGGTATTTATACATTGAAATCATATCCTCTCTCTCATGGCGAAGACACATCAAAACATCATATTTTTCATTTAGACTTTAACGGAGTCAGCACTCTAAGAAAGCACTTCCTCTCCCAAAAGAAAATGTTTGATTAAAGGGGTTGTAAAGGTTCGTTTTTTATTTTCTAAATAGGTTCCTATAAGCTAGTGCATTGTTGGTTCACTTACCTTTTACTTCGATTTCCCTTATAAATGTTTTTTTTCTTTGTCTGAATTTCTCACTTCCTGTTCCTCCTCAGTAAGCTGTTCAGTAAGCTGTTCTGGCTGACTAACCACCAGCTCAGATGATGGTGAGAAGTTTACTGAGGAGAAACAGGAAGTGAGATATTCAGACAAAGAAAAAAAACATTTAGAAGGGAAATCGAAGGAAAAGGTAAGTGAACCAACAATGCACTAGCTTAGAGGAACCTATGTAGAAAATAAAAAACAAACCTTTACAACCCCTTTAAGTTATACGATCCATTGGAAAGTGAAGAGACAGAATCCTGTATTGAAGCTAAGAGTAAACATGGACACTAAGGTAATTTTACACAAAACCAGCTGACAAGGCAATACATTTGTGTTTCCAAATCCAAGTTACAAAGCCTTCCGTTAAAGAAAAGAACCGGGTAAATAAACCCATTGTCTCAAAGGGTGAAATTATCTCCTTAGTCAACCCCAATATTGACTCAAGCGGTCCCCCAGACAATGACTGAGATACGAGGCTTATATTACCCCAAAACGTCAATAGTTCTAAATGTATTTACAGACTAAGGTTATTGATTAAAGGTGTCTATATGGAGAGACTGTTTGTATAGCTAAACCAAGCCCTTAGTAAAGCCGGTCCAAAGTCTATTTCCAATACTTAAAGAAAGACATTCAATTCCTGTAAATGTTATATATATATATGTGTGTGTGTGTGTGTGTGTGTGGGGGGGGGGGGGGTGGGGGGGGGGATCATAAGTGATGCAAATGCTATACATCAGACGCTGTAAGAAACACTGAAAACCTGTATACATATTATAAATATATGTGATACTAAAAGTAGGAATAGAATATTTAAAAATAGAATGAATGAAGAACTTTGTTTTAGCTACCATCATGCTACCATCATTGTTGTAAAGACATAGAAACCATAAAAGCATCTACATGAAAATACCCATATTACATGGGTTGTCCCAAGACATATAAGTTTTCATAGGATTTGCAGGAGTCATGCATCTGTCCATATAAATATCCATTGTGTGTGATATTAATTAATCAAATTTATACCAAATGTATTATATTTTGCACCAATTGCTGGGGGTCCCTAAACAAGATAGACATATATTCATAGTCCCAATATATAGATAAATACCCATTATAAAAGAAAACATATTTTTATTTTAACAAATAAGTTTAGAACACATTCTCTGTCCTCAGACACACCTAGTGGCTGAAGATGATATTACCTAAGCTTACCTGGTAAATAATTTGAATTCCCCAACCAATTTAGAATGAGCCAAACCTGGGCTGAGCTTATGATAACTTTATGAGCTTATTGTCACAGATAGTATAAAGGTTGTGAGGGCCATAGAGAAGGAATTAGAGACCCACACACCA
Organism: Lithobates pipiens; assembly: GCF_037356315.1. Lineage (NCBI taxonomy): Eukaryota > Metazoa > Chordata > Amphibia > Anura > Ranidae > Lithobates > Lithobates pipiens. The sequence continues at coordinate 25,810,663 of NW_027507787.1, forward strand.
GATACACCACTAGACGATCAAGAAGCCTGCTGATATTTGACCACTCCCCATCTTGCTGGACCTTGCGACTGACATGTATTTAGTTATTGGCAGACATCTTCCCCCTTTAAGCTGTTGGTAAGATGCAGACCATTGAATCTTAATTATAATTTTCTCTCAGAATTGTAGAGGTTATATTATACTATTGATGTATAGATATTATCATATACAGTGTGTAGGTAAATTTATCATGGTCATCTGCCCATATTGATTGTCTAGGTTGTGTATTATTGAAGTTGCGTTTGTGGGAATTCAGACAAACTTGTTTACATCAATTTAAATTTCTGTGGTCCCAGGGAGAGTACCATTGCCCCATTTAATTTTAGTAGCTCTGTTGGTTTAATATTTATTTCAAATTGGCAATATTTTTCTGTTGACTCCGTGAAACATACTTTGGATTCCTTCTGGTCGGAGAAATTCAGAGGACTGTTTCCCTGAGCGACAAGGATATTGTGTTCTTGAATATAAAGCGCGATTACTGCACATATTTTTCTAACAGACCAATTTGGGCTCCCCTGAGTAAATTGTAATATTTTGATATATGGTTTCATTGCCATGTTGATGTTTTGATAGTGTGAAATATCAATCACCAGAAAATCCAGTTCTGTATGAAATTGTATAACTATACTCGTTAATTAAAAAAATAAAAATTTTTACTTGTTAATTTTGTTGGGAGATATTTATACATTGGTAAGAAAACCCCATAAATTAACAAACTCAGGAAAGGATTGTGGTATGTATTGATATTCTAAACTAGGTTCACAAAATTACTGTAAGGTTGGAGGCACTGAGAAATAAAACACTGAGATCTTAATTAAGATTCCATACCACACTCACAATCTCAAGCATCTCCTCTCTGTTATGGAGTCTATGCCAAGGATAACCTAGGATAAGGGGATAAGCAGGAGATGTTATTAAGTAGAGGCTGATTGTCTCCTTATGATTTTCCCAATCATCAGAGTAATAGGTACCGTGCTTATGGACAATGGAGAGTTATCAACAGCTAAGACTGAAAAGGGTCTGTGCACTTCAGTCAAGGGAATCTGTAGACGGTGTGCTTGGTCCCCATCAAGGAGTGTGAGGGGACAAGGGAACAAACTAGCACGGCTTCATTCAACGACCTTGGTTCAGTGTAATGTACTAAGGAGTATTTGATAGAGTCTGATGAGCCTAACCTGAAATGGCTTCTTAGAGCAGGGTCATTCCACCCTGAGTCAGGTGCCCAGTGGTGGAAATCAGAACAGTATTGTTCAGCAGTGCGTTTACACTGAGGTAATGACCTAATGTTAGCTTCTGCTGAGTGGGCACGAGTAGGATCATCATAGAGTAAACCCAGGGCCTTGAAAAATTCTTCAAATAACACTCTGGCTGGGTCATCTTGCAGGATCCCCCTGCAACCATGTAATAAGCAAGTTAACCCGCTGTGGTCTTTTCAAAACAAAAGAGTGTGGCTTAAGCTTAAAATATAGCATACAACTATTTTTAAGTTGGAAAACATATGTGGCTCACAAGTAAAGCAATCAGGTGGGTTAACTTTGGGTTCTGGCTCCTGCGTTACTGCTGGCGGCGCGTTCACATGCAAAGACAGTTCCTGGACTTGGCGTGTCAGTTTGCAAATTTCCTCTGCAAATAAATGGCCCAATGTAGAGTCCATCTTCACAGAATTTTTTTTTGTTAAAGGCTTATGATAATGTCAATGATAATGTTTCAGCCCCCTCTCTGTTGATGTCACGGATTTCAATCCAGTCACCGCATCATCCCAACAACGGAAGTCTGGACCTGCCAGATGCCTGGACTGATACCCATCTCAGCCCCCTCCACAGCTTAGCACTCCAATGAGCACGGAGGGAAAAGAGCAGAGAGCTGCTACTGACAATCTACAATCGGGGGACAGATGCAGCATTGGACTGATGCTGCATCCACCTAGGTAAGTATGATCTGAAAAAAATACTTCTCTTTTAAATCTCATTTGCCATGCAATTGCCCACTCCATTATTTGATTCAGGTCTTCTTATAAAGTTTTTATAGCCTGATGTGAAGTTATTGCCCTGCTTATTTTTGTGTTGTCTTTATTATTTTTCATTTTATATATATGTTTTAATAAATGCTACACTCAGGTAGTGGTGGTTTTCTCTATTCCTTTTTTCTTTACACCTCCAAAACACAGCTGTGTTATACCACCCCACTATGATGTGCAAAAAAGTCCAGCAGGGCCTAAATTCTTGTGTGTCGAGATGCATACATTTTGAACAGTCTGGATAATGCTAGGACAGGCATGAATTGCTTTCAGGTGTGCCCTCTTTGTTCCTCAAGAAAGTAGCTAGTTGGCAGGCACCTTTCTGTCATTATAGATATGTGATATTAATCCCATCTATCCAAAAATGGTCAGGCCAGGTAAGTGTCACCTCCTGTCTCCAGGATCCAAGACAAATACAACCAATTCTAAAGTCTTTATATACATGCTGTATCTGCTAATTATTTATAGTTATTATTATTGGTTGTGTTCATATGAACTGAATTCTACTACAGGGCCTAAATTCTTGTGTGTCGAGATGCATACATTTTGAACAGTCTGGATAATGCTAGGACAGGCATGAATTGCTTTCAGGTGTGCCCTCTTTGTTCCTCAAGAAAGTAGCTAGTTGGCAGGCACCTTTCTGTCATTATAGATATGTGATATTAATCCCATCTATCCAAAAATGGTCAGGCCAGGTAAGTGTCACCTCCTGTCTCCAGGATCCAAGACAAATACAACCAATTCTAAAGTCTTTATATACATGCTGTATCTGCTAATTATTTATAGTTATTATTATTGGTTGTGTTCATATGAACTGAATTCTACTACAGGTTTAATGGACCTTTAAGTGTTTGTTATTAGCCAATTATTCTAAACAATACAGTCTGTAAATGAAATTAAATCCAAATGTCTAACTGAGCTATCCAAGGTTAGAAAGCTCAAATGCAATCAATGTGCGCAGGTAAATCATTTAGCATAAATCGATTAAAACAACAGTAGTCTGTTTTATACGTGACACACATGAGGACTTTTCCATTTAATGAATAGCTTCACCAAGACTCTGGGACTTTGTACTGAGGCCATAATAAGATTAAACCTGAACTATGGTTATTATCAGTGTCACTGAATAAACTGTGTCTCTGCAACAGATGTGTAAAGCCTGGTACACACGTAAAGTTTTTTTTCTTGTTCAACCCAGCAAGCTGAATGAAAAAACAATGAAAGATCGCTATACTAACATATGCAATGTTAGTGCAGCGATTCCCCCTGCTGCGCCTTTGTATTCTGACAGGGATATTGCCCCCACTCCACCAGAACACACTGACCAGTGCTCTGATTGAATGCTGGCTTTTCGGCATGTCCCTTAGACTGGCTTCTATCAGAAAGACAGCTGTACACACTGACTGAATGTCGGCCGGTAAAGGTGTGTGCGTGTTCTGCCAAATTTTTTGCCTGTTCGCATGTTCTGCTGCGAACTGAACAGGAGGGTGTTCGGCTCATCCCTACTCTTGACCTTCCAGAGAAAGGGCAGCTTCCCGTACAGGTCAATGAATTGGGGCAAAAAATCAGGAGCAGTAAAATTATCCGTCATGATAAATGATATGATGCCTGCAAGACAGAACACAAGACCAAACATAATGTCTGGCTTAACTCATAAGCTGCTCCCAATCTAGGCCTCAATCTAAGCAGTATAGGCATCTAACCACCTATGCCCCAATTTCCAATTGTCCCTTCATTTTCTGGCTCCTTTTGTTTGTTGGCGATGGTGATCATTCGTCCTCCACTCCAAGATCGTTCCTACGGCCGTTCCATTGACCTTGCGTTATGGCTTTATATACACTGTGCATGCGTGAAACTCTGCTCTCAGTGCGCCATGATGCTGGGGCGTGACCATCTCTTCTGCAATGTGACACTCATGGCGGAACATTTGGGAGGGACAACATGGCGGATTCCAGGCAACCCTGCAGTGGTGGAACTCATAGGAGGCATAAAGCAACCCCCATTAGCAAGGATGAGATAGTGGAGATGGTGCACATGCTAGAGAAGCACAACTACGACTGCAAGCTGCGCAATTACGAAATGCCCAGCAGCCGAAAGGATAGCATTTTGGAGAAGGTCATCCCCGTTTTGCAGAGGGATTTTTCAGTGGAACGATCAAAGGACCAAATCAGAAAAAGATGGTCTGATCTCAAACACCATGAGCAAGATCAGATGGAATACATACATCAGGCCATAAAAAAAGTAAGCAAGATTTGTATCTAATATGTACAGTATGTACAGTATATGTGTAAATTAGCTGTCTATATATGTTCTTTCTCCAAGTAGCTCTAAAGAATTATATATAAGGTTATCCAAAATCTTTGTATGACTTGGTATTCGAAAGATGAAGGTAAATATAAAGCAGATATGAACATTCTTATTTGGTCATGTTTCTGGACATTTCTTTATCTTTGTAACACATTTTTTAATCTTCTTTCAACAGGGAGGCACCAGCCAAGCCACCAAAACGCACAAAGGGAGGCTACCCTCGCTCAGGCCCCAACAGGGGAGGCAACAAGGGTATCTTCCCCCTAAAACGTAAGTAACAACTTAAAACACACTCATTTAGCCACCAACAGGGGTGCTTTAAGGTGGGCCAAAAGCCATGGGCTTAGGTCATAACTTAAGGGGTAAAAAACACTTTCTGGTTGCTGCCTGCCTCATCAGTGCCCATTAATGCAGACTTGGGTAGAGGAGAGGCCCCGGGGATCACAGTCATACAGAGTCTGCCTGGATGATCATCACATGTCCCCTTTCCCAAAGGAGACAAGAGGGGTGGGGGAAACTGATAGACTTTTTAAATGTTGGCACTTGTCCAGTGTTTTCCCTCTGCAAAATTACATCGCCATCCATCCATTACACCACCCTTTTCTATGCATTTTTCACAGGAAAAAAAAAACAGAGTACAGCATGGTAGAGTCAACCAGTCAGGAGCAAACATTGACATCAGACCAAGTGCAAGGTCGGTCAACTAATGTAGAAAAATGGATGCTAGAAACAGATTGAACTTGGGGTGGCTTAATTAATGGTATATTGTTTCTTTCCTGACAGACTCCATGGCAGCCTACATGTGGGTTTAGTCCCGCCTCCATTACCTCATAGGACGATACTCCCATAAATCTTTGCTCCCTGCCAGAGGCCGTGTTCTTTTTTTGTCCTCCTCCATAGGACCTAACATGTGTCTTTTTACCCTGAAGACTTGCATTTTTTTCTGCGATACGGACCGGCCGTGTGACTTGGAGTCGCAAATTTCCAATAAGCTCTAGCTACTAGTGGAGTATGAGGCTTGGTTCGCGCATGCGCGTTGCGGGCTTCGCGCATGCGCACTAGCTTTTTCATGACGAAAATCGTGACGTCATTAAGGCGGCAATTTTAAAAACGGAAAACAGCTTGCAGTGTTTCTGGAATGTTTGTGAAGCCTGCAGCACCATTCCTAAGACCTGGTTCGTCAGTATTTGGTATGTGTATTTGATGGGATCAGTTTATCTCTGCCTCCTTAGCTGTTTTCTGTATTTAAATTAGGCTGTTTTTTCTCCAGCCCTGATGGATCCTTTGGATGCCTCACCGCCTGCTAGTGGCCAGCCCTCTCGGAGAAGGTACTTTTTTTGGGTTACCTGCCGGGGGGGAGCAGTGGAACATTAGGGAATGTTCCACTAACACTGCTGTTTTTTTCTACCTTTTCAGCCCTTCTAGGTCTACTCAACGACGTAGTTCTCACCAAGGAAGTGACTCGTCTAAGTCCCACCGCCGGCATTCCTCTTCCAGATCCAGACGACATGATTCTCCTGCAAGAACCAGTCTCCGTAGCCAGGAATCTTCCCGCCCTTCAACAGCTTGCCCAAGTCACGTAGCTGAAGGTGTTTGCTGGGGGTGCAAGACGCAGGTTCCTGCTGACAAGTCCCTTTGTGATGCCTGTTATGTTAAAGCGACGGGTGAAAGGAGTGACTCTGACCAACAGCTAAAGTCTATGGTGGAAAGATTGGTCAAAGACAGTCTTAAGAAATTTGACCCCCCCAGTTGTCTCCCATAGAGTCTCCAAGGTCTCCGGGGAGGGATGCTCAGGCCCAGGACACATGGGATTCCTCGTTGCCTAGCCACCCGTCTGCTGTCCTCTCAGAGAGTGAGTCTGAGGAAAAAGAGTCTGGTTCGGGTTTTGACTTTGCCCTGCTCCCTCCCCTGGTCAAAGCCATTAAGGAAACACTGAACTGGGAAGAGCCGGTAGTGGCCCCGGCGAAACAAAGAACGTTTTTTAAGCAATTGAAGAAAGAGCGTATTAGCTTCCCTTTCCTCTCAGAATTGGGAGAAGTGATCTCGGATGAGTGGAGTAAGGTAGAGAAAAAGAATTCTCTTCTATCTAAGATTCAGAGACTTTACCCTTTTAAGGAGGAAGAAGTTAAAAACTTGGAATCCTCCCCTCTAGTGGATGCAGCGGTAATGCGATTGGTCAGACATGTGACCCTTCCTCTTGAGGACACAGTCTCTTTTAAGGACGCTCTGGATAGGAGAATTGATTCTGACCTAAAGAGGATCTATCCTACGGCTGGCATGGCCTGTAAGCCGGCCCTGGCCTTAGCGGCTCTGTCTAGAGCGATGGAAGTTTGGTCTGATAGTGTTGATGAAACACTCAGGAATGTTTCTGAAGATTTGGCCAAGAGTTCTCCCATTCAAGAACTGAGACTGGCTTCAGCCTTCTTAGGAGAGGCCTCAATCGACATTATCCGTCTGGTGGCTCGAGTTATGCTCTCATCTGTAACTGCCAAGCGTGCTCTATGGCTCCGTCCTTGGCTAGCCGATCCCGCTTCTAAGCAGGTTTGGTGCCGTATTCCTTTTGATGGTTCTTCCCTTTTCGGCAATAAGCTGGATAGTGCTATAACTCGAGCCACCGGGGGTAAGTCGGGGTTTCTCCCCCAGGATAGACGCCGGCAGAATCAAAGAAGATCGTTCCCTAGAAAGCAGGGTCAAGATCGTGCCAGGGAGGCACGCACTTACAGGCCTGGACGGGAATTTTCCAGATCTTGGAGGTCCAGACAGACATCTCTCAAAAAATCTGCAAAGGGCAGTTCGTTGGGGGAAAAGGAGCCTACTAAGTCCTTTTGAGATCGAGCCCGTCCAGGCGGTCCGGGTAGGAGCACGTTTGTTCCACTTTCGGCATGTTTGGGCGGCCTTGATCCTGGACTTTTGGACCGTCAAGACGGTTTCCTCCGGGCACACTTGGTCGTTCAGCAGTGTCCCCAAACTCAAGTGTGTTCCCACATCCATTCCAAAGTCGGAAGAAAAAAGACAAATTCTTCTAACTTACATAAAATCTTTGTTGGATCAAGGCGCCGCTATTCCTGTTCCAGACGTCCAGCGCGGCATGGGAATGTATTCTCCTCTTTTCCTGGTCCAGAAAAAGAACGGTACATGGAGACCTGTAATAGACTTAACGCGTCTAAATCGCTTCATAAGAAAGGAAAAATTCAAAATGGAAACGCTGTCCACGATTCAACAATCAGTGCAGCCAGGGGACTGGCTTGTCTCAATAGACCTCAAAGATGCCTATTTTCACGTCCCGGTGGCCACAGAGTTCCAACAGTTTCTTTGTTTTTCCATTGGCCAGCTTCATTTACAGTTTACTTGCCTTCCTTTCGGTCTGTCAACCTCCCCTCGCACTTTCTCGAAGGTCCTTCTAGCAGTCGTAGCATTGTTGAGAGTCAGAAAAATCCGGATTCATCATTATCTGGACGATTTGCTTCTTCTCGCTCAGGACAAGGATTGTCTCTTGAATCACAGGGATCAAGTCATCGCAACCCTCAAGGAATTCGGTTGGCTCCTGAATTTAGAGAAAAGCCAGTTAGTTCCTACACAGTCTCTCATGTTCCTCGGCACCCTGTTCAATACGGCAAAAGGTACCATCTCTCTGCCCGAGGAGAAGATTGCAGTAGTACGGGACAGGATCCACCTGGCTCTCTCTTCATCTCGTCTCAGTGCTCTTCATTGCCTAAAGATCATAGGCACCATGGTGTCTACTATACCGATGGTGAAGTGGGCACAATGGAGGATGCGCCCCTTTCAAATGGGTTTTCTTCGTCAATGGTCGGGAGAAAAGGCCCAGTCCATCGAGGTTACTCAGACCATGAGAGGTTCCCTCTTCTGGTGGCTTCGTCGGGAGAACCTATTGAATTGTCACTCTCTTCTTCCAATCCAATGGATCTCAGTGACGTCAGATGCCAGCAACAATGGCTGGGGGGCACATTGTCTATCGGAAGTGGCTCAGGGCATTTGGGACTTTCCCTCTCGGTGAATAGTGTCAAATGTGTTGGAACTACGAGCAGCCTTCCTAGCGCTGTTGGCATTTCCGCATCTGATAGTGGGTGCATCCGTAGTCCTCAGGCTGGACAATATGACTGCGGTTGCATACGTAAGGAAGCAAGGGGGCACCAGAAGTCGGTCTCTGCTGAGGGAAGTGGATCCAATAATGCGTTGGGCCCAGAGGAACCTGGCCAACCTAACAGCAGCCTATGTGCCTGGGGTCCTCAATGTCCAAGCGGACTTTCTATCACGAGTCCACTTGGACAACAACGAGTGGACCCTTCATGAAGATGTGTTTCTGTGGGTTCTATCCCTGGGGATGTCTCCAGAAGTGGATCTATTCGCCTCTCGTTTCAACAGGAAGCTAACGAGGTTCTATTCAAGGTTCAAGGATCCGCAGGCCTACGGGATAGATGCCCTAACAGAGCAGTGGCGGTTCCACAAGGCATACGCCTTCCCTCCAACTCCAATTATCTTCCAGTTCCTGAAGAGACTCAGATGGGAAGAAGTGGAAGTATTGGCAATAATTCCGCATTGGCCCAACAGGCCCTGGTTTCCTCTCCTATCCCTTCTCAGCTTTCGGGACCCAGTTCCTCTTCCATCCAGACGGGACCTGCTCTCCCAGGGGTCGATTCTCCATCCATGTCCGGCTCACCTTCAGTTGAAGGTCTGGTTCTTGAGAGGGGAAGGCTGGAAGCACTAGGGTGTCCTAAGGAAGCCATTTCCACTCTCTTAAGTGCGAGGAGAAGAAGCACTAATAAGGTGTATGAACGGATCTGGGCCAAATTTGTATCTTATGTGTCCTCCAGAACCAGTTCCTACGTTTCACCCACAGTTCAAGACGTTTTGGGGTTCTTGCAATCAGGCTTGGACTTACCCTTGTCAGTTAGCTCCCTTCGGGTTTAAGTCTTGGCTATTTCCGCATTTACAGGAGTCCAGTGGGCCAAGCATGCCCTTATCCAGCAGTTCTCCAAGGGCGCAGTAAGATTGAGACCCCAGAAAAAACCCAGATTCCCTAAATGGGATCTGCCTCTAGTTCTGGACTTCTTTTCTCTTCTCAGTAAGGCTCTTTCCATCAGAGAACTCACCTTGAAAACCGCGTTCCTGGTGGCGGTCACCTCGGCGAAACGAGTATCAGAGATTCAAGCTCTAGGAGTCAAGGAGCCTTTTCTAACTTTTTTTCCGGACAGAGTTCCAATGTTGGGGTCAAACCCTAAGGTCACTTCGGTTTTTCATGAAAATCAGGTAATCTCTCTACCCTTATTCAGATCCTCGGATTCCTCGGAATTTCATCCTCTTGACGTTGGACGCTCATTAAGGCTCTACTTGGAAGCTACAGCTCCATTCTGGCAGTCTGACTTCCTGTTCGTTCTGTTCTGTGGGAAGAACAAGGGCACTAGAGCATCAGTCAGGGCAATTGCGGCATGGATAGTTCAAGCGATCCAGTGGGCATACAGAGAAAAGGGCTTGGCTCCTCCTCAGGCGGTGACGGCGCATTCGACCACAAGTCTTTCTACCTCATGGGCGGCTTCTCGCCATGTGGCTCCTGACGTGATATGCAGGGTGGCCTCGTGGTCTTCAATTCACACCTTTATGTCTCATTATTGTGTTGAGCCGGCGGCTCTATCCTCAGTTGACTTTGGAGTTAAAGTTTTGTCAGTTGACGGTGTCAAATAAATCTTTGTTAAGCAGCATTTTTGCCCACCCGGGTGTGTCTTGGCGAGTTATTTCCCACACGTAGGCTGCCATAGAGTGTGTCAGGAAAACGGAAAATTTATGTCAAATACTTACCGTAATTTTCCTTTCCTGATGGACTCCATGGCAGCAGGAGTTCCCTCCCAAATGGCTGGAGTAGGATAGTTACCGAACACGGCCTCTGGCAGGGAGCAAAGATTTATGGGAGTATCGTCCTATAGGGTAATGGAGGCGGGACTAAACCCACACGTAGGCTGCCATGGAGTCCATCAGGAAAGGAAAATTACGGTAAGTATTTGACATAAATTTTCAGTTTTTTAGAGGAAAGAGAGTGTGGTGAACTCACTCAAGATGTTGTTTGGGAGGCATGGGATATGACTCCTGGACCAAGCACAGATGTACTTTACCCTGATGCGAGTCACACGGAGGGCCAATGCGACCCAGAAGAGGAAGAAAGTATTAGGGAGCCTCTTGTTTGTGCAAGTAAGTATTAGACTTGTGCAGAACGGAAAATTTTGTTTAGTTTTGGTTCGTTGTCATTTGTAAAATACATAATTTCGTTCTGTTATATTTATGTTACATTACTACGTTTTTGGATAATTTTTTATTTCTGTAGCGTGTAGATATTCGTTATTCTGAATTTTCGAATCATGTCGAATTCGTTATATGCGCTATAATTTAATTCGTATTCGTTGAAAGTCGACATGTATTTATATATGTATATTCGTGATGTTTATGTATGTATATTGATTTGTGATAATGATCTGTAGTTTGGAAAGTCGTTTGTTTATTGAATCTATTAACATACACAATGACAATATCTCTTCTCCTCTGCTCAAATACAATACAAAAACCTTCTCACTCAGTTCTCAGGAATGCACTTTGCCTGTAATCCAACTTGCAGCACAAAATTAATCAGCTGATTGGACTGTAAGATTTACTTTAAGTTGACCTTTTGTTTCATTAGATCTTTTACGAATTACCGAATTTTGTGGAATTCATTCATTATATCCGCTATAATTTCTTTCGTATTAGTTGAAATTCGTTTTTTTTTTTTATTCGGATAAATGCCTGAAAGATGCAAAATTCGGCTGAATTTTGATTCTTTACGACATCAAAACACTCAACATGTATACACATTTGAAGCCAAACACCCACTCCACATATTAGCAAAGTATGTAGTGTAGTAGTTGCAGTGTGTACATTCCTAGTAGTGTAGGTGTCTGAAAGGCAAGCAGATTGCAAGCAACAGCAGACTGGGTAGGTAAGTATTTACTGAATTTGACCATAACTCACTATGTAGGGCCTCAGCCACATGACCATCGTTACCTTAATACGTTTTACTCTTCTTACTAGGTCATGATCTTCCACGATGCACTATTGGCAGAATGAGTGCAGATATGTTGCATTGTTTTAACGATCTGGAAAAAATCAAGGAGGCTACAACTGTTTTACTACAAAGAAACTGAGGTTTTGTGGACATGCTTGCCAAATTTTACTTTCCTCTTTCCCGTTCTGAAGTTTTTTATTCCACTTGTTGGCTCCCGTTTGCCCTTTTCTGATTTAACGTGTTTTTTGGACTTGGAAATGTGAAAGATTAGGGACGGAACTCAGGGTTTCTCCACTACACTCTTCTAGGTGCACCACCAGGTCATGTTTTCTGTATTTTCCTCAGTCAAAAAATGACTGTGTGAATTACTAACAGTGAATATGATAACATCACCTGTGTCAAATTCTACAAGTATAGAAAACATGACCTGGGTTTGCATCTTGAGGAGAGTTGGGAAACACTGCCCTAACTAATGTGAATTGTAATTTTTCAGTGTTTTTAAGACTATAAAACCCAAAATTTGAAGGTGCTGTATTTCTAATGCCGCGTACACACGAGCGGACTGTATGGCGTACTTAGTCTGGCGTACTTTCCGCCAGACTGTCCGTCGGACTTTCCGAACGGGCTACTTGTCCACACACGGCACTTTTTGAGCGGACTAATACGGCGTACTAAGTCTACCGTACTATCCGCCCTACTTTTGAAATGAACGGACTCGCCCACACACGCGGAGGAAAGTCCGCTCATTTCGAGCGCGTCTCCAGGTAGGCGGGACCCCGAAGGAGACGTCGCTGGCCCCGCCGCCTGGTATGGACTTAAAGGGGAACCCCAACACCTAAAAAAATCGGCGTGGGGGTCCCCCCTAAGTCCACAGCAGACCCTTGTCCGAGCACGCTACCCGGCCGGCCAGGAAAGGGGGGCGAGCGAGCGCCCCCCCTCCTGAGCCATACCAGGCCGCGTGCCCTCAACATGGGGGGTGCCTTGGGGAAGGGGGGGCCGCGCGGCCCCCCCACCCCAAAGCACCTTGTCCCCATGTTGATGAGGACAAGGGCCTCTTCCCGACAACCCTGGCCATTGGTTGTCGGGGTCTGCGGGTGGGGGGCTTATCGGAATCCGGGATACCGGCCCCCCACCCTATGTGAATGAGTATGGGGTACAATGTACCCCTACCCATTCACCTGTAAAAAAAAAAGTAAAAAAAAAACACAACACACGAGATAAAATACTTTATTGCACAGCTTCGGGTGTCTTCCGTCTTCTGGGGTCTTCTCGCCGGACTCCTCCGCTATCTTCTTGTAGCTCTTTTGCTAGCGGAGATAAAATATTTTATTGCACAGCTCCGGGGGTCTTCCGTCTTCGGGGGTCTTCTCGCCGGACTCCTCCGCTATCTGTGTGTAGCTCTTTTACTAGCGGAGGAGTCCGGCTTTCTTCCTCGCCGCCGGCCTCTTCTCCCGACTTCGGGGGTCTTGTCCCCCTCTTCGGTTCTTCTGCCGGGCCACCGCGCCTTCTTATAGCTCTTTTACAGGCGGTGGCCCGGTCTTCTGTCGCCGCCTTCCGTTCTTCTTCTTCTTCTTCTTCTTCTCCTCCTTCTTCTCCAGGAGATGTTGACTCGACGTTCTCTCCGGCCACAATGCCAGGGAAGCACTGCGCGGCCACTTATATAGGGACAAGGGGCGGTGTCACATGGCTTTATGTCACATGGGTTGGTCACATGGGTGGATGTCACATGGGGACTGTGACATCGTAAGGGGGCGGGGTCACCATGTGACACCAACCCATGTGACATAAAGCCATGTGACACCGCCCCTTGTCCCTATATAAGTGGCCGCACAGTGCGTCCCTGGCATTGTGGCCGGAGAGCGTCGAGTCAACATCTCCTGGAGAAGAAGAAGAAGAACGGAAGGCGGCGGCGGCGGCGGCGGCGACAGAAGACCGGGCCACCGCCTGTAAAAGGGCTATAAGGAGGCGCGGTGGCCCGGCAGAAGAACCGAAGAGGGGGACAAGACCCCCGAAGTCGGGAGAAGAGGCCTGCGGCGAGGAAGAAAGCCGGACTCCTCCGCTAGCAAAAGAGCTACAAGAAGATAGCGGAGGAGTCCGGCGAGAAGACCCCCGAAGACGGAAGACCCCCGGAGCTGTGCAATAAAGTATTTTATCTCGTGTGTTGTGTTGTGTTTTTTTTGTACTTTTTTTTTTACAGGTGAATGGGTAGGGGTACATTGTACCCCTACCCATTCACATAGGGTGGGGGGCCGGTATCCGGGGCCCCCTTATTAAAGGGAGCTCCCAGATTCCGATAAGCCCCCCGTCCGCAGACCCCAACAACCAACGGCCAGGGTTGTCGGGAAGAGGCACCCCCCCATGTTGAGGGCATGCGGCCTGGTACGGCTCAGGAGGGGGGGCGCTCGCTCGCCCCCCTTTCCTGGCCGGCCGTGTAGCGTGCTCGGTCAAAGGTCAGTTGTGGACTTGGGGGGGACCCCCACGCTGATTTTTTTCCCCTTTAAGTTCATACCAGGCGGCGGGGCCAGCGACGTCTCCTTCGCGGGCCCCGCCTACCTGGAGACCCACTCGAAATGAGCGGACTTTTCTCCGGGCGGGAAAAGTCCGCTCATTTCAAAAGTATGGCGGACTGGCATACACACGGCCGGATTGTCCACCGAAATGCGAGTACGACGGAAAGAATTTCGAAAAAAACGAAATTCTTAGTACGCCGGACTGCACGCTGAAAAAGTCCACTGAAGCCCACACACCAGCGGATTGTCCGCTGAAATGTGTTTCAACGGACTAAGTATGCCATACATTCCGCCCGTGTGTACGCGACATAATATTGCTTATGAAAATCAGAGCCATCTAGTGGTCATAATGCTGTATTTTTCTGAAATAACTCAGTCAAATAAAATAGAGCATTATGTCTATTAGATGGTGCTGATGAGCATGGGAAATAATCATATTACACAAAAGAGAAATTTGCTGCTGTAGCTGTGCAAAATTTGTCACATTGCTAGAGATTTTTATTTTTCATATAATACACAATCATGGAATCATTTTTGCACCAAGAGCATCAAATACAGCATGCTGTTTCCGTCTAGATTGCGTGTGGACGATAGCGAATCTAAGCAGTTCTTCACATCCCCTGAAGAAGCCTCTGCTTGGATTGATACACTACCCAGGCGCTAAATAGTTCTGCTGAATGCTCTTTGTTCCCCGCCAAGGATATGCAGTCCCGGCTTGTTTTTTGGTACTGGTCCGGCAGTTAGAAAGTTGGAACTATACCCACTTCCTGCTCTGTTGGTGGCTGGATTTTATATTGAAGTTCCCTTGGAGGCTATGGTGTCATCCTACTGGCTTATACTATGCTGTCTTGGACAGGTTACAAACTGCCTAGCCTACTCCCATAGCCTTATGGCCGGTGCCTGTACGCCTGTGGGCTGTTCTGGTCATACTTGATATTTAAGTTTTGTTCCCCCAGCAACTGCTGGGAGACTTCACCCGTTCTTTTCTACCAGTTTGAAGTTTCACCGCAAATGTTTACTAAGTGACTGCTGGACTACAGATGTAATTTTTTACATGCTTCCCCCTGAAAGGTGCCTCAGCCTTTGTTCTGTTTGTGGGTCTGAAACCTCCCAGTTTGGGCTGGAGGTGGGGGGTTCGGTTGGGGTTGCTATGTTGTTGTCTGTTTGTGTTTTTTTGTTTTTCTATATATGCTACTCTGGGATACCATACTCTAATTGATTTGTTATGTGTGGTGGTCCAGGCTCTGCTCCTAACCCCATCTCTGTTCATCACGTTGAACCTTAATTTGACTAGTGATTATGGCTAATTGCACTATTGTCTCTTGGAACACCAGGAGGTTGAATTCCTCGGTGAAGAGGTCCCTGGTTTTTCAATTTCTGAAATCCTATCGCCCACAGATTTGTATTCTGCAAGAGACCCACCTGACTGGGAGTAAATTGTTGAGTCTTAAGAAACCCCTGGTGGGTCACCATTACCACTCCTCCTATACCAATTACTCCTGGGGGGTTAGCATCCTGGTTCATAAATCCCTTCCCTTTTGACTACGGTCGTTGGAGCTGGACCTGGATGGCTGCTTTGTTATATTAAATTCCATCTTGTATAGACTGGAGGTGGTTCTAGTGGGACTATACTTACCTCCCTCTGCCTCCGTTAGATTACTTAATTAGCTAGTGGCAAAAATTGTGACTTATTCTGCTGACAATGTACTGATTTTTGGCAACTTGATCTGGTCCAAGATGCTGGGGTGCACAGACTCTCATCGGTGGCTTGCAGCCTGTCAGGGCTGGCTTAGCCCTTCCTTCTCTGGGCTGGCTGTTCAGCTGTCAGCTAATTGCCAGCTCTCTTCTCTCTCCACAGTTACCAGCTGTTCCTGATGATGCTCGTCTGACCTGCCTGCTTAAAGCCATCCAGCTCACTTCACCTCTGCCTTCGCCTTGGTCACATCACAAGAAACCATCTCCTGCGGTTTGTTTAAAGACTGGCTTGCTGACATCCCTTCTGGCTCCTTATCCTGCTTGCTGTTGCTCTACTTGGATCCCTGACTTCTGGCCTGGCTGACTACCCGATCTGGTTATTGAACTCTGGCCTGGCTGACTACTTGATCCGGTTACTGGACTCTGGCTATGCTTAAACTACGCTTTTTCTATTTACCTTTTTATTTTTATTAATAAACAAGTGTGATTTAATTGTACTTCTGTCTCAGTTTGATTCATGGTTTCTGACACACCCCCTCTGAGTTGGACGCATGGGCGGAGGCCTCCAACTTTATCGATATGCGGAAGTGGCATCACCCAAAACAACGGACCTATACGTGCCATTCTGCTTCACACAAAACCTTCTCTCGCTTAGACCTGGTCTATGCTGGGTGGTCTGTTCTCCCAGGGTTCAGGATGTGTCCATTCTTCCTCGTGGCATCTCAGACCATGCACCAATTGCATTACAACTAAATATATCTATGGCCCCGATGGACAGTCCTTGGCGCCTGTCCAGATTTTGGTTATACGATTCAAGGGTGTCCGAACCGTATAGATCTGATATGATACGATATTGGAATGTCCTGGATCGCTCTACTTCTTTGCCCACCACCTGGGATGCCTTTAAGGCTTTCTCCAGGGGGAGCTTTCAGTCACACATCCATACAGTACATAGGGATTTGAAAGCAGAGTTTGGGTGGGCTGAGGAGAGGGTAGCAGCTCTCAAGGCGAAGTACTCCCAGTCAAGAGACTCCTGAGTATATTCTGCTTTTCAGGCTGCTCTGAGGGATGTTTCATATGTCTGCCACAAAAAACAGCTCTTACATCAGTCTCAGCGTATTTTTGAACACAGGGAAAATAATGGTAGCATGTTGGCATGGCTGGCTAGGGAGAGCTCCTCACCTGTGTCCATCCCCAGCAATAGAGATGCGGATGGATTGCCCTTGACTGATCCTATCTCTATCAATAACCATTTTGCGTCTTATTATTAGGAGCTTAATAGCTCCCAGGGGTCGGGCATGGATGAGGAGCTGCATAATTACCTAGAGGAGATTGAGGTGCCCTGTTTAACATTTGCCTTCCGAGATGCGCTGGATAGCAACATCACCTTGGAAGAGCTTCGGCGGGCGGTGGCCTCTCTGCAGGCTGGTAAGACCCCAGGCCCTGAAGGCCTACTGGCCAAGTAAGGCTTATATATGGAAAAGCTGCTCTAAACATTTAGGGCTGTGCTTCTGAGGGCTTTGAGGAGGAATCTCTCCCCCTCTCCTTGTCAGAGGCAGTTGTGGTGGTCCTTCTAAAACCTGGGAAGACCCTTGATCAGTGTTCCTCATACCAACCTATTTCCCTCCTTAATGTGGATGCAAAAATGTTGGCAAAGGTTCTGGCTGGTCGACTGAACACTGTAATCACCACTCTTGTACACGCAGACCAATCCGGATTTATGCCGGGTAGTGGAACAGACATTAATATCCAAAGGCTTCTTACCCATCTATTGAGGGTAAACGGTGACGGTTCGGAGGTGGTGGCCTCTCTGGATGCTGAAAAGGCTTTCGTTTCAGTGGAGTGGTGCTACCTCTGGACCATCCTACATAAGTTTGTGTTTGGTCCCTGATTAATTAAATGGATTTAGTTACTTTACCATAACCCTAAGGCCAGGATTCGAACTAACAACTCCCTATCACCATCCTTTCCTCTGACCCGAGGTACTCTCCCCAGGCCTATTTGTACCGGCAATGGAGCCTCTGGCGGTCCGGGTTAGGTCTGCCTCATCAGTAGAAGGCATTCAGGTGGGGGTGGTGCTTGACAAGATATCTCTGTACACAAATGATACCCTCTTGTATTTAAAGGACATCTCCTCTCTATCTGTGGCCCTACAAATTTTTAAAGGCATTTGGGTCTTTTTCATGTATAAGAATCAATTGGGGGAAATAAATCCTGTTTCCTCTGCATGCCTCAAACCTCCTTCCCCAGTCGGATACCCCATTAGCTTGGGTTATTGGCTAATTTTCTGGCTTATTTCTGGGTGGTAGTCCTGGTGACGGTATGGTGGTGGTTCTCCCAACCTAGAGACAACCTGGCTGTAAACCTTGGAGGCAGCTATTATGGGATCCTATTTCACCATTAGCAACCTAGTGTTCAGGGGGGCGAGGTCACACCCTGGGATTACGGAGCTGATGCGTACCACCATCAAGGTGTAGCATAGGGCTAGATCCCGTTATCACTCTCCAGAGACGTTCTCCCCTCATGTTCCCCTTTGGGGAAATCCCAGTCTTACACATGTGAATAAAGGTCCAGAACCGCAGGTATGGGCTAGGAAGGGGATAGTGAACCTTAAACACATTGTGTTGGAGGGCAAGCTCTGCTAATTTTCTGATCTTAGGACTGCTTATGATCTACCACTGTGGAAGTTTTTTTAGATACTCCGACATGCCTTTCACAAGCAGTTCCCTCCTTCTCTCACACTGGAGTCTGATCCAGTAGAGAGCTTACTCATTGCTCAGCCCTTCCTTCTCAAAGCTGGCCGCTCAGCTGTCAGCTAATTGCCAGCTCCTCTCTCTCCACACTGACTCACCTGTTGATGATATCTTGCTTGTCAGTCCTGCCAATGCACCAGTATCGATAATCGTTTATTTGTAAGAAGTGACCTAGCTTGATTTAATCTCCTGATGTGTATATGGTTCCGCATTTTTGGTTATCCCTGATTTACGAATTTGTTGCCTAATGTGCATAATTACCGCTTGTGTTTTCAAATATCTTAAGAGCCGGTTCACACAGGGGCGACTCAGATCCGACTTTAGGTCGCCCCTAGTCGCCTCAGGTTGGACAACATTTAAAAATCAATGTAAGTGAATGAGAGCCGTCTTAATGCACGCTACTGAAGTCGCTCCGACTTCAGAAAAGGTTCCTGTACTACTTCAATCCGACTTGTAGGCGACTGGTACCCATTGATTTCAACGGAGGTCGCCTCCAAGTCGGATTTCCGTCTATACGGAGGCGACTCTGACAGAATTATCAGCTTTCAAGAGGGAACTCCACGCCAAATTTCCCCCCTCCGAGAGCATACCAGGCCCTTAGGTCTGGTATGGATTCTAAGGGGAACCCCATATGCCGAAAAAACGGCGTGGGGTCCCCCCCAGGTCCATACCAGACCCTTATCCGAGCACGCTACCCGGCCGGCCAGGAAAGGGGGTGGGGACGAGTGAACATGGGGGGTGCCTTGGGGAAGGGGGGGGCCCACACCCCAAAGCACCTTGTCCCCATGTTGATGAGGACAAGGGCCTCTTCCCGACAACCCTGGCTGTTGGTTGTCGGGGTCTGCGGGCGGGGGGCTTATCGGAATCTGGGAGCCCCCTTTAATAAGGGGGCCCCCCGGATACCTGCCCCCCACACTATGTGAATGAGTATGGGGTAGAATGTACCCCTACCCATTCACCTGTGAAAATTTTTTTTTTTTTTTAAAAACATAACACAGGGTTAAAATAGTTTATTGCACAGCTCCGGGGGTCTTCCGTCTTCGGGGGTCTTCTCGCCGGACTCCTCCGCTATCTTCTGCTAGCTCTTTTGCTAGCGGAGGAGCCCGGCTTTCTTCTTCGTCACCGCCGCCCTCTTCTTCCGACTTCGGGGGTCTTGTCCGCCTCTTCAGTTCTTCTTGCCGGGCCACCGCTTCTTCTTTCAGCTCTTTTACTAGCAGTGGCCCGGTCTTCTGTCGCCGTCGTCGCCGCTACCGCCTTCCGTTCTTCTTCTTCTTCTTCCTCCTCTTCTTCTGGAGATGTTGACTCAACGCTCTCTCCGGAGGATGCTGGGACTGTGCCATTGTAAGGGGGCGGGGTCACCATGTGACATCAACCGGTGACCCCGCCCCTTGTCCCTATATAAGTCACCGTGCACCGTGTCCCTGGCATTGCGGCTGGAGAGAGCGTAGAGTCAACATCTCCAGAAGAACAAGAAGAAGAAGAAGAACGGAAGGCGGCGGCGACAGAAGACCGGGCCACCGCTAGTAAAAGAGCTGGAAGAAGAAGCGGTGGCCCAGCAAGAAGAACCAAAGAGGGGGACAAGACCCCCTAAAGTCGGAAGAAGAGGGCGGTGGCGACGAAGAACAAAGCCGGCGAGAAGACCCCCGAAGACGGAAGACCCCCGGAGCTGTGCAATAAACTATTTTAACCCTGTGTTGTGTTTTTTTTTTCACAGGTGAATGGGTCGGGGTACATTGTACCCCATACTCATTCACATAGGGTGGGGGGCCAGTATCCGGGGGGCCCCCTTATTAAAGGGGGCTCCCAGATTCCGATAAGCCCCCCGCCTGCAGACCCCGACAACCAACGGCCAGGATTGTCGGGAAGAGGCCCTTGTCCTCATCAACATGGGGACAAGGTGCTTTGGGGTGGGGGGGCCGCGCGGCCCCCCTACCCCAAGGCACCCCCCATGTTGAGGGCAAACGGTCTGGTACGGCTCAGGAGGGGAGGGGGCGCTTGCTCGTCCCCACACCCTTTCCTGGCCGGCCGGGTAGCGTGCTCGGATAAGGGTCTGGTATGGATCTGGGGGGGGGACCCCACGCCATTCCCCCTAGAATCCACACCAGACCTAAGGGCCTGGTATGCTCTCGGAGGGGGAACCCACGCCAAATTTTTTTCAGAAATTTGGCGTAGAGTTCCCCCTTCAGAGCTCATTCTCTCATTGGCCACGGCAAAAGTCGCCTGGCCTGGGGCGACCTAAAGTCGTGTTGTAAGTCGCCCCAGGTCGTGTCTAAGTCGTGTTCAAGTCGTCTCCAAGTTACCTCACAAAGTCGTCCTGGAAGTCGAAGAAATTTGTAAATGTCGCCTACGGAGATTTTTAAGGGCCAAAGTTTATCGCCATTCCACGAGTGCAATTTTGAAGCATGACATTCCAGGAACAATGTACTCGGTGTAAAATGAGAAAAGCTGTGCTACAGAGTTTTATAAAATTGAGTCCATAAAAACCGACATGACGCCAGTGTAACATTATCTTTCACAATATAGAAAAAAATTGGGCTAACTTTACTGATTTCTTATTTTTTAATTCAAAAAAAGTTGGGGGGCGTGGCCTAACTCCGGACGAAGATGGATGCCTAATCCCTTAGCTCCAGCACTCGGGAGAACAATCCACCTCAATCAGGGCTAATTTTCAAGGCATCCACGCCAGGGAACAGCAGATCGGAGCTCCCCATCGCCCCAGGCTCAGATGGAGCATCAGCAGCAGCCGCCGGTAAGCATCCCAGCGATGTTCCGGACGTCGCACGGAGAAGGCCTCAAAGCCGTGGCCTCGCCTAAGACGTCTATGCCGCCCGGCGGCTCCACGTCCATCGCGGACACTGCTAACAGCGCGAACGGCGCTCAAAGACAAGAGACACACCATTCCCAATCGTTTAGCCTAGCAGACCTTCAGGCCAACCTGCAGGCTATGTCTATGGACATAAAAGCCTCCTTTTCCGCTGCCATCAATGAGATAAGAGCAGACATACAAGGCATTGCAGCAAGAACAGGAGCAATGGAGCAAGCCTCAGCTCATCAAAAACAATAAAACAGGTACAAAAAAACGCTGACATACACCTCAATCACATCATAGATATGCACCGCAGCATAGAAGATCTGGACAATAGGGGGAGAAGACACAATATTAGAATCAGAGGAGTCCCAGAAATGACTGATCAAAATCCAGTTGAACAGACTGCAGCTGCATTATTTAATGACATCCTGGACAGACCCCCTGACTCCCAGAGCTCTCAGACCCAGGGGTAGAGATGATGATCCCCCTAGAGACATAATCTGTTGCCTTGTTAATTTCCCCCTGAAGGAAGCAATTCTTAAAAAAGCAAGAGAAAAAGGCAGAATCATCTTTAATGGAAATGAAATCAAACTGTACCAAGACCTATCAAACATCACGCTACAGCAACGCAAAGCCTTACGCCCGATCACAGAGCAACTGCGCACCAGAGGCATTCCATACAGGTGGAAATTCCCTTTTTGCCTATCAGCCACGTGGAGAGACCACACAGCGCTATTACGCACACCAGAAGACCTACAGTCATTTTCCGAAACTCTAGATCTTCCTAGAATTGAGGTACCGGACTTGTATAGTTCCTTTACACCGAACGAATCGTGGATCGCAATTTCTAACAACCTCACTCCAAGAACCCAGAGGAATAGAGACCACCGCCACAGATCACCGTCTCCGCATTACAGCAGAAGAAACGCTCTCCAAAGAAGTCCCGGAATCTCCCCACCCAGACGCAGAGACCGCATGGATCACCGAGAGCAACTGGACACCTGAACTCATGTCTTCCATGATAAGTCATACTCCTAGAAATCCTCATAAAATGTGACTTTGTCTACTTTACGCTACCAATACCCTTATCTATTCTCTTTTTTTGCTTTATTTCTATTTTTTATCTTCTCACTTTTTTCCCCTTTGTCTTCTGTCTCTTACTTCCCTCCCTCTCGCACAGAAGGACGTTTCAAGAAAGACCTGGTAAGAGATCCTGTGAGGGGAACAAAGGAAGGTGAGGGTTTGTGGAAGAGAAAGGAAAGGAGAGTACATTTCTTTTATGCCTACCTGTTCTGGTCCCTATGGATCTGATGTATGATTAGACAACTTCACAAATTTAGGCTAGTAGCACCCCCTCCCCCCCTGGAGCTGGCCTTTTGAGTCATCACAATAATGAGCACCCCTCTTACTGAGACAAATTCTCTAAACAACTCAGACCAACCAAATCGTAGAGTAGACAAACATTTCTTAATGTTATGGTAGAATACCAAAAAGAGGTGAAGGAGACAAAGAGAGTAGAGTGGGGAGGGAAGTGTTAGAACCTAATGTGGTTCAAGTTACTTCAATGTCCTAATAGCTAGTCTAGCTGCTGCTCTTGCTGTAATTACAATTAAGGGTTAAAGACAAAGAATGCAATTTTTATGCATCCTAAGGTTAACAAACGTATTGATCAGAGTGCAACCTGCTAGATATGTCTTTACATATTATAGAATGTTTTTACGTACGTGTTCTTAATACCAAAGATAAGATTACCTTGATAATAGAACTGGGTATAAGATGATTAAGACACATGCATTGTTGACACGGGTTAAAATTGTTTAAAGTTCAGAATTTGAATAGAGTTGTTATTTATGGTGGTAAGCCCGAGGGAGAGCTCCTCTCCCTCGGAAGTTTGGAGGTGTTTATTCAAGACGTTAGAATGCAACCAATCTTTTCCCCTCCTATATCCTGCTAGGAGAGACACTTAGGTCAGATCACTGACAACACAATCAATATCTTAACTTTGCCTGCTATCACTAACATACTTCAAAGTTATACGCTTACACGCTATATATTACCTCATATGGTTAAAAACAGACAGAGGAAAGATCAACACCTGATACTATAGGTGTAAGTTAAAATACAAATCTAGACTACTGGTGTGACTCAATGTTGGTTTACTGTTTTTAGTACAATATGCAACGGACGCAAACATCTCATAGGTTAGACACAATGGCCTCCACTAAAGGCTAGTCAATCATTTTACTAGCTTTTTTCAGGCACTTGAAATACACGAATGTCTCAATCAAGTCTTTTATCTTGGTACACCTACACAGTATCTGCCCCAACATGTTTCTCCATTCGTACCCAGGGGGCTGAACCACAGTAACTCACCCCTAACACGATCTAAATGATACTAGGTCAAATACCAATCCTTACCCTGGCCCAATCTATTAAGAAAATGCCCTAAATTAATCAAGCATTATCTTACTGACTTCTCCCGAGTGCAGGAAGTTATTCAATAGTAAGAAGAGAAATTTAAAAGAAGAAAGAAAGGAAAAAAAATAAGAGAAAAAAGAAAGAACTTCTTACTGGTTAGTATACCACTAATCAATTAGAAACCACAAGCATCCATTGAATCCTGAGTGGACCCCGTTCTCTCACAAAGGGCAACCACCATTGCTCTTTGAACATACCGGATCCCTAATAGGGTAGACTAGCAGGTCTATCTCTACCCCCGGTCCCACCCCCATCACACACCCCTCCCCCCCCATCCCCTTCCCCCTCTGCCCTTTTTTTTTTTTTTGATAAACTTACCCATTTACCTAGAACTGTACAACTAAACTCTAAGATGACTAACTGTAAACAAAAATCCACTCCACTAATGATTAAACTTCTCTCAATTAATGCCAAAGGACTCAACATACCTGAAAAAAGAACCAAACTCCTCAATGAGCTTCACAAACACAAAGCAAATATCATTTGTATCCAAGAAACACATTTTAAATCCGAAAAAGCCCCGAAAGTACAAGAGAAAAGATTACCATTTGCCTACCATGCCACAAACCCCGAAGGGAAAACAAAAGGGGTCTCGATTTTGGTTTCCAGACAGACACCATTCCAACTCCAAGACACTATGTCAGATCCTGGAGGTAGATTTATATTTCTAAAAGGTAAACTAGGTCACCACCCTATAACTATTGCTAATATATATGCTCCAAATTCTAAGCAGGTAGCCTTTTTTCGTAGAATCAAAGACCTATTAACGACCTTCGCGTCAGGAATTATCATCCTAGGGGGTGACTTCAACATCCCGCTAAACCCCGCAATAGACACTTCAAATGGAGCATCGAGCCTCCCGTACAGAGCATTAAAAAAATTAAAATCCAGTTACAAAACCTTATGTTACACGACTCCTGGAGAACCCTCAACCCCCAATCCAAGGACTTCACATTCTTTTCCAATGTTCACCAAAAGTATTCAAGAATCGATTACTTTTTTATAACACAATCAGACTTATCCCTCCTGAGCAACAGTACCATCGAACCAATGACTATATCAGACCATCACCCAATCACCATGACAATAACCTTCCCAGAGAAAAACACTAGCACCAAAACATGGAGACTGAACACTTCCATACTGAAAGACCCCAAAGATATTTCAGAGTTTAATGAAACAATAAAAGACTACTTTGCACGAAAATGATAACAGAGAAACCTCATCAATCACACAGTGGGAGGCACACAAATGTGTTATTAGAGGAGAATTTATAAAAAAAATAGCCAAAATAAAGAAAGAAAAACAAGCCAAAATAAATTCATTGATAGCCCACATCCACAATCTAGAAATAACGCATAAAAAAACTATTGCAGTCTCAACATTTGAGGAGCTTACGAATGCGAGAAAACTGCTCGCAGATGAATTCAATATTAAAATCAAAAGGCAATATATCTTGAGACACAAGATATACTACAAGCAAGGAAACAAGAGTGGGAGACTGCTCGCTAAAGCAGTACAAAACAAAAAAATCTCAGTAACAATCCATCAGATAATGGACAAACAAGGCAAATTACAATCCTCAAATGAGGAGATTGCAAAACAATTCGAACTCTACTATCAGTCTCTTTACAATATCCCTTCCAATCCCAAAAGTCCGCAAAATTCAGACCTAAGAGCTAACCTTATCCAAGACTTTTTAGGTAAATATAGTCCACCCCGAATCTCAGAGGCCACAGCCCAAAAACTCGAAGAACCGATTTCTGGCACAGAACTAGACAAAGCTATAAAAGATGAAAATAGGAAAAGCCCCAGGCCCTGATGGATTACCCCTACAATATTACAAGACTTTCATTGAAATATTAAAACCACGATTTCTGAAATCTTTTCAATCATTACATACTGAAAAACATCCCCCCAAACAGCTACTGGAAGCTCATATAACTGTAATACCCAAAGAAGGCAAGGACATAACCCAGGTCACAAATTATAGGCCGATTTCCTTAATCAACGTAGATGTAAAGCTATATGCGAAAATTTTAGCAAGCAGAATCCTACCTTTACTAACATCCCTAATAACTCTAGACCAAGTGGGCTTTATACCCGGCAGAGAGGGAAGAGATAATACGACCAAAGCTTTGAACATTAGTCACTGGTTAACCTGAAAACAAAAACAAGGATTCTCTCTCTCCCTCGATGCAGAGAAGGCGTTCGATAGGGTGGCTTGGGATTTCATAGACGCAGTATTGAACCATATAGGAATTTTACCCCAAATGAGATCTTACGTCAATGCACTATACTCCAATCCGACTGCACGAGTTTGCGTAAATAACCACCTATCGAACGCCTTCAATTTACGAAATGGCACCAGACAGGGATGCCCACTCTCCCCACTCCTATTTGTCCTCACTCTAGAACAGCTACTAAATAAAATCAGAGCAAATAATGAGATCAAAGGAATAGAGATCCAAAATAACACCTATAAAGTTGCAGCATTCGCTGACGATATGCTCCTTTTCTTATCAGAACCACACACTTCCTTGCCTAATCTCCTCAAAGACCTGGAACACTTCCATCTTCTCTCCAATCTAAAAATCAACCATTCCAAGTCAAACGCTCTTAATATTACACTGCAGCCAAGTTCCATAGAACTTTGCAAGAAAAATCACCCATTTATCTGGGCTGAAAAGAGCATCACATATTTGGGCATTGAAATCCCCTCGGATTTTCAAAAACTATACCAATTAAACTACCTACCCATTCAAAAAGAAACACGAGAGGACCTGAGAAGATGGAACGCCCTAAATATCTCGTGGTTTGGCAGAGCCTCGCTGATAAAATTGACAATCCTACCTAGATACCTATACGTTATGCAAACTATCCCCATCAGAGTGCCAATATCCTTTTTTACAGCCTTCCGTAAGGCGTGCTCCCTGTTTATATGGAGGGGCAAAACCCCCAGAATAAAGTTTGCCAGATTAAACCTCCCTAAACACAAGGGTGGTATAGCTCTCCCGGATCTTAGGAAATACCACCAAGCAACACTCTTAACGCGTATAGTTGATTGGATCATTCATCAATCTGTAAAGGACTGGGTGACGTTAGAACAATCTCAGTTTACCTCAACAATCAAATCGCTTCCCTGGATCCACCCAAAACATCACTCTAATTACATCAAAACACATCCCCTAGTCGGACCCACATTAGAAATCTTTCACAACACATTCAAATCCAAGAACTCTACTCCCTGGTATAGCCCTCTCACTCCTCTGAGAAACAACCCTGACTTCCCACCAGGATTAAAAAGAAACTTTCTTAAACATAATTGGCCACATAAAGAAATCCTTACCAAACATTTCTTTAAATATGGGAAAATACTTTCTAGAGAAGACCTCCATGACATTTTAACAACTCCCCAAATACCCCAATGGACCTATATTCAAATTAGACACTTCCTGACCAACAAACAACACATCTTTGGACGAAAACCCCTAACGACTGTTGAAGACCTCTGTACGAAAAAAACTCCACACAGACATATTATCTCAATCATATATAACTCACTATTTGAAGGGGCACCGGACTTCTCCAACAAAACATGTAAAAATTAGGAAAGAGACCTTGATATCTCAATATCCGAAGAACAATGGGAGAAGATACATATTTACGCACACAAAAGGTCTCTAAATGTAGCCACTAAAATTTTATCCAGATGGTACAGGACCCCCTCTATTCTACACAAATTTTCCCCCACAATCTCAGAAAAATGCTGAAGATGCAAACAGGAAAAGGGCTCGATGCTCCATATATGGTGGTCCTGCCCCTTAATCCAGACCTTCTGGGAAGCGGTTCACGAAACCATCAACGAAATCTCCTCAGAACACCTGAACTTTAATGCTGCACAATACCTCCTTCATATAAACGACATCCCCAGGAAAAAATATCTGAAATCACTGCCAATGTTCATGGTTAACGCTGCACGTCATTGTATCCCCTTCCACTGGCGCTCCGAGGCCATTCCAACGAAAAAGGAATGGTTTCGGAGAATAAATAATATAGAGCAAATTGAAGAACTTATCAGTATATCTCAGGAAAAAATTACAAGATTCTATGCAACATGGCATGAATGGATAGAATATAAGAGCTCTCAGGAATATAAATCAATTGTCAACCATTAACGAATAACTTCTTTAGGAGAAAAACTCAGATATAACTGAAATAAAATTTGTAAATATAAGTATTTTTCTCACTGTACTGTCCCCCCCCCCCCATTTTTTTTTCTTCCCCCTTCCCCCCCTCACCCTCACCCCCATCCCTCCCCCTCCCATTCTGTGTATATTAAACCTAACAACCAGCTGACCTTCATTAATATGATGGAATAATATGTTTATTTGATCACATATATATTGTACTACCCACATGAATATTGTTCCTATTTTCCTTTGTAATTGTACTTTGCTATCATCACATATGTAATATGCGCTATTGTGTATCTCTATACTAAGGTGTATTTTGTTTTCTTCTTCACCCAATAAAACTTTGTGAAAAAAAAAAAGTTAATTTTTTCCACAAAAGACCATTGCGCAAATACGATGTGACATAAAGTATTGCCACGAACGCCATTTTATTCTCTAGAGTATCTGAAAAAAAATTACGTTGGGGGTTCTAAGTAATTTTCTAGCAAGAAAAAATGATTTTAACTTGTAAACACCAAGTGTAAAAAATAGACTTGGTCCTTAAGTGGTTAAGGCAGTGGGGCTTAATTCCTGGGCTGAAAGCACCCCTTAGAAAGCTTCAGTCCCAGAGGTTTTAAGGCACCCTTGGCGGGCTTAAGATTCCATGGGGGGGCTTAAGGCTCCATGGGGCGGCAAGCTGGCCAGGACCCCCTTAAATGTGACCTCAGTACCTGTGCTTAAAGTACCGTGGGGTGGCTTAGGGCACCGGGCTTAAGGCACCAGGCTTAAGACCCCATTAATCAGGCTTAAGAACACTCTTGTTTTTTTGGTCATAGCTCGGGTCCTGGTGGGCCCAGAAGCCCCATACTCTGGTAGGTGATCATCCTAGTTTTTTTGGCTCTGGGAAGCTGAAATCAAGAACCATTTGACCTGGGGACCCTAAATTTGAATATTTTACAGGCCTGAATGTGCCCCCAAGTTTGAAGTTCCTAACCTCAAGGGGCTCCAAGCAGTGCCTGCTACAAGCTGACCTGTTTCCCCCTAGACTTCAATGTTAAATGGCCAGTGCCAGTAATTGGACTTTGGAGCCCTGTTACTGGCGAGTCTGGATGGCTCAGACTCCAAACTTGGAGAACCCAGGTTTTTGCCTCCCCTCTGTGTCTTTCAAGTGGAATGGCATTTTTTTGGACTCTTGGTCCCCCAGGAATGGGGGGGGGGGGCAAGGAGCACTAGGTGCCGGCACAAAAATACCGGTCAAAGGAGGGCATGTGCCTGGTGTCACTCTGTTTAAGATTGCTTCGGCTTTTGAACGAGTCCTACTGGGACTGGGTCACTGTAAAGGAGCAGCACTGGTTTAAAATTGACTTTTCCGGTTAACTGAGGGATCCGGTAGGGATGGAGGCCCCAAACTTGTCACTCCCCACTTTTTTCTGGGGTAGGTCTGATCTACCCCTCGGGCTGGTAAATATTTGGGGTGGCTAGCACCCTTGATTCGGGAGCAGTGATCCAAAAACCGGAATCAACTGGGATTTCTTATAGAACTTAATGGGACAATTCCTGGTAGAGAATCGGCGAACAGCAACATTGGAGCTCCGGTGCCGGTGAACAATATGTGCTGGGAACCCCAAACTTGGACCAGTACTCCAGAGTTTCCTTTCTGCGCTTCCGGAGTTTGGAGTTTCTAGCCCCAAGAGGCTCAGAGCAGTGCCTGCTGAAAGCGGACCTGTTTCCCCATAGAATTAAATTTTAAACCTCTGTAGACTTTTACGGGAAAAGTGCGGCCAACATCGTTTAAATTTGGAGGCCCGTTACGGGTGAACCATGGGTGCCCGGAAGCCCTACACTTGAACCAGTGGTACTCCAGAGTCTCCTCTCCCTGCTACCCGAGTTTGGAGTCCCTAGCCCCAAGGGGCTCCAAACGGGACTGAATGGTGACGCAAGCTGGCCAGGGGGGACAAGCGCCAGCTACGTTGCCACCCTTAGTGTTAATTTTTGCCTTCCCTCACCACCCTCCCCTCCACTCACTGGACCCCCTGCCCCACAGCAGGTCTCCACCAAGTGCCAAGTCCCCGCCAGGCTTAAGTCTCTGAGCCTAAAGCACTGAGGGGGCTGGGCTTAACTCCCCGGGCTTAAGGCACCCCTTAGAGACTTAAGTCCCAGGGGTTTAAGAAACACTTGGCGGGCTTAAGGCTATGTGGGGGGGGGGCTTAAGGCTGCATGGAGTGACAAGCTTTTCAGGAACCCTCTTAAATCTGACCTCAGTACCTGGGCTTAAGGTACTATGGGATGGCTTACGGCACCGAGCTTAAGACCCCATTTACCTGGCTTAAAAACACTCTTGGTTTTTCAGCCATCGCTCAGGCCCCGGTGGGTCCAGGAGCCCTATTCTCTGTTAGGTGGCCGGCCTAGTTTGTGGCTACTGACATGCCAAGTTTGGAGTTCCTAGTCCCAAGGGGGTCCGAGCTACGCCCCCACAAATAGAACCAACTGAGACCTCATATAGACTTTAATGGTAAAAGCCCCGGTCCGGATCTGCCAATGTCTGTGAATTTTGCAAGTTCAGTACAGGCGAACCATAGGTGCTGGAAGCCCCAAATTTTTTGTGGTAGTCCCGGGTCTCCCCTCGGTGGTCCCCGAGTTTGGAGTCCCAATTTTGACCGGGTGCCGGTACCCGGAGGAGGAGGGCATGCCGGGTGTTATTCTATTCAGAATCGCTGGGCTTTCTAACGTGCCCTACTGGAATCGGGACTGGGTCACCATCCAGGAACAGCACTGGTGTGGACTTTTCTAGTTACAGGAGGCATCCGGTAAGGCTGGAGACCCCAAACTCGGTGTAGAGGTACCCATAGATCTCCTCTATGGTCACTGGAAAGCCATTTGGAGTGCTCATAGAGGAATGTGGGTATCAGTGGGTTCAAGTGTTGCAGGCTCTTCATGGCACTGCTGAAGGAACCGGAAATTCCGGAGGACATCCAAGCCATGGACAATGCTATAATGGACTCTCACCTCATGGAGCTATGCCTGGCCCACTACATTGTTCTAGTTAGTATTAAGGACAGGACATTGTTAATATTGAACCGTATGCCGCATCATGTTCAGTAAAGTTAAGTTAACTGCAGTGAGCTTGGTCTTAAGTTACTCAAAGGGGTGCATGTTGGTTCTGATGTATTCCAAAGAACTTGGGTCTGTAAAGCACTATGTGGTATGAAGTAACTACTACAAAAGGGTTAATTCAGAAAGACAAGAAGAGGAATGTAGTTGCTACGGGTAACCAAAGGAAGAAACAAGCTAAAAGCAGACTGTCGTTAAGTGTGGTACCTGGTAAAGGTGACAGGTCCAGTGATAGTGAGGGTGTCAATTTTCTGGCTCCCTCCCTAGTGGTCAGTATACAACAGCAACTGGATCCGAACCTGCATTACGTAGATCTATGGCCTGGTCACGAGGTTGGGAAGGAAAGATATAAGTGAGAGCATGCTGGGTGCTCAGCAGGACCTCATTCTTCATCCACACTGCTGCGTCATTGATTCATTTCTGTGAATTAATGAACCACAATTATCGTCAGCCATTGTGGCTGATGGCTTGTAGCTCTCAATGAACTCCGAGGGCACTGGTGAGCGCTCTCAAAGTTTATTGGTATTCCTGGACTACAGTAATACCTGCCTGCATTGGAGGTACGGACAGACAGCTATACTGACAGTCTACAAGATCCTGACATTGCATTCACAATTTGCTGATCATGGCTGCAATGCTTTACACGATCTTTACAAAAAAAAATATCAATGCACATTTTTACCTGCAAAAAAAATTTATTTATTCTTTTATTTTAAAGGTGAATTTAGCCCCATTAAATTTACATTTAAACTGAAAATGTCTGACTTACTGCTCGTTTGCCTTTTAATATCCATTTGGTCATTGACTGTAGTTGTAAAGTACATTTACCGCACATCTGTTTTTCCCATATGTGGTGGGATTCCAGGTCTCAGAAACACTATTACATTATTATAACATAGTAAATGCTACAGCTGGAACAATCTAATTTTGAAAATTGCTGTTTGCAATGTTTGTTTAAGGCTGGGTTTTCATTATTGTGAATTGGATGCAGTTTTTCCACATCCAATTCGCAATAGCAGGAGATTTTGACCGTCTCTCTATGGAGCTCACATATCTCCGCTGTGGCTCCGGTGCGAATTTGCACAGAAGCATTGTGCACCTTTTGGTCAGTTTCAGGTCTGTGGGAGAAATAGTACCCCATTGTTGGTGTCTGTAGGAGGAATGGTGATGAATTGTTGTCTGTGGGAAGAATACGCCCCATAGTTGGTGTCATTGGAAGAAATTGTGCCCCATTGTTGGTGTCAGTGGGGGGGAATAGTGGCCTATTGTTAATGTCAGTGGAAGGAATAGTGCCCCATCAATGGTGTCAGTGGAAGCAATGGCGTTCGATCACTGGAGTCAGTGGAAATAGTGCCTCGTATCAGTATGAGGAATAGTGCAAGGCAAGCAAGCAAAGAGCCACATCCTGTCCACAGGCCACAGTTTGGAGGTCACTTTTCTATACCATGAGTGAAATGCTCACTTGGTGGTTTTTATAGCTGCACACATTTTAAAGGGACACTCCACCCAAGACTTGGATTTCACTTTTTTAGTACATGCTGGTGAATTTAACCACCTAACAAATGTTCTTCTCTGCCTGGGGTTTGGTGGGATACCTGCACTTGAGTTCCTAGGTCTGCACATCTTCTATAGCCAATAAAAGGGGGTCTGACTCTCTTTTATTTTATATATTTCTGTGGAGAATGCTATACTATATGCCAGAATGCAATAGTATATGCCAAAACACGCAGAGAACATGGAAAACATCCAGGTGGATAGTAGAGCAGAGCGGTATCCAAGACACATAAGAAGCATAGAGACAACTCAGCCCACCAATCTCCACCTTTGACTTTTGGATGGACTCTTTAAACCATGCATTTATCTCTATCCAATCTTCCTATAGCTGGTGATACCTATGCCTCAATTTTTCAGGGTATGGAAATTGGGATAGTTTTACCAAAAGGGGTATGATTATGTCTACTCTTTGGTGGATATTCCCACAGAATGTTTGAAAACATCACTGTCCAAATCCTTCCATGGCAATTGCTTTATAGCCACACACAAGGGATTCTCATATGTGATATCTTACTATATAATAGCAAAATTCACTGCTCAGCCTCCCAATTCGACCCACACGCTGCACAGCAAATCCCTCCTCTCAGGACCAAATCCAAGAGCAAGCAAAAATGTTTCTGTCTGTAAGGCCTTATTCATGGCATGAACTATGGCTAAGGCCTTATGGGCAGAAAAGCATCCATTGTTCCACACAGTAAAACGATCTTTAAAGAAGCAATATCAGAGGAGAACTGGAGTGCTGGTAATTGTGTTTCCTGGGGGATATTACTACGTTTGGAGTGACTCAATGCAAATGTAGCAAAGTCCCAGGCCTCCTTCGGTCTAATGAGTACCTCCAGGGCCAGAGACAGCTGACATCCTTCTGTATATGGTGGGTTGTGAGGCATGGTGGGTGCAAAGTAGTTAAAGTTATTGGGAGCCAGACACTTTTTGAAGGCAAAAGAGAGTTTATTTCTCTTAACAAACTTTTTGGGGGAGAGAGGGTTAGGGCCAGGGTACCCTTAGGTAGTTGCAAGATTAATTGTCAGACTCTGAGACTTCAACAGGAGGACAGCCATGCAGGAAAAGGCATCCAGCAAGGTGCCCCATCTGCATGTGCAGGAATGCCGTCTCCTAACAGTCTTTAAGAGCCGGTTCACACAGGTGCGACTCGTCAGGCGACTTAGCCGCCTGACAAGTCACATCCCGTTCTGTGCAATGGAACTGTTCTAATCGCTCCGACTTAGATAAAGGTTCCTGTACGACTTTTGGGGAAATTTGCATTGACTTCTATACAGAAGTAATTTTGCAAGTCGCCGCAGCGGTTGTGTCCAGGTCCTAACAGTTCCTAACACAAAGCGTAACAGTTCTTTCACTTCCACTACAATCACTCCTTGTAGTTCCTCAGCCCACTGAGCTCCCAGTCTCTCACTAGATTATATGAGTCACTGCCACTGAATCCCTTTAGGTCCTTCAATCTTCAGGGTGGCATCTTCCTCAAGTGTCATCCCCGCCTCTCTGCTGGTTCCCTAGCTTAACACTCAAGATACCTCTCAAGCTTCATTGCACTGCTCGGCAAGAGTCACCTCCACTGGCTGGGTCCCTGGCTTGATACCCACTGAAGTTTTCAGATTCTTCACCCTGGTTGGTGAGAATGTTGCTCTGGTACATGCTTCAGTTACTCACTGTGGTCCCTGGTAACAAGGTGTTTGGTCCCTTATTGGTGACAACTTCCCTTCTACCTCCGACCACAACAGTTTCTCTGGCCGGCAGAACTGTCACTTCTGGTTGGACTGCGCTGTTCTCTTGCTTCTGGATATGCTCTCAGACAGCCTAGCAGCCATATGTGCCCGGGATACCCCCAATCTCTGGCATAGCAGCCCGGGCAATACAACACACGTCCATCCAGACAACCGTCCAGGTGGCACAGAACACCGATCACCCGACTCAACCCAAATATATAGGTTCTCCCAGCAGGCCAAGGGATTTTCAGTGCGTTCTTGTCCGCTCGTATCTGATTTTCAGCTCCGGTCTTTCTGTTTTTCAGTGCTTTCTGTTAGTTCGTTCTGACCAGCCGACCGTTTGGAAGCCATGAGGACCCTCACCCTGTACCAGAGGGTTTATAACTACCGTCTGACCAGAGCCAGAAGAGTGGTGGAGAATGCTTTTGGGATAATGGCCAGCCGGTTCTGCCTATTCCTTACGCCAATCAACATGGCGGAATATAAACCTAACCATATAATCCTTGCATGTTGCATTCTACAAAACTATTTAAGGAAAAATTCAATGATCTGTGTGGCCTCAGTTGGGCCTGAGGCTGGACTTCAACAAGAAACCCTGACAGTGTTTGAAGCTGGCCATCCTGGCTTTCCCCCCCCCCCCCAAAGCACCCGCAAAGTAAGACAGAAGGATGTTGAGTACTTTGTGGGTGGGGGGCCATTGATATGCCAGAAACTGATTAAGAAACATTTTATCCTAAATTTGTGTTCTTAAATTGAAAGAAGATTTCCTTTGATTTACTGTCTGGGTATCTTTTAGCTGTCTCCTAGGTTCTCCAATGGGCTTTTCTTTTTGGACATTTTCTTCAATAGTGCAAATGTAATGTATTTGACACATGAGGTGATAATCTCTTCTTCAGCTAAATATTATTAGGTTGTGGGTTTGATACACATGCCTTGTTTTTGTTGTTAATGTATGTAATACATTACTGACAAAAATATTCATCATTTTCAGCACCATGAATTAATTTTATGGAGTCATGAAAATGGCGTGATTGTAGCAAATTAGAAAGCACTGGGTGTTATTTACTAAAGTAAATTCCACTTTGCACTCTAAGTGTACATGAAACTGCACTTGAAGTGCAAAGTGGATTTGCCTTTAGTAAATAACCCCCATTGCCACTGTAAACATCAACTTTTACTCCAAAAACTGCTTTTGATCATTGAAAGAAGAAGCCACACATTGTTGAGTAGAAAACCTTTTACTCAAAGCACATTCACATGTGCGTTTAGAAAAGGGTTTTTGAACAAACCAACGTCTGGTTTATAACATTATTTTTTGTCACATTAATTATAAATATCTTTTTTTGGTTAAACAGGCATGTTTCAAAACATAACATAACATACACAACTCAGGAACTCAAGTTCAACTTTGATAAAATGAAGGCAATATCAGACATTGGTATGTCAAAACTGTGTTGATATTGCCTTCATCAGATGGGGTGATGTCACCCTTGTAAAAGCCAATTTTTTAAGATGCACACAAATTGGGGATTGCCCTCCTGATCCCATGCCTAATGTCAACATGTGCTAGCTCCCATCATGGCGGATCAATGGACATGTTTTGGGGGTGCAACCCCTTCCTCTCAGCTACTTTAGTTGTGAGGAAGGGGTTGCACTCACATAACGTGTACATTTATATCCCCTGGTGGCAGATAGCTCATGTTGGCACACTGTATGCATCTCCAAAATTTGGCTTTTAAAATACGTCAAAACTTTTTTTTAAAACCAAAAATACACGATAAAAAATGGTTAAATTTTTGTGTGTTTTAGACTCTCCCTAAAACATCAATGATGTTTTTCATTTTTTGTTGAACATTATTGATGTTTTGCTTTAGATTTCCTAAATCGCGATTGCACTCCATTCTCTCCCTGATGAGGATCTGGGCACTTTCACTTGTGAAATGAGATTCTTCTTCCATAACATCCACATCACCTAAAAAAAAAAAAAAAAAAAAAAAACACACATCATGTATTATAAATATGCAGGAACAGATATTTTACCTGAAACTGTGGTCTCAGACACTCACCTGTTGTGGTGACAATTTCGCCACTTCCAAAACCTCTGCCTCCTCATCCTCTACTTGTGTATTTGTGACTTTTCCCTTCTTTCAGAGGTGGAGGGTCCCTGGTGTCCTCAGACATCTCGAGTATTTTCTCCCCTATGTGAATAAAAAAAAAAAAAAAGGTATACTTAGCACACACACAGAAATAGGAATATGAAACATTGCTTGGAAGTGTCCTATAATTGTCTGTTCCAAGCTGAAGACATTTTTATTTCCTTTCCAAAGCTGGAATACTTCCCTTTTTTGGACAAGTTTCACACATGGAGACACCCAAAGTATCCACTGGAGCACCTGTGTGGGACACCATAAAAAGTTGGATTCTGGTGTCCTGCACTAGTTGTCCTGCGTCCAGATGTGTAAACAGCTACTGAGTGTCCTCTCCTTACACTGAATCAAGTTTGCATTTCATTCTAGTTACAAACCCATCGAGACAAACTTATTTTAATACAAATAGGCATGAACAAATGTAGTTAACCTGTATCTGCTTAAAACATCTTATAAGTGGGCGAACAAATGATGTTTCCTACGACCGATTACTGTGCCCATGGACATGAAAATTGTCATTTTAAAATGTACAACAGTAAAGAAAAGCACATGGAGCAGCACGAACGTTAAGAAAACGATTAGGAAAACACGACAAAATACTTATTTTTTTGCAGCACTCACTTGATTCTTCTGTACTGATCGTACTCCCTCAATTTGAAGTCTGACCATCGTTTCCTCAGTTGATTCTTGGATCGCCGTACCCCAAAATCCCTGTGCAGACTCTTCACAACTTCTTGACCTTTCTCACATTTGGGTTTGAGTAAGGTCCATGCTTCCCATCATAGTCAGCCCTCTTGAAGAAGATATCCACTGTCTCCACCATCTCTATAAAGGCCATAATTGAGGCCTTCAATCTCCTCCGGGATCGGGAGGCTCCGGCCTTTTGTCCTTGCACCTGTTGTCTCTCCGCCATGTGCTCTCCCACTGTGCCGAAAGACAAGGGGAGGGAATAGACTAGAAAGAACGTCAGGGGCGGATGGAGTTTCTGTGGAAAGTGGCAGCCAGGAGGTGGCCGGAGCACAGTAGCCTGCCTGAATCACAGGTCACTCCCCTCGGCCTTCCACAACAAAGTGCCAGGAAGAGCAGTAATCTGAAGGAGGCAGCAATTGGCAAAAGATGCAGGCTGTTGTATGGCCACAGCCTAGGGACATAGATGTCATCTGCTGCTGTTCCTGATCTCTCGTAGTGATGGACCGGATAGTGCTCACTATTATATGGACTCCTCAGGGAACCAATTTTGACTGTAAAATAATTGGTGTGTGCC
This sequence comes from Lithobates pipiens, assembly GCF_037356315.1. NCBI lineage: Eukaryota > Metazoa > Chordata > Amphibia > Anura > Ranidae > Lithobates > Lithobates pipiens. The sequence continues at coordinate 25,848,291 of NW_027507787.1, forward strand.
CTGGGGTACAAAGGCTTCGCAAATTTCCCCAGTTTATCCAGCGTTGCCTTCCTCTTTATTTTGTTAAGACCCATAATAAATGGATATTTATTACTCACAAATACTTGTGTTTTACTTCAAAAAGGACAGTTTGTTTATGAGTAGGCAGGTACATTTCAAAAATACAATGTCAAATTAAGAAGGGACACCAACACCAACCTCCTTGAGGTAAAAAAAAATACAAGATAATAATGGTGTTGTGGTAACTTAACACAAAACGAGAAATAATATCATGGAGAGCACTAGAAAAAAAAATGCAGATCTTGATAAAAAAAACAAAAAAAGTATTATGGAGATCTGACGAAAAAAAATTATTATTATTCATGAGATCATGAGAAATTATAAAGAAATCAGTTTGTGAGAACTCTGTGTGAATATGAGCAGCAAAACAACTTCATTCTTCTAGCATTATAAAGAAGAAGAGAATATTCTGCATTAAAATATTTCAAAATTTGCAGCGTGACGAATGTGCTCCAATCCAATCTCCATTACGAACGCTAGTTTTACCAGACTGAGCGCTTCCGTCTCGTAATTTATTCTGAGCATGCGTGGCACTTTGCGCGTTGGAATTGTGTACACACAATCGGAAATTTTCGAGAACGGATTTTGTTGTCGGAAAATTTGAGAACCAGATCTCAAATTTTGTGTGATGGAAACTGTCCGTTGGAGCCTACACACGGTCGGAATTTCTGACAACAAGCTCCGATCACACATTTGCTGTCAGAAAGTCCGACCGTGTGTATGCGGCATTAGAGTGAGATTAATTGATACTCAATTAGCCAAGGTAGCTATAATTGGCAGGTAAATTTAGGAGCAACCCTGCCTAAACACCAGGGTGCTACATCCACCCCCTACCTACAAAACTACGTCTCAAAGTTTGCAGAAAAATAATTTTAAGCCTCAAGTCTGAGAGCGAGTGTTCTGGCAAAAACTGGGATGGGTAGGGAAACAGGAAAGGGTTAACAATATAACAATACATAGATATACAAGTGGGGCGTACCACATGAAATAAACATAGGTATCAAATATACATATAAGAAATTGTGATGCATCACACAGAACAATGAAGTATCAAAAATATCTATGTACAATTTTAAAGGCAGGCCTAAGCAGCAACCTTACTTCCTCACTATGCATCTAAAATATATATACAATAATATAGATATGGGATAGTGTTGACAGCAGGTTAGATCCCCGTCTCTACTTAGCCAAGGAAGGTGCACCGACACAGCAACACCTGTAAGAGAGAATCAACATCAATTCAAATGCATCCTATCCTATTGTAACAAGGTGCAATATATACATGATTAACGGCTTCCCGACCGCCTCACACAGATATACTGCAGCAGAAGGGCACGTACAGGCAGATTAATGTACCTGTACGTTGCCCTTTAAGAGGCAGTACACGGGTGCATGCGTGCCCCCACTGGGAGCTCCGTGACCACTGACCCGATGACTGCGGGGATACCTGTGATCGTCTCACGGTGAGGAAGAATGGGGAGATTCTAATGTAAACAAGCATCTCTCCGTTCTGCCTAGTGACACTGTCACTGATCAGCTCTCTCTGTAATCAGGAGCTCTGATCAGTGACGTGTCACACAAAGCCCCCCCCCCCCCCACAGTTAGAATCACTCCCTAGGACACACTTAACCCCTACAGCGCCAGCTAGTGGTTACTCCCTTCACTGCCAGTGATATTTTTACAGTAATCAATTGAATTTGAGCATTGATCATTGTATTAATGACAATGGTCCCAAAAATGTGTCAAAATTTTCCGATGTGTCTTCCATAATGTCGCAGTCACGATAAAAATTGCTGATCGCCACCATAACTAGTAAAAAAAAATATATATCAATAGAAATGCCATAAAACTATCCCCTATTTTGTAGACGCTATAACTTTTGTGCAAACCAATCAATAAACGCTTATTGCAATTTTTTTTAACAAAAATATGTAGAAGAGTAGGTATCGACCTAAACTGAGGAAAAAAACTAATAATTTTGGGTGATATTTATTACAGCAAAAAGTAAAAAATAATGCTTTTTTTTTTTAAATTGTCGCTATTTTTTGGTCTATATTGTAAAAAATAAAAACCGCAGGGGTGATCAAATACCACCAAAAGAAAGCTCTATTTGTGGGAAAAAAGGACATTAATTTTTTTTGGGAGCCACGTCGCACAACCACGCAATTGTCAGTTAACCACTTAAGGACCGCCGTATTGCCAATGTACGTCATCACAATGGCACAGGCAGGCACAAGCACGTACATGTACGTGCCTGCCTTCCAGCGGGTGGGGGGTCCGATCGGACCCCCTCCCGCTGGATACGGCGGTCCCTTTCGGTGCCGGAGCGATCCGCGATGAGGGGATGGCCATTGGTTTCTGGCCATCCCCTCTCAATCGCTCCTGGCCAGTGACGAACTTCCTCCCCTGTGAAAATGTAAACACAGGAGGAGGAAGTGATGTCACACTCCTCGTGGCGGTGTTTTTGACCGGACAGCGCGGAGTGAAGACACACAAGTAAGTGCACCAACAGTCCACTGACACATAGGTACACATAGGCACACATTTCACCCCAGTCACCCCCCGATCACCCCCCCGATCGGCCCCCCGCCCCCCCCCTAGTCACAGTGTCACTAATGCAGTGTTCATTTATTTATTGATCACTACATTTAGTGTCAGTTGTGACTGTAAAAAGTGTCAGGGCAGCTAGTGTTAGGCCCCTTTAGGTCCAGGGTAGCCCCCTACCCCCCCTAATAAAGGTTTAACCCCTTGATTGCCCTCCCAGTTAACCCTTTCACCCCCTTTTACCAGTGTCACTAAGCGATCGTTTTTCTGATCGCTGCAATAGTGTCACTGGCCCCGCTAGGAAGCTAGTTTTTTTTTTAGGTTCAACTCCAGGTTTTTATAGCGTTAGGTACCCCGATATATAACCTAATAAAGGTTTTAACCCTTTGATTGCCCCTAGAGTTAACCCTTTCACCAGCGATCGCTGCATAAGTGTCACTGGTGACACTGGTTAGCCAGTTAGTTATTTTAGTTATTTAGGTTCCCCGTCAGGTTTTTATAAAGCTTCAGGTACCCCCATATAAATACCCAATAAAGGTTTTAACCCCTGATTTCCCTTAGTTAACCCTTTCACCAGTGATCACCGTATAAGTGTTACGGGTGACGCTGGTTAGGTAGTTCGCTTTTTATAGCATCAGGGCACCCGCCATTTATTACCTAATAAAGGTTTAACCCCCTGATCACCCGGCGGGTGATATAAATTTGGTTTTAGGGTCAGAAAGGGTCTGCGTCGCCCCAGGCAGTGCTAGGTTAGTGCCAGTACCGCTAACACCCACGCGCAAAGCATACACCTCCCTTAGTGGTATAGTATCCGAAAAAATCAATATCTGATCTGATCAGATCTATACTAGCGTGCCCAGCAATTTAGGGTTCTAAAAAAACGCATTGTTAGCAGGATCAATCCAGATACCTGCTAGCACCTGCGTTTTGCCCCTCTGCCCAGCCCAGCCCACCCAAGTGCAGTATCGATCGATCACTGTCACTTACAAAACACAACACACATAACTGCAGCGTTCGCAGAGTCAGGCTTGATCCCTGCGATCGCTAACAGTTTTTTTTGTAGCGTTTTATACAGTCGCTGACAGGCTAGGTGCTTTTTTACCTGTGAGTCTCACTACTGTACCCCTAAATTTAGAGCCCAAAATGGCAAAGCGAAGGTACACTAGTGAAGAGGCCTACACGTTTCTGAGCATGACAGATAGTGAAGAGGAAGACACTGATCTGTCAGATTCAGGCTCAGAATACGAACCTGTAGAGGACAGCGCCTCCATGTCAGATAGCTCTGACGACGAAGAAGAGGTCCCTGCTAACTTCAGGCGTACCCGACCCCGATCTTCTGATGTTGTTGAGGTGCAGGAACCGCAAGTCCCTCGTATGGAGTATAGAGCCAGTACTAGCGCCGCTCATCCTTTTGGTGAACTGGCAAGCACCAGCGGCCTAGTACACCCTGGACGTACATCCAGCACTGCAGTATCACGTGGTGACGTGGCGAGTCCCATAAGTGCAGTTCAAGCTGGCGAGGTGGCAAGCACAAGTAGTGTCCCGCTGCCACCAAGAAGACGAAGACAGGCCCGTCGTTCCCATAGTGCCCTTCCTGCAGAATTTGCCAATCCTGATTGGGTGCCCACCACTTCTGCAGCACCAGTACTTCCCCCATTCACTGCCCAACCCGGTATTCAGGTGGATACAGATGATTTTACGCCACTCGATTTTTATTCTCTGTATTTCACGGAAGATCTCTATAGATCTATTGTGGACCAAACCAATTTATATGCTGGTCAACACATCGCCGCTAATCCCCAGTTGCCGTCTCTTGCCAGAGATTGGAAACCAGTTATGGTTTCCGAATTTAAGACCTTTCTGGGCCTTTCCCTCAACATGGGCACACATAAATTCATGAGGATGCGGGCTTATTGGTCCACGCATCCGGCTGACCACATGCCCGTGTTCTCTAACTCCATGTCCAGGAAACGATACGAGCAGATCTTGCGGTTCTTGCACTTCAGTGACAATGAACTTTGTCGTCCACGTGGAGACCCTGAATACGATCGGCTCTACAAAATTCGGCCCCTCATAAACCACTTCAACCAACGTTTTGCAGACTTGTTTACTCCCCAAAAAGTTGTCTGCGTTGATGAGTCCCTGGTTAAGTTTACTGGTCGCTTGTCATTCAAACATTACATTCCCAACAAGCGTACCAGATACGGGGTAAAGCTCTATAAGTGCTGTGACAGGGCCACAGGCTATGCATGGAGCTTTATGGTTTATGAGGGTAAAGATAGTTACGTAGAGCCGGAGAACTGCCCTGATTACATAGGAAGCGCTGGCAAGATAGTGTGGAAATTGGTGTCACCCTTATTCGGAAAGGGGTACCACTTGTACGTGGACAACTATTACACCAGCCTGCCACTGTTTAGTCATTTATTTGATCATCAGATTAGAGCATGTGGCACCGTGCGACCTAATCGCCGGGGCTTTCCCCAGCCGCTTGTAGATTCCCGTCTTAGGCTGGGGGAGAGAGCCTGCTATCGGTGTAATAATTTGCTCGCTATGAAGTGGAGGGATAATAAGAATGTTTTCGTTCTTACCTCCCTTCATGCAGACACGACGGTCCAAATTTCTACGGCGACTGGTATTGTGGAGAAACCCCTCTGTGTCCACGAATATAACAAAAATATGGGAGGGGTGGACCTCAATGACCAGATGTTGGCGCCGTATCTAGCTTCCCGTAAGGCCAGACGCTGGTACAAAAAAGTGTCTGCTTACTTATTTCAATTGGCTTTGCTGAATGCTTTTGTGCTATACAAAACTTCAGGCGGGACATTAACCTTTCTTTTCTTCCAAAGAGAGGTTGTCACAGAGCTTCTGTATCCAGAGGGTTCTGCACCTCACCATTCCCAACCAAATGCAGTAAGCCGGCTGCATGAGAGGCATTATTCTTATGTCCTCCCGAGTACCCCTACCCAACGAGCCCCCCAAAAAAGATGTCGTGTCTGTACCAAGCGCGGATTTAGGCGTGACACCCGTTCTTATTGTCCACGCTGTCCTGGCAATCCTGGTCTTTGTCAGGGTGAGTGTTTTGAACGCTACCACACACTAGTGAAGTATTAGCGTAGGGTACAGCATTTCACAGGCTAGGCACACTAACACAGAGTCTCCCAAGATGCCATCGCATTTTGAGAGACCCGAACCGTTACAGTTGTTACAGTTTACAGTTCAAAAAAAAGTGTATAAAAAAAATAAAAAATAAAAATAAAGTAAAATAAAAATACCAAAAAAAATATAAAAACCAAAAATAGTTGTCGTTTTATTGTTCTCTCTCTCTCTCTCTCTCTCTCTCTCTCTTCTCTCTCTCTTCTCTCTCTCTTCTCTCTAATTTTTTATACTTTACTGTTTACTGTGTTATTGTTAACCATTTTTCATGTTTTCAGGTACGCCATTCAGCTGCAGCGTGGATTTATTTATCTTGACAACAACAGCGTTTGCTCCCACGATACATAAAGCTGCGACTCCAGTGCTGTAGGAGGTGATTTCACCACCACAGTTAAAAAAGAGCATATATGCCGAAGCATGGGGGCATAAGGGGTGGAGGAGCGATTTTGCTCCTAATGCCGCGTACATACGGTCAAAATTCCGACGGAGGGCTTGCCCGTGGAAAAGTTTGAACATATGTACGCGGCATAACTTTTTTGCGGGAGGATGCCCCCATGCTTCGGCATATATATATTTTAGGCACAGGTTGTGTTAAAAAATGTTTTATTTTTTACTGTTTTTTTTGGCAATTGCTTTGCAGGTATGGTATGGTAAGGTTTTACTGTTATACTGGGATGTTACTTTGTTTTAACGTTAACCATAATTTGCTTAGCAGGTACGCCATTCAGCTGCAGCGCGGATTTATTTATCTTGACAGCAACAGCGTTTGCTCCCACGATACATAAAGCTGTGACTCCAGTGCTGTAGGCGGTGATTTCACCACCACAGTTAAAAAAGAGCATATATGCCGAAGCATGGGGGCATAAGGGGTGGAGGAGCGATTTTGCTCCTAATGCCGCGTACATACGGTCAAAATTCCGACGGAGGGCTTGCCCGTGGAAAAGTTTGAACGTATGTACGCGGTATAACTTTTTTGCGGGAGGATGCCCCCATGCTTCGGCATATATATATTTTAGGAACAGGTTATGTTAAAAAATGTTTTATTTTTTACTGTTTTTTTTGGCATTTGCTTTGCAGGTATGGTATGGTAAGGTTTTACTGTGATGTTACTTTGTTTTAACGTTAACCATAATTTGTTTAGCAGGTACGCCATTCAGCTGCAGCGCGGATTTATTTATCTTGACAGCAACAGCGTTTGCTCCCACGATACATAAAGCCGTGACTCCAGTGCTGTAGGAGGTGATTTCACCACCACAGTTAAAAAAGAGCATATATGCCGAAGCATGGGGGCATAAGGGGTGTAGGAGCAATTTTGCTCCTAATGCCGCGTACATACGGTCAAAATTCCGACGGAGGGCTTGCCCATGGAAAAGTTTGAACGTATGTACGCGGCATAACTTTTTTGCGGGAGGATGCCCCCATGCTTCGGCATATATAAATGGTGCATGTATGTCCATCATTAGAAGTGGGTGGATGAAGGGAGGTATCTAATGGTGGGCATACCCACCGATCAATCTCTTTTTTTTCGTTCAGACAACATAACTCTCAGTAAATAGCTTGGGGTGTCTACTTTCCAAAATGGGGTAATTTGGGGGGGTTTTGTGCTATTTTGGCATTTTATGGCCTTCGAAACTGTAATAGGTAGTGAGGAGTGAAATAAAAAAATTGCGCCCTTAGAAATCCAGAAGGTGGCGATTGGTTTTTGGGGCCCCGTACGCAGCTAGGCTCCCAAAAAGTCCCACACATGTGGTATCCCCGTACTCAGGAGAAGCAGCAAAATGTATTTTGGGGTGCAATTCCACATATAACCATGGCATGTGTGAACAATATATAATTTAGTGACAACTTTTTGTAAAAAAAATAAATATTTTTATTTTTTGTCATTATTCAATCCCTTGGAACAAAAAAAAAAAATATTCAATGGTCTCAACATGCCCCTCAGCAAATAGCTTGGGGTGTCTACTTTCCAAAATGGGGTCATTTGGGGGGGTTTTGTGCCATCTTGGCATTTTATGGCCTTCAAAACTGTGATAGGTAGTGAGGAGTGAAATAAAAAAAATTAATGCCCTTAGAAATCCTGAAGGCGGTGCTTGGATTTCGGGGTCCCGTACGCGGCTAGGCTCCCAAAAAGTCCCACACATGTGGTATCCCTGTACTCAGGAGAAGCAGCAGAATGCATTTTGTCATTTCACATATGCCCATAGCATGTGTGAGCAATATATCATTTAGTGACAATTTTGTGCAAAAAAAAAAAAAAGTTTGTGATAGGTAGTAAGGGGTGAAATCAAAAATTTGCACCCTGAGGCCGCGTACACACGGGCGGACTGTCTGACGGACTTGGTCCGCTGAAACGTGTTTCAGCGGACAATCCGCTCGTGTGTGGGCTTCAGCGGACAGTCTGGCGGACTAAGTCTTTCGGAATTTCCGTAATATTGTCTGTCCAAACTTGGTTTCAGCGGACAGTCCACTCGTGAGTAGGCTAGTTCAACGGACTAAGTATGGCGCATGCTCAGAAAGGATTTACACGGCCGAAGGTTGCATTGCAGTGTATTGGACGTCGTATTTCTAGTCCCGTCGTACGTGCCGTACACGTCATCGTGCAAGCTTTCAGCGGACTGTCTGTTCGTCGTGTGTGGTCAAGTCCGTTCATTCAAAAGTAGGACGGACTGTCTGTCGGATTGTCTGACGGACTTAGTTGGACGGATAGTCCGCCCGTGTGTACGCGGCCTTAGAAATCCTGAAGGTGGTGATTGGTTTTCGGGGTGCCGTACGCGACTAGACTCCCAAAAAGTCCCACACATGTGGTATCCCCATACTTGGGAGAAGTAGCTGAATATATTTTGGGGTGCAATTCCACATATAACCATGGCATGTGTGAGCAATATATCATTTAGTGACAACTTTTTGTAAAAAAAAAATTTATTTTTATTTTTTGTCATTATTCAATCCCTTGGGACAAAAAAAAATAAATATTCAATGGTCTCAACATGGCCCTCAGCAAATAGCTTGGGGTGTCTACTTTCCAAAATGGGGTCATTTGGGGGGGGTTTTGTGCCATCTTGGCATTTTATGGCCTTCAAAACTGTGATAGGTAGTGATAGGTAGTGAGGAGTAAAATAAAAAATGTATGCCCTTAGAAATCCTGAGCTAGGCTCCCAAAAAGTCCCACACATGTGGTAGCCCTGTACTCAGGAGAAGCAGCAGAATGTATTTTGGGGTGTCATTTCACATATGCCCATAGCATGTGTGAGCAATATATCATTTAGTGACAACTTTGTGCAAAAAAAAAAAGTTTGTAATATTCCCGCAACTTGTGGCAAAATATAAAATATTCCATGGACTCAACATGCCTCTCAGTAAATAGCTTGGGGTGTCTACTTTCCAAAATGGGGTCATTTTGGGGGGTTTTGTGCTATTTTGGCATTTTATGGCCTTCGAAACTGTGATAGGTAGTGAGGGGTGAAATCAAAAATTTGCACCCTTAGAAATCCTGAAGGTGGTGATTGGTTTTCGGGGTGCCGTGCGCGACTAGACTCCCAAAAAGTCCCACACATGTGGTATCCCCGTACGCGGGAGAAGTAGCGGAATATATTTTGGGGTGCAATTCCACATATAACTATGGCATGTGTGAGCAATATATCATTTAGTGACAACTTTTTGTAAATTTTTTTTTATTTATTTTTTTTGTCATTATTCAATCCCTTAGGACAAAAAAAATAAATATTCAATGGGCTCAACATACCCATCAGCAGTTTCCTTGGGGTGTCTACTTTCCAAAATGGGGTCATTTGGGGGGGGGGGGTTTGTACTGCCCTGCCATTTTAGCACCTCAAGAAATGAGATAGGCAGTCATAAATTAAAAGCTGTGTAAATTCCAGAAAATGTACTCTAGTTTGTAGACGCTATAACTTTTGCGCAAACCAATAAATATACGCTTATTGACATTTTTTTTACTAAAGACATGTGGCTGAATAAATTTTGCCCTCAATGTACGACTAAAATTTAGTTTATTCGATTTTTCTTATGACAAAAAGAAGAAAATATATTTTTTCAAAATTTTCGCTCTTTTTCCATTTATATCGCAAAAAATAAAAATCGCAGAGGCAATCAAATACCATCAAAAGAAAGCTCTATTTGTGGGAAGAAAAGGACGCAAATTTCGTTTGGGTGCAATATTGCATGACCGCGCAATTACCAGTTAAAGCAGCGCAGTGCTAAATTGTAAAAAGACCCCTGGTCCTTAAGGTGTTTAATGGTCCGGATCTCAAGTGGTTAAAGCAACGCAGTGCCAAATCGCAAAAAGTGCTCTGGTCAGGAAGGGGGTAAGTTCTTCCGGGGCTGAAGTGGTTAAACAGGTTTCAATTGTTCTCTCAAATGTGAGTGTGAAGTGGCTGTCAGTATACCGTCCTTGCAATCACACAACACATATTTGTGATCCAAGGTAATTTTCAATGAGGTTACCAGGAGTACCTGGGGGCGGGTAGAATTATGGACTCTCCCTTTCCATTCATCATTGTGACAAAACGTTTGAGGTCCCTTTTGTCCGGTCGGCATATGACTACACTATCCAGGTTAATCTTCCTGCTGTAACCCTGAGTGCTCAACACAGAGATACTTCCTGGCCTTCCTGGGGCGACAACTTCAGGAAATTTGTACTGAGAGGGATCTGGAGGAACCCACCCATGGCTTCATCCACCCATTGAATTCCCTTCTCCGCGATCTTCTCTTCCAGATAAGGAGGTATGTAGGGGTATAAGTACCCATATTCTGCCACTTTCTTTATCCGCTGTATCTTTGACATCCGAGGCAGGGTCTTGGCATCTCCATATCCAGATAGAACTGATAGAACTGAGCACCCAGCGCCTACATCTGGCTTATGATCAGGTTTGATGTTAGGCATGGGCATGATAGGGCGGACTTTGGGAACCCATTGAGCCCAACGATCTTCCTCAAAAGATCTGGAAATGCTGATCAGCGAAGCTGCATTGGCAGACAACTTAATTTCTATGTTGGCAGCAACAACAGGGGGAACTTCAACTTCCTGAACATCATTTATTTGTTCCTCATTTTCTGGTACAAGACAACGTGTCAGAAAAAAGGTCAGATAGACGGAATGTCTGAAATGGTAGAGCACTCTTTGGCCGGGATGTAGTTGCACTTGGCCCACGCTTTGACAGGCACAACTTTGGCATCCCCTTTGATGGCCACAGGCATCACCTCCCCCACAGGCAAACCACTCTCACTTCTCGCTGGCTTACCCGGCTCCTGTACTTTCCTCCCGGGTGGCTCGGACATCAAGGCGAGCAGCTGAGCCCGACCACGGCTTCAGTGAGTGATCAGTGTGCTGGGTCCTGAAGTAGTCATCAAGGCAGGGGCAGCAGCTTCCTGCATGACACTGGTGACAGCAGATGGGCTCTGGATATCACTCCCAGCCGTGATAGCGACGTTCCTGTCCCAATACACCTGTAGGATCTGTGGAGGTTGAGTTGGGGAGATAACCTCCAACAAGTGCTCTCCTCAGCGTCCACAGGTGATCCAAGGCCTCAGCTGCGTGGTCAGGCCGCAACATTTCCCACAGATCAGTCCCAAAGCCTCATAGCCTCCAGCCATATACAGGGCAAGCTTACTCTTCGATGTATACCGCACTCTGGTGTCAGTCAGGACAGGTTTTGCATCGCTCAGAGCATACTTCTTCCAATCCGCCATATCTACTATGAACTGTGCCATCTTTCTCTCCAACCCACAATCAGACACACATGGCAGCACTTCCTTATCCTCCTCTTTGCAGAGCGGGAACTCCTCACCTGCCAACGGATTGGTGCAAATGTTCTCTTGGAACTGTGGTGCCTGCCTTCTTCATGCTGCGTCCATTTTGGAGTCTGTATTAACCCTCACAGCACTGACGGGAAGTTTCAAAAGACCAAGCCGATCCTCTCCCCCTGAGCAGTGAGACTTGTTGGTACTTCCCCACATTGGTAGTACACACAACAACACATTCTATTAGAAGTATAGATGTTACTTGCCACCTTCCCACGGAGCCAGACAAAATCCTGATGAAGCTGAGGCCAGTTACTATGGACGACTGCTGTAGAGATAACGCATTAGCCCCACCTTGGGCGCCAAATGTAGCAAGGTCCCAGGCCTCCTTAGGTCTAATGAGTACAATATACAAACATATTCATCCACTCTTGAGTGGCAACCATGTCATGGGTTTGTTGGGGCCTATTTTTATGTATGCATAATGTTCAAAGTAGACAGGATTTAAGTAGTCATACCAAACAGGGCATTACTGGCATTTGCAAATAAAATCTAAAACACACAAAAATAAAACAAAAAGTTTTTGATTGCTTAGTAGTCTAAAAGGTAAACTCCAGGTGTGGATTGTTTTGAATAGTTACATTGCATAGCTCCCAACTGTCCCTGATTTTGAGGGACTGTCCCTGATTTGGGACAAAGCCCCTCTGTCCCTCTTTCCTCCTTATTTGTCCCTCATTTTGGTCTGATCTATATACTGTATATAAAATGCAATATTTATCTTTCAAAAAGTGTTTCCCGGTGCTAAACCTTTCATCCAATTTCTAAATTGCTGCATTTCAAACGCCAGTATAAAGGAACAGCAGTGGTAAAAAAGCACTTGTGGGTTTAACTAATCTTTTTTTTATTTTTTTTTATAATTCTCCTTTAAGGGGGCATGGCAGGGGGTGTGTTATATGCCTACATACTTTTTCTAATAGGTGCCCCTCCTTCTAATTGAAAAAAGTTGGGAGGTAGGACATTGGTCTAGCTTGGACCATTGCAAGTATGCATATGCCACAACTGTGAACCCCTATTGAAGTGGAGAATAACAAGTAGTAGTGATAGCTACTGTCTTCTGGGTCTCATGCCAAGCAACTGTCCTGGTGCATGGTGTCACACTCTCAAACTTGTCCAAACAGAGAACACTTTGCATTCACTGAGAAATGTGTTTTCTGTGAATGGTGCCCATGCCATGCAAGGGACTCCCTGTAGACAGCAGCGATCTCTATAGTAGTGATGACTACTACAAGTTTTCTCTGCTTCCACAGAGACTCAACAGGCATGACATGTGCATACTGCATTGGCCCAAGCTGGACCAATGTAACTATATAATTAGATCCATACCTGAAGTGCAGCTTAAATGGTAATGCCGTGTTAATGATATCTGATGCATATTCAAATCAATGTTTTACAAACCAGTCTATTGCCAACAAGTATTTAATCCAGCCTTTCTCAATCCTTTCAACATAGAGGAACCCTTGAAATAGTTCTCTGGTCTCGAGGAACCCCTGCTAAAAATGCAAAATTTACAACTCATGATACATTCATGTAATGGTCATTGAGAGGAATGGTCCTTACACTTGTGGTCATTGGGAAGAATTGGCTCCTTACAGATAGCTAAAAAGATCAATGGTGTCAGTGGTAACTTATCTGAGAGGCAGAAATTGCCCAATACTGAAGGAACCCCTAGCAACCTCTGGAGGAACCCTAGGGTTCCACGAAACCCTGGTTGAGAATCACTGGCTTAATCTGTAACTGTAACATACTCCTACACAGATCATGTTTATGGATTGCAGGCTGGAGGGAAGGATGCTGATGTGTATTTGAGAGTTCAGAGGAGAAAGGAGTGACCTTACTTACCTTCCCTTTTGCCCCTAAATCCTAACCTTTCTTTTCTGCAGAGCAAACAGATGGAAGCCAAACTGTAGATTGCATGAACAAATAAGGTATCCTACTTTCCTAATAGACTCTAATAAAACATTTTATTTGGTATTTTTAAACAACAAAAAAATCAAACAGAACCTCACATCAGAGCATACAATATTAAAAATTATTTCCAAAGGAAATTAATTGTTCTTGGATTTATTTGTAGATTTGTGGTAGGCTCTGCGGCTAGCCAGAGTCCTGTATCCACCATTATGATTTGTTACTGCCACCTAGTGAAACTGCTTTAATATTGCACTGTGATTGGTAGACGTTGCTCCTTCATTTAAAGTTTTTCTAAACAAAAATGTATTGATTTACAGATTACCAGTCTTTAGATGTTGTGACTACATTAGTTTTATTTCTTAATTTCTTTTCTTTATTTTCACCTGATAATTCTGCAAATAACACACTTCCTGCTGTCATTGGGTGGCTCCACTCACTCCTCCACTGTATCTATAAAGGAACCATGATCGCCACCAAGACTGACAAAAATGTCAATGTTTGTCACTTTTACATAGAGAGTGAGGAGATAAGTACAGTAGGTTACAGAAGAAAGATAAGGATGTGTGTGTTTTCTTTTCGAGTGACAAGGACTAAACAGTTTTTTTTTTTGTACTTGCTGAAAATGCTCTTAGCCTGACAATTGAAAACGAATACAGCTACCACATCTAAGGAGTGGAGTATATTGCAGTATAGTGTATTATATTTCTGGGTTTGGACTAATATATGCTATATTATTTAGATTCAAATAACGCTACTTGTATATTCAGCTACTCCTAAATAAATGATAACAGGGCTGCCTTTAGAATTTAGACATGTGCACCTCCGAAAAATTTTTTTTAGTTTTCTTGGGTCATTCGTTATGATTGAAATTCGTTATTTTGAATGAATTCGTAAACTCGGAAAAATTCTAATTCATTATGTTCCATCCGTTTAGATGTGGTATTCATTATTTCAATAATTTGGAAAAATCTAGAATTCAAAAATCCGAAATTCGAACATTTGAAAATCCGAAACTTCAAAAATTTGAAAAAAATAATAAAAATCTGAAAATTAGAGTGAAAATCTGAAAATTCTAAAACCCGAAAATAAATATGAAAATCCGAAATAATAACTGACTAATAATAACGAACTATTAAATTATAGGCATTGGAATTTCCTTTCAAATTGGGTTGTTAGTGAACATAACGAACATGAATTTATCCATAGTTACGAATTATTCGAAATAATGAATGATGCATCTAAACGAATGGAACGTAACAAATTAATAATAATAAATAATAATAAGTAAAAAAATTATTATTATCAATTTGTTATGTTCCATTCATTTAGATGCGGCATTCGTTATTTCAGATAATTTGTAACTTTGGATAAATTCATATTCGTTGTGTTCACTAACAGTCAAATTTGAAAAGAAATTCCAATACCTATAATTTAATAGTTAGTAATAGCTATTCTTATTAGTTAGTTATTATTTTGGATTTTCGAAATTTCGGGATTTCGAAATTTTGGATTTCGGATTTTCACACTTTCGGATTTTCTAATTTTTGAATTTCCGGAAAGATTTAGTTAAACAAGTTTTTGTTTTATAGAATATTTCAGAATTATCTAATTTGTTGAGTTTTGTCAAAAAACTAATTTGAAACAAAATGAATTGCACATGTCAGAATTCATAGGGCCCCTTAAAGTGGTTGTAAACCCTTACAACAAACTTTGACCTACAGGTAAGCCTAGATTAAGGCTAAAGCCGCGTACACACGGGCGGACTGTATGGCCTACTTAGTCCGTCATACAATCCGACGGACAGTCCGTCAACGGACTTGACCACACACACCACTTTTTGAGCGGACTAATACGGCGTACTAAGTCCGCCATACTATCCGCCCTACTTTTGAAATGAACGGACTCGCCCCCACGCGGAGGAAAGTCCGCTCATTTTGAGCGCGTCTCCAGGTAGGCGGGGCCCGCGAAGGAGACGTCGCTGACCCCGCCGCCTGGTATGGACTTAAAGGGGAACCCCAACACCGAAAAAAATCGGCGTGGGGGTCCCCCCCAAGTCCACAACAGACCCTTGTCCGAGCACGCTACCCGGCCGGCCAGGAAAGGGGGGCGAGCGAGCGCCCCCCCTCCTAAACCGTACCAGGCCGCGTGCCCTCAGCATGGGGGGGTGCCTTGGGGAAGGGGGGGCGCGCGGCCCCCCCACCCCAAAGCACCTTGTCCCCATGTTGATGAGGCCCAGTCTTCTGTCGCCGCCGCCGCCGCCGCCTTCCGTTCTTCTTCTTCTTCTTCTTCTTCTCCAGGAGATGTTGCCTCGACGATCTCTCCGGCCGGAATGCCAGGGACGCACTGCGCGACCACTTATATAGGGACAAGGGGCGGTGTCACATGGCTTTATGTCACATGGGTTGGTGTCACATGGTGACCCCGCCCCCTTACGATGTCATAGTCCCCATGTGACATCAACCCATGTGACCAACCCATGTGACATAAAGCCATGTGACACTGCCCCTTGTCCCTATATAAGTGGCCGCGCAGCGCGGCCCTGGCATTGTGGCCGGAGAGATCGTCGAGTCAACATCTCCTGGAGAAGAAGGAGAAGGAGAAGAAGAAGAAGAACGGAAGGGGCGGCGGCGGCGGCGGCGACAGAAGACCAGGCCACCGCCTGTAAAAGAGCTATAAGAAGGCGCGGTGGCCCGGCAGAAGAACCGAAGAGGGGGACAAGACCCCCGAAGTCGGGAGAAGAGGCCGGCAGCGAGGAAGAAAGCCGGACTCCTCCGCTAGCAAAAGAGCTACAAGAAGATAGCGGAGGAGTCCGGCGAGAAGACCCCCGAAGACGGAAGACCCCCGGAGCTGTGCAATAAAGTATTTTATCTCGTGTGTTGTGTTTTTTTTGTACTTTTATTTTACAGGTGAATGGGTAGGGGTACATTGTACCCCATACTCATTCACATAGGGTGGGGGGCCGGTATCCAGGGGCCCCCTTATTAAAGGGGGCTCCCGGATTCCGATAAGCCCCCCGCCCGCAGACCCCGACAACCAACAGCCAGGGTTGTCGGGAAGAGGCCCTTGTCCTCATCAACATGGGGACAAGGTGCTTTGGGGTGGGGGGGCCGCGCGGCCCCCCTTCCCCAAGGCACCCCCCGTGTTGAGGGCACGCGGCCTGGTACGGCTCAGGAGGGGAGGGCGCTCGCTCGTATCCAGGAGAAGGAGAAGGAGACGTCGCAGGCCCCGCCTACCTGGATACCCGCTCGAAATGAGCGGACTTTTCTCCGGGCGGGAAAAGTCCGCTCATTTCAAAAGTACGGCGGACTGGCATACACACGGGCGGATTGTCCGCCGAAATGCGAGTACGACGGACAGTATTACGGAAATTCCGAAATACTTAGTCCGCCGGACTGCACGCTGAAAAAGTCCGCTGAAGCCCACACACGAGCGGACTGTCCGCTGAAATGTGTTTCGGCGGACTAAGTAGGCCAGACAGTCCGCCCGTGTGTACGCGGCTTTACCTGTAGGTCCAAGAAATATCTCCTAAACCTACACGGTTTAGGAGATATTTGACGAAAGACAGGCACCGCTGTCTACGGCGCACGGCTGTCAACGGCGATATGCCGCGAGTGGCGGCTCCCGTGCGCATGCGCGGGAGTGACATCATTGCGGCTTCACTGAATGACAGTGGCGGAGCAGCGAGACCCACCGAGAAGATGGATGCTCCGGACTACAGGGGACAGCGGTGACTTCACTGGCTCCTGTGTCAGGTAAGTGACACATAATGGACTACTATGCGATGCATAGTAGTCCATTATGCTTTACCTTTGCAGGGAATCAAAGAGGAAGTAAACTCATCAGGGTTTACTTCCTCTTTAAAGCCTACCTAACAGGGCCTTCTGCATTTTTTAGTTTAGCACATTGAGCACAATAATATAAACATTCCCCAGTAAACGATTTGCTAATATTCCTACCCAGACACTTGCCGTTTACAATTTTCTTGCTACTGGCTCCTACGCTGTCAGGGTGGCTTCCCATGTTCACAGGAAAGAGTGGACATTTCCAGTCTTTTAGCTTGTAGAAGAGAGTGGGGAAAAGAAGAAAGGAGCAGGATAGTGCTTTGCCATCCCAGGTGGGATGTGGAGCAGTGTAAGAAGAGGCAACTGTAGTCCATATGTGTGTGAACAGGGTGTACCAGATGTGCCTGGGCATACCCTCATCACACCGTACGGTGCCCTGTCTCCCCCCTGCAGTGCTGCCAGCTTCCCTCCTCTCCTGCCAGCTGCTCTTGAGTATGTTTCAGGATAGAGAGCAGGGGAAGGGGCTAGTAAATATTTAATTTAATAACCCCTTCCTTTTCTGAATGAACACAGCGAGTTGTCTGTACCAATCGCTCCTGTGTTCATTCTTAAATGAAGCATAGTAAACTATGTTTACTATGCTTCAGTTTGTGCAGGAAGTCACTAAGCACAGAGCACTTCCCATTCGTTCACTGTCCAGTGCAGCAGAGGCTGCAGAGAAAGGTACTGGGGAATCTCTGTCTTTAGGCTTTCTCTGTCTCAAAAGTGAGACATCAGGGGTCTATTTAGACCATTGACATTTCACCAAAGCCCCCAGATGGGGCTCCTAAAAAAAAAATGTAAAAAAATAATAATACTGTAAAAAATAATTTAGAAAATAAAAAACTACTGACACCAGTCTTTGCGCTATTGACACCGCCCACTGCTCTGTTGATATACACGCACATGTGTTGTGCTCTGGTGTGCATACCTTAATGCTGCGCACACCAACGCTCTAGTCCTTGCTTGCTAGGGTGGCTCCATAGGATGCTGTAAGAGAAAAGAGTCAGAAAAACAGAAGCAGGAAACTTGGGGCAGTGATCACAGTACCAGCCTTATCTGGAACACAGGCAAGGATTAAAAGATGAATACTCCGTAATTGAATAAAGCAACTGCTGAAAGAGTTTAATATAATTTTAACCCTTTTCCGGCATATCAGTTATAAAGCAGTGGTTGCTAGCGGAGATACCTGCTGGTGGACAATGATATTGCAGCATCCTACTCCAGGAACCCTAGCAGGTATTCTACCTGTCTTGTGGACTCCTAACAGCAGAGCAGGGGCATCCTCTTTCCCTCACCACGCTGCCTCCCCTTTCCATCATCGCCACCACTCCCTATTCATGTGTCCGGCCCCTTTCAGGACGCTGGGCGCATGAATTACAGAGGCTCTAATAGGCTTCAAGATAGGGTGGGCTCTAGATGCAGAGTATTGTGCTCGAAGCCCACCCAGATGTGTAAGAATAGTAAATTAATATTTTGCTATTCTAACACAGAATCACCTCTCTGCCAATCAGGAAACGAGGGTGTGAAACACATTTCCCCATTGGCCAAAGGAGAAATGTTCTTTTTGAGGGGCATATGTAGGGGTATGATGTACCGATATCCATTTACATAGAGGGGGGTCGGGATCTGGGCGTCCCCTATTTAAAGGGGGCTTCCAGATTCCGATAGGCCCCCGCCGGCAGACCCCAACAACCACCGTCCAGGGTTGTTGGGAATGGGGCCCTTGTCCCCATCAACCTTATCCCCCCCAAGCACCCATTCCCCCAATGTTGTGGGCATGCAGACTGGTATGGTTCAAAGGGGGGGGCGCGCGCTCGTCCCCTCCCTTTCCTGACCTGCCAGGCTGCAAGCTCAGAAAAGCATCTGGTATGGATTTTGGGGGGAACCCATGCCATTTAAAAAAAAAATTTTGGTGTGGGGGGAGGGGGGGGGGCCTCTCCAAATCAATACTACTTTTTTCATACAGCTGGTGATTCAATGGTTATTAAGTATGCGGGGTCCAGCTTCTCGGCCCCTTGCATAGCAACCAGCTATATACAGTGTTAAAATAAAAACCACACTGGATGGCAGCGGGACAGGACACACGGTACTGAAGCTCCCTGTCTGGCCTGCCTTTACCGACAGCGATCGGCACCTCAGACGAGCACCTCAGATGGGCAGATCGAAGCGCCACAGGGAGCCCAGCTCACAGGGACTGAGCACAAGGTCCTCCTCGGCTCCGCCACCGCTGATAACTAAATACTTCAGCCCGGAGGCAGCGGGACATCACGAGGCCAAGATAGCGCCGGCGGACTCATCCGCGGAAGCCTCCCCTGCATCGCACATATCGGAGGGACCTGGCAGTGCGAGGTATGGTTCGGAGGGGCAACCGACACCCGCAGGAGACGTAGGGGTCCCCTTATACTCCCAAGCCGCAAACGTACCCCACACAGGCAGCTATCAAGAGGACGGACAGCCGGCGCAGCAGCCCCTGTCCAGCATGGCACGGACAGTGCGCTCTACAAGTCCCCCTGTAATGCCTGTCGTTAGGAGCATAGATAGCCTTGCCACGGACAGGGTTGAGAACACTGGCTATCCCACTGGGCACCCCCTTCTTTCTCGGGTGGAGGAGGGGACACTACCTGGAGTTCACCCACCTGACAGCCTGTCCCAGTCATTCCCCCCCCCTGCCTTGTAGCACCTATGTCACCCACACAGAGGCAGCCGGACCCCTCTTCCCACTCCTCCTCCCCGTGGGACTCCCCCACTCCTGCATGGGACTCCTGCCCCCCTCCGCAGCGATCCCAGGGGACCAAGACAACCTCAGCCCCGCCAGCACCCCACCAGGGACCACGGTCTCAGCCTCGGGCTCTTTCGCGGCCCCCACGGCATGTGGACCAACTTGAACCTCTCCACGCCAGACACAAGGTCTCCCGGCTCAAATGCCCCATCGACCTCCCCCTAGTTCATTGATTCCGGGGGTCGGCGCGGCTCAGGGAGCTCGCGTGGGCCCGCCATGGGATGCCCGAGGACCTGCAGACGATGACTCTGACCCTGAACCTTGCACCTCTTGGAGAGATTATGTTCGTTGTATGCCCACGAAGCTGGACTTCGGCATGCTCATCCAGGAGGTCCGTGAAACTTGCAAATCAGAGATTAACATGCTGCGTACGGACCTACCCCATCTCTCTACCAGGGTGTCCTCCTTGGAAGATGAGAGTGGAGGCACTAAACTCGAGATCTCCCATATTCACTCCCAGCTGGCCTCACAAGCGAGTACCCTCCGCGATTTCCAATGCCACCTTGAGGACTTAGATAATAGGGCCGGCGGAATAACATTAGGGTCCGCGGCCTCCTGGAAGCGACCCAAGACGAGGACCTACTAATCACGCTCCAAGCCATTTTCAACAACATACTGGGTCGCCCTGAACACCAAAAGGTTAAGCTTGATCGGGCCCATCAAGCCCTCCGACCGCGGGGGCTTGAAAGGCCCGCAACATGTGCACTATTGACTTTGACAGAGCCTCCATTCAACTCTTTCCAGACCTGTCATGGCTTACGCTTCAGCAACGACGTTCTCTACAACCCCTTTTGTCGCTACTACGAGAAAACGACTTCCGATACCATTGGGGCTTTCCCTTTAGTCTCACGGCTAAGAAAGATGGGAGATCCACAACGATCAGATTCCCGGAAGAAGTCCAGTCTTTCTGCAGAGACTTGGACATTCCCGTTCCACCCACTCCCGGCTAGGAGCCTCTCCCGGTCCCGTTGCCACGCCCGGTCCCTTGGACCCAGGTGGCGGGTTGAAAACGTCCTGGACCCGGCACGGCTGGAACCTCCTCGCCATCCCGGGGACGATGAGTCTAGGCCCTTGACAGGGACACTGCTACGTCATGGGGCTCACACTCTGGACTGTCTTGTGACTTCTTAGCACTGTGAAACTAGTGGGAGTATATTCGGATTTGAGCGCTGCGGGCCCCCCTCCTGGTATGGTGCCCCCCTAGGGGGGGCGCTGTCCCGGGGGGGGGGCTGTCTGCGTTGCTGGTTAATGCATGCTACTCTAGTGTAGGATGGTCTTGCTTAGCCCATTTCCCCCCCTCCCTTTTTCTTTCCCTGATGCGATTTACTCTACTCCGAGTCGATCTGTTGGGGGTCCCCCTCTGCTGGCGCCCCTCTAGGGGGGCATCGGCTCAAGGGACTCCCCTGTGCTCCGTTATGAGGCCTTGGGCCTCCCCAGCTTCCCTTGCCCCCCCCCCCCTAGCAGACTCCCACCCTGTTGAAATGTTAAATTGTTCCCAGGTTCTGCTGTTGATTAGTGTGGTTAGTATAGGAATGATGTCAAAGGTCCAACCAGGGGTAGTAAGTGGGGCACAGTTCACAGCGTGCCGTTTAGGCCAGGTGCCGGCCATCTTTTAGCAACACCTGCAGACAGGCCAGGGAGTTGCATATCTCTCCCTCGGTCGTTTGTACCACCCCCTCGGGGCTCTCCGACTGGCCTCCTATCTGGCGACTTTGCTATTAAGGACACCCTTTGGCGGGCGTGTAGTATTCACGCCCGTGGGAGGGGGCCCCTCGGGGAATCCCACAATGCCACCAGTTTTAGGTGGATTACATAATGGTGTGTCTATGTCGGTTGATTTGATGCTGATTATCTGTGCGCCATATGTTTGGTTTACTGTTATGTTCTCGCTTCTTCTCTTGGAGCATAGCCTCCCCTTTTCTCTCTTTCCTTTTTCTTTAACCCCTCTGGACGCCCCTCCCCCACAAGAGTTGGACCCTTTCCGGTCTGCTCTGACCCCGCGCTCCGAGCTCCCCTGGATGGGCCCATGGAAGGAACCTCCGACACCTTGGTCCAGGAGAGGCGGGAATGGTAAGCGATGCTTTTTGTTTTTTTGGTTTCCACCATGATTGATATTCTGTCGTTAAACGTAAAGGGCCTGAATTCCAATATTAAACGCAGTCTAGCCCTTCGTGAGTTCAAAAGCCGCGTACACACGTAGCCGTCTGTCCGACGTACTTAGTCTGGTGGACTTCCCACCAGACTGTAAGTCGGACTTTCCGAACGGGCTACTTGCCCACACACGGCACTTTTTCAGCAGACTAATACGGCGTACTAAGTCCGCCGTACTATCCGCCCTACTTTTGAAATGAATGGACTCGCCCACACATGCGGAGGAAAGTCCGCTCATTTTGAGCGCGTCTCCAGGTAGGCGGGGCCCGCGAAGGATACGTCGCTGGCACCGCCGCCTGGTATGGACTTAAAGGGGAACCCCAATGCCGAAAAAAATCAGCGTGGGGGTGCCCCCAAAGTCCACAACAGACCCTTGTCTGAGCACGCTACCCGGCCGGCCAGGAAAGGAGGGGCGAGCGAGCGCCCCCCCCCCCCCTCCTGAGCCGTACCAGGCCGTGTGCCCTCAACATGGGGGGTGCCTTGGGGAAGGGGGGGCCGCGCGGCCCCCCCACCCCAAAGCACCTTGTCCCCATGTTGATGAGGACAAGGGCCTCTTCCCGACAACCCTGGCCATTGGTTGTCGGGGTCTGCGGGCGGGGGGCTTATCGGAATCTGGGAGCCCCCTTTAATAAGAGGGCCCCCGGATACCGGCCCCCCACCCTATGTGAATGAGTATGGGGTACAATGTACCCCTACCCATTCACCTGTAAAATAAAGTACAAAAAAAACCACAACACACAAGATAAAATAATTTATTGCACAGCTCCGGGGGTCTTACGTCTTCGGGGGTCTTCTCGCCGGACTCCTCCGCTATCTTTTTGTAGCTCTTTTACTAGTGGAGGAGCCCGGCATTCTTCTTCATCGGCGCGGCCTCTTCTTTTCCGACTTCGGGGGTCTTGTCCCCCTCTTCGGTTCTTCTGTCGCTGCCGCCGCCGCCGCCTTCCGTTCTTCTTCTTCTTCTTCTCCTGGAGATGTTGACTCGGCGTTCTCTCCGGCCGCAATGCCAGGGACGCGCTGCGCTGCGACTTATATAGGGACAAGGGGCGGTGTCACATGGGTTGATGTCACATGTGACATCAACCCATGTGACCAACCCATGTGACATCAACCCATGTGACACCGCCCCTTGTCCCTATATAAGTCGCAGCGCAGCGCGTCCCTGGCATTGCGGCCGGAGAGAACGTTGAGTCAACATCTCCAGGAGAAGAAGAAGATGAAGAACGGAAGGCGGCGGCGGCAGCGGCAGCGACAGAAGACCGGGCCACCGCCTGTAAAAGAGCTATAAGAAGGCGCGGTGGCCCGGCAGAAGAACCGAAGAGGGGGACAAGACCCCCGAAGTCGGAAGAAGAGGCCGCGGCGACAAAGAAGAATGCCGGGCTCCTCCGCTAGTAAAAGAGCTACAAGAAGATAGCGGAGGAGTCCGGCGAGAAGACCCCCGAAGACGGAAGACCCCCGGAGCTGTGCAATAAATTATTTTATCTTGTGTGTTGTGTTTTTTTTGTACTTTATTTTACAGGTGAATGGGTAGGGGTACATTGTACCCCATACTCATTCATATAGGGTGGGGGGCCGGTATCCGGGGGCCCCCTTATTAAAGGGGCTCCCGGATTCCGATAAGCCCCCCGCCCGCAGACCCCGACAACCAATGACCAGGGTTGTCAGGAAGAGGCCCTTGTCCTCATCAACATGGGGACAAGGTGCTTTGGGGTGGGGGGGCCGCCCCATGTTGAGGGCACGCGGCCTGGTACGGCTCAGGAGGGGGGGGCGCTCGCTCGCCCCTCCTTTCCTGGGCGGCCGGGTAGCGTGCTCGGACAAGGGTCTGTTGTGGACTTGGGGGGGACCCCACGCCGATTTTTTTCGGCGTTGGGGTTTCCTTTTAAGTCCATACCAGGTGGCGGGGCCAGCGGCTTCTCCTTCGCGGGCCCCGCCTACCTGGAGACCCGCTCGAAATGAGCGGACTTTTCTCCGGGCGGGAAAAGTCTGCTCATTTCAAAAGTACGGCGGACTGCCGCACACACGGCCGGATTGTCCGCCGAAATGCGAGTCCGGCGGGAAGATTGGAGTGTAAAACTACATTCTAAGTCCGCCGTACTTTCGGGTCAAAAAAGTATGCCGGAGGCTACACACGGGGGGGATTGTCCGGCGGACTTGAGTTTGCCAGACTTTTCCACCCGCTTGTTTGATCGTGTGTATGCGGCAAAAGGCAGACATAATCTTCATTCAGGAGACTCACCTCCTGAAATCAGGCACCTTGACGTTTGCCCACAGACACTATCCACAAACGTACCTCGCCTCCAACCCACACAAGCGAGCTTGGTTAGCGATCCTTTTTAAGCAAGGATGCCCCTTCCAACTACAATCCCAATATGCAGACCCACTAGGTCACTATCTTATTCTACAGGGCACATGGAAGGGTTCTAGCCTAACTTTATGCAATATTTAAGCGCCCAATACCAACCAGATTCCCTTCCTCTCCAAAGTTTATAAACGATTGCACTCCTCACCTCATCAGTATCTGGTGGTCGGAGGGGACTTCAACTTAGCCTATTCCCCGACTCTGGACAGGCTATCGGTCAATGCGGGGAAAGCCACTGTAATAGCCGATAGGAAATCCACCTCATTCCGCCAACTGACCAGAAAATATGCCCTGTTTGACGCATGGCGCACAATGCACCCATGCAGTTCACTTTCTATTCCCACCACCACAAGTCACATTCACGCATTGATCATTTTTTCGTAAACGCCCCTACGCTACGCACATGCACGAGTTCGGACATTCAAGCGATCTTGTGGTCCGACCATGCACCAATCACTCTGTCTCTGTCCCTCGCCCCAGGCTCCTTCCGTGCTTGCCATTGGCGGCTTAATGAATTTCTACTCAAACATGACCCTTCTAGATCAGAATTAGAGCAAACCCTGAAGCTCTACTTCACCGAAAATACCTCACCTGAGGTGTCTCCCACCTCGGTATGGGAGGGACATGAGGCAGTGTTTAGGGGTCAGTGTATTGCGCTCTCTACGGCCCTGAAGCGGAATGCAAACAAGGCGAGACAGCTTTTGCTCAGCCGGCTACGTAATCTGGAGGCCAGCCTCCTGCTGTCCCCTACCATCCAAACGCTTAGGGCATTAGTGAGCGCCAGGGCAAGCTTACGGGACCTGGAGGTTGGGAAGATGGAGAAGGCTCTTCTTCGCTTGCGCCAGACCTTCTATGACAAAGCAAACAAATCACATGCGCTTTTAGCAAGACAACTCCACGAGAGGACTGCAGCCACCTCACCCGCCTCCATCAAAGATGCGAACGGCACCCTGCAATCTCACCCATCCAAAATCGCGCAACTTTTCCATGATTACTATTCCGCCCTTTACAATGACCCGAGTGTCCCCCACAACCCCCTGCCACCCGCTTTGGCCCAAGCAATCGACTAATATTTAGCAGACTGAACTCCCAACGCTTTCCCCCACGGCCCTAGCTAGCCTCAACTCCCCATAGAAGAGGAAGTTGAGGACATAATTAAAGCCCTTCCAAACAACAAGGCCCCCGGCTATAACGGCCTACCCTACCTCTACTACAAAACTTTTATGCCGACCCTGCTCCCCCGGATTACATCCCTATTTAACGCCTTCATGTGCTCGACACCCATTCCGAGGGATATGCAAACATCCTTCCTGACAATGATCCCCAAACCTGGGAAAGACCACACTCTGTGCCCTAATTACGGGCCGATCGCTCTCCTGAATTCAGATTTAAAATTTTTTACTAAGCTATTGGCCAACAGATTGAACGCTTTTATGCCTTCATTGATACACAAAGACCAAGTGGGGTTCATCCCCGGCCGACAGGCAGGGGATAACACCAGGAGAGTGATTGACCTTGTGGAGGTGGCGAACAGGAACAAGACGGAAGCAATCCTCCTTAGCTTGGACGCTGAGAAGGCCTTTGATAGGCTGGGCTGGCCCTTCCTGTTCGCCACCCTCCGGAGGGCGGGTGTGGAGGGTTCGTTCCTCCAAGCTATCTCTCACCTATACTCATCCCCTCTGACCCTGGTAAGGACCCAGTTTGCCCTCTCTCCCACGCTACCTATAACTAACGGGACTCGGCAGGGTTGCCCCCTATACCCTCTTTCGTATGCCTTGTGCATCGAACCCCTTGCTGCCCATATAAGGCGAAATCCAAACATTCATGGCATCTCGGTCCAGATGAGGGACTTTAAAGTGTCCCTGTTTGCGGATGATGTCCTCCTAACCCTGACCCAGCCACGAATTTCCCTGACAAATCTCCATAAGGAATTAGATACCTATAGCCTCCTCTCGGGCTACAAAATTAATAACTCAAAGACGGAAGCCCTTCCCCTTAATATGACCCCGAGGACATTGTCAGCCCTCTCTCAATCATTTAACTATTCATGGAAGTCATCCTCTCTAAAATACCTGGGGGTACATCTCACACCGACCTATGAGACTCTATATCAAGCTAATTTCCCTCAACTATTTACGGATATTAGGGCGTCCCTAGCCAAATGGAAATTTCGAAAACTGTCCCTCTTTGGCAGGTTAGCAACCATTAAGATGGCAATCCTTCCCAGACTTCTCTACCTTTATGAGACACTCCCCATCCCAATCCCACCAGCGCACCTTAGGACGCTCCAAGGTGATCTTATAAAGTTCTTTTGGAACTATGGAAGGCACCGGTTAGCCAAGTCTGTATTATTTGCCCCCTGGAACCAGGGGGGACTTGCTTTCCCCAATATAACCAAATATTATTTAGCAGCCCAACTCCAACCAATAGCTTCTTGGAGTACGCTACATGCCTATAACCATTGGACTCAAATCGAGAAGTTGTGGTTGGCCCCTACACACCCTAATTCCATGTTATGGACTACGGATGTCAGTCTTAGTGAATACCAATCACTGGGACCAATAGCGCTCGTCCACACACTGTGGCTTCACACCAAAAAGGTGTATCCGCTGACCTCCATAGCCTCCCCGGCCACCTCTTTTTTGTTTACACCCAATGTCCCAGATAGTCTGACATCACGAATGTCTCAACACTGGTTTCATAGAAGTCTATTCCGCTTTGGTCAGTTGGTAGATACTAGGACTAGGACACTTAGATCATTCCAGGAATTAAAAGATTCATATGATTTACCTAGACAAGCATTCTATAGCTACCTGCAGATCCGCCACTTTGCGCAGTCTTTTACGCCGACCTTACAATTCTCCCCTTTAACAGAGTTTGAGAAAGTATGCCTGGAGGGCCCGCCCCCAAAGGGCATGGTCTCACGTACCTACCAAATTCTGATAGCGGACTCCTCTTTGACGGGACCGCGGCATGCTTATATGGATAAATGGGAGAGAGATCTAGGGGAGACCATACATTTGAAGACATGGCAGCAGGTGTGGTCGCGTGCAGCTAAAAGCTCCATATGCACCTTATATAAGGAAAACCAATATAAGGTCATACTCCATTGGTATCAAACCCCGTCACTACTCCATTCTATATACCCCTCCGCTGACTCCTGCGGCTGACGCTGTCGTAGTGCAGTAGGGACGCTGTTCCATATTTATTGGACATGTCCACCAGTCGTCCCCTATTGGGAAACAGTTCAGGCCTTATTACAAACCATTTTTGAGGTACAAATACCATTAGACCCCAAACTATTTCTCCTGGGCCTCCCTCCTACCTAATTTTCCCAATCCTCCCAAAAACTACTAGCCCAAGTGCTGACGGCTGGGCAATGCCTAATTGCTCTAAAATAGAAGAAAAGGGAAACCCCCTCACTAGTTGAGTTGCATACCAGAATCAGAGACGTCAGGCGAATGGAATATCTCACAGCTTCCCTAAATAACACTCTCGACAAACATAACAAGGTATGGGACCTTTGGGATAGGATGGAGGCCCCCACTCCTTGAGTGAGGGGGCTGCGGAGGCGTGGGGTCGGATGGGCGTCCTTTACTTCCCTCCTCTTTCTCTTTCTTTATCTAATCTGTAACTTTTTCTCCCGTTCTAGGACTGTTCACACGATTCTACGTGTCTTTATCCTCCTTTCCTATTTTCCCTCTTTCTCCTCAATCACCTTTATCTAAGTCACATGAAGGTTTACTAAATAGACCAGTGGAATAATGCAGGAATCGAATTCCCCCTGTAAATGTACATTGGTAGTGGTGTAATGTTTGAGTTGGTGTAATGTTATATATTATGTTTCTGTTATACAATTAGTGGACCCAGAGAGCCGGGATTATGTGCCCACGCCACTGAATAGAAGTATAGGCGGCTTGTTTGGTATATGTCACCAGCCATACGGAGTAATGTAGCTTGTGACTGCCTACCCTCATTAACTGTATTTTATTGTTCTTCCTTCTGTATCTTTGTTAAAATTGAAAATTCAATAAAATGTCAGTTTTCAAAAATAAAAACCACAAAACACATCAAAAAGTGTGAACAGGGCCATCTTTAAGGCAGGGCAAAAGGGGCAGCTGCCCTGGGCCCTGTTATTGTTGTGGGGCCCAAAGCAGCTGCCTCATACTTGCCAACTATCCTGGTTTAAATTTCCTTGCACTTTGAAGTTTTAATCCTGTGCTGTGTCCCGATATCTCATTGTGAAGTGCTGGTAATAATGCTGCTCAGCTCTGCCCTATTGTTGTGTACAGATGACTCACATGCAGACCCTGTGTTTACATGCAAATAACTGGCATTCATATGTAAATAGTGGCAGCATTCATAAGTAAATAGCTGCGGCCGGCTGTATTGATATGTAAATAAAGGCAGCATTCATATGTTGATCATGCCCCCCTGCAGTGAGCAGTATTCCTGTACAGTACTCTCTAGCAACCAATTAACAAGCATAAATCATTTGCTGTAACCTCTAGCAACTAATCAGTGAGCCGTAATGTGTGCTGTAACCTTTAGCAACCAGTCAGTAAGCAGTAATGTTATGCTATAACCTCTGGTAACCAATCGCAATTGCTGCCTGATCTGATATAGTAAACTGATTTTAAGTTTTATTGTATGTCTCAGAGCAGGTGGAGAGTAAAATTGCATGGGGGGGGGGGGGGGGGCCAAAGAAAATGTTTGCCCAGGGTCCAATCAATATTAAAGATGGCTCTGGGTGTGAACCTAGGTTAAAACAATGTGTGTTACTGCAATGCATGCCAACACGTGTCCTACTGCAGTGCATTGCAGAGTTATTCATTGTGAATGGCACATCAATGCACTGCACATGTGTTACGGCAACACATAGCAACCTGTGTGTCCTACCCAGATGTGTTGTGGTGCCATTCATTGCGACACTGTACCCTGCATGCTAACTTGTGTGCTTATGCACCATCTTAGTCTAAATGATCTGGGGCCACCCCCCCCAAAGTTACTCATAAAAAATAATAATACTAATGGCCCTTTAAGTGTGTGTGGGACGCCAGACACACAGGTGTATGGAAAGCATGATGTGCTACAATCACTGAAATAAATAAATTAAATAATGGCCCTTTAAGTATGTGCACGGTGCCGGACACACAGCTGCTATAGGAAGCATGACGTGTTTGCAATCATGTGATTGCAAACAAGAAACTCTATTGGCTTCCTTTGGAAAGTCCTAGGGGTGCTGAGCTCTGTGCCCAGAACACTCCCGCTATAGCATTGTTCCCTGCTGTGGTCATTGATTAGCGGGTCCTGCACCATCACTTCTGGTTTCTCTGACTCATCCCTGGCCAGTTTGAAGGTGGGTGGAAGGCGACTTGCTGAGGGTACAAGGAGGGGGAGAGGGGGGACATCTGATGTAAAGGAGGACTCTGATGGTGACAAGTGATGTAAAGGGGGACTCTGATGGTGACACCTGATATAAAGGAGAACTCTGATGGGGACATATGATGTCAAGGGTGACTCTGATGGTGACACCTGATGTAAAGGAGGACTCTGATGGGGACATATGATGTAAAGGGTGACTCTGATGGTGACACCTGATGTAAAGGAGGACTCTGATGGGGACATATGATTTAAAGGATGACTCTGATAGGGACATCTGATGTAAAGGAGGACTCTGATAGGGAAACTTGATGTAAAGGGGATGCTGATTTGGACACCTGATTTATAGGGGGTTGCTGATGGGGACAATTGTTGTAAAGGGGGACTCTGATTGGGACACCTGATGCAAAGGGGGGCTCTGATGAGGACACCTCATCGAACATCGAACATTTCCCGTCAGACTGTGTGTGCGCGTCATTAGACATTTATTTTACAGAACAAACAATACTGCAATCCAATCTCTCTTTACAACTACAGTCAATTGTCAATATAATTACAAACCTTCCCAAAATATAATTGTCCTAATAACATCTTGCCTAATTTTTTTACATGAGAAATCCAATATATCTCTACTGAATTATATATAGAAAAAATGTTATATATATATATAAACAACGTATAAATAAACCAAACACTTAACTAAACAAAACACAACGAGACCAAAAAATAAATAGTATATTAAATCTTCTCAGTGGGGGCACAGACAAAATATATTTTTGTAGAGTGGGGAAGGGGTTAGAACTTTGGATTATTTTTAGTTATTTAACAGTATATATTTAACAAAAGTCATTTATGAAGGTAGGGGCTGAGCGCTCCATCACTAATAAGAAGCGCTCCTCATTTGAGCAGCGGGGACCCCAGCCCAAAGGTGGATGGCTGGTGATCCATGCAGATTTCCCGCCCTGCCGCCTGGACGGGGCTGGGATCAGACAGGAGGCAGTGGGGAGGAGGAGGAGGGGTTAGCTGGACATCAGAAGTGAGCAGGGGGCACAAGTTGATGAGATTGAAAAAAGACCATCCAGTCCAACCTGTGTGTGCTTATATGTTAATAGAACATTGTATACCCCTGTATTTTGTGGTCGTTAAAGTACCCATCTAATAGTTTTTTTTAAATTATCGATGTTCCCTGCTAATACCATTGCTTGTGGAAGAGAATTCCACATCCTTACTGCTCTGACAGTAAACAACCTTCTACGCAGTGTCACCAGTACGACTAGTGTCACCAGTACGGTATTTGAACAATAATATCATATCCCCTCTCAAGTGTCTCCTCTCCAGAGAAAATAAGTTCAATGCTTGTAGTCTTTCCCCATAGTTGAGATCCTCCAGTCCCTTAATTATTTTTGTTGCTCTTCTCTAGACTCTCCAGTTCCAGCACATGCCTCCTGAGGCCTGGTGCCCAGAACTGGATGGCATACTCCAGGAGTGGCCGGGCCAGAGTCTTGTAGAGTGGGAGAATTATTATTTTATCTCTGCAGTGAATCCCCTTTTTAATGCATGCCAATATTCTGTTGGCTTTGCTTTCAGCTACTTGGCATTGCATGCCATTGCTGAGCATGTCATCTACTTCTACTAGGACCCCCAGGTCCTTTTCCATCCTAGATTCCCCCAAAGGTTCTCCCCTTAGCGAGTAAATTGTATTCACATTTTTGGCACCTAAATGCATCATTTTAAACTTTTCAACATTAAACTTAATTTGCCATGTAGTTGCCCACCCCATTAATTTGTTTAGGTTGCAAGGTTTCCATATCCTGCATAGACATTATTGCCCTGCTCAACTTTGTACCGTCCGCAAATACTGAAATCGAGCTGTTTATCACATCATCCAGATCGGTTATGAATAAAATTAACAGGAATTGGTCCCAGGACAGAACCCTGGGGGACCCCACTCTCCACACCAGACCATTCTGAGTACTCTCCATTTATCACCACCCTTTGACTAGCCCCTGTAGCCAATTTTCCCCTGTAGCCTCCTGTCCCTCTGCCCACCTCCTGTGACACTGTCCCTCTCTTGTCCCGCTGCTCCCCTTCTGTAACACTGCCCTCCTCCTTTCCCGCTGGCTCCCCCCTCTCTTGGTTCACTGCCCTACTCCAGTGATGCTGCCCCCCATCCCTCTGCTCCCCGGTTGGTCCAGGGATCAGTGAGCCGTGGGCTGCCGGGTTTATTGGCAGGGGCAGCCCACCCCCACATGTCTTGTTTTCACAGATGCTGCTCAGGGCGCCGGTGGTAACATCTGTAAGAGGAATTCAGGGATGGGGAGGATCCGTCTGCATAAGAAGTCCGGGGATCCAATGAGTTGGATGATGGGGAGTATCTGCACACATTACAATCTGCACAGGGACACATGACCGCTCTATCAACCACTCAGCCGCACACAACTCATTTCCATGTGCCCAGACTGGATCCTGGAGCCCACAGACACCTGGACACATTAAACCTTTATGGGGGATCACACATACATACACACACATGTACACATTCATATATATGCACATACATACACATGCACACACATGCCCATACATACATACACACATACATATATTATTATTATTATAAAGGATTTATATAGCGCCAACAGTTTGCACAGCTCTTTGCAATATAAAAGGAGAACATACAGTTACAATGCAATAAAATACAAGAGGATTAAGAGGGCCCTGCTCAGAAGAGCTTACAATCTAATAGGGTTGGGCAGGTGGCACAAAAGGCTCTAACTGTGGGAAATGAGCTGATGGAAGTGTTAGGAGATTAGTTGGAGACATGGTAGGCTTCCCTGAAGAGATGAGTTTTCAGGGATCGCCTGAAGGTAGAGAGAGTAGGGGATAGCCGGACCAGTGGAGTTAGTGAGTTCCAGAGGATGGGAGAGGCTCTGGAGAAATCCTGGAGATGAGCATGGGAGGAGGAGACGAGAGAGCTTGAGAATAGGAGGTCTTGAGAAGAGCAGAGGGGACGATTTGGGTGATATTTGGAGACAAGGTTGGTGATGTATCTCGGGGCAGAGTTGTGAGTGGCTTTGTATGTTTTTAGTATTTTGAATTTAATTCGCTGGGTGATTGGGAGCCAGTGTAGGGATTGGAGGAGAGGGTTGGCAGACACTGAGCGGTTGGTAAGGTGGATAACTCTGGCAGCAACATTCTTGATAGACTGAAGAGGGGATAGCCTATGGAGAGGTAGGCCAATGAGAAGGGAGTTGCAATAGTCAAGGCAAGAGATAACAAGGGAGTGAATGATGAACTTGGCGGTTTCATTTGTTAAAAAGGGGCGAATTTTAGAGATGTTATGGAGGTGAATTCTACAAATGTTTGACAATGATTGGACTAGGGACTGAAATGACAAGTCAGAGTCTAGGATTACACCGAGTACCCTGGTGTGAGGGGAGGGCCTGATGGTTGCATTGTTGATTTTGATGGAAAAGTCATGGAGGGGAGCATGTGCAGGGGGAATATTAATAGCTCGGTTTTAGAGAGATTTATTTTAATGCGAGATAAGACTAAAGGAGTGAGGTGAGGAGTAGACAGATAGATTTGGGTGTCATTGGCGTATAAGTGGTATTGGAAGTCATGGGAGGTTATCAAGTGACCAAGGGAGGAGGTGTAGATATAGAAGAGAAGGGGTCCAAAACGGAGCCTTGGGAAACCCCCACAGAAAGGGGCAATGGGGCATATATGCACAAATGTACAGAAAGGCAGGAGTTGTAAAGCCAGCAGCTTTGACGAGCTGGACTTTAGACGTTGGGCATGTGGATGGCAGTCACTGAATTTGTTTTATTTTTTTTGCTGCAACAGCTGGGGCAGAGAATTTTGTCTGGTATACTCTACAGCTGGTGGTGTGCTGCTGGTTGCAAGGACCTGTAACACCTTTTGCTATACCATCATCCACAGTGGAAGCCACTGAGAGGTCATGTGACATAGGGGGGGTAGACCTGAAAGGTGAGAAGTGAGAAGGAGCAGAATTGCGTCCCTTTTGTGTGGCTTTCAGGTGCTCTTGCCAACAGGCTGAGTGGTGGGAGGTTAAATGCCTTGTCAGGCACGTGGTACCCAAATGGTTGGTGTTTTTGTCACGCTTGATCTGCTTGAGGCAAAATTTTCAAATTGCAACAGTGCAAACAGCTGCACATGTACTAAAAAAGGCCCAGACAGCAGAGCTGTGGAAATTGTGCCAGGAGAAATCAGCTCCACAATGTGATAGAATAGGGTGGCTGGTCTCTACTCTTCCATGATGGCTGTCTCGTTTGGGTTGTGCCTCACCCTCACTTTCCTCCTCTGCTCTATCCAGCACCCAAGTCCCATCAGTGACCTCATTGTCATCATCCCCTCCATCCTCATCATCACTGGATCCATCTTGGCAATATGTTGTGGCTGGGGGAATGTGACTGCCAATTTGTTGAATACCAATGTTCTCCCCTCTCTGTAGGCTTATGTTACTCCCTTCCTCAACCTCAGAACCATGATCAGAACCAAGTAATGCCTGTGCATTGTCAAGGAGGCAAGTGGCTGACGCTGTGTTCAAATAATTTAGCTGACTCCTCCATGCCTGATGCTGGGGCTATGGTAGGAATAGCTGCCATAGCCCCAATAACGCATTATTTCTATTATTACATTGTAATATAAAATTAAATCATTCAACTCACCGTAATGTAGAATCAGTGGGAGCACTGAGCGTGTCACCTGCCACCAGATGCAATCAGGTGCCCCCAGCAGAGTCCGTCCTTACATCAGGTGTCCTCAGCGGAGTGCCTCCTTACATCAGGCATTCCCAGCAGGAGTGCCTCCTTACGTCAGGTGTCCCCAGTACAGTACATCTTACATCAGGTATCCCCAGTGGAGGGCCTCTTACATCAGGTGTCCCCAGTACAGTACCTCTTACATCATGTGCCCCCAGCGGAATACCTCAGTGTAGTGCCTCTTACATCACGTGTCCCCAGCAGAGTGCCTCTTGCATCAGGTGTCCCCAGCGGAGTGCCTCTTGCATCAAGTGTCCCCAGCGGAGTGCCTCAAATCAGTGCCCCCAGTTGAGTGTTGGCTGCAGACGGAGTGTTGGCTGCAGTCTAGCTACATCTCCTCAAGAGTGGTGACAAGGGGGAGAGGTGGGTGGAGGCATGGTGACTTGGGGTGTTACAGGCTGACTTGGGAAAGGGTGGAGGCATGGTGGTGATTTGGGGGTGCAAGCATAATGGCGACTTGGGGGAGGAGGTGCAGGCATGGTGTTGACATGGGGGGAGGGGGTGCAGGCATGGTGTTGACATGGGGAGAGGCGGTTCTCTCTTCCTCTGCCTCCTGCACTGCGGGCTGTGGGCTGCCCCTAGTGTCATCATGTACAATGCAAGGCTGTTAACTCAGATATGTATGAGAAGGTAGGAGTGCTCATTGGAATGGTCACACCGCTGGAGGGATGCTGCTGGAGTGAGGAGGAACATAAACATTGCTTATTCCTGCACCCCTAGATTAGCAGTGTAAAAGGGGGGGGGAGCACTGGAAGGGATTTTGTCTAATGCAGCCTCTCTGTCCAGGACAGGTCACCATTGTCTGAGACAGAAAAGTATTGGAAATAAAAAACGTTACAGTTGTGACCAGAACAGAGGGGAAGAGGAAATATTCCAGTCTTCTCTCACTTCCTCAGGACAGGAAGCAAAAGAAAATCTCCCTAATAGGACACAAAGAACAAAAAATACCTTACAGAGATTATATCTGTTCCCCATTCTACCAAAGCTAGAAGAGAATTAGGCCTCATGCACACGAGACGCAGATGAAACCTCTGTTAAAAAAAAGCTGAAACGCGCGTTTTGCCGCGTTTGCATGCCGCGTTTAGACGCGTTTAGACGCGTTTGCGTTTAAACGCGTTTATAAAGATAACATCATGTAGACCCTCCCCAAGCTCTCAAAGCATTTTTTTTAACTATTTCTGCTATTTTGATCAGAGTGAGCAGCAGCAGCATAGAGAGCAGTTGTACACTTGCATTTGCCGTGTCACTTGCCACGGCACCTGCCACAAGTTGTGGATTGTCCACTTGCCACGTCACTTGCCACAAGTTGGGGATTGTCCACTTGCCACATCACCTGCCAGGTCACCTGCCACAAATTGTGGATTGTCCACTTGCCACGTCACTCGCCACATCACCTGCCACGTCACTTGCCACGAGATGTGGATTGTCCACTTTCCACATCATCTGCCATGCCACCTGCCACAAGCTGTGGATTGTCCACTTGCCACGTCACCAGCCACATCACCTGCCACAAGTTGTGGATTGTCCACTTGCCACGTGACTTGCCACATCACCTGCCACGTCACTTGCCACATCACCTGCCACAAGTTGTGGATTGTCTATTTGCCGCGTCACTTGCCACATCACCTGCCACGTCACTTGCCACGTCACCTACCACAAGTTGTGGATTGTTCACTTGCCACGTCACCTGCCACGTCACCTGCCACAAGCTGTGGATTGTCCACTTGCCACGTCACTTGCCACAAGCTGTGGATTGTCCACTTGCCACATCACTTGCCACGTCACCTGCCACGTCACTTGTCACGTCACCTGCCACAAGTTGTGGATTGTCCACTTGCCACAAGCTGTGGTTTGTCCACTTGCCCCATCACTTGCCACATCACCTGCCACGTCACTTGCCACGTCACCTGCCACAAGTTTTGGATTGTCCACTTGCCACGTCACTTGCCACGTCAGCTGCCACGTCACTTGCCACGAGATGTGGATTGTCCACTTTCCACGTCATCTGCCATGCCACCACCCACAAGCTGTGGATTGTCCACTTGCCACGTCACCAGCCACATCACCTGCCACAAGTTGTGGATTGTCCACTTGCCACGTGACTTGCCACATCACCTGCCACGTCACTTGCCACATCACCTGCCACAAGTTGTGGATTGTCTACTTGCCGCGTCACTTGCCACTTCACCTGCCACGTCACTTGCCACGTCACCTGCCACAAGTTGTGGTTTGTTCACTTGCCACGTCACCTGCCACAAGTTGTGGTTTGTTCACTTGCCACGTCACCTGCCACGTCACCTGCCACAAGTTGTGGATTGTCCACTTGCCACGTCACTTGCCACAAGCTGTGGATTGTCCACTTGCCACGTCACTTGCCACAAGCTGTGGATTGTCCACTTGCCACATCACTTGCCACGTCACCTGCCACGTCACTTGCCACGTCACCTGCCACAAGTTTTGGATTGTCCACTTGCCGCGTCACTTGCCACATCACCTGCCACGTCACTTGCCACGTCACCTACCACAAGTTGTGGATTGTTCACTTGCCACGTCACTTGCCACATCACCTGCCACGTCACTTGCCACGAGATGTGGATTGTCCACTTGCCATGTCACTTGCCACGTCACCTGCCACGTCACTTGCCACGTCAGCTGCCACGTCACTTGCCACAAGATGTGGATTGTCCACTTGTCACATCACCTGCCACATCACTTGCCACATCACCTGCCACGTCACCTGCCACAAGTTGTGGATTGTCCACTTCCCACGTCACTTGCCACATCACCTGCCACGTCACTTGCCACAAGATGTGGATTGTCCACTTTCCACGTCACCTGCCATGCCATCTGCCACAAGTTGTGGATTGTCCACTTACCACGTCACCAGCCACATCACCTGCCACAAGTTGTGGATTGTCCACTTGCCCCACCACTTTCCACGTCACCTGCCACGTCACCTGCCACAAGATGTGGATTGTCCACTTGCCACGTCACCAGCCACATCACCTGCCACAAGTTGTGGATTGTCCACTTGCCACGTTCCTTGCCACGTCCCCTGCCACGTCACCTGCCACAAGTGGATTGTCCACTTGCCACATCACTTGCCACATCACCTGCCACAAGTTGTGGATTGTCCACTTGCCACATCACTTGCCACCTGCCATGTCACTTGCCACAAGTTGTGGATTGTCCACTTGCCACGTCACTTGCCACAAGTTGTGGATTGTCCACTTCCAATTGCAATTGTTTAAAATATTTTTCTAATGGTTTTTCATCATTTGCAATCATTTTTGAGATTTTTAATGTAAAAAAAAAGGTCACCTTTAAAAACGCATATAAACGCAAACGCGGCTAAACGCGGGTGCCGCGTTTAGCCGCGTTTTGCGTCTGAAACGCAGACATTTTTGTTTCTGAACGCATTTTTTTGCTTCTGGAAAAACGAGATTAAACGCAACTGCATATAAACGGAAAAAAACGAGACTGTGTGCATGGACACATAGGATAACATTGAATGAGTTCAGGGGCAGTTGAAAAAACTGTCCAACTGCATCTGAACGCGCGTTTAACTGCGTCTCGTGTGCATGAGGCCTTAAGGTTTTCATATACTGTGACCCCTTATGCCGTACGCATATATTTCGTATCACAGAAGTGGATTTTTATTTATGGGGATGCTTACATGCACCACTCTGTTTGTGTTGAGATCACGCTGCACAGTGTGTTCCTGGCACAGAGACCGACTTCTCACTGCTCACCCGGGAGGCACGGCTGGTGCAAGGATTTTTGACACCTTTGGCGAAACCTCATTTTGCCACCCTACTTCACCCCCTTTGCCCTGCCTATGACCTACCTGACCATTAAACTGACCTACCTAAACATTACACTGACCTACCTGACCACTAAATTGACCTGCCTGTCCCCTACACTAACCCACCTGACCATTACACCAACCTACCTGGCCCCTACCCTGACCACTACACTGACCTATCCGAGACATACACTGACCTACGTGACATATACGCTAACCTATCTGACCACTACACTAACCTACCTGACCCCTACACTGACCCATCTGAACACTACACTAACCTATCTGACACATACACTGACCTACCTGACCACTACACTTACCAACCTGACCACTACACTTACCAACCTGACCACTACACTTACCAACCTGAACACTACACTTACCAACCTGAACACTACACTTACCAACCTGAACACTACACTTACCAACCTGAACACTACACTTACCAACCTGACCACTACACTTACCAACCTGAACACTACACTTACCAACCTGAACACTACACTTACCTACCTGACACATACACTGACCTACCTGACACATACACTGACCTACCTGACACATACACTGACCTACCTGACACATACACTGACCTACCTGACACATACACTGACCTACCTGACACATACACTGACCTACCTGTTTCCTACTTCCTGCACTACTCACACCCCCGCCATCCCCCCCACACACACAGCTTGATGTAGATCGGAGGATCCACCCTCCTCTTTGCCTCTTCATGGCTTTGTCGTTTACCTCATCAGGGCTCTCCTCAGCACTGAGCGGGCGGTATTGTTTAGG
Source organism: Lithobates pipiens (assembly GCF_037356315.1). NCBI lineage: Eukaryota > Metazoa > Chordata > Amphibia > Anura > Ranidae > Lithobates > Lithobates pipiens. The sequence continues at coordinate 25,887,655 of NW_027507787.1, forward strand.
AGTCCCTGCCAGCACCATCCATCTGCTCCTTGGTGTCTCTGCTGGCTGGGAGGTCAGCTGACAGTTTCTGCACCTCTCCCAATGATCCCATAATCTCCACCTAGCCCTGCCCCCTCCGCTGTACTCACACAGACACAGGCCGCACCACAGGGACAGGCTGGAGCAAAGGAGTCCCAGGACCAGTGCTGTCAGATATTACTGTGAGGAGGAGATGTGACAGTGGGGGACTCAGAAGGACACATTGGGGGATTGTCGGCACCTGCAGTGGATGTGTTCCGGCAGTGACCAGGAGAGGAGAGCCAAGCTCACCCATGCCTGGCGCTTTATCAGGACAGAGGCCATGGCTGCGCCCTAGATTTTAGTGCGCCCTAGGCAGCTGCCTAGTTTGCCTAGTGGTAGCGCTGGCCCTGCTGGGAGGCTCAATTCCCAATCACTCTGATAGCCTTTAACTGGTAATCAGCCACTGCTCAGCCCACCTCAAGTTGTTTTCTCCTCTTGAATGGAGAAATAGATACATTGTATAACATACAGGATACATTATAATACATTGTTTAAAATACAGGATACATTATTTAACCGCTTCAGCCCCGGAAGATTTTACCCCCTTCCTGACCAGAGCACTTCTTGTGATTCGGCCCTGAGTTACTTTAACTGACAATTGTGCGGTCATGTGACAATGCACCCAAACAAAATTGATGTCCTTTTGTTCCCCACAAATAGAGCTTTCTTTTGGTGGTATTTGATCGTTTTTTTTTTTTGCACTATAAACAAAAAAAGAGCGACAATTTTGAAAAAAATGCATTATATTTTAGTTTTTGCTATAATAAATATCCCCCAAAAATATATATAAAAATTTTTTTTTTTCCTCAGTTTAGGCCGTTACATATTCTTCTACATAGTTTTGGTAAAAAAAAAATCATCACAATAAGCGTATATTGCTTGGTTTGCACAAAAGTTATAGCGTCTACAAAATAGGGGATAGTTTTATGGCATTTTTATTATTCATTTTTTTTTTTTTACTAGTAATGGCGGAAATCTGCTATTTTTATTGTGAATTGTGTGCGACATTATGGCGAACACATCGGACAATTTTGACACATTTTTGGGACCATTGGCATTAATAAAGCGATCAGTGCTATAAAAATGCATTGATTACTGTAAAAAACGTCACTGGCAGTGAAGGGGTTAACACCAGGGGCGATCAAGGGGTTAATGTGTTCCCTAGTGTGTGTTCTAACTGAAGGGGGGAGGGGACTGTGCAGGGGAGATGACAGATCGCTGTTCATAGTCTGTATGAACAGACGATCTGTCTCTTCTCCCCTCAGAGAACCGGAAAGTGTGTTTACACACACAGATCCCAGTTCTCCGTGTGTCAGCGTCGATCGCGGGAGCCCGGTGGTGATCATGACCACTGGGCGTTCGCATCGGCTCGGGGGGGGGGGGGGGGGGTTTGGTGAGCCTAGTGGCCACAGGGTGAAGCAACGTTACATAGTGTTGTTTCGCCCAGCCGTGCCATTCTGCCGCAGTACAACTGTGGTGGATGGTCAGCAAGTGGTTAATACATTGTATCTTTTTATTATTGTGTAAAATAAATAAATTCATAAAAAATATTTCCTTTGATGATAATAATAATAATAATAATAATAATAATAAAAAATCAGGAGATATCCATTACCATTTATCACCAAAAGAAAGCCCAATTTCTCCAAAAAAACAAGGTAGAACCAGTCCTGCCAACCTACCAGATTGAAATTTACTGGAGAAATTAGAATGGGCACACACACACACACGACATTGACTCTCACAGTGACACTGCCAGCATTGTGCAGCAGCACAGATCGCTGACGTGACACGTCCTCTCCTGAGTCACAGTGACAGTCTCTCTCCATGCCGGTTAGTCCCTCCAGTCCAAACAGCAGTCACAGTCCCACTCCCAGCTTGCCTTGCTCCCATCCTGCAGACCCATATATGACACTTGACTCAGTTCCCTTGCACCATGACATCACACAACACGCTCAGGCACCGCCTCCACCACAACACATTCTAACCAACACCCAAATGAGGACACATGTCAAAGTTGCAAAACTGGGTTCAGGCATTAGGATTCATTATACTCTCAAGGTTTTAATTACAAAAAGAATTATTGTACTGTCAACATGACACCTCGGGTAATTCTGTAATAACTGTGTCTAGATCAATTTAAAGCGTAACTTCCCTTTTGTTGAGAAAAAAACATTCCCCTCTGGGTGATCAATGTACATTCAAAGGATTATAACAAACTTCATTGCAGATTCCTACCTTTTGTTATTCTAACGAAATCCATGTGTGTTTGTCTGTTCCCATGTGGGAAAGTGAGTTTATGGGAGTGGTTTCATAATTATCAATCAGCTGTGGCACCTGCAGGACATTAGTGAGAAAATCTGCTGGGTCTACATCTCTTTAGACATGTTCCTATTGGGAGTATCTCACCAAAAAGGACATTTATCTTGCAAGGGATGCCTGAAATCTTAGGCAGACTTATGGAAAAATCGGTGAGCCAATCACAGGAGCAGGAAATGATGTTTCTGGGGGCGATCTGTACACATTCTGTGAGCTTGCAGGAGCAGGGCCCTTCTAAACCACTTGTTCTAAATTGTACTGTTGGTGTAATATCTCTCTTTATATTGTAAAGCACTGCGCAAACTGTTGGCGCTATATTTAAATCTTGTATAACAATAATAATAATACAGAACACCTCCAGGTAGCCACATTGAATTGCATTTTCATAAAAATGACAGCGGCTGCAGATAGAAAAGGAAAGTTAATTTTTAATAACATTCAATTACAATATGACTTTGTCGCAATTCTATACACTATATTATTTTTTCTTTATTTGTTATTTTTTTCCCTCACGAAAGTGGAGTTACCCTTTAACCACTTCCCACCCGGTCAATAGCAGATTGACATCTGGGAAGTGGTTCTGTTATCCTGAATGGACGTCATATGAGGTCATATGAGGTCCAGCAGGATAACACGCCAGCACGTGCCCGCAGGGGTGCGCATTGCGGCGATTGCAAGTGCGACGTGTCAGTCTGACATGCTGCATCTCCGATCGTGATAAGAAGCCTCTGTCAGACTAATCACAGCTGATCACAGCGTGAACCACGAAGTGCCGGTAAACGGCATTCCTCGGTTCGAGCTGACAGTGAGAGCCAATTGGAGGCGATTGGCGGGGGGGGGGGGGTCTGAGCTGATAATCAGCACATTGATTATCAGCACAGCCCCATCAGATGTAATAAAAAGCTGTCGATCAGTGCCCAGACAGTGCCCCATCATAAGCCCCTGCCAGTGCCCAATAAAGTGCCTATCAGTACCCACCACAGTGCCAATCAGAGCCCAGAACAGTGCCAATCAGTGCCCATCAGTAACACCTGTCAGTAACTAATCAGTACCTGCCCATCAGTGCCACCTGTCAGTGCCAATCAGTACCACTTATTAGTGCCCATCACAGCCACCTGTCTGTGCTCATCAGTGCCGCCTGTTATTGCCCATCAGTTCTGCCTATCAGTGCCGCCTATTGGTGCCCATCAGTGCTGCATATCAGTGCCGCCTATCAGTGCCCATCAGTTCTACATATCAGTGCCTCCTCACCAGTGCCCATAGGTGCCACCTTATCAGTGCCCATCAGTGCCCGTCAGTAAAGGAGAAAACAAAATTGAATAACTGAAATGAAGAAAAACATTTTTTAGTTTGTTTAGCAAAAAATAAAAACTCCAGTGCGGATCAAATACCACCAAAAGAAAGCTCTATTTGTGGAAAGAAAAAAAAAGAAAAATTTAGTTTGGGTACAGTGCTGTATGACCTCGTAATTGTCATTCAAAGTGCAACAGCGCTGAAAGCTGAAAATTGTCCTGGGCAGGAAGCGGGGGGGGGAGGGGGGGGGCTGGTGCATGGTCTTGAAGTGGTTAAAGAGGTTGTATTGTCCGCTTGGTCATTTTTACCTACAGGTAAGTCTATAATAATGCTTACCTGTAGGTAAAATGAAAACCATACAGGTTTAGGAGATATTCACCTTGCATGCAGCTGCGAATGTCAGCGGCACATGCGCAGTGAAGGTCCGGTGAATCATGCCAGAACAGGAGTGAAATCATCGCTGCTCCGACCACTCACAGCGCCCGTGCCACGAACCTGCAAAAAAAGTCAGCTCCCTTGGCGGTGAGCAGGCAGCCCTGTGGGAGGTTCCTTCTAAGGTAAGTATTTCATAATGAGCTAGTATACGGTGCATACTAGCTTATTATGCCTTTGCCTTACAGTTTGTTTATTTTTGGGTTTTTTTGGGCATATAACTGCTTTAATTGGTAAAACTTGCTATTCTTCTGCCAGACCCAAGAGGGCGCTCTGAAAGCAATTTCCTACAAAGCAAGAGGACTCGAGCACTAGCATCGCTAGAGGAGCAACAGTCTCATAGAGAATGACGCCACGACTGTCGCCATTTTTGTGTGGTTTAATGTATTAGGTTTTATCTGTAGCGAAGACCAAAATGGTGCAGGAAATAGAGACATAGCATGCAAGAGTGGATTTTCCTCTGGTGCCTGGTTTAGTGGTGATTAATAAGAGCTTTGCTGTCTTCTTTGTAGGAAGAGGGGGTGTGACCTTGACGTTCAGTACAGAGCAGAGGGAAGACATGACTTCAAGCCATGGAGTACGAGGTGAGCCATCTGGGAGTTCCCATTACACAGGGAGAAGGGGATAGACCTTTGACTGTATGTACGGTGACTGCAGATCTCTGAGGCTTCAGCTTGTCACTCGCATTGTGATCTGCTTGTCGTAGGTCATCTAATAGTGGCCATACATGGAACGATTTGTATATATGATCAGATTAGTGATCTACTTCTATTTGGAGAAATCTGATCAAAGGGTGTTTGATAGGCCCAACACTTAAAGTGGTAACAAACGAAAAATGTATTATTGAAGCTTACCAATCATTAGATGTGGTGGCTGCATTAGTTTTCTTTGCCTTTTTTTCCCCTCCGGTGATCTGGCCAATAGCCCATCTCCTGTATTAGAATGCCTCCACTCTGGATGAATGAGCACTGCAGCATTGTCAGTTTGGGGGGGAGAGGAGTGTTTAATTTATTAGCAGATTTAGATACACTATCAAATTGACACCAAACTCCAGCTAATGATTTATAACCGTGGCAGCCGTTGGGTATATATAACTTATTTTTTTTTTTTTTTTTTGTCGGTTGGTAGTACTTACCCCGTTGCTTCACTGGTGGCTTCCCCTGCTCGGCCACGGCCTCCCGTTCCTCTGCTCTCCACGGTCATCACGTGGTAGCTTCTGATTCTTCCCCGGAGGCCAATCGTGAGTCTTCTCTTTCCGGCCAATCGTTAAATGGGTCTCACACCTGCTTCTGATTGGCCCGGATTGAGGATCACTGTTACACCAGCGAATATTTATTTGCTGTTGTAACACCTGGGTGGACTCCTGGCGCAATGCTTGGTGCCACGAGCCCACCCTATTTTGAAGCCTATTAGAGGTTCTGGCTCTAATCAGGTGCTTAACCTCTTGACATCTGCGCTATAGCCGAATGATGGTCACAGTGTGGACCTGTATTCCTGGGAGGCCGTCATACGACGACCTCCCCAGTGCACGCTCCCTGCATGCACTGTTCTTACCAAATCAACTCGGGTGATCACCGTTTCGAGTAAGGGGCCAGTCCCGGGCCACTTACCATGTGATAAGCTGTCAGCCAATGGCAGCTGATCGCATGATCAAAATCTCCGGCTCATCTGAAAGCGACATCGGTCCCGAAGAGGCAATTATGCCTCATCTTTGCCACCTGCCACTGCCACCTATCAATGCCCACAAGTGGTGCCCATCACTGCCACCCATCAGTGCCATCTCATCAGTGTACATCAATGATGGACAAAATTACCTGTTTTAAAATTTTATAACAAAAAAAATAAAAAAATCGTGGAGGTGATCAAATACCACCAAAAGAAACGTTTCATTTGGGTCATTCAAAGTGCATCAGTGCTGAAAATTGGAAGGTGTTTTAAGTTTCAACCCTGTAAACTCATACATTCTATTGGAGAGCTTGTTCTTTTGAAAAACAGACTTACTGGATGGATCACCAGATGATGAGAAGAAATGTAAAAATAACAAGGGAAACTAATGCAGATATCACATCTAAGGCTGGGTTCACCCACACGTGATGGCAGACATGGCATGTGATTCACGTGGCATTCCTGTGCAGATCACATGGGATGTCTGTGTGGTGTGAATTCAGTCATACAGTTTGTACGGCTGAAATCGCATCGTCTTGGCACCAAAATGGTGCAGGACCCTTGTTTTGGTCTGCACTGGAATCGGATTGCATGGGTGTTCAGTTCACGCTGCATTCTGCAAACTGATTTGGGGGTGTCATTAACTTTTTATATTGACACCTGCAGCGGTTCAAACATCCGTGTGAACTGCCTGCAAGTCGGATGCCATGTGGGAACCTGCACAGGAATGTACTAACAGATAAGGGTACACTAACACTCCCCTCCCCCAGGCTGACAGTGCTGCTGCGCACCCCGTGCCATCCAGAGTGGGGACGCTCCTAAAAGAAGTTCCTGTACCTTTTTTCAGTGTCAAGTGACTGAGTGCAGAGTTGTTACCGGCTACAATAGAAAGGAGCAGGATTCCTGATGTTCAGCATTGTGGTAAAAATGCCCTGATGTGCATTTGGGTGAACCTAGAACAGATCAGATCATCTATGACCCGGCTATGAACGCGTTCCTGATGGAGTGACACATATTCTGGACTTATGGAGGCTGAGCGGCTTCATCCTTGTGTGTTTGCTATAGAACAGATAGTCTGTTAAGCGCACCCCCCATGATGGCAGAAATGGGCGCTCTCTCGTCCACAGATCCGCACGCGTGCAGTGTGCTTTGTGTATTTCTTCCAGATCTGTGCAGTACTTTGGTGTGAAGCTTTGCCTCTGTACTGGAGCTTCCTGCAATAAAGACCAGACATTGCTTCTCTCTCTGCTTGTGCAGAGTGACTGGTTTTGTCTCCACCCCCTCCTGTAGTGTTCTCCCAGCAGCCTGGAGTGGATGGGCTCATTGAATGCCGTCCTACCACTCTGCACAAGTTAAGTACAGCTAAGTGATGGTGTCACTGCTATCTTTACAAGATAACTGGGCTTGCAAAGGGATTTGATGTACACAAATTAGATTTATATCCTTTGTGGTAAAGCTGCACGATTAATTGTTTAAAAAATCCTGATCTTGATTCCCCCACATGTTCTTAATTCAGCATTTCCTCAATTCATTCATGTGACAAGTGTAGAGCCATTATCTGCTCACTCTCAGCTGTACAAAAAAAACTATCCATGTTTAGCAACATTGCTCAACACTAGATAAAAGGAAACCTTGTAACGTTTAGTTCTAAGGGATGAACTTCAGTCTGTAAATAAGGTCAGTTTAAAGTGGTTGTATACCCACATTTTTAACTTTTACCTACAGGAAAGCCTATAATAAGGCTTACCTGTAGGTAAAAAAAATATCTCCTAAACCGTACTCCCCTCGGTATGCGCCGCTGACTGCAGCGGCGCATGCGCACAAGGGGTTTCTCGCCGTCAAAATCCGGCAGCGGCCGGACTGAAATCTCCCGCGCGCATGCGCAGGAGTGACGATATCACGGCTCCGGCCACTCACAGCGCCGGAGCCGCGATACCCGGAAGAAACGCCGAGGGAGCATGTCAGCTCCCTCGGCGTGGATCGGGCCAGATGTCGGGGGGCCTCGTTCTAAGGTAAATATTTCATAATGAGCTAGTATGCGGTGCATACTAGCTCATTATGCCTTTTGCTTTGCAGGTTTAAAAAAAAAAAAAAAGTGCGGGTTTACTACCGCTTTAACCACTTAGACTAAGGCTTCATTCACATCTTGGTGTTCTGAATCGTGGAGCTCTGACAGGCCCTTCAGTGAACAGAGACGGACCTGTCATCCGCCAGCTCAGCGGAGGTCAACGGAGCAATCTCCTGTGCGAATGAGGCCTAAGCCTTTTTCTGACACTTGTTGCTTACAAGTTAAGATTAGTATTTTCTGTTAGAAAATTAGTTGGGACCCCCAAACCTTATAGCGGAGACCCTAGAGAATAAAATGGCGGTTTTTGCAATATTGTATTTGCACGACGGGCTTTCAAATGCAATGTTTTGGGGAAAAAATACAGAGTTAAAAAAAAAAAAATTAAAGCATTAATAAATAAATAGTAAAGTTAGCCAATGTGAAAGATGTTGCGTCATGAGAATAATGGGGGTCTTTTTTTTTTTTTTTTTTTTTTTTTTTCCCAGAATTGTGCAGCTCTACTTTGTGGCTATTTAAAGAAAATATATTGGAGGTTTTGTGTCTGAAGTTAAACTTTACTTTACTGTTACTAAACCCACAACAGTAAAATCAGTGTGTATATACAGTAAAGCTTGCCTGTTATACTCACTGTGGAACCTAAGGGGTTAATCTTCCATATTGTCATCCTGTTTTCTCTTATTCCCCCTCCCCTTTCTTCCACAGTCCCTGATAGTACAGAGCCTCGGTGGCAAGCTGCACATGCTCAGTGTGTGTGTGGTGTTATGTGTTTTTATTTTATTTTTTTCTCCTTCTTTGGGAGGGTGCATGTGATCAGCACTGTCCAGACAGAGGGGTCCTGCAGCCTCAAGACATTCGTGGAAGAATAAAAACTTCTAAATTTTTTATTTTTTTTCCCCAGACACTGATAGAAGTCACAAGGTTGTATACTGCCGATGAGAGGGTATTTGGCAGTTTATAGTTGCAATTATTTTAGTATTTCTATGTACTGTGGCAGACCAGATATAGTGAATGCTGGCTCCTGGGTTTAGTAACACTTTAAAGTGATATTAAAGGCATGTAAAAAATAAAAAACAAACATGTTATACTTGTCTGCTCTGTGTAGTGGTTTTGCACAGAGCAGCCTCTGATCATCCTCTTCTCAGTTCCCCCGCCTGCGCTCCTGGCTCATCCTTTCTGCCGAATGCCCCCAGAGCAAGCAGCTTGCTCTGGGGGGACCCAAGCAGGCTTCCTGCCGAGCTGCTGGTCTGCATGACCTTCCACACAGAGAGGTAGCTGGGCAGCTCTATCCTCATTGGCTAAATGGCTGTGACTAATGGCAGCATCCCCCAATGGCTCCTGCCGTTTTCTCAGCCAATGTGGAGGGAGAGTCGCCAGTGAGCCAAACCTCTTGTGCACAACGCTGGATCGCAACAGGGCTCTGCACGGAGAAGGGTTTTTTTTTTGTTTGTTTTTTTTTTACCTTCATGCATAGAATGCGTGAAGGTAAAAAAAAACAAAAAAAAAAACCCTTGAGGTTCTACACCCACTTTTATGGCGCGTACACACGACCGGACTTTCCAGCAGACTGGGTCCAACGGACTTTCAGCCAAGTTCCGACAGACTTTCTGAATGAACGGACTTGGCCACACACGATCACACCAAAGTCCGACAGATTCAAACGTGATAACGTATGACTGGACTAAATAAGGAAGTTCATATCCAGTAGCCAATAGCTGCCCTAGTGTCGGTTTTTGTTCGTCGGACTTGCATACAGACGAGTGGATTTCTCCATAGGAATTGGGTCCGGTGGAAAAATTTGAAACCTGTTCTATTTCTAAAGTCTGTCAGATTTTTGGACAGCAAAGGTCCGATGGAGTCCACACACGATCGAATTGTATGATGGATTTGTTCCATTGGACCTCTGCTGTCAAAGTCCGGTTGTGTGTACACGGCATAAGTGTGACTTGGCCCTGAATATCTCATGCTGATGTACCTGTTTGGCTGAAGGATCTGCCATTTACATGGGACATAATGAGATGAGTACTGAGTATAGCTGTGCCTTGTGTTATTCCCCTGTATAAAAAGCCATTGTTCACAGAACTGGGTGTAAAGTCACATTCCTTCTATGTCTGTTCTGTTCTCACGTCATTTGTGAAAGGAGTGCCTGTGAGGCCTGTGGTGTGGGTGTTTTTTTTTTTTATTTTTTTTTATTTTTTCCCCCCCACTTAATCTGATCTGTCAGCTGAAGTTTTGCATTGATTGATATTTCTAATGCCCCGTACACACGAGAGGGATTAAGTCTGACAGACCTCCAAAGGAGTTCCGCCGGAGTTCCGACGGAGTTCTGGCGGACTTTTCGACCGAACGGACTTGACCACACACCATCACACCAAACTCCGACGGAGTCGAACGTGATGACGTACGACTGGATTCGACGTAGGAAGTTCCTAGACAGTAGCCAATAGCTGCCCTAGCGTCGGTTTTAGTCCGTCGGAGTAGCACACACACGAGCGGATTTTTCAAAGGGGACCGGGTCCGGCGGAGTTCCGTCGGGAAAATTTAAAGCATGCTTCATTTCTAAAGTCCGTCAGACTTTAGCTTCGCTAAAGTCCGTTGCAGCCCACACACGATCGGATAGTCCGCCGGACTCAGTCCGTCGGAGTTTGGATGTCGAAAAGTCCGCTCGTGTGTACGGGGCATAATACTAACCATGATCTTCAGTCAGCCTACATACTTCCTGTCTGAGGAGATTTCTCTTCACTTCTTGTCTGATGCCTGAAGAGACACCCCTCCCAACTTTCAGTTTGCGTGCCAGAGCCGAAAAATGAGGGAAAAATCTCACCAACAGGGACATAGGAAGCAATAACATTATTTTATAGTAGAATATTTGTCATGTTAAAGCGGTAGTAAACTGCAATGGGGGGAACCCCTTGCAAGTTGGCGTCACATACTAGCACATTATGGAAGACTTGCCTGAGAATAAAGCCCTCCAGTGGTGTGCTGTCACCCCTGACAGAGCTTCAATATTCACTGGTCTTACTAATGGGTTCCCAAGCTGCGGCCATCGGGTTGGCCAAGGTGCGTTGTCGCGTGCGTGCAACAATCATGGCTGCAGCACAGCTCTCTCAATAGACCGCACACTGTCCATTCAGAGCTCATTTGCCAGTGACTGCACTGGTGCTGATTAAGTATCCATCTCCTAAACCAGTGATTCTCAACCAGGGTTCCTCCAGAGGTTGCTAGGGGTTCCTTCAGCATTGGGCAATTTCTGCCTCTCAGATAAGTTCCCACTCACACCATTGATCTTTTTAGTTATCTGTAAGGAGGTAATTCTTCCCAATGACCACAATTGTAAGGACCATTCTTCCCACTGACCATCACATTACTGTAGCATGAGTTGAAAAATTCTAATTTTTAGAAGGGGTTCCCCGAGACCTATTTCAAGGGTTCCTCTGAGTTGAAAAGGTTGAGAAAGGCTGTCCTAAACTATACAAGTTTAGAAGATATTTACTGTACCTTCAGGTAAGGCTTGGGTATACCTATAGGTAAATATACCAAATGCACCTTTTACTACCACTTTAACCACTTGCTTACTGGGCACTTAAACCCCCCTCCTGCCCAGACCAATTTTCAGCTTTCAGCGCTGATGCACTTTGAATGGCAATTGCACGGTCATACAACACTGTACCCAAATAAAATTTTTATCATTTCTTTTTTCCCCACAAGAGCTTTCTTTTGGTGGTATTTAATTACAGCTGGGAGTTTTATTTTTTGCTAAACAAACAAAAAAATAATCATGTTTAATAGTTTGTTATAAAATTTTGCAAACAGGTAATTTTTCTCCTTCATTGAAGTGCACTGATAGGCATAGTTAAGGCTGCATTATTAGGCACAGATAAGGCAGTACTGATGGGCACAGATAAGATGGCACAGATAAGATGGCACGGATGGGTGGCACTAAGGGGCACTGATAGGTACCACTGATAGATGGGACTGCTGGGCACTGATAGGTGGCACTGCTGGGCACTGGTAGATGACACTGATGGGCACGGATATGTGGCACTGGGGTGCAGCACCGTTGTTGAGGCAGATTGTGGGCACTGCCGGGGGGCACTTATTTTTTTAATGAGGTGGCACGGGCAGGTGGGCACTGGCAGGGCTGGCCGTGATCGAGACTGATGTCCCGATCACGGCCGCCGGTGATCGGCTCTTTTTTTTTTCTTCTCCTCGCGCTGTCAGCGCGAGGAGGAATAATAGCCGATTACCGGCTCCGTTGTATCACATGATCAGCTGTCATTGGCTGACAGCTGATCACGTGGTAAGGGGTCAGGATCGACCCCCTTGCTCGGATCTGTGATCAGGCGAGTCTCATAGACTCGCCGATCACAGAGCGTGCCGCGCGCGCGCCCCTCAGGGGGCGCGCAGGCCGCTCGTGCACGGGACAACGTCAATAGATGTAGTCCCGGCAAAGGAGGTCCGCGCTGTAGCCGTCATTTGGCTATAGCGCGGGTCTCTAGTAGTTAAAGGCTGTAGGTTTTTATTTATTTATTTTTTCCCACCTACTGTGAAGGGGGGAAAAAGGTACATTATCCCCTGCTGATTTTGTACGTTCGCCCACTAACAGAGAAATAATCATTCTAAAATTTTAATGGTAGGTTTATTTTAACAGCGAGAGACAGAATAACAACAAAAATATCCAGAATTAAAGCGAACGTTCACACAAAAATTGAACGTCCGCTTTTCGGAACCCTCCCCCCTTCTGGTGTCATATTTAGCACCTTTCAGTGGGGAGGAGGGTGCAGATACCTGTCTAAGACAGATATTTGCACCCACTTCCAGGCATAGACTCCCATGGGAGTCTATGCCTCTTCCCGTCCTGTCGTGCTGTCTGCTGGGACACGCATGGGTCCCAGAGACGGCACAGACCATTCTCAGTGTGCTGTGTGATTCGCGCATGCGTAGTAGGGAACTGGGAAGTGAAGCCGCAAGGCTTCATTTCCTGATTCCCATACCGAAGATGGTGACGTCAGCATCCGAGGGACGGTTCGGCCTTGGGTGCCAACATCGCTGGACCCTGGGACAGGTGGGTGTCCTTATTTTAAAAGTCAGCAGCTGCAGTATTTGTAGCTGCTGGCTTTCTTTAACCACTTCCCACCCGGCCAATGCACATATACGGCCGGGTGGGAGCCGTCTACTCCTGATAGGACGTTCAGGAACGTCCATCAGGAGGAGCGGGATCGCGCGTGTCCGCGCAGCGGCGCGATCCCGATGCGCCCGTGTCACCGGGACACGGCGCATCTCAGATCGGCAGGAGGGCTCTGTGATTGGCCCTCCTGATGTAAAACAGCCGGTTGCTAGGCAATCGGCTCCTCCTCTCCTCACACAGAAGTCATCGCTGAGGAGAGGAGAGCAGATTGCTGCAGCCGGCTGATGATCAGTGAGTATGAGCTGTTTTTTACAGCTTTTTACTCACTGATCTTCATTCTAGTGTAAACACACCACACAGTCCCCACACATGTCCCCATAACACACATGTCCCCATAACACGCATGTCCCCAAAAAATAAAAACACATGTCCCTAATAATAAAAACATGTCCCCCACATATGTCCCACTAAAATCACTTGTCCCAATGATTATGTGCACACATATGTACGTGATCACCTGCACACATATGTACATGATCATTTGCGTACATATGTCCGTGATCACACAAACCAATTATTATACACTTAACGGAATTTTTTTTACCAAAAACATGTAGCAGAATACATTTTGGCTTAAATTTATGACAAAATTTGATTTTATTGGATTTCTTTTAAAATAGAAAAAAGAAAATATTTTTTTTTTTTTTCCAAATTTCCGCTTTTATGCGCTTATATCGCAAAAAATAAAAAACGGAGTCGTGAATAAATACCACCAAAATAAAGCTCTATTTGTGCGAACAAAATGATAAAAATTTCATTTGGGTACAGTGTAGCATGACCGCGCAATTGTCACTGAAAGCGCTAGAGCGATGAAAGCTGAAAATTGGGCTGGGAAGGAAGGGGGCGAAAGTGCCCTGTATTGTAGTGGTTAATGAGTGAAATAAAGTATGTAAGCAGCTGAATGCCCCCTTCTCCTTCTCTCACTCTGGCATTCAGCTGCTGCAGGGAGGAAGATGCAGCCAATTGGTTCCACTAAATGCTGCCTCCACCACCCCTCCCGCCCACATTCCTCTTTCTTCTGTCGCCTGTGCTTCAGTTTGTGAATGAAGGAAGCCACACAGCACTTCCCATTCATTCACTCTCCAGTACAGTTGAGGCTACAGAGAAAGGGACTACTAGGCAATCTCTGTCCTCGGGGCCCTTTATATCTCTATCCTCTAATCCTCTATCTTGTCTGTTTAGACCCCTGATATTTTACCCCCAAACAGGGCTTGTAAAAAAAATAACATTTTAAAAGACACCGTCTACTGACTTCTAAGCTAGTTTAAGTTTCTTTTTCTTTTCTTTCTTTTTCCTCACTTCTTCCGTGATCTTTGAGCTCTTTCGTGTTGTGCAGGTAAATGTCCACCTCTCAAAAGTTGCCTACCCCTACTGTAGATGATAAATGTTTAATATCGTTTATTGGGTTGTTTTATTAAAATGTGAATTCAACAGCATCAATTGATGCTAAGCAGCCACAGAAAAGGAATGTTATTTCGGTGCCCTCTGCTTGGCATCCGGCAAGGCCATGCCACCCCTGTGCTTTGGTAGTCGCAGGATGGATTATGCCAAACGAGGAGGTTTCAGGGCCCAAAGAAAAGTAATACAAGCTTGATTCACTGCCCTAAGGAAGGACCTCAGGATCCGCACAGGAAGGACCTGAAAGTAATACAGCAAACGCGGCATAACATTAATGTTCGCTATATTACACCTTCCGAATCATGAGAACCATCCTTGCTGCCATGACTGAAGATCTTTTTTTGATAGCGGTCAACATAGGAGGAAAATTAACCGAAAACTCATCTTTCACCCAACTGGGTAAAGGTACGCTCAAGTAATTTGTATACGTTGTTGTTTTTTTTTTTTTTTTTTTTTTTTTTTTTTTTATATATACCATTTGAAGTGTAGCAAGTTGGGGAAAGAGACCAGGCATTTAGCCCAGAAAGAAAATTCCTCCTCAAACGCTGCCATTTCTGGGGAAAGAGTTGCATCTAAGGGCAGGCCAGTGATATCTGGATTATTTCTAATGGTACATAGAGTTCCATGGTCTTGATGAATTTCAAGGGGAGACAGGGGGTACCGCTGACATGTCCCATTAGATATTCCAAATGATTGCGAGTGATGCCCATTCATCTTTACTTGAGCAGATGGGCAGGAATAAATGGCCTGAACCCAATGCATCATACGCTGCCCCAAGCCGAGAAAGCAAAGCCTCTCCGTCAAATGCCTTCTTGGCGCCGGACGAAAGGAGCAATGGGGATCTTTCGGGCCTGTGCTACGTAGATGAAATTCAAGTGGTTTTGTCCCTGGCCTCTCTCTCTTAGGGACAAACCCTACTTGGTCAAAATGGACTAACTGTGGGATCAACGCAATCAATCGCATTGAGAGTATTTTTGGTGACTGTTTTGAGAACCACATTTTAAAAGAGAGATCGGCTGATAGTTTTGACAGTGTAAAGGGTCTTTCCCCCTCCTTTGGGCACATATCACTGATCCCAAAAGTGTATCCACCGGGGGAGTAGTCCCTTCTGCCACCGAAAATGAGTGATCAGGAGATTCCACCCCCCCCCCCCCCCCCCAAAAGTCTCTTAATATAAGAGGGAGTACCCATCCGGGCCTTGCCTAGTTTCATTTGGGCTGTCACCAACTCTACCTCCGCAGCTGAAAGAGGCTCTTCTAGGGCAGCCAGGTCCTCATGCGAGAGGCGAGGAAGTCCTGACCATCCATTTGGAGGAGTTCTCCGTTTCGGACAGGGAATGGTGAAGGTTGTAAAGTGAAGTATAGTATTTCCTAAAGATTCATCAAGAAGTTCGGGGACGAACGTGCAGGCTTGCTGGGCTTTCAAAGGATGCGCTAGCAACTTCCCACACTTGCCACTATGTTCATCTATTGCCAGCTAGCGCAATTGGTTCCTCAGGGCTGTGAGATTTCTTATGGATGGCTTCCGGTGCCTTAATTTTACAAAGATCTACAGTTTGCTGGGCTCTGGCCTTCTTGATGTGAGACCTAAGCTTAATCAAGACACCCTGGATGTAGCTCTTAGATGCTTCCACACCATCATGGGAGCACTATCGGAACTGACATTGTAAGAAAAAAAAAAATAAAATTCTCAACTCCCCAGATATCTTCCATGACCTTCTCAACCTTTTTAACATGGAGGAACCCTTGAAATGACTTTCCGGTCTACGGGAACTCCTGCTATAAATTGCTGCAGCTAAAGCTCATGTTACATTGGTGTATTAGTCACCGAGGGAATGCCATTTGTGGTCTTTTGGGGAGAATCTCCCCCTTACTAATGGCTAAAAAAATTATTGGTGTCGGTGCTTAACAGAGAGGCATAAATTGCTTCTTGCTCAGGGAACTCCTAGCACCACTGTAGGAACCCTGGTTGAGAATGGCTGCTTTAATCATTTGATGAAAATTTGACTTGTTGCAGTTTGTCCTGTAATTGCTTATTTTCATATGCGGTGACTTTTATTTATTTTTTTCTAACTTTCTGCTTTTCTGCTTGACAGATTGGGTGGGGGCTGCTGCAGTGGCTGTTGGTGCAGCCGCTGTAGGCTATCTAGCGTATAGATCCTTCTGCTGTAAAGACAAGTGCTGCAAAGCTATGGTAAACCAGTCACTACAGAAGGACAATCCGAAGGTGGTTCATGCTTTCGACATGGAAGATCTTGGAGACAAGGCAGTTTATTGCCGATGCTGGAGATCAAAGAAGGTTAGTGGGAAATTATAATCAAATAAATAGTCCTACTACATGTAAATGCTATATTTCCAGGAAAAGTTTTAACCATTCAAACCTATATTATTTATTTATTGGGGGGCGCGCGTAAATGTTAGTTACTTTTATTCTCGGACTCCTTTTAAAGTGGTTATAAAGCCTCAAGGTTTATCGCCTTAATGCAATATATGCATTAAAGTGAAAAAATCTTTCATGCTGCAGCTACCGCTCCACCTGAGCCCAATCCAATCAAATCCAATGATTTGCACGAGCGCAGCCGCTGTCTCCTTCTCATTTTGACAGATTGATAGCAGCAGGAGCCATTGGTTTCTGCTGCTGCCAAGCAAACCCAGTGACCCTGGAGCAGGGGATGGGGCAGGAGCGAGCCTGCAAGGTTGCACCTGATAAAAAGGAGGGGCCAGGAGTGCCGGTGGGGCACCCCAAACGAAGGGGATCGGGGGTTGCTCTGCAAAATGATTGCACAGAGCAAGTAAGCATAGGCATGTTTGTTTTTATTTAAAAGTGGGGAGCAGCAAGAATAGATGGCTATACTGCGTTAACACCCCCCCACACACACAATGTTGTAATGTGGCAAATGGCAGTAACGCCACTGAATGTGATCCATTCAGATGAAGTCGTTCACACTGAAAAAATGGGGGGGGGGGGGGGGGGGGGTGGAGGTGTTTTTGTGTGGGTTGTTGTGTTTTTTTTTTTTTTGTTTTTTTTTTTTCCCTTCATCAATGATATGAGTTAAAAGCTTAAAGTAGAATGATAAGCAAATCATCTTCTCCTCTTTGCTTTGGATAGAGTAAGGGTGGACTATAACACCTGATTTATTTATTTATTGCCATCTGTGCCTCATTGAGGAGATTTACTTTTACTTCCGTTCCCATAGCCAGACAGGAAGTGAGTGGACATCCCTGCAAATTAGAGCAATCTCTTGGGACCCCCCAAGCCATCAGAACTAGTGTCCCCATGTCACATGTCATCAGTGTCACTGTCCTGGTGCTCCAGGACCTTCAAAAGTAGTCAACAAGTTAGATGTGCAATTTTATGCTCCTAGAATACGTGATGGCGCTCCCTGCATGTTGGGCCTCTAAGTGGCCAGGGTGTGAAAGTCTCACACATGTATCGTAATACTCAGGAGGGGTAGCAGAATGTATTTTGGGGTGTCATTTGTGGTATACACATGCCACTGTCGGTTAACATCACAGAGCTAGTCCAAGCTATGCAAGGATCCCAATTCTAGGGTTGGGATCCACCCAGATGCCAGACTGGAAGCTGGCTCAGCCTCTCAACGTGCCTCTTAGAGTCTCAGCCAGACATGCCCATTCCATCCACAGCCTGGCACGCCTGTGAGTGCTGGAAGGGTAGAGCAGAAAGCAGCGATTTACAGTCACTGCTCTTTGCTCAGTGGAGGAGGAGAACCGAGTGGTCATGTGTTGCTAGGGTTTCACTCTTGCAGCAAGCAGGGGACAGATGCCAGATCGATGCCACAGCCATATAGGCGCATATGTCTGTTTATTTCCTACACTTCTCCTTTAATGCAGGGAATGCATGGTGTTAAAAAAAACAGTTTAGGTTTTAGAACCTGGTCTGTTTTTCCCATGCAGCACCACCCATTAGGCCAAAACAATTTGGTACCTTTATTGGTATGAAAAAAAATTAATTAATTTGGGTACAGTATTACATGACTGAGTAATTGTCATTCAACGTGTGAAAGCTGAAAATTGGTGTGGTCACAAGGGATGTTTAAGTGCCCAGTAGGCAAGTGGTTAAGCTGGCCACACATGGATTGTATCTTATCCAGTTCAGCAGGGACCGACCAAATTGCATTCCGTGTATGGGCAGGGTGGTTGTTCAGAAGTCTGCTTCTGTACAACCGCCCTGTTGGGAAATTTCCAGTCGATCAGCACTGCAGGTTATGGCAATGCTAGCAGACAATCCTACGTGAAATATATGCGCCTAAAGCACTCACATTTGCATGCATACAATCTCTATTCATCCCCCACCGTCAAATACATTAATATGCACTGCCAGTGGTGCTGATAGACTTGTGTACAACCAGCCTGTTGGAAAATCCTCTATCAACTAGCCTGCCCATATATGGAGTAAAATTCAGCTAGTTTCTGCGGAACTGTGTGACTTTCAATCCATGTATGGCTGGCTTTAGTGGTTGTGCCTACAGTGCAGTCAGAACCCTTTTACTGATTGACATTCCATTAGAGGATCAGGCTGTTCTGTTTTCAGTGACTTATGGGTCTGGGGTTCACACACTGCCCATAGACAATTTTAAGTGTCTCTATCCTCTCTCAAATTTTGGTGTTTTACCCAAAAGTGATGTCGGTGTTTGGGACATGCTGGAAACTTGGATCAGTGGATATTTTCTTTTCTTGACTCTGGGAGATCTCTATGCTTGAGTGCCTTGTCCTGCATGCCTGCTATGGCCACTTATATGGGTTTTCACCTTGTTCTAGGTGGTTATTTTATTTGTATTTGCGGAAGACAACAGTAAGGTGCTGAAACATTCTAAGATGGATGGCACCAGTCTTAATTGTGACCAGACCAAAGATCTACATTATAAGAAGCCAGTGGCTGATACCGTCAACCCAGGCTCCACCTAAAACTAAATATCACCTGTTGATGGACTAAATTGTTTATCGTGCTGTAATGAGATTTGTTTTGTTTATGGCCACAATTTGCTTTAATTTTTGTGTTTGTTTTTCTAGTTCCCATACTGCGATGGTGCCCACACAAAACACAACGAGGAGACCGGTGACAACGTGGGTCCTTTAATCATTAAGAAGAAGGAATCTTAAGTGTTGGGTTCAGTCTTTAGATACCGATGATATAATGATCCCCAGCAAGAAGGCAGAGGATTATTGTATACAAGGACCATCGTCTGTGTCTGTCTGCCTTACTTGTATATGCCTGCAGTGGTGTGGAGGGTTTTGTATTTCTGTGTTTTGACTTGGAATCAGAGACTTCATATCCACTGTATGAATTGCCACTGTGTAGCCTCTATGGTTCCTTGTTCTTCAATCTGTGGTATACTGACATTGGAATGTAAAATGCATAGGCATTAAATTAAATACAAAAGTGTACTCAAATGATCTGTACCAAGTCTTTAATTGTATGTATGAATTGGAGCTGCACGATTAATCGTCAAGATGCGTTATCGCAATTTTTTTTTTTTTTTTTTCTTTTTTCTTCCCATTTTGTGATCTTGACCAAAGTATTTCATGATTCTGTCTATGCAAAGAATTCTCTGCTCTTCTGAAGCCACAGCTGTCAAAAGAAGGAAAGAAAAAAATTGGAGTCTGCCAAGAATCGCAACATTCTTTAGCAGTGGAACTTGAGTATAAACATTGCAACAATTTGTCAAAGCAATAGACTTTGTTTGTAAATGAGGAAAGTTTAACCACTTAAACCAGGGGTGTCCAAACTTTTTTCATAGAGGGCCAGATTTGATGAAGTGAACCTGCTCGAGGGCCGACCATTTTGTCTGACATTCTTTAAACCATTAAAATTCGGTCTAAGTGTGCTCATCTGAGCACTAATACACAGCCCAACAAGAATTCTCTTGCCTTTTTGCTGTGTGTGTGTGTGGTGAACAGATGAGCTTGGGTGTGTTATTTGGATATACTGTATTTAATCGGCTTATACCACACACCTTAACTTTAAAAAGGAAGTCTCAGGAAAAAACTAAAAATAAAAATCTTACATTTTAAATAGACATGTGAAGCAAAATAAGGGACAGTGCCCATCTGCAGCCCCCAGCGTATTGCCATGAATGCAGCCCCCAGCGTATTGCCATGAATGCAGCCCCCAGCGTATTGCCATGAATGCAGCCCCCAGCGTATTGCCATGAATGCAGCCCCCAGCGTATTGCCATGAATGCAGCCCCCAGCGTATTGCCATGAATGCAGCCCCCAGCGTATTGCCATGAATGCAGCCCCCAGCGTATTGCCATGAATGCAGCCCCCAGCGTATTGCCATGAATGCAGCCCCCAGCGTATTGCCATGAATGCAGCCCCCAGCGTATTGCCATGAATGCAGCCCCCAGCGTATTGCCATGAATGCAGCCCCCAGCGTATTGCCATCAGTGCAGCCTGATTCACGTTCTGCAGCCTTGGAGGAGACGGGGAGGGGGGCGGGATCAGCGCCGACAGACATACAGGAGAAACTCCTGTTTCTATCGACGGCCTCTTTAATTGAAAGTCCCGCCTCCTGTGATGGACAAAACGGTTGTCCAATGGCAGTGGAGGACGGGACTTCCTTTTACACAGGACGCTGTCCTGTATCCACGGCACTCGTCCCGCCCCCTCCATGGCAGCCAGCATATCTATCTTTTGTGGCCCTCGGCGAACGGGGATTCGTTAGGGGCCACAAAAGATATATATGTGAACATGACCAGACGGGCCAACCGGAATGCAGGCCGCGATTGGGCCGGACTTTGGACATGCCTGACTTAAACGCTAAACCTTTAACTGACATTTGTTGGACTAAAGTTAAAAATCTTTTTCTAGCAAAAAATAAAAAGTATATCTATATCATATCTATATCAATATATAATCTCTCCCTAAAGAATAAAATGTTGGTTGTTGCAATATTTTATGTCACACTGTATTTGCACAGCAGTCTTTCAAATTTTTTGTGGGGGGGGGAAAAAAGACTTTAACCAGTTCCCGACCGGCGTACGTCGGCAGAATGGCACGGGCAGGCAAATAGGCGTACCTGTACATCCCTTTCAAATTTGCCACCCTGCCATCGTGAGCGTGCTGCCGCCGGCGTGCTCGCATGCCGGTCAGGACCCCCGTGAGTCCGGTCACGGGTCCCGCGGACTCAATCGCCGTGGGCATACCCGCGATCCTCTCATGGGGCGGCTAACTAGTGACGCTGATCTCTGCTCCATGTGATTGGAGCAGAGATCAGTGTTCACTAAATGAAAGCTTAACCCCTACACTGCCACCCACTGGTTAACCCCTTCACTGCCAGTGTCATTGACCCAGGAATCACTGCATAATGTTGCAGTAGCAATAAAAATCGCTGATCGCCGCCATTACTAGTAAAAACATTTTTTATACAAATGCCATAAAACTATCCCCTATTTTGTAAACGCTATAACATTTGCGCAAACAAATCGCTTATTGCGATTTTTTTTTTTTTTTTTTTTTTTTTTTTTTTTTTTTCCAAAAATATGTAGAAGAATATGTATTGGCCTAAACTGAGATAATACTTTTTTTTTTTTTTTTTTTTTTTTGGGGGGGGGATATTTATTATAACAAAAAGCAAAAAATGGTGTTTATTTTGAAAAATAAATAAAAAGACGCTTTATTTTTGTTTATAGCACAAAAAATAAAAAAACTGCAGGGTGATCAAATACCACCAAAAGAGAGGACGTCCAATTTTGTTTGGGAGCCCCGTCGCATGACCGTGCAATTGTCAGTTAAAGCGACACAGTGCCGAATCGCAGAAAGTGGTCTGGTCTGGTCTTGACCAGCAAAATGGTCTGGGGCTGAAGTGTTTAATAAATGGGGAGGGGGGGAACCTGTAATTTACTGGTTTAGGTGTGTGTGTGTGTGTATATATATATATATATATATATATATATTAACCACTTGCCGACCGCCTCACGCCGATGTACGTCGGCAGAATGGCACGGGCAGGCATAAGCACGTACATGTACGTGCTTTGCCTCCCGCGGGTCGGGGGCCCGATCGGGCCCCCGCCCGGTGCCTGCGGCGGTCGGTTTTCGTTCGGGAGCGATCCCGGACGAGGGGACGGCCATTCATTCATGGCCACCCCCTCGCGATCGCTCCCGACGAATGGAAATCCCCGGTGACATCACTTCCTCTCCTGTAATGTAAACACAGGAGAGGAAGTGATGTATTCTCTCCTCCGTGTCGGTATTTTTCGTTCCGACACGGAGGAGAGCGGATCAGTGAGTTGCACCAACACATCCCACACACATGCCAGGCACACTCACACCCCCCCTTTACCCCCCGATCACCCCCCCAATTACCCCTGCCCCCCAGTCACAGTGACACCAATGTCATTTTTTTTTTTTTTTTTTTTTTTTTTTGCATTGGTGTCATTTGTGACTGTAATAACTGTTAGGGCAGTTAGGGTTAGCCCCCTTTAGTTCTAATGTACCCCCCTAACCCCCCCAATAAAGGTTTAACCCCGTGATCACCCCCCGTCGCCAGTGTCACTAAGGCTGGGTTCACATTGCAGCGGTTTATGAGAACGAATGTGATTCGCACCGCACTGCAGTGCAAATCACATCCGATCTCTGTGCGATTCGAGTTCAGCCATTCGCCGCACCCGCCGCACCCGCCACACCCGCCGCACCCGCCGCAAATTCGCACGGGACCCTTTTTTTGGCCCGCAGCAGAATCGGATCGCATGGGTGTTCACACCATGCGATCCGAGTTTGCAGATCGCACTGCGATATGCGAACTGATCTGGGGGTGTCAGTAACATTTCACTGACACTCCCAGCAGTTCGCATAGGGCAGTGTGAACTGCCGCCGGGAGGCATGCGATGCGGGAACCCGCCGCGGATTCGCGGCGTTTCCGCATCGCTCCAGTGTGAACCCAGCCTAATAAGCGATCATTTTTCTGATCGCCGTATTAGTGTCACAGGTGACGCTAGTTAGGCAGGTAGGTATTTAGGTTCGCCGCAGCTTTTTATAGCGCTAGGGACCCCCATATACTACCGCATAAAGCCCCCTGATTGCCCCCTAGTTAACCCTTTCACCAGTGATCACCATATAACTGTTACAGGTGACGCTGGTTGGTTAGTTATTTTTTTATAGTTTCAGGGCACCCGCCATTTATTACCTAATAAAGGTTTAACCCCCTGATCACCCGGCAGGTGTCATTTGTGACTAATAACTGTTAGGGCAGTTAGGGTTAGCCCCCTTTAGTTCTAAGGTACCCCCCTAACCCCCCCAATAAAGGTTTAACCCCGTGATCACCCCCCGTCGCCAGTGTCACTAAGGCTGGGTTCACATTGCAGCGGTTTATGAGAACGGATGTGATTCGCACCGCACTGCAGTGCAAATCACATCCGATCTCTGTGCGATTCGAGTTCAGCTATACAGATAGTATGGCTGAATTCGTGTCGCACCCGCCGCACCCGCCGCAAACTCGCACGGGACCCTTTTTTTGGTCCGCAGCAGAATCGGATCGCATGGGTGTTCACACCATGCGATCCAAGTTTGCAGATCGCACTGCGATATGCGAACTGATCTGGGGGTGTCATTAACATTTCACTGACACTCCCAGCAGTTCGCATAGGGCAGTGTGAACTGCCGCCGGGAGGCATGCGATGCGGGAACCCGCCGCGCATTCGTGGCGTTCCCGCATCGCTCCAGTGTGAACCCAGCCTAATAAGCGATCGTTTTTCTGATCGCTGTATTAGTGTCACAGGTGACGCTAGTTAGGCAGGTAGGTATTTAGGTTCGCCGCAGCTTTTTATAGCGCCAGGGACCCCCATATACTACCGCATAAAGCCCCCTGATTGCCCCCTAGTTAACCCTTTCACCAGTGATCACCATATAACTGTTACAGGTGACGCTGGTTGGTTAGTTATTTTTTTATAGTTTCAGGGCACCCGCCATTTATTACCTAGTCTCACTAGTGTACCCCTAAATTTAGGGGTGTCTACTTTCTAAAATGGGGTCATTTGGGGGGGGGGGTTTGTGCCATCTTGGCATTTTATGGCCTTCAAAACTGTAACGCCCTTAGAAAGCCTGAAGGCGGTGCTTGGTTTTTGGGGCCCCGTACGCGGCTAGGCTCCCAAAAAGTCCCACATATGTGGTATCCCCGTACTCAGGAGAAGCAGCAGAATTTATTTTGGGGTGTCATTTCACATATGCCCATGGCATGCGTGAGCAATATATCATTTAGTGACAACTTTGTGAAAAAAAAAAAAAGTTTGTAATTTTCCCGCAACTTGTGGCAAAATATAAAATATTCCATGGACTCAACATGCCTCTCAGCAAATAGCTTGGGGTGTCTACTTTCTAAAATGGGGTCATTTGTGGGGGTTTTGTGCCATCTTGGCATTTTATGGCCTTCAAAACTGTAATAGGTAGTGAGAAGTGAACTCAAAAAATTACGCCCTTAGAAAGCCTGAAGGCGGTGCTTGGTTTTCGGGGCCCCGTACGCGGCTAGGCTCCCAAAAAGTCCCACATATGTGGTATCCCCGTACTCAGGAGAAGCAGCAGAATTTATTTTGGGGTGTCATTTCACATATGCCCATGGCATGCATGAGCAATATATCATTTAGTGACAACTTTGTGAAAAAAAAAAAAAAAGTTTGTAATTTTCCCGCAACTTGTGGCAAAATATAAAATATTCCATGGACTCAACATGCCTCTCAGCAAATAGCTTGGGGTGTCTACTTTCTAAAATGGGGTCATTTGTGGGGGTTTTGTGCCATCTTGGCATTTTATGGCCTTCAAAACTGTAATAGGTAGTGAGGCGTGAAATCAAAAATTTACGCCCTTAGAAAGCCTGAAGGCGGTGCTTGGTTTTCGGGGCCCTGTACGCGGCTAGGCTCCCAAAAAGTCCCACATATGTGGTATCCCCGTACTCAGGAGAAGCAGCAGAATTTATTTTGGGGTGTCATTTCACATACGCCCATAGCATGTGTGAGCAATATATCATTTAGTGACAACTTTGTGTAAAAAAAAAAAAAAAATTTTTTTTTTGTCATTATTCAATCGCTTGAGGCAAAAAAATAAAATATTCAATGGGCTCAACATGCCTCTTATCAATTTCCTTAGGGGGTCTACTTTCCAAAATGGGGTCATTTGGGGGGGTTTTGTACTGCCCTGTCATTTTAGCACCTCAAGAAATGAGATAGACAGTCGTAAACTAAAAGCTGCGTAAATTCCAGAAAACGTACCTTAGTTTGTAGATGTGACAACTTTTGCGCAAACCAATAAATATACAATTATTGACTTTTTTTTTACCAAAGACATGTGGCTGAATACATTTTGGCCTAAATGTATGACTAAAATTGAGTTTATTGGATTTTTCTAATAACAAAAAGTAGAAAATATCATTTTTTTTCAAAATTTGCGGTCTTTTTACGTTTATATCGCAAAAAATAAAAATCGCAGAGGCAATCAAATACCATCAAAAGAAAGCTCTATTTGTGGGAAGAAAAGGACGCAAATTTTGTTTGGGTACAACATTGCATGACCGCGCAATTACCAGTTAAAGCAGCGCAGTGCCAAAGTGTAAAAAGACCTCTGGTCATTTACCAGCAAAATGGTCCGGTCTGAAAGTGGTTAAAAGATTTTACATTTTACATCGTGAGAGAATCATGATCCTTTTTATTCTAAGCAAAGAAAAATCGTGATTCTCATTTTGTCCAGAATCGTGCAACTCTAGTATAAATCCAAATGGTTTTGGCCTAATGGGTGGTGCTGCATGGGAAAAACAGACCAGGTTCTAAAACCCAAACTGCATTTTTAACACCATGCATTCCCTGCATTAAAGGAGAAGTGTAGGAAATAAATAAAACATACATACGTGCCTATATGGCTGTGGCATTGATCTGGCATCTGTCCCCTGCTTGCTGTAAGAGTGAAACCTGAGCATCACATGACCACTCAGTTCTCCTCCTCCACTGAGCAAAGAGCAGTGACTGTAAATCGCTGCTTTCTGCTCTACCCTTCCAGCACTCAGGCGTGCCAGGCTGTGGATGGAACGGGTATGTCTGGTGAAGCTAAGCGGCACATTGAGAGGCTGAGCCAGCTTCCAGTCTGGCATCTGGGTGGATCTCAACCCTAAAATCGGGATCCTTGCAGAGCTTGGACTAGCTCTGTGATGTTAACCGACAGTGGGCAGAAAGTGTGTTCCTGGGACCCAGAAGAGTATGACCAATAGAGCTTTGGCCATAATTCTCTGTACTTGGCTCCCATGGCAACTCCCTTTTTTAATCTGTAGGAAATAATCATTCTGATGCCAAAAATAAGTGTTTTGCTTGATAGGATGAAGCCAGGTTTACTCTGAATACCAATCTACTAAGCTAAATTGTACTTTTCAAAGTGAGCAGTTATCAGTTTATTTTTTTTTCTTTCAGTAAATAAACTGTTACACTCAGATTACTTTACTTATTTGCATATTCAGATTGTGAGATGTGCGGACAGTTTTTATATAGCTAAAAATCCTCTGAAGCTTTCTACAGCATTCTGAATAAAATCCCAGGTATTTAACCACTTTTCTACTGGGATAATTACATTTTTCGCACACATGATGATAAATCTTCGCTTTTTGTTACAAATTGCTTTTTAAATCTGCAAATGCATTTTCTGAAAGTACAGGCCCTGGACCATGAATTAATTAATGCTCACTCCAATAATTGCAGTGATGGCACACTTGTGGCACAATTTGTTTAGGTACATGTGTGTGCCTTATGCTACAGGTTTACATTGGTGTGTGAATTGGAGCCATTTTTATATATTTTTCTTTTTAACACTTTTTAACTTTATTGATATCACAATGTTATGCCATTGTCGGGTAAGACCTCCATTGGTGGATTCACTAAATGAAATAGACTGGGCAGTTGCATTCGTTTTCCCCAAAGTTTAGTAAATGTGGTAATGTCCATCATCCAATCATGTGCAAGCAAAATGATGCGTGTGTGTTGTGTCTGGGGCTGCTTTACTGGATTTGAGAATGACCCAAACTAAAGTGTGATGTTTCACTTCCATCATCCAATCATGTGAAAACCTTTTTTCTTTTTTTTTTTTTCTCTGCGTGATTGAATAATTAAAGTGAATATACCACAATTTACTGTGATTATCCTCAAGTCATTTTAGTAAATCAGCCTTTCTGTCTGTTGTGATGCATGGGGAAATAAAACACAAAGGTGTGAATAGTCTTTCTGTGTACATGGTGTTAATAGCAACCTGGTCACAGCAAGTGTGTGATATAGATTTTTTTTTATATATATATATATACACACACACACACACACACCCACACCTGTACAGTGCAATCTGCAAGAGCTCCCTGGTGGAAGCCCATACTGAATAGTCATGAGTGCACCGCCCACCTAGTAACCTACATACATTGAAAAGATTTTAGCAAGTTTTTATTACAAATCCCAACCTGTTTCTGTTCTGTAGGGCTGAAGCTATGTGGATCATTATTCGTATCTCATTTGCAGTGCTAAAATTGTAAGCAATTAATTGCTAAATAGGTGAACCAAATCACAGGGTTGTGTGAGCTACACAAGCAGCATGAGGTAGAGTTCAGTTACAAATGTGTGATTTATTGCTGCCATGCTACTTCTCACGCTTAAAATAGAACGCTGTGTCGTAATTTGTCTTTAATTAGTTAAAGCAGAAGTAAACCCATCCACAAAACCATTTCATTTACAGCACGTGCTGTAAATGTAACACTCCCATTGGTTGTGTTCTCAAACAAACTGTCAAATAATCCAATGGTTGGTGTCATAGCTGATCACATGTGTGGCATCACAGCAGTTGTAGATTAAACCGAGGCAAAGATGGCAGCTTCCTTGGCTGAAAACGATAGGAGGGGTTACTTCCACTTTAATTTGGGCCGAGCTAGCCCAAATGAACTATATAAAGCCAAATAAAACATAGAATTGGAGGGGGGGTGGAGCTGGCGCACAGAATGTGAGGAGGGCAGTGACAGAGCTCTCTCTGCAGATTCCTGATCCTATGAGCAAAATGCTCAAATTTTAACCCGGACTGCTGGGGCATGAGTGCAGGGTCCATAGGGGCACCTCCAGGGATGGTGAAATATGGGCCACCCTGGCCAAAAATGCCAGGAGAGCGGCTCGCCCACTTTGCATTGGGCTCTCAAGATGGCGTTGGAGGAGGAATGGCTGCCGCAGAGGCAAGTTGAGCTGTTCAAACAGCATCCAGTACCCCGGATTGGTCCCAGAGCACAGAGGGAACGCCTAACACACAGGGGAAGATACTTAGACAGGATGGACAGCCATACACACAGAGCTGACAGGGAGCTGGAGGAAGATGAGGAGCCATCCCTCACACAACTCATGCTGGCCATACAGGGCTGCCAAAACAAGTTGATTGATCATTTTGATGAATTAAAAGTATAATTTTCCTTTATGAAGCATGATATGCAAAAGCTCAGGGAAAAGGCACAGGCTACAGATCACCGTATTGCTTCTCTGGAGGACACTGTCAGACCTATAAGCACGGATGTTCAGGTAGTTAAAAAGACCCTCTCTGGGCACACTATAAAGATGGCTGACATGGAGGACCGCATGAGAGGAAAAATAAGGCTGGTGGTGTTCCCTAAGGGAGTGGAGGGGACCCATCCTGAGGAGTGGATAAAAGTACACATGGCCCCAGGTACTTTTACTAGTATGTTTGCCATAGAAAGGGCGCATTGAGTCCTGGGTCGAGCACCACCGAAGGGAGCAATTCCCAGACCTATGATTGCAAAGATCCTACACTTCAGGGACTGAGAAAATATTCTGAAAGGGGCCAGGAATGGGCCTGAATTAAAGTTCAATAACTACCGAATATCTATTTATCCTGACTTCTCTGTCACCACTCAAAAACAAAGGGCTTCATTTCCCCAAATAAAGAAAGGACTCAAAGAATTGAGTGTGATTTATAGTATGCTGTACCCAGCAAAACTGCATATTGCGTACAATGGAAAGGTATATTTCTTCCCTACCCCCACTGAGGTCTCTGGATGGTTGGATGCTAGCGGAAGTCCGAGAGAGGGGATCTCCCCTTGCCTCTCCTAGCAGCTCTCTACACTTACAGCAGGGACTCTGGAAGATTACTGTGGGAGCTGGGTGAGGATTGAATGATGTACTGGTTGTTTTTTTTTTTTTTTTTACCACCCCTTCCCTCCTTGCTCCTTTTCTCCTACTGGCAAGATACCCTGCTTGGAGCTCTGCCATGATGCCTTATCTCCCTGGCAGTCCAGGGGGGTGACTATGCTGCTCAGATGCTGTAGTTATATATATTTTTTTCTCTATCTGCTCAGAGTATCCTACTACCTGGTAGGAATCTGCGGACTGTTCTGTTCACTGTAAAAATATATATAAATATAAAGTGCAAATCTCTAAAATAAATAAATCCTACATATAAATGAATAGTCCATAAAATAAAGAAATAAAACATGAAAAACTCTTCTTGTGACCAGTGTATCCACACAATCGTCCTCAAAAGGAGTGCACACCACAACCAGTAAAAATGCGCGCTCACCTCCCAGATGAGTCAAAACTCATATGTGGATCTCTCCACAAGTTTTTTGCTCTCAATTCCTCTTCCCAATCAATGGTGGGTAATCCAGACCTGTACACACGGTCGGACATTCCGTCTTGCATACACACGGTCGCACAAAGTTGTCGGAAAATCCGATCATTCAGAACAAGGTGACGTACAACACGTACGATGAGACTATAAAGAGGCCAGTAGCCAATTGCTTTCATCTTGTAGTTTATTCTGAGCATGCGTGGCACTTTGTGTGTCGGAATTGTCATCACACGGTCGGAATTTAAATGATCAGATTTTTTTTTTTTTTAGGTTTGAGATCCAGATCTCAAACTTTGAGTGTCGGAAATTCCGACGGAAAAAGTTAGATGGACCCCACACACGATCGGAATTTCAGACAACACAGTCCGATCGTACATTTTCCATCAGAAAGTCCGACCGTGTGTACAGGGCATAAGTATAGAGACCATAATGTTCTCCGTATACAAATTTATTCAAAACCCCCAAACAGACAAGTTGCACTTACAAGATAAAAACTTTTAAAATCACATATAAACCTCCAGAGTAGCACCGTTGTATCCACATGACCAGTGCTTGGCTGGACGTCACTATCAGCACTTCCATTCTAGACACGTATCATCCAATCACAAGTCTTCCTCAGTGATTTGATGATACGCGTCTAGAAGGGAAGTGCTGATAGTGACGTCCAGCCAAGCACTGTTCATGTGGATACAACAGCCTTACTCTAGAGGTTTATATGTCATTTTAAACGCTTTTACCTTGTAAGTGCAACTTGTCTGTTTGGGGGTTTTAAATAAATTTGTATAAGGAGAACACTATGGTCTCTATACTTATTATTTACATGTCCCGAACTCATGGAATCTTGAGCCAAGCTGGGAGGTAATTTGTTTCTTTGGATGTTAATGAGCTGAGTTACCATTAAGAAAAGAGCCATCTGGATTACCCACCATTAATTGGGAAGAGGAAGTGAGAGCAAAGAGCTTTTGGGAAGATCCACATATGAGTTTTGATTCATCTGGGAGGTGAGCACGCATTTTTACTGGTGATGGTGTGCACTCCTTTTGAGGACGAACAATCATTGATTGTTTCATCTTATAATTTGTTCTGTTTACTGCAAAAAGAAAAGGGAAACAGAGAGAGGGAAGAAAAGAGACTTTTTTTGGCCTGTTTTTTGTTTTTCGTTTTACATCCGTTATAACTTTTCTTGGAGCTCGCTCACGGTTCTGGGGCTTGTGAGACTATTTTGAGTCTCACATCCGTTTACCGATTTTTGGGTACAAGTTATAGGAATGAAGTACCTGGCAAGTTGGAGCTGGGTGGGGGGTGGTAGACATGGGTGGGTTTGTGTCTGGTAGGGACAATTTTCTCTATATTCGATGTGTGCTCTCGTTGTCAAGTGTGTGTGTAAGATATATTCTCTCCTCTTTGATCGCTGCTGCCCTATTGATGAGGGGGGGTATCTCCTTGCAAATAAGCATAATGGCAGTGAATCTTACAGTGGTGTCCTGGAACGTTTGGGGTCTTAATTCTAAATTTAAGTGTTCCTTGGTATTCGATTACATCAAAAAATATAAACCGCATCTGATTCTTTTGCAAGAGACTCACCTGCAGGGCTTGAGGGCTCTATCTCTGAAAAGGGCACATGTTGCTGGGGCATATTATGCTAGTTATTCATCTTATGCTAGGGGAGTCTCTACTCTGCTTGCAAAATCTATGCCAATTTGCATACATGTGATTTAAAACTGATGTGAAGGGTAGATATGTTGTACGAGTGGTAAAAGTTCACAATAGGTTCATGACTTTTGTGAATTTATATTTACCACCTACCTTTTCCTTATCTCACTTAGATGATATGCTACAGGCTGCCTATGAGATAGCGGAGGGGAGAATTTTTATTTTGGGAGACCTAAATGCGGTGGTGGATTGGGCCATGGTTAGGCTGGGTGCACCATCTGGGGCTCTAGCCCCCCTTGCGGGCTGGCTGTCTGCAAATGGATTCTCTGATGTGTGGCACTTTAAACCCCCAGATGCCAGGGAATATTCATGTTATTCTGAAACGCATAAGACGCTATCCAGAATAGACTCCATCCTAGTGAGACAGAAGGCCTGAAAATAGTCAGGGAGGTATACCTAGAGTACACTCTGACCATTCCCCTATGTTGTTGGATATTACTTTGGGGCCAAAACAGGGGATCTGTCTTTGGCGGATAGAAGCAAGTGGGTTGCAGGAAGAATATGTGAAGATTAAGTGTAATAAAGCTATTCAGCTTTTCTGGTCTGAAAACCAGAATACTGGATCCGACCTCTTCCAGTGGGAGGCATTTAAAGCCACTCTAAGAGTGGTATTTATAGCAGAGGTGAGCAGGTTTCAAAAGCAGTTGGCATCCTCGATACAGGACGGGGAACAGGAGGTGTCCCTAGCAGAGGCAGATTACGTTAGGGGACCGACTGAGGACGGTTTGAGGAACCTATGAGACAGAACTAGAGCCTACAGGGATGCACTGACAGACCAGACTACCAAGCTCAGGCTTGCACAGCGTATATGCATTTTTGAGTTTGGCGACAAAAAAATAGCACTTCTAGCGTACTTAGCAAAACCAGAATATGTACCAGTATACATTATGAGTGTATATGACCAACATAGAGATGAGGTATGTGACATCCTACAGGCCTTCACCCATTTTTACAAAGAACTTTATAAGTCATGTGCTCCTCGGGGGGGTAATATACTGGCAAATTATTTAGGTGATATTGACTTACCTGTATTGACAAGCAAAGACAGTAATATCCTGGAAGCAGACATTACAGTGGAGGAAGCAATTTCTTCCTTGTCTCCTCGGAAATCTCCGGGCCTTGATGGGATTCCTTCGGACTGGTATCGCACATTTGGGAGTAAGTTGGCACCTCGTCTCTTCTGGGTGTTCCCTGGGGCCAGACAAGCGGGCAGATTACCACCCTCTATGAGAGAGGCCCTGGTGGTTCTGATTCATAAAGGGGGAAAAGGATCCAAGGGAATGTGAGTCCTACAGTCCAATATCGCTAATGAACGTTGACACAAAAATCCTAGCAAAAATTATAGCGGTGAGATTACAAAGTTATTCTAAAGTTAGTTAGTCCAAATCAGACGGGTTTTTATAAAGGGGAGGTGCGCACAGATGAATATTAGATGACTCTTTGTCACCTACAAACTGTTAATGGCAACTCTGGGATGCGATTAGTGGCCTCCTTGGACACCAAGAAGGCCTTTGATTCGTGCTATTACATGTAGATTAATGGAGGCTTCACCTAATGGAGAGGCGTGACACAGCCTGTGACTGGCAGAAGTCTGCCCACGCCATGTTATTTCCATAAAATAATAGATTTGATTTCAAATATATATTTGAATGCTAATTTAAAACAGTTTATCTATTATTTTTACGCTGTATTCCAAAGGCTGTGTTTTCTCCCTTTGCCTTTCAGGACAGCACCTAGTGCATCTCCACCCACTTTCCAGGAAACACTGCAGACACGACACCTTTTTATAATTGGAAAACCAACTTTATTAAAAAGTATATGCATGGTACATAAATCGGTATAAGCCAGCATGGCCAAAACAGTAGTACATACATAAACACATTGAAATATCTGTGTGACATAAGGCGAAATACCCATCGGGGTGAAAAGGAGAGAGGTGAGGGGGAAAAAAGGGGGAAGGGATAAACATATCAAGTACACATTTCACCATCTGCTCCATACCTTCTCATACTTAAGTGGGCACCCTCTATGTACATAGATCCGCTTTTTATATGGAAGAGTGTTGTTAATCTCTTTTTTCCCAGCACTGGATTGTAGGAGGCAGGGCCTGCATCCAATTGCGAGCCACTACTTTTCTCGCCATGAATAGCATCTCATGTAGAAAGGTACGGAGGGGTTTGTCTGCATCTAAGTCCGGCAGCAGACCAAGCAGGCGCAGTGTCTATGGTAGCAGGAGAGCCCATCTGGTCGCGCAGGAAACAAACAACTTGTATCCAGTATGCTTGTATAGTTGGACAGGACCATATGAGATGATAGAGGGAGCCTGGGGTGTGGTCGCATAGGCGTCACCCTGGGTTGTAAATGGGTTTGTAATGCGCTATCCTCTGAGGAGCAGTGGCGGCTGGTGACGTTTTAGGATGGGGGGTGCAAGACCCCGCCCCCTTCAGATTTGGCCCCTCCCACTTTTCACAAGAAACACTCCTTATCGAATCAACATCATATACCAGGCTGCACATTATACACTGGGCTCTGCACATCATATACCAGGCTGCACATTATACACAGGGCTCTAGTAAAGCAGATGAATCATGCCTATCTTGTGTATAACCACATCAGGCACCTTTTCTGCAACCTGTAAATCGCACATATTTGCATTCTGCTTTCTGTAAATTGCACATATCTGCATTCTGCAACCTGTAAATTTCACATATCTGCATTCTCTAAATCGCACATAACTGCATTTTGCAAACTGTAAATGGCACATAACTGCATACAGCAGCCTGTAAATTGCACATATATGCATTCTGTAAGTCGCACATATCTGCATTCTGTAAATTGCACATATCTGCATTCTGTAAATCTCACATATCTGCATTCTGTAAATCGCACATATCTACATTCTTTAAATCGCATTCTGTAAATTGCACATATCTGCATTCTGTAAATCGCACATATCTACAACCTGTAAATCTACCATATCTGCATTCTGTAAATCGCACATGTCTGCATTCTGTAAATAGCACATATCTACAACCTGTAAATCGCACATATCTACAATCTGTAAATCGCATTTTGTAAATCGCACATATCTACAATCTGTAAATCGCATTCTGTAAATCGCACATATCTGCATTCTGCAAACTGTAAATTGCACATAACTGCATGCAGCAGCCTGTAAATTGCACATATCTGCATTCTGCAACCTGTAAATTGCACATATTTGCATTCTGCATATCGCACATATCTGCATTCTGTAAATCGCACATATCTGCATTCTGTAAATCGCATTCTGTATATCGCACATATCTGCATTCTGTAAATAGCACATATCTACAACCTGTAAATCGCACATATCGACAACCTGTAAATCACACATATCTGCATTCTGTAAATCGCACATATCTACAACCTGTAAATCACACATATCTGCATTCTGTAAATCGCATTCTGCAAATCGCACATATCTGCATTCTGCAAATCGCACATATCTGCAACCTGCAAATTGCACATATCTACAACCTGTAAATCGCACATATCTAAAACCTGTAAATCGCACATATCTGCATTCTGTAAATCGCACATATCTACAACCTGTAAATCACACATATCTGCATTCTGTAAATCGCATTCTGCAAATCGCACATATCTGCATTCTGCAAATCGCACATATCTGCAACCTGTAAATCGCACATATCTACAACCTGTAAATCACACATATCTGCATTCTGTAAATCGCACATATCTACAACCTGTAAATCACACATATCTGCATTCTGTAAATCGCATTCTGCAAATCACACATATCTGCATTCTGCAAATCGCACATATCTGCAACCTGCAAATTGCACATATCTACAACCTGTAAATCGCACATATCTAAAACCTGTAAATCGCACATATCTGCATTCTGTAAATCGCACATATCTACAACCTGTAAATCACACATATCTGCATTCTGTAAATCGCATTCTGCAAATCGCACATATCTGCATTCTGCAAATCGCACATATCTGCAACCTGCAAATTGCACATATCTACAACCTGTAAATCGCACATATCTAAAACCTGTAAATCACACATATCTGCATTCTGTAAATCGCACATATCTACAACCTGTAAATCTCACATATCTGCATTCTATAAATCGCACATATCTGCATTCTGTAAATCACACATATCTACAACCTGTAAATCGCACATATCTGCATTGTGTAAATCGCACATATCTGCATTCTGTAAATCGCACATATCTACAACCTGCAAATTGCACATATCTACAACCTGTAAATAGCACATATCTGCATTCTGTAAATCGCATTCTGTAAATAGCACATATCTGCATTCTGCAAATCGCACATATCTACAACCTGCAAATTGCACATATCTACAACCTGCAAATCGCATATATCTACAACCTGCAAATCGCACATATCTACAACCTGTAAATTGCACATATCTACAACCTGTAAATCGCACATATCTACAACCTGTAAATTGCACATATCTACAACATGCAAATCGCACATATCTACAACCTGTAAATTGCACATATCTACAACCTGTAAATCGCGCATATCTGCATTCTGCAAATTGCACATATCTACAACCTGTAAATCGCACATATCTGCATTCTGCAAATCGCACATATCTACAACCTGTAAATCGCACATATCTACAACCTGTAAATCGCACATATCTACAACCTGTAAATCGCACATATCTGCATTCTGTAAAACGCACATATCTGCATTCTGTAAATCGCACATATCTACAACCTGCAAATTGCACATATCTACAACCTGTGAATCTTTTTGGGGGGAGGGGTGTGCTGCCGACCACCGATTATAACCATTTTTTTTAAATCTTGTTTAGCGGGGGGGAGGGTTATGCTATGCTGCCAAACACCGATAATAAGTTATTATCGGTGGTCGGCAGCATACCCCCCAAACAAGATTTTAAAAAAAAAGAGTTATTGTCGGTGGTCGGCAGCATTAACCCCCCGCCCTCCCGCCCCGCTAAACAAGATTTTAAAAAAAGGGTTATTATCGGTGGTCGGCAGCATACCCTCCCCCCCTTAGACAAGATTTAAAAAAAAAGGGTTATTATTAATAACCCCCTTTTTTTTAAAGCTTCTTTGGGGGGGGTGTATGCTGCCGACCACCGATAATAGCACTTTTTTTTTTAATCTTGTTTAGCAGGGGGATGGGGGGCGGTTGGGGTATGCTGCCGAGTGCCGACCACCAATAGTAACCCTTTTTGATGTGGAGGGGGTACCGGCGGCGGCGCTGAATAAATAATTAAGATTGAAGTTGTAAGCAGTCTTACCTGATCCTCTCAGGCGGGACAGAGAACAGAGCAGTGCCATGTCAACGTCACTTCCTTGAGTGACATCGGAAGCACTGCCCACCGCTCACTCAAAGTGCAAGTCTATGCACTCGCTCGGCCAGTCCATCGCGCCGGAAGCTGTGCCGCGATCGGCTGTGCCTCAGAGTGCTTTTTTTTTGGCCAAATGAAGCGCCTCGTCTGCAATATTGTGATTGCATAGACGTGGCGCTTCCCATATTGCACTGCGCCTGGCGCCAGGAGCCCAGTGCACATAGGGGGAAATTAAAAAAATATATATACTGCTGAGGAGTCAGATACGTCCTATGTATAATATACAACTGTGTGAGGCGGTCTGACAGTTTGGGGGAAACTCTTTTCACATCCTCCAAAATTTCATCCCAATCCTCATTCTTAATTACTCCAACACTCACCTCCCATCTAGTCTTGACAGTATAAGCCAATGCTGTGGTACTAGGAAGGCGGATGGAGTATAGGGTAGAAATTATCTTGGCTGGTTCAGTACTTGTGACTGTGTCTAGTCTGCAATAGAGGGGGCTGTCAGGGATGGTTTGGAACCAGTAAACTGGGTTTGTATAGCGTGGCGGAGTTGTAGGTACTTGAAGAGATGGCAATTGAGGAGGGAAAATGTGTCCTTTAGCGACTGGAATATTTTAAATCCGGTAGGGGTCATGATCTGGTGTATGTACAGGATCCCATGGCGTATCCATGCCACCGGGTCTGGAATGGACCACAGTGTGTGTTGAACCAGAGAGGGGTGTGAGAGTGGACCTGTGTGGTCCCAAGTTTTTGTAGTGCCACCTGACATACCCTTCAGTGGTGTGCCAGCATGTTCGCTTTGTTTTGGGAGGGGCGTCTTGTCAGTGGGCTCTGA
The DNA here is from genome assembly GCF_037356315.1 of Lithobates pipiens. Taxonomy (NCBI): domain Eukaryota; kingdom Metazoa; phylum Chordata; class Amphibia; order Anura; family Ranidae; genus Lithobates; species Lithobates pipiens. The sequence goes on from NW_027507787.1 coordinate 25,925,600, forward strand.
GGACTGACTGAAGTGGGGTATGGGGTGGGTCACCAGGTCGCTCACAGAGTAGTAGTTGGTATCTTGGTAGCTCGTTTTTGTCAAAATGATAGAAATGGGATAGTTGGGAGGCAAGATAAAATCTGGAAGAGCAGCTCCTCCCATTGTCCTTGGGTTCTTCAGGATTCTCCAAGATAAATTGTATCTGCTGTGGCCCCCTATAAATGAATTAAGAATGGATTCAATTATTTTGAAGAATTTTTGTGGTATATACAGGGGGCATGCCCCACCAAATAGAGTATCTTTGGGAGGAGTATCATTTTAACTAAACTAATGCGTCCCATAACACCCACAGGTAATCTGGCCCAAGTCTGTGTCTTGGTCTTGATTAGAGTATACAGAGGTTCAGTGGTACTTGATCAGGGAGACCCTTGGGAGAGTCAGAGGAGGGGACATGGACGGTAGAGGGAAGTGGTCAATCAGAAGGATCTGGGATTTCGACCACTTAATACTCAGACCTGAGTGGCTACTGATACGTTCTATGGCGTGTAGGGCTGCAACGAGAGAGGGACTCGAGTTCCGATCTTTTCTTCCAGGCTCCCTATCTTAAGGCCTCGGATGTTAGTGTCTGCATGAATCATGATGGCCAATGGCTCCACAGCCAATGCGTACAGCATGGGGGAAAGGGGGTAGCCTTGTCGAGTCCCTCTCTCTAGCAGGAATTGGTTGGAGAGCCAGCCATTCATGAACACCTTGGCCCTTGGGGATTGATATAGGAGCTGAACCCAGCGAAAAAAAGTTGGGGCCAATCCAAATCCTGAGAATCGAAGGCCTTGGCGGCATCCAGAGCCACTACGCCCTCGAGCCGATTTCATCATGGGACCCCTGAATGTTCATGAATAGGTGGCGAATATTCATAGGTGTGTTTTTCCCTGGCATAAAACCTGTCTGGTGAGGGTGGATCAGTGACAGAATGACCTGGTTAAGGCATCAAGCTAAAATCTTAGCTAGTATTTTGATATCTACGTATAGTAAGGAGATGGGTCTATACGATTCTGGGTATTTACGGTACTTACAGGGTTTGGGGATTACTACAATTTGGGCTTCTCTCATAGAGGGGGATAGGATTCCTGAATCAAATATGGATTTGTACAGGTCGTGGAGTTTAGGGGTTAGAATTTCAGCGTAGGTGGCATAAAATTCAAGTGGTAGGCCGTCCGATCCGGGGGCCTTATGCCCTGTACACACGACCGTTTTTTCCGTCTGAATAAACTCCGCTGTAGCTGTCTTGCATACACACGATCACACCAAAGTCTGATCGTCAAGAATGTGTTGACGTACAGCACGTAGGACGAGACTAGAAAAGGGAAGTTCAATAGCCAGTAGCCAATAGCTTCTGTCTCGTACTTGCTTCAGAGCAGATAGTTTTTGGTCCATCGAAACAGCATACAGACGAGCGGTTTTCCCGTTAGGAATTGGTTCCGTCTGAAATATTTAGAACATGTTCTATTTCTAGATCCGTCATAATTTTCGAGAAAAAAAGTCAGATGAGGCATACACACGATCGGAATATACGATGAAAAGCTTCCGTCTGACTTTTTCTGTTGGACATTCCGCTCGTGTGTACGCGGCATTAGATGTAGCCAGACAGGAGATAGCCTCGGAAATGTCCTCCTTAGTAATAGGGGCCTCCATGAGCTCAAGCTGGTCATTAGTCAATCTAGGGAATTTAACTCCTGCTAAGTAGTCCCTAGTATCTTGGGGAGTGTGGGTGATTCTGGAAGTGTAGAGTGTACGTCAGAATCTCCCGAATTCCTCTGTCACTTGTTGCGGATCAGTGATCAATGACACCACCACCGGGGGGGGGGGGGCGCGAGTCTAGATGAGCGAGATACGCAAGTAGTTTTCCTGATCTTTCTCCATTACTTAAATACCCCTTGTCTATAGAAAAAGATGCGTTGCTTAACTTTTTCAATGTGCAGTTGAGAGATCTGTCGTGTCTGAATCTTAAGATTGTCGGTGGTGCTGGGCGAGGGGTCCTGATGGAACACCTCCTCCAGTACCTGTAGGTGTTTTTCAGCCTGTTGGACAATGAGTTTTCGATGATCGTTTTAGTCTATTGATACGAGTGGAGAGCAAGGAAGCGTAAACATCTCCCACACCATGTCACCATGCCATATGTGGCAGAGTAAAGTAGTATTGCAGCTCCGCAGGGATGTCATCCTGGTCCTGCAGAGCAGTCAATCAAAATGGGTTAGACTCCAAGAAGGAGCAGGGGGGAGGCCTTCGGGAGCTGAATTGTGATCCAGTAGGAGACATGATCCAAGAGTATTCTCAGAGCAAAGCCCACATCTCCCAGTTTAGGTGTCAGGGACTTTGAAATTAAAATAAAGTTGATTTATGACATTGTGTTGTGACTGGCTAAAAAGCACGAGAAGACCTTAGTGCATGCGGATGCTTGTTACACCAAGTGTCAACAAATCAGTCAGTATGCGGTACAGCCTGGTATGGGCCGTTGGGTCAAGGGAGGGGTCTAGTGTGCCCATTCGGTCCAGAGCGGGGATGCGGGTCATGCTAAAGTCCCCCATCCACACTGCCGGTACAGAGGTATATTGTGTTCATAAAGGCAAGGCCCTCCTTAATTACAGCTGAATTGTATGGGGGGGGGGGACATAAGCTAGTATCAGGATGAGAGATCCATTAATGGTGGCGTGGATAAACACATATCTGCCCTGCTGGTCCGTCTGGAGCAGCACTAGATCAAACGGTACCCTTTTAGCAACTAGGACCGATACTCCTCTGGAATAAGAGGTGTGGGTGGCGTGATAGGTGCAACATATCCAAGGCTTTTTGTGAGAGGATTGTAAGTGGCCGTGGCATGGGTCTCGACAAGCGTGATGATGTCAGCACACTGGGACTTGAGAAATGTCAGGGCTGCTGTGCATTTGATCTTATTGCGCAAGCCTCTAACATTCCACGTGAGAAACTTTAAAGAACTCATTGTGGGTATAGGGCGTATATGGTAGATCGCGACTGGACCAGGACCGGCAGAGCAGATATAGACACATCAGATAGCATAAAACACATTGGCAACCAATATCGGTAATGCATGTTTGATAATAACATAGCACCTTTAGTATTGATAAACAGTTGTAAACACGGTAGTACAAAAAAAACTAACTACAACAGTTCCCTTCCCACCCAGTCCACTGCCACCCCAACTCGGCCTGGACACAGTACCCCATAACCAGGTATCTACGGGGGAACATCCAATGTGTAGAACCCATTGGAGGCAGGGAACTTAATTGCAAGGGAGCATAGATACCCGTGATGAACAGCAAAAAACGGGGAAGAAAGAACAATCAGGCAAACAGGGGGTAAAAAAGTTCACAAGGATCCTAGAGGGGGGCGACCTTTTCTCTGAGAAGTGCATGGGGTGTAGGAGCCATAAAAGTGTAGCACCATTACAGCTGTGCAGGGGGAGGTTGCACCTGCCATTAGGGTGGTAGGTAAATGAGTGAGGTAGAAAATCTCAGTAACATTCAATATGCTGTCCTCCACAGACATCACTCAGGTGTGGGGAGAACGAGGATCATGAGTCAGCAAGGTCTCTTGGGGCGGCAGGCATGCTGTGAGAATCAGTGTATTTCAGGAAATGATTTCCTGGTCTGCCCTCCTGCTCCGGTCGAGGAAATGCACATGTAATGTACCCACTGAAGGGCTAAACGTCAGGATGGAAATGGACAGCTTTGCGGGCATGGGGGGAGCAGGGGAGAGAAAAGAAAAGTACTCACAGCTGTAGTCAGGGTGGTATACTCAGTCTTGATGATCCCTCTGATCGATCCAAGTGGACGCCATCTCAGGGTCTTCAAAGAAGTGGGTTCGGCCATCGCACTCCACTCTAAGCTTTACAGGGTACAGCATAGCGTATTTGAGGTGTAGGATGCAGAGACACCGCTTAACATCCTGGAACCTGGACCGCTGCTGTTGTAACTCATTGGAGAAGTCTGGGAAGACGACCACATATGTATTGGTGTGGGGGATATTTCCCTTCTACCTGGTCAGGCAGAGGATCTTGTTGCGGTCCTTGTAATTAAATAATTTCACTATCAGGCTACACAGTGGAGCCCCTTGGGAAGGCAGAGGGGCAAGGATTCGATGGGCTCTCTCCACTGCAAACATTACCAAGAATGCCTCTCTGTCAAAGGTGGTTGTCAGAAGGTTTTCAAGATAGCTCACCGGGTCGTTGCCCTCGACAGTCTCAGGAAGGCCGATAAAGCGGAGATTGCATCTTCGAAGGTGATTCTTCATGTCGTCCTGTTTTGCGCTAATCTGTAGCTGGCGCCGCACCACATCAGTAGTGTGTTGCAGGGGTGCAAGATGTCTTCCGCTCTGCTGATACGGGTCTCCACCTCCGCCACACAATCTCGCAGGGTAGAGAGACCCTGCCGGATTTTGACCTCCTCTGTTTTGGTGGTGAGCGTGCTTTGAGACAGGGCAATAGCATCAAGCATTTTGTTGGTGGCCGCCACGGAGTTCACCATTTCCAAGGATGCACCGGCGCCATCCTTGGCCTGGTTGTCTACTTTGAGCTGGCGGTACCTTGGAAGCCTTTTTTGGTGGAGACATATTTCAGGGGTGATCGGGAGGGTCCCAGGGTGTACCAAGATGGCTGCTGCTTACTAGGCCAGATCCTCAATGTTCCCCCTCCGGTTGCAGTTTAGAAGTGTCACACTGGGGACTGCAGGTAGCGGTTAGCCAGCTGTGGTGTCCGGTGGCTGTGTCAGGAGGAAACTGGGCTCAGGGTGTTCAGGGAGTCCTGGAGTATCTGCCAAGGCCACCTCAGATTGGAGCAAGATGGCCGCCTTTCCGGGAGCTGGGCCGGAGCCGCAGACTGTCACACAGGCGATTACAGGGCAAGGAAGAGCTGTACTAGTGGCCGCTGGCGGTCAGGTGGCTGTAGCAGGGGGAGACCGGGCTCAGTCTCCGAGCTTGCAAGGGCCGTCTCCAGGTGGAGTAAGATGCCCGCCGCTTCGGGAGCTAGGCCGGAGCTGCGGACTTTCCCACTGGCAATTGCAGGATGGGCAAGCTCTGCGATGACGGCCACAGGTGGCACCCCAGCGTGCGGAGAGGTTCCAGGGTCCATAGAGAAGGTAAAGCAGCACTGCTGTGGTGTGGAGGCCAGACAAAACTAAGCAGGATTAGGGCAGGATTTCAGTGTAGGAGTATGGGCAGGCAGAGCTCTCACTGCATGCGTCCTACTCAATTGTTCTCCAGGCCCTGCCTCCCAGACACAACACCTTTAAAGCCAGCCCCTTCCACCAATGCCATACCGTCAGTTATAGTGTTTCTTCCTGCCATGCTGGAAGAGCTGCAGCAACTAAGGGGGCTCCAGGAGAGCAGTTGACAGTACCTCTGTTTTTTTTATCAGACTAATCAAGCACCCCCACCCCCTGCATGGAAGAGGGGGTTGGTGTCTTCCTTCTCCCACTGGCTGAGAGGAGTGATAGCCAGCTAGGAGTTTTTGGGTGTGTTCTGCAGCTTGGTGATAGCCCGCATTTGCGGGAGCAGAGAGAAGTGACAGCTGTGTTCTTGGCTCCCGGCATGTCAGCTCCGGGTCTCATGTGGCAGGTGACTTCATTCTGGTGATTGCAAATTCTGGTGGGGTGTAGCGGCAAGTGGTTCTGGCTGCTGGAACACAGGGGGAAAAGTCTGGTCTGCTGGCTAGTGCTTCCATTCGGTGGGGACGCCGGGAAGTTTATTTTAAAAGGCTGTTCCAGTTCACAGCAACTGCTGCACACTCTGCATGATGGAGGAGTCAGAATATGGAGGCAGAAGCAGACAGCCAGTTCACCAGCCAGGCCCAGGTATGCGGTGCAGAATGCCTGCGGGCAATTATAGCTCAGGGAGTTTAGTACACACCCCACGGCGCGGCGGCCTTGCGTAGTGTCTTCATTTCTTTTGAGCCTAGTGCAATTACAGTCGGTGTATTGTGCCCCCTGCACAGTGTACACCTGAAGCTACCCCAATTGCTGGTGTTGTTCTGATCCTATACCACAGGCAGCTGCAGCACTTACAGTTGGTGTATTGTGCCCCCTGCACAGTGTACACCTGAAGCTACCCCAATTGCTTGTGTTGTTCTGGTCCTATACCACAGGCAGCTGCAGAAGTTGCATTCGGTGTATTGTGCCACCTGCACGGTGTACACCTGAAGCTAGCCCAATTGCTGGTATTGTTCTAGTCCAATACCACAGGCAGCTGCAGCAGTTACAGTCAGTGTATTGTGCCACCTGCACAGTGTACACCTGAAGCTACCCCAATTGCTCGTGTTGTTCTAGTCCTATACCACAGGCAGCTGCAGCAGTTACAGTCAGTGTATTGTGTCACCTGAACAGTGTACACCTGAAGCTACCCCCAATTGCTGGTGTTGTTCTAGTCCTTTACCACAGGCAGCTGCAGCAGTTACAGTCGGTGTATTGTGTCACCTGCACAGTGTACACCTGAAGCTACCCCCAATTGCTCGTGTTGTTCTGGTCCTATACCACAGGCAGCTGCAGCAGTTACAGTCAGGGTATTGTGCCCCCTGCACAGTGTACACCTGAAGCTACCCCAAATTCTGGTGTTATTCTGGTCCTATACCACAGGCAGCTGCAGCAGTTACAGTCAATGTATTGTGCCACCTGCACAGTGTACACCTGAAGCTACCCCAATTGCTGGTGTTGTTCTGGACCTATACCACAGGCAGCTGCAGCAGTTACAGTCGATGTATTGTGCCACCTCCACAGTGTACATCTGAAACTACCCCAATTGCTGGTGTTGTTCTGTTCCTATACCACAGGCAGCTGCAGCAGTTACAGTCGGTGTATTGTGCCACCTGCACAGTGTACACCTGAAGCTGCCCCAATTGCTGGTGTTGTTCTAGTCCTATGCCACAGGCAGCTGCAGCAGTTACAGTCGGTATATTGTGCCCCCTGCACAATGTACACCTGAAGCTACCCCAATTGCTAGTGTTGTTCTGGTCCTATAACACAGGCAGGTGCAGTAGTTACAGTCGGTGTATTGTGCCCCCTGCACAGTGTACACCTGAAGCTACCCCAATTGCTTGTGTTCTTCAGATCCTATACAACAGGCAGGCAGCTGCAGTAATTACAGTCAGTGTAATGGGTCATCTGCAGGGTGTGCACCTAAAGCTACCCCAATTGCTGGTGTCTTGCTGATCCTATACCGCAGGGAGCTGCAGTAATTACAGTCGGTGTACTGTGTCATCTGCTCAGTGTGCACCTAAAGCTACCCCAATTGCTGGTGTTCTCATCTCCCTGCAGGCCATTAGTATGTCTGGAAGGCCAACAAGGTGAGGCAGACAGTCACGAGCCAATAAAAGAGGGCAAGCAGGCTCTGTGTCTAGAGGCAACAGTACTGGTCATGGACGCGGTGTATCGTCATAAGCATGTGGCCATGGGACACGCTTGTCCTTATTTTCGGCACCTGGACGTGTTGAGCCGCAACATGTCGAAGACTTGGTAGAGTGGATGACCAGGGCCCTCCTCATCCTCTAAAGACCCACACCAAAGAACAAAGCATACCTCTCCTGGCTCCTCATCAGCTGGGATCTCCAACCCCACTATACCTTCAGTCCTCTCTGAAACCTGCACTGAGAGGAATGAAGGTGTAGAATTAGGTGTGTCACAGCCAAGTACTTTCGGGCACTCTGCTAGCAGTACACCGACGTCTGATTGTACCAGGCAAATTTCCCTGCCCCAGCTGCTGGACCGTCGAAAGAAGTTCACTCCCAGCCATCCACATGGTCAGCGGTTGAATGCTAGCTTGGCTAAATTGCTAGCACTTCAACTGCTGCCTTTTCAGTTGGTAGACTCGGCCCCCTTCCGTGTGTGCGGTTCCTCAGTGATAGGTTCCCAAACGCCACTTTTTCTCACGGAAGGTGATTCCGGCTCTCTACCGGCATGCAGAAGGCAATGTCCATGCCTCCCTGAACAGGGCAGTCAGTGGTAAGGTGCATATTACCGCTGACTCATGGTCCAGCAGGCATGGACAGGGATGTTACCTATCTTTCTCGGCGCATTGGGTCACTCTTCTGGCAGCTGGGAAGGATACAGGACAAAGTGCAATAGTGTTGGAGGTTGTTCTGCCACCACGCCTCCAAAATACTACTACTGGTTGTGACACACATCTCTCCTCCACCCCTCCACTTCTTATTCCTCCATGGCCTCTTCCTGTGCTTTGTCCTCGTAACCAGTGGTGCTCCGTAGGCGTTCAAGGGGCTATGCAAGTACGCAGGCAAAAAGATGCCATGCTGTGCTTGCGCTGGTGTGCTTGGGGGACAGGAGCCACATTGGGGCAGATATTCTGTCAGCTCTGCAGGGGCAGGCTGAGAGGTGGTTGATGCCACGCCAGCTTAAGCCAGGAATGGTGGTTTGCGACAATGGCACCAACCTCCTCTCCACCCTCCGACATGGACAACTGACCCATGTGCCCTGTGTGGCTTACGTCCTTAACTTGGTGGTGCAGTGGTTCTTGGGCAGGTACTCGTGCTTACAGGATGTCCTGAGGCAGGCCAGGAAAGTCTGTGTGCATTTCCACTGGTCATATAATGCCAGTGCTCGGCTGGCTGAGCTCCAAAAGGAATTGAACCTGCCCAAGAACCGCCTAATCTGTGACATGCCCACCAGGTGGAACTCAATGTTGGCCATGCTGCAGCAGCTGCACATGCAGCAGAGGGCCATCAATGAGTACCTGTGCGACTACGGCACCAGGACAGGGTCTGGGGAGCTCGTTTTTTTTCCCCATGCCAGTGGGCCATGATCAGGGATGCATGCACTGTCCTGTCACCATTTGAGGAGGCCATGAGGATGGTGAGTAGTGACAGTGCATGCATCAATGACACTGTACCTCTTGTCCACCTGTTGGAGCACACTCTGCATGGAATAATGGACAGGACACTTGAGGCAGAACAGAGGCAGGAAGAGGAGGACTTCCTTGCCCCTCAAGGCCCCCTTTATCCAAACAGTGTTCCTGCTGTCCAGCCGATTACAGAGGAGGAGGAGGATTGTGTCAGCATGGAAGTGGAGCCTGGCACTCAGCATCAGCAGCAGTCTTTTAGGGATGATTTACAGTCCCAAGAAACCTGTGGACTTGTACGTGGCTGGGAGGAGGTAGCTGCGGATTATGTCGTCCTTAGTGACCCAGAGGACTCCGGACCGAATCCCTCAGCTAACCTACGCTGCATGGCCTCCCTAATCCTGCAAAGTGTAATGGTTATGCAATAGTTTGTCTGCTTACCTGTTTCCATGTGTTCATCTAGAGACCAGCCGACCCTCACCTGTCTGCTTTTTTAATCCATCCTCTGGCATGGCTCCACCCTAGCTCCTATCAGGGAGCTCTATATTAACCTGTGCACTGCAGGCCAACCCGGGTGATCAACCTTTGTGTGTTAGCTTCCTGTTACCTGCCGTGTGCTCTTCTGTTGTTCCGTTACTGACTTTGGCGTGTCCTTGACTATCCCTGTTTGCCTGTGATCCTGACCTTTTGGCGTGTCCCTGACTATTCCTGTCTGCTTGTGGCCCTGACCATGGCTTTGTCCCTCACTATTCCTATCCTCCTGTTGCCTACTGTGGGTGTGAGCTGGGGGACCCTGGGGGTCGTGACTTGGAGCCAGTTGCAGCCATCCTCACCACTAGAGGCGCTGGTGAACACCTGCTGGCTCTTAGACTCCGCGCCCCAGGGAATCTTACGCTCTAACCCCAGTGGGATCTGTCTCCCGTCCGCAGCAGTCAGCCGTAGGGTCCACAATCTTGCGGTGCACTCCTGATCCCTACGGTGAGCATCTGTCACCTCGCCTCAAGGTGACCTGACAGTTTGATCAGCCATGGACCCGGCTGACGTGCCGCTTCCTGCAGTCGATCCGTTGCAGGGCTTAGTTTGCAGACTTGAGACCCAAGAATCGCATCAGACACAGATGATGCGATTCCTTCAGGATTTGACATCCCGTTTTGAACCAGTTCAGGCCTCATTAGGACCCCCAGTTCAACAACCTCAATCGCTATCTGCTGCTGCACCTATCACATCAGTCGCAGCCACACATTCGTTACAACTACCAGCTTTGGTCCGTTTCTCTGGGGACTCCAAGGCTTGCAGGGGGTTCCTTAGCCAGTGCACAATTCATTTTGAACTTCAGCCCCAAAACTTCCTGTCCGATCGGGCGAAAGTTGTATATATTATATCCCTCCTGTCCGGTGAGGCGCTAGCTTGGGCTGCCCCTCTGTGGGAACTGAATGATCCAGTGGGTTCCAGCCTGTCTGATTTCTTGAAACTTTTTCGGAATATCTTCGAGGAACCGAGTCGTGTCTCCTCAGCGGCTAGCGCTCTTTTACGTCTCCGTCAGGAGTCCGCGTCTGTGGGACAGTATGCTCTTCAGTTACGTATCCTCACAGCTGAATTGAGCTGGAATAATGAGGCCCTAGTTGCAACCTTTTTACATGGCCTCTCTGATAGAGTGAAGGATGAATTAGCAGGAAGATCCCTTCCTGCTGATCTGGACAGTGTCATCACCTTGTGTAACCAGATCGATATTCGCTTTCAGGAGAGGGCCCTGGAAAAAAGACACCAGCACTCCCCGTTCTTTAGGCAGCCTGAGCCCCCGGTCCCTTCTCTTCGATCCGAGGAGCACCCCCTGCCTACTGAGGAACCTATGTAGTTGGGCTGGACTAAATTATCTCCCGAAGAACGTGCTAGGCGCAGAACTCTGGGCCTATGCCTCTATTGTGGGGCCAAAGGCCATTTCCGTGACACTTGTTCTCTTCGTCCAGAAAAACGCTCAGGGCTAATACATCTGGAAGGTGGAGTATTAGACCCTGAAATATCACCTTCACCTTCTCGTCTTCTCCTTTCTGTGTTGCTTCATGTCTGTGCTTCCTCTTGTTCGGTCTCAGCACATCTGGATTCCGGAGCCGCTGCCAATTTCATGGATTGGGAAACTGCATCCTCCATGAGACTTACCCTTTTGCCCCATACAACGCCATTGGTGGTCTTGGCGATTGATGGCACTGTTCTCCCAGGGGGCCCTATCCGCTTCCAGACTCTTCCTGTTAAGATGTCAGTAGGGACACTCCACCAGGAGTGGATATCCTTCCTTGTCTTACCTAAGGCTTCATCTCCTATCATATTAGGTCTTCCTTGGTTACGGCTCCATTCTCCACACGTTGACTGGTCTGCTGGACAGATCCTGGCTTGGGGTTCCTCCTGTTCCTCTTCCTGCCTACTCAAGGGTACCCCAAAAGAGAAACTTCCTGTTACCACCATCCCAGTATCTTCTGCTCTTCCCGCTGTATATAGCGATCTCTGGGATGCGTCCTGCAATAGTCGGACTGATGCACTCTCTAGGTCATGTGGTACACTGGATGAGCCTGAGTCAATCATTTACTCCAGTTTACATAACCATTTACCTTTGCCTGTCCCTAATCTCTCTTGGACGCACAGCCAGGCTAACTTGTCTGCAAGTTCCACAGTCGCTATGCCCTGTGATGTGATTAAGATGGTCGCTACACCTGACAATACTTTTCAGTCGGCCTCTGCACCAGTTATGCCAGTCCAGCCCATGCCCAATGAGCTTCCTGCTTCTTGTTCAGGACCTTCTGTGACCTGGCCTCACCCTACTGCTACTATGTCCGTTCAAACCCGTTTAAGAGGCTCAATCCATCCTTTGGATAGAATACCTCATTCGGTCAGGTGGGGTTTTCAATCTGTTTCTCAGGGCTCTCTGCATTCTGTTTGTGTTTCAGCTATCCAGCTTGACTCTTGTGACATGTCACCTTCTAACCAACCTGACCTCAGGGATCCACTGACCTCTGCCCAGTCTGGTGGTCCTGTTCTGGATGCCCAGCTCATCTTTAAGGGTCTGGGGGACCCTGCTCAGGCTCCTGATCTTCTCATGCCCTTACCCATTCCTAAAAAGCCTTTAGTCCTCAAGCCCTCTCGTCCTCTCCCTACCTCGGTTCCAGTCTCTGAGGATAATCTAAATACGACGTTAGTCAAGTTTTGGATTCCCGGCTCTGTAAAGGCATTCTTCAGTACCTCGTACATTGGAAAGGATTTGGCCCTGAGGAGAGGTCTTGGATCACTGCATCTGAGATCTTTGCTCCTAGTCTGTTGAGGAGGTTCCATCTGGAGTTTCCCTTTAAGCCTGGACCCAGGCGGGGGAGGGGGAGGCCTCGTAAGAGGGAGGGTACTGTCATGGTTATGCAATAGTTTGTCTGCTTACCTGTTTCCATGTGTTCATCTAGAGACCAGCCGACCCTCACCTGTCTGCTTTTGTAATCCATCCTCTGGCATGGCTCCACCCTAGCTCCTATCAGGGAGCTCTATATTAACCGGTGCACTGCAGGCCAACCCGGCTGATCAACCTTTGTGTGTTAGCTTCCTGTTACCTGCCGTGTGCTCTTCTGTTGTTCCATTACTGACTTTGGCGTGTCCTTGACTATCCCTGTTTTCCTGTGATCCTGACCTTTTGGGGTGTCCCTGACTATTCCTGTCTGCTTGTGGCCCCGACCTTGGCTTTGTCCCTCACTATCCCTATCCTCCTGTTGCCTACTGTGGGTGTGAGCTGGGGGACTCTGGGGGTCGCGACCTGGAGCCAGTTGCAGCCAAGTCCATCCTCACCACTAGAGGCGCTGGTGAACACCTGCTGGCTCTTAGACTCCGCGCATTCCAATAGCACTTTCTTCACAGAAGTTTCTGCGTCTACTGATCAAGGACGAAAGTATGGCATCTGCAATGCAGGGCTTTCGTCTTCCCCCAGGGTGTTCACCAAGGTGATGGTGGAGGCCTTGGAACCCCTGAGACTGAAAGGGATCTATTCTGTTCCCTATTTAGATTACCTACTTATGTTTGCAGAGTCCAAAGGTCACCTCAACAAGTTGGATTGGCCCTTGGATTCAGGAGAAATCGACCCGGCTCAAAGGGTGAGATTTCTAGCCTACACTATAGACTCAGTACAGCAGAAGATTTTTCTCCCAGAAGAAAACATAGAGATGATCCAGTCAGTCCTGAAGTTAGTGCAAACCAACCTTACGGTGTCTGTTCGAGTTGCAATGTCCACCCTGGGGTTGCTTACTGCCTTGATCCTGGCAGTTCAGTGGGCCAGGCTCCATGCTCGCCCCCTCCAGTCAGAGATTCTCCAGAATTGGTCTCATTAGGTAGCTCTGGAGAAGTAGATCAGGTCTGCCTCAAGGCCAAAGAGGTCCCTATGGTGGTTATAAGACCAGGACAATCTGTCAAAGGGTCTCCCCTGGGCTTTTCCCATGGCCAAATGGCTAACAATGGAAGTGAGTGCATGAGGTTGGGGGAGCCAATCTGAAAGAGCAGATGACACAGGAATCTTGCTCAAAAAGAGAGGCCGGAAAATCTTCAAATTAGAGAGCATTGAAGGTAATCCACCTGAGACTCCTTTTTTCCATTAGTCTCTCAGGAATCAGCACATTCAGGTCCTGTCGGACAATGTAACAGCAAAGAGAAGTGTAATGGAAATTTGTAAGTTCTGTATATAATTGTATTCTATTTTATATGTATTGCACAATGCCCTCACTGTGCACACGGCACTAATAATATTTTCAGTACATATTTTACATTCTTTAGAGTCCTGATTAGAATTAGCCTGCCTATGTAATGCCCTTTGTTACCATAAACGTACAATTATAATATTAATGTGATACCTACGTAATCGTGTATAAAAACCATTAAATGCGTCATAATAAAGGAGAACAGTTATTTGGAAAGATGCTGAGCGTATCTTTTGTGTCTATTCCCTACTGCAGTAGTTATTAATTTGGAACCACTAATCAATATGAGGGTAGGAGTTGCCTATCTACAAAATATTTATTTCAGGTGGCGAGCCAGCCAGGAGGGGTTCCCAGGTGACCCTGCATATCCGAAACAAGGAGCTTGAGACGATCCGGGAATTTCTGATAATCAGCCGGCTGAGGTAAGCCTTTTGCTTACATTTGAGTTATCAGACTTCCTTGATCGGTAAGGCATTTTCGGGACAAAGGGTACCTATTTTACTCCCCTTAATCAAACTGTATTGATTGGTGGTTATATTTTTTGTCACTGTCTACTGTCCATCAGAGTGTTATAAATAAGAAAGGGAAGAATAGTGCTGTTCACAGGTATATTTAGTACATCTGCTAGATAAGGTAGTTTAGAGTAGAGGTCGACCGATATATCGGCCGGCCGATATATCGGCCGATATTTGCCGTTTTTTAAATAATCGGCATCGGCCGATTGTGCTGATAAAAAGCCGATTCTACAGCGGGACTTTGAAATGACTTCTGTAAGAAGTCAGTGTGAGTTGCCTGAGTCGTCATAGCAACACTTTCCTCCTCTCTGGGCAGACTGCCAAGAAAAGAACTAAATGATACAATGTTTACACTTCTGAATGAATGAAGTCATCTCAGTGTGTAGAAGTTCTCAGTTTAACCATTTAAAGACTAAATCTTTTCTGACACTTGTTGCTTACGAGTAAAAATCCTGTATTTTCTGCCAGAAAATCACTTAGACCCCCCAAAAATTATATATATTTTTTTAGCAGAGATCCTAGGGAATAAAATAGCGGTTGTTGCAATATTTTATGTCACACGGCATTTGCACAGAGGTCTTTCAAATGCATTTTTTTGGGAAAAAAATACACCATTTAAAAAATAAAAATAAAATAAAAACAGTAAAGTTAGCCCATTTTTTTTTTTTTTTGTCCAAAAGTTTTGACTACCCGTTTTTATTTAATATATAGTTTTTTTTTTTTTTTAAATCTAGATCATACATACAAGTAAACTGATTGGAGGTTTGTTTTGTTTAATAAATGTTTAAAGCGGGAGTCCGCCGGGACTCCGCGTTTTTTTTTTTTTTTTAAAAGCCAACAGCTACAAATACTGCAGCTGCTGACTTTTAAAATAGTAAAACTTACCTGTCCAGCGCGCCCGCGATGTCGGCACCCGAAGCCGATCTCTAGATCGACACTCGAGTGCTGCCGCCGCCATCTTGGGTATGGGAATCAGGAAATGGAGCCTTTCGGCTTCATTTCCCGGTTCCCTACTGCGCATGCGCGAGCCGCGCTGCGCAATGAGGACGGTCCCCGCTGCCTCTGGGATCTGTGTGTTTCCCAGCAGGCAGCGGGGCACTTGCGGAAGGGGGCGGGCACTTGCGGAAAGGGGCGGAATGTACGCCCCTTTCCGCAGAGAGCTAGCCCGGAAGTGGGTGCAGTTACCTGGATTATCCAGGTAACTGCACCCCCCTCCCCCCTGAAAGGTGCCAATTGTGGCGCCGGAGGGGGGAGGAATCCGATGAGCGGAAGGTCCATTTTAGGGTGGACCTCTGCTTTAAGTGTAAGAAATTTTCTGTATCACTTATGAAGGCTGCTTTCACACTGGAGCGGGCAGATGTTGATGGTAAAACGCAAGTTTTAGCGGCTCTTTACCATCATTTTAGCGGTGCTATTTGGCTGCTAGTGGGGCACATATAACCCAGCTAGCGGCCAAGGAAGAGGTTAAATGCGCCCATGAAGCACCGCTGCCAAATCGCATTGCATGCGCTTCGTCAGTGGTGCCCATTCATATCAATGGGCAGGAGTGGTGGAGGAGCGGTATACACCACTCCAAACGTGCTGCTTGCAGGACTTTTTTTTTAAGATCCTGCCAGCGCATCGCCTCAGTGTGAAAGCACTCTGTCTTTCACACAGACTGCAGGGGAGCCATTTTGCAGGCACTTTACAGGCGCTATTTTTAGCCCAAAAGCGCCTTAAAAAACGCCCCAGTGGGAAAGGTGTGTTAGATCAAGGGGGATTAAAAATAAATAAATAAAATAAAATCGGCCTAACATATCGGTCCAAAAAAATCGGCATCATATATCGGCTATCGCCCGCCATGATTTCTAAATATCGGCATCGGCCAGAGAAAAACCCATATCGGTCGACCTCTAGTTTAGAGGCAAGAGGGTATAGGCATACGTAGAGAAGACTGGCCAGCCATTATGGGCATTAAATTAAGTAAGGGAATGAAGGGTAAGAGATCCTCAAAAATGCCCAGCGCAAGAGGAGCACTATATATGAACCGAAGGTTCCGCCTATACTGAGCCCCTTAGATTAATGGTTAAAATGGACATGGGATCCACAATGGGTAACTGGGTTACCACCAAAGTCCATAGGGATGAAGAATAATGCAGAGTATACAGCTAGAGAAACAGCTATCTATGTGAGCAGGATGGATCAAGGGTGACAATTAACACTAGACAGAAAGGGACATTTTGATGTTAAGTTTTGGGAATTATTTGGGGTCAGGCACTACAACTAGTAAAGTCAAGAAACAGTAATGAGAGTTAAAACAGAATGCTTATATGTTGTCAGAGAGGGAAGATGGGATGAACACTATGACTGCCCGTCTGATCATAGAAGGTACAGTATGTGAAGTATGGTATTACAATACATCGGATGCAAAGGATATCAGAACAAAATCAAGAAAGCATTAGTTAAGCAAGGAAGTATTAAAAGCGTTAAAAGAAGGTGAGAGAATGATATGCATGTGTTGTGTACAAAAAGAAAAAAATGTAAGCGATTTTAGAGAGATATTGTTTGTGTATGTTTGTGAATGTTGGAACCTTTAGTTCTATCGCTTGTGTGTGTCATGTACGCAGATGTAACCCCCTCCTTTGTGCTCTCATGAAAGAATGTAGCTGGGATGAGAGGTCAGTGATAAGCTGGGAGGACACCATGCCAATTTCAGTTTTTTAGACAAAACATTTATAACAAAATGTGCCGGGTTAACGAATCTAATGATAAACAATGTGATCACAATTATTTTTGAATCTGTTTTCCACACATGATAAAATGAATGAATGAATTACATTTAACCGTGTCTTATACAAATTGACTATCCTTTCATAGTCAAAACAGTGCATTAAAAAAAAGAGAAATTGAGTAAAATTAAGTATTATGTCCCCCTTTAAGGACATTTATCTGTGCATATATATTAGTGTGTGATATTGAAATTATCATAAGAGTATTAATTTCTAATATGAGTTTAACAATTTTATTAATAAATATAGATATATTGAAACTGGTTTAGACAACCTTTGGTTGGAAATGAAATCCAGGTTAATGGGGAAATTGGTAAAAATGGGATTAGTTTAGTTTAAGATAACAATTTTGTAATTTTACATTTATTGAGTGGAAAGAAAGAAGATTAAGATGAGGTTGTTAATTTAAATACAGTTGCCATAATGTTTAACCACTTGCTTACTGGGCACTTAAACACCCTTCCTGCCCAGACCAATTTTCAGCTTTCGGTGCTCTCACACTTTGAATGACAATTACTCAGTCATGCAACACTGTACCCAAATGAATTTTTTTGTCCTTTTTTCCCACAAATAGAGCTTTCTTTTGGTGGTATTTGATCACCTCTGGGGTTTTTATTTTTTGCGCTATAATTGAAAAAAGACTGAAAATTTGGAAAAAAAAACGCATATTTCTTTGTTTCTGTGACAGAATTATGCAAATTATTAATTTTTCTTCATAAATTTTGGCCACAATTTATACTGCTACATATCTTTGGTAAAAATAACCCAAATTAGTGGATATTATTTGGTCTTTGTGAAAGTTAGAGAGTCTAGAAGCTGTGGTGCGAATCGCACAAAATTGATCACATCTGATGTACTGGTGGCCTATCTCGCTTCTTGTGACCCGAACAAGTCAGGAAAGTACAAATACCCCTCAAATGACCCCTTTTTGGAAAGTAGACATTCCAAGGTATTTAGTAAGAGGCATAGTGAGCTTTTTGATGTTGTCATTTTTTTCCACAATTCTTTGCAAAATTAAGATTTTTCATTTTTTTTTCTCCACAAAATTGTCATTGTAATAGGTTATTTCTCTCACATGGCATGTGTATACCACAAATGACACCCCCCAAAAAATTCTGCTACTCCTCCTGAGTATTACAATACCACATGTGTGGGACTTTTTCACAGCCTGGCCACATAGAGAGGCCCAACATGCAGGTAGCGCCATCATGTGTTCTAGGAACACAAATTACACATTTAACTTGTTGACTATTTATTACACTTTTGAACCACCAGGACAATGACACGTGAAACTGATGACAGATGGCACTGATACGTGGCAATGATGACACTTATACGTGGCACTGATGACACGTGGCACTGATGACAGATGGCACTAATATGTGGCACTTATACGTGGCACTGATGACACGTGGCACTAATACGTGGCACTGAAGACACGTGGCACTAATACGTGGCACTGATGACAGATGGCACTAATATGTGGCACTAATACGTGCCACCGATGACAGATGGCACTAATACATGGCACCGATGGCGCGTGACACTGATGACAGATGGCACTGATAAGTGGAATTGATGACACGTGACACTGACAACAGATGGCACGTGACACTGACAGGTGGCACTGATGACAAATGGCACTGATACGTGGCACTGATGACAGATGGCACTAATACGTGGCACTGATCACAGATGGCACTATGTGGCACTGATGACACGTGGCACTGATGACAGATGGCACTTATATGTGGCACTGATGACAGATGGCACTGGGGACAGATGGCACTGGGGGCAGGTGGCACTGGGGGCAGGTGGCACTGGGGTGGATGGCACTGGGGGCAGGTAGCACTGGGGCAGATTTCACTGGGGCAGGATGGCACTGCTGGGGGGGATGGATGGCACTGCTGGGGGAGGATGGATGGCACTGCTGGGGAGGTTGGCACTTTTTTTTTTTTTTTTTTTTTTTAGCAAAGCAGAACGGCTGCCGCTGCAGCCGTTCATCTCTCCCCTCTCACACTCTGTGTGAGGAGGGAGAGCGGCGCTGAGAGATGATCTCATATGTTTACATATGAGATCATCTCCCATTGGACACGCCGATCGCGCTGTAAACGGCCGCTGTGATTGGCCGTTTACAGCGATCTGTGTTTGCCTGTCCCCGGGGGACACGGCGAACACAGAACACGAACGCGCCTGCTCTACGGCCGTCATTCGGCTATAGGGCGGGCGCGAGGTGGTTAACAAAGCCAAGATGGATAGGATACATAAAAAAAATTTCTACAGAAATTAAATCTTAAAGTCTGATAATAACTTGATGTGCGCTCCATGATGTGAGAGAAATAACATTTAAAGCGGGATTCCGCTCTTTTTTTTTTTTTTTTCTTACCTGTGTCACAGGTGGGCGAGTGCTACCTTCGATTGGCATCCACGTCCGGCGTTTTTTTGTCCCCCGGCGAGACGAATCCTTTCCTTGGGATGACTTATAAAAACCTGCTCTGGCGTTTTCCATTTTGCCTGTGGGCATCTGAAGCCCACAGGAATTTACTTCCTGGTATATGATGACGTCCACCAACACAGACCACAGTAGTGTCAGGCTGACCCAGCAGTGATTGGTGTGTGTGGGGGGGTGTGTCCGGACGGGTGGGCGGGGCCAGCTGTCAGCGATCGGAGATGTCCATGGCGGTGCTGCCCATGCTTCGCCCCTCCGGCACAACAAACTTTCTTGTAGTGTCCTCCGGGTGATCGCCGCTCACGCCTCCCCCCGGGGGAGGAGGACGGGGCTCAGGGAGGAGGACATACCGGAGGTGTGGAGGAAGGAATGCTCAGCCCCGGTCGGGGGGAGGAGGGGGGGATCAGTCCGTACTAATCCGCTCACAAGTGTCACTCGCTGTGTGTAGAAATCAGCCGCCCAGCAAATCCGTCCCTCTGTCAGAGGAGGAGAGGGGGCGGGGCCAGGAGAAGCCAAAACACAGGAAGTCAGGGGGAGCACCGCATCGGTATGTGCGGGCGACACACACACGCGTCTACCGCACGGGCGATCGCAGGAACCCCCCACATCATCCATGGATGATCTGCTCACCCTCCAACGTGACCGGCGTCCTTGCGAAATCTCGCGAGATTTCGCAATTTCATTGTCCCCCATGGATTCTTGGGAAATAGCTCCCAGGGACCATTGCGAGGACGATTGGCCACGCCTACTCCCACGGGAGGACAACCCGGAAGTCAGCTGAAACATCAGAAATAAAAGGTAAGTAACGAATATTTTTTTTTTTCAGGGTTCGTTTAGGTAAGTATGCTATCTGGTGAATTTAATTACATGAAGTTTCATTTTTAGGTACCAAACCACTTTAAGTATAACAGACCCATCACATCAAGTCCACACACCTTGTTAGGATAGATGCCACCTGCAGGCAGTTGTTTTATAGTTTTTGATGGCCAAGTGCTTTCTGGTTCATCATACATATCGTTGATCCTTTTGTTTTTATTTATTTTTATTTTTGAAATCCAAAGCAGAATGTGTGGATTGTGAAATGATGTGCCCCTTTTCCTTGTAAGTGCAGTGGGTATAATTAGAAGAATATTTTGGATTTATGGACATCTCTGCATGACCGCAGGGTATTGTTATCATTTATTATAATATTGCCAGGAAAAAGTTATCTTTTTGAAACATGAAACTGGAGTTCTTACACAAACAGCATGATAGAAAGCAAGCCATTGTTATATTTATGCAAGCTGTACCCAGTAATGAAGAGTTCACCCTAATATATGAGAGCTGTAGCTTTTATGGAAAGGTGCTATTAGACAAAGTTACAGACATTATTTTAGTCAAATATTTAATTTTTAATGGTCTGGCAAATATATAGCTAACTAAATGTTTGTCTAATGAAAGGTTCACAATATGAATTTGCTTTGTTTGTTTATGTACAAATCTAACAATGAAAAATGCGTAAATTTGAATCCAGCCACCTTATTGCCTCTATTGGAGAAGGCTGGAGACAAAGGAAGCCACATGTGTTAAATTTATGACGTAGGAATCAGCTGCTGTGAGCCCAGTGCAGGACACACTCCCTGAAGACCAGAGTATTTAATTTTCTGTAGAGTTATTCCCGGTTTTATACTGAAGCTGGCAATACCCATAATGAGTATGCAGTTTATCACCCTGAAAGATACTCTGTATTCAGAGTCATTGGATCCTTTTTCCCCAGCTCAAGAAGTAGAGCTCAATGTTTTAGCAAAGCCTGTGAGCTATAAAAAGAGTATATATTTATATAGATAGTCGAGATATAGAGAGTTTTTGGTTCCATTTGAAGGGCCAGAAGTTTGTTTTTACTTCGGCAGGTAAACCAATCAAGCACGCCAAGTTAATTTGATCGGCTGTTTTCAGCCTTCCACGTTCTTGCTAGGGTAGCCATATTAACTTTAAAACTTGCATATGGAAGCAGACGAGGCGACTAAGGATGCTGCATTTACAGCCCCGGACACTTGCTTTGTCTGTGCAACTCACAGATTCCACCCCAGTTCTGGTCCAGTATAGCCTGGGATTAATAATTGAACTTTGAGGACCCCAGAATGAGAAGAACAAGTGGTCCACAGAGGGCAACTTCTTACGAAACAAGACTTTGGAAAAGGTGATCATTTATGTCTGCCAACCACTCTTTTCCCTCCAGCTTGACACATAGACCGTGTCATCAGTCACAAGCAGTTATGGCTGCCTTAGTAAATGAGCATGGGATAGAGCCGGGGTTTCACCACAGTTGTTTTTTATAACATACCACTTCTTGTTTTACTTGTTACCAAAGGTGTTACCAAAAACTAAACATCCCTTCCAGGAGATAGCAAAAAGATATATCTAGATGCCCAAGTCAGGATCTTACGAGTATGTATTTTTTTTGTATGGACATGTTTTCTGGATGTCCAGTGGCAAATGTTACTGCAAGGGCCACAGTACAAAAGTGTTATCAGAAGTAGTTTGTAAGTACAGAGTGCAGAATCTACAGAGAGTAACAGAGGAAATCATTTTTTATAGGAAAGTCCTTATTAGAAGTTTTTAGGTTTTATTTTTACACCCCCTACTGTCTACAATGTAGAGGACAAAGTAGAGTAAGAAACTAGAAAACTTTTGCCTAAATGTTTTCTTATATTTTATAAAGCCCCTAAGGGGATGTTGGACTCTCTCCCTATGGGATTTGGTTTGGGAGTGTGTTACTCACTTGCTTATATTTTGTCTCAGCAGCTGAAGTCCTCCATTTGGATCTCACAGAGAATTTTGCTGATCTTTTAAGGTTTTTGACAAACTCATTTATGTGTTTTCTCCTCAATTCCAGATCCTAAAAGTTTGGAAGGATCTAAAACTAAAGCCAGGTGACTTGTGGATTGTTAACAGATATTTAAATATAAGGGAATGTTTGCAGACTCAATACAGCATCTATTTCATGTACAGTTTTGCAAAACTTAAAGAAAAATTCACCTGGATCCAAAGACAAAATTAATACATTAAAGAAATCTCTGTTTGATTTGTTTCCCTCTTGCGATCAGTCTAGGGTACTTTTTGGTGCAATTACTTTAATTGTAAGAGTTATATATATTTGAAAGGTAGTTTAGCCATGTTGAAGTCATATTTGTCTTTTGTACCTCTTCCATTTTATGTAGAATTGTCTGTGATAAGTCAGCATACCAACGATGAAGCTAGAAGGCCATTCTGGCCACAGAAGTGTACAGCCAGTACTCTGTAAATATGTCTTATCATTTATTTGTTTTTCACAATGAAATGTCATTTTGTAATGAAAAAATAGTATTTTTGTACTCACCGTAAAATCCTTTTCTCTGTAATTCACCGACCGACAGAGCTCCTCTCTGTAACTAAATGGGTTGTATAGCCTGCCATTAGGAGAACTAGGCAAAATTGTTACACAATACACAGAACTTTTAGTCCCGCCCCAGGGGGGCGGACCCTGTGCTATCAACCCTCCTCCCTGCTCCCAGCAGCTTCAGTATGTCAACAAGCAGTATAATGTAGACAAAAAAAGGAGGGGTGGATGCTGTGTCGGCCGGTGAATTACAAAGAAAAGGATTTTACGATGAGTACAAAAATCCTATTTTCTCTTATATTCACCGACCGACACAGCTCCTCTCTGTAACTACATGGGACGTCCCCAAGCAGTGCCAAACGAGGGGTGGGAAAAAACAGCATAAAAACTTCATCCACTATGGCAAGTGGGAACTAGTGAAACTAAACCCACAAAAAAACAGCAGTGTGTGGAAAACTCCACCATATAACCAGGCATTCTCAACATGAGTGATCCCCAAGACCGCAACATTGCGGAAGTAATGCAACAGCGCATTAACAAAAACAGTACTGCTTTTTCATCAAAAAAACAGGAAAAACTTAATTGCAACTACACGGCCGCCTGCAAAACTTTGCGGCCAAAACCAGTATCAGCCGATGCACTGACGGCTATCTTGTAGAACTTGGTAAACGTATGGACAGACGACCAAGTCGCTGCCTTACACACCTGAGCGACAGACGCTTGGTGTCGGAAGGCCCAAGACATTCTGATTGCTCTTGTAGAGTGGGCAGTGACCGGAAAGGGGGCACCTGCCCATTCAAGGCGTAGGCTTGGACTACAATCTGTCTGATCCACCTGAAAATGGTGGCCGACGAGACCGCCATGCCTTTCTTAGGACCAGCCACCGAAACAAACAGTGAGTCTGACTTCCGAAAGGGAGCTGTGGCAGACAAGTACACCTTCAGAGCCCTAACCACATCGAGAGCGTGAAGGGCCACCTCCTTGGGGTGCTTCAGCTTAGGACACGACGATGGTAATACAATGTCCTCATTGATATGGAAAACCGAAACCACCTTTGGTAGAAAGGACGGTTGCGGACGCAACACCACCTTATCCCTGTGGATGACCAGATAAGGCGACTTGCAGGACAAGGTCACCAATTCCGAAACCCTCCTGACTGATGTGATGGCCACTAGAAAGACCACCTTCTGTGAAAGGGTCAACAGGGGAATCTCCCTGATCTTCTCAAACGGCGGCTTCTGAAGCGTCAACAACACCAGGTTCAAATCCCATGGGGGTAACGGAGGACGCACCGGAAGGACTACATGTTGTACCCCCTGAACAAAGGTACTCACTAACGAGTGAGACGCCAGGGGTCGCTGAAAAAAGACAGCCAGAGCTGAAATTTGCCCCTTAATGGTGCTCAATGCCAATTTCTGGTCCACTCCATGCTGAAGAAACAGCAGGATCCCCGATATAGAAAAGGAGCGCGGATGTCACCCTTTCTCCTTACACATGGAGATGTAGGCCTTCCAGGTACGATGGTATATCTGAAGATTTCCGTGCCCTCAGCATAGTTGAAATCACTGAGTCCGACAGACCCCGGTTCCTCGGCACCTGGCTCACAATAGCCATGCCGTTAAAGCCAGCAATGGTAAAGCAGGGTGAAAGATTGGACCTTGAGATAGGAGGTCCTCCCGCAGTGGCAATCGCCAGGGAGCGTCTGCCACCAGACGCACCAGGTCTGCGTACCAGGGCCGCTGAGGCCAATCTGGGGCAACCAGGATTACTGGAATCCCCTCGGCTTCCACTCTGCGAAGTGGACGTGGCAACATTTTTAGTTGAGGAAAGGTGTATATCAGTTGGTACTGATCCCACGGAGCCACCAGCGTGTTTGATGCGTCTGCCCACGGATCCCTCGTCCTGGACACGAATCTCTGCACCTTCCGATTGAGACGGGAGGCCAAGAGATCCACCTCTGGCATGCCCCATTTCAGGCACAGCAGCTGGAATATCTCCGGATGCAGCACCCATACTATTGGCATAGGAGTTATTGCTTTAACATTATTTTTTAGGTTGAATAATGATTGATTTGGTATATATTTAAATGCACTTTTAGGTTAAGTTCTATTGGCAGATAGCATGTCTAATTTTATTTGTTTTCTTTTTTTTAATGCACAATAAAAAAAACTGTGTAGAATAATACTTGGCTATGTGTTTTACTTCAAATGACAGTTTGGGAGAAGACAGTTACATTTTAAAAAATACAATGTAAAATTGACAAGGGAGACTAACGGAATTATATCTTTGATCTGAAAAACTATGGGATAGTGGTGTTGTGGTAAAAATAAATAAAAACATAAATAATATTATTCTTGATATCACTAGAAAAAAAAAGCCTTGGAAAATATGTGTGCAATATCTCCCTCAGAAGCATCAGCAAAGCATCTTCATTATTATCCCATTAACCACTTCAGGACCGCCGTATTGCCAATGTACGTCAACACAATGGCACAGGCAGGCACAATCACGTAAATGTACGTGAATGCCTTCTAGCGGGTGGGGGGTCCGATCGGACCCCCTCCCGCTAGATACGGCGGTCCCTTTCGGTGCCGGAGCGATCGGCGATGAGGGGATGGCCGTTGGTTTCCGCCCATCCCCTCTCGATCGCTCCTGGCCAGTGACGAACTTCCTCCCCTGTGAAAATGTAAACACAGGAGGAGGAAGTGATGTCACACTCCTCGTGGCGGTCTTTTTGAACCGGACAGCGAGGAGTGAAGACGTCCAAGTAAGTGCACCAACAGTCCACTGACACATAGGTACACACAGGCACACATTTCACCCCAGTCACCCCCCGATCGGCCCCCCGCCCCCCCCCAGTCACAGTGTCACTAATGCAGTGTTCATTTATTTATTGATCACTACATTTAGTGTCAGTTGTGACTGTAAAAAGTGTCAGGGCAGCTAGTGTTAGGCCCCTTTAGGTCCAGGGTAGCCCCCTACCCCCCCTAATAAAGGTTTAACCCCTTGATTTCCCTCCCAGTTAACCCTTTCACCCTCTTTTACCAGTGTCACTAAGCGATCGTTTTTCTGATCGCTGCAATAGTGTCACTGGTCCCGCTAGGAAGCTAGTTTTTTTTTAGGTTCAACGCCAGGTTTTTATACCGTTAGGTACCCCGATATATAACCTAATAAAGGTTTTAACCCTTTGATTGCCCCTAGAGTTAACCCTTTCACCAGCGATCGCTGCATAAGTGTCACTGGTGACGCTGGTTAGCCAGTTAGTTATTTAGTTATTTAGGTTCCCCGTCAGGTTTTTATAAAGCTTCTGGTACCCCCATATAAATACCCAATAAAGGTTTTAACTCCTGATTGCCCTTAGTTAACCCTTTCACCAGTGATCACCGTATAAGTGTTACGGGTGACGCTGGTTAGGTAGTTCGCTTTTTATAGCATCAGGGCACCCGCCATTTATTACCTAATAAAGGTTTAACCCCCTGATCACCCGGCGGGTGATATAAATTTGGTTTTAGGGTCAGAAAGGGTCTGCGTCGCCCCAGGCAGTGCTAGGTTAGTGCCAGCACCGCTAACACCCACGCGCAAAGCATACACCTCCCTTAGTGGTATAGTATCCGAACAGATCAATATCTGATCTGATCAGATCTATACTAGCGTGCCCAGCAATTTAGGGTTCTAAAAAAACGCATTGTTAGCGGGATCAGCCCAGATACCTGCTAGCACCTGCGTTTTGCCCCTCTGCCCAGCCCAGCCCAGCCCACCCAAGTGCAGTATCGATCGATCACTGTCACTTACAAAACACAACACACATAACTGCAGCGTTCGCAGAGTCAGGCCTGATCCCTGCGATCGCTAACAGTTTTTTTTTGTAGCGTTTTATACAGTCGCTGACAGGCTAGGTGCTTTTTTACCTGTGAGTCTCACTACTGTACCCCTAAATTTAGAGCCCAAAATGGCAAAGCGAAGGTACACTAGTGAAGAGGCCTACACGTTTCTGAGCATGACAGATAGTGAAGAGGAAGACACTGATCTGTCAGATTCAGGCTCAGAATACGAACCTGTAGAGGACAGCGCCTCCATGTCAGATAGCTCTGACGACGAAGAAGAGGTCCCTGCTATTGTCAGGCGTACCCGACCCCGATTTTCTGATGTTGTTGAGGTGCAGGAACCGCAAGTCCCTCGTATGGAGTATAGAGCCAGTACTAGCGCCGCTCATCCTTTTGGTGAACTGGCAAGCACCAGCGGCCTAGTACACCCTGGACGTACATCCAGCACTGCAGTATCACGTGGTGACGTGGCGAGTCCCATAAGTGCAGTTCAAGCTGGCGAGGTGGCAAGCACAAGTAGTGTCCCGCTGCCACCAAGAAGAAGACAAAGACAGACCCGTCGTACCCATAGTGCCCTTCCTGCAGAATTCGCCTATCCCAATTGGGTGCCCACCACTTCTGCAGAACCCGTACTTCCCCCATTCACTGCCCAACCCGGTATTCAGGTGGATACAGATGATTTTACGCCACTCGATTTTTATTCTCTGTATCTCACGGAAGATCTCTATAGATCTATTGTGGACCAAACCAATTTATATGCTGGTCAACGCATCGCCGCTAATCCCCAGTTGCCGTCTCTTGCCAGAGATTGGAAACCAGTTACGGTTTCCGAATTTAAGACGTTTTTGGGCCTTTCCCTCAACATGGGCACACATAAATTTATGCGGATGCGGGCTTATTGGTCCACGCATCCGGCTGACCACATGCCCGTGTTCTCTAACTCCATGTCCAGGAAACGATACGAGCAGATCTTGCGGTTCTTGCACTTCAGTGACAATGAACTTTGTCGTCCACGTGGAGACCCTGAATACGATCGGCTCTACAAAATTCGGCCCCTCATAAACCACTTCAACCAACGTTTTGCAGACTTGTTTACTCCCCAAAAAGTTGTCTGCGTTGATGAGTCCCTGGTTAAGTTTACTGGTCGCTTGTCATTCAAACAGTACATTCCCAACAAGCGTACCAGATACGGGGTCAAGCTCTATAAGTGCTGTGACAGGGCCACAGGCTATGCATGGAGCTTTATGGTTTATGAGGGTAAAGATAGTTACGTAGAGCCGGAGAACTGCCCTGATTACATAGGAAGCGCTGGCAAGATAGTGTGGAAATTGGTGTCACCCTTATTCGGAAAGGGGTACCACTTGTACGTGGACAACTATTACACCAGCGTGCCACTGTTTAGTCATTTATTTGATAATCAGATTGGAGCATGTGGCACCGTGCGACCTAATCGCCGGGGCTTTCCCCAGCGGCTTGTAGATTCCCGTCTTAGGCTGGGGGAGAGAGCCTGCTATCGGTGTAATAATTTCCTCGCTATGAAGTGGAGGCATAATAAGAATGTTTTCGTTCTTACCTCCCTTCATGCAGACACGACGGTCCAAATTTCTACGGCGACTGGTATTGTGGAGAAACCCCTCTGTGTCCACGAATATAACAAAAATATGGGAGGGGTGGACCTCAATGACCAGATGTTGGCGCCGTATCTAACTTCCCGTAAGACCAGACGCTGGTACAAAAAAGTGTCTGCTTACTTATTTCAATTGGCTTTGCTGAATGCTTTTGTGCTATACAAAACTTCAGGCGGAACATTAACCTTTCTTTTCTTCCAAAGAGAGGTTGTCACAGAGCTTCTGTTTCCAGACGGTTCTGTACCTCACCATTCCCAACCAAATGCAGTAAGCCGGCTGCATGAGAGGCATTATTCTTATGTCCTCCCGAGTACCCCTACCCAACGAGCCCCCCAAAAAAGATGTCGTGTCTGTAGCAAGCGCGGATATAGGCGTGACACCCGTTCTTATTGTCCACGCTGTCCTGGCAATCCTGGTCTTTGTCAGGGTGAGTGTTTTGAACGCTACCATGAACTAGTGAAGTATTAGCGTAGGGTACAGCATTTCACAGGCTAGGCACACTTACACAGGGTCTCCCAAGATGCCATCGCATTTTGAGAGACCCGAACCGTTACAGTTACAGTTTACAGTTCAAAAAAAAGTGTATAAAAAAAAAAAAAAAAAAAAGTAAAATAAAAAAACCAAAAAAAATATAAAATATAAAAACCAAAAATAGTTGTCGTTTTATTGTTCTCTCTCTCTCTCTTCTCTCAAATTTTGTATACTTTACTGTTTACTGTGTTATTGTTAACCATTTTTCATGTTTTCAGGTACGCCATTCAGCTGCAGCGTGGATTTATTTATCTTGACAGCAACAGCGTTTGCTCCCACGATACATAAAGCCGCGACTCCAGTGCTGTAGGAGGTGATTTCACCACCACAGTTAAAAAAGAGCATATATGCCGAAGCATGGGGGCATAAGGGGTGGAGGAGCGATTTTGCTCCTAATGCCGCGTACATACGGTCAAAATACCGACGGAGGGCTTGCCCGTGGAAAAGTTTGAACGTATGTACGCAGCATAACTTTTTTGCGGGAGGATGCCCCCATGCTTCGGCATATATATATTTTAGGCACAGGTTGTGTTAAAAAATGTTTTATTTTTTACTGGTTTTTTTGGCAATTGCTTTGCAGGTATGGTATGGTAAGGTTTTACTGGGATGTTACTTTGTTTTAACGATAACCATAATTTGCTTAGCAGGTACGCCATTCAGCTGCAGCGCGGATTTATTTATCTTGACAGCAACAGCGTTTGCTCCCACGATACATAAAGCCGTGACTCCAGTGCTGTAGGCGGTGATTTCACCACCACAGTTAAAAAAGAGCATATATGCCGAAGCATGGGGGCATAAGGGGTGGAGGAGTGATTTTGCTCCTAATGCCGCGTACATACGGTCAAAATTCCGACGGAGGGCTTGCCCGTGGAAAAGTTTGAACGTATGTACGCAGCATAACTTTTTTGCGGGAGGATGCCCCCATGCTTCGGCATATATATATTTTAGGCACAGGTTGTGTTAAAAAATGTTTTATTTTTTACTGTTTTTTTTGGCAATTGCTTTGCAGGTATGGTATGGTAAGGTTTTACTGGGATGTTACTTTGTTTTAACGTTAACCATAATTTGCTTAGCAGGTACGCCATTCAGCTGCAGCGCGGATTTATTTATCTTGACAGCAACAGCGTTTGCTCCCACGATACATAAAGCCGTGACTCCAGTGCTGTAGGCGGTGATTTCACCACCACAGTTAAAAAAGAGCATATATGCCGAAGCATGGGGGCATAAGGGGTGGAGGAGCGATTTTGCTCCTAATGCCGCGTACATACGGTCAAAATTCCGACAGGGGGCTTGCCCATGGAAAAGTTTGAACGTATGTACGCGGCATAACTTTTTTGCGGGAGGATGCCCCCATGCTTCGGCATATATAAATGGTGCATGTATGTCCATCATTAGAAGTGGGTGGATGAAGGGAGGTATCTAATGGTGGGCATACCCACCGATCAATCTCTTTTTTTTCGTTCAGACAACATGACTCTCAGTAAATAGCTTGGGGTGTCTACTTTCCAAAATGGGGTAATTTGGGGGGGTTTTGTGCTATTTTGGCATTTTATGGCCTTTGCACCCTTAGAAATCCTGAAGGTGGTACCGTATATACTCGAGTATAAGCCGAGATTTTCAGCCTCTTTTTTGAGGCTGAAAGTGCCCCCCTCGGCTTATACTCGAGTCATCGCTGTTTGCCTGCTCGATCAGCGTGTCGAGCAGACAGACGGCGAACATTCTACCCTTCAAAAGCCGCGCCTCCGTCTGTGATAGGCGGAGCACTCAATTTCCCAGCAGGCAGTGGTCCACCTATCACGGACATCGGCTCATCCTCGTACTACGGACGAGGATGAGAGGATGTCCGTGATAGGCGGAACACAGACTGCTGGGAAATTGAGTGTTCCGCCTATCACAGACGGAGGCGCGGCTTTTGAAAAGAGGAATGGCCGCCGAGGCGCCGACGAAGAGCGGCGATCCTGGCAAGGCACGGGACGGAGGCAAGGCAAGGCAAGGCACGGCACGGCACGGCACGGGACGGGACGGAGGCAAGGCACGACACGGGACGGAGGCAAGGCACGGCACGGGACGGAGGCAAGGAGGCAAGGCACGGCACGGGACGGAGGCAAGGCACGGCACGGGACGGAGGCTCGGGACACAGGCTCGGGACACAGGTAGGCTGGACACACACACACACACACACACACACACACACACACACACGGATGGACACACACACACAGGGATGGATGGATGGAGACACACACACACAGGGATGGAGACACACACACACACAGGGATGGATGGATGGAGACACACACACACAGGGATGGATGGATGGAGACACACACAGGGATGGATGGATGGATGGACACACACACAGGGATGGATGGACGGACACACAGGGATGGACGGACACACAGGGATGGACGGACACACAGGGATGGACGGACACACACACAGGGATGGACAGGCATGTCACACCCTCGGCTTATACACGAGTCAATAAGTTTGCCAGTTTTTTTGGGGGTAAATTGGGGGCCTCGGCTTATATTCGGGTCGGCCTATACTCGAGTATATACGGTAATTGGTTTTCGGGGTGCCGTACGCGACTAGACTCCCAAAAAGTCCCACACATGTGGTATCCCCATACTCGGGAGAAGTAGCTGAATATATTTTGGGGTGCAATTCCACATATAACCATGGCATGTGTGAGCAATATATCATTTAGTGACAACTTTTTGTACATTTTTTTTTTTTTTTTAGTCATTATTCAATCCCTTAGGACAAAAAAAATAAATATTCAATGGGCTCAACATACCCATCAGCAGTTTCCTTGGGGTGTCTACTTTCCAAAATGGGGTCATTTGGGGGGGGTTTTGTGCCATCTTGGCATTTTATGGCCGTCAAAACTGTGATAGGTAGTGATAGGTAGTGAGGAGTAAAATAAAAAAATTATGCCCTTAGAAATCCTGAAGGCGGTGCTTGGATTTCGGGGTCCCGTACGCGGCTAGGCTCCCAAAAAGTCCCACACATGTGGTATCCCTGTACTCAGGAGAAGCAGCAGAATGTATTTTGGGGTGTCATTTCACATATGCCCATAGCATGTGTGAGCAATATATCATTTAGTGACAACTTTGTGCAAAAAAAAAAAAAGTTTGTAATATTCCCGCAACTTGTGGCAAAATATAAAATATTCCATGGACTCAACATGCCTCTCAGTAAATAGCTTGGGGTGTCTACTTTCCAAAATGGGGTCATTTTGGGGGGTTTTGTGCTATTTTGGCTTTTTATGGCCTTCGAAACTGTGATAGGTAGTGAGGGGTGAAATCAAAAATTTGCACCCTTAGAAATCCTGAAGGTGGTGATTGGTTTTCGGGATGCCGTGCGCGACTAGACTCCCAAAAAGTCCCACACATGTGGTATCCCCGTACTCGGGAGAAGTAGCGGAATATATTTTGGGGTGCAATTCCACATATAACCATGGCATGTGTGAGCAATATATCATTTAGTGACAACTTTTTGTACATTTTTTTTTTTTTTGTCATTATTCAATCCCTTAGGACAAAAAAAATAAATATTCAATGGGCTCAACATACCCATCAGCAGTTTCCTTGGGGTGTCTACTTTCCAAAATGGGGTCATTTGGGGGGGGTTTGTACTGCCCTGCCATTTTAGCACCTCAAGAAATGAGATAGGCAGTCATAAATTAAAAGCTGTGTAAATTCCAGAAAATGTACTCTAGTTTGTAGACGCTATAACTTTTGCGCAAACCAAAAAATATACGCTTATTGACATTTTTTTTACTAAAGACATGTGGCTGAATAAATTTTGCCCTCAATGTATGACTAAAATTTAGTTTATTCGATTTTTCTTATAACAAAAAGAAGAAAATATCATTTTTTTTCAAAATTTTCGCTCTTTTTCCATTTATATCGCAAAAAATAAAAATCGCAGAGGCAATCAAATACCATCAAAAGAAAGCTCTATTTGTGGGAAGAAAAGGACGCAAATTTAGTTTGGGTGCAATATTGCATGACCGCGCAATTACCAGTTAAAGCAGCGCAGTGCGAAATTGGAAAAAGACCTCTGGTCCTTAAGGTATTTATTGGTCCGAGGCTGAAGTGGTTAAAGAAGAGAATTGTGTGTTGCATTTGGAGATTTCATAATTTGCCATGTCACAAATGTTAATTCTTCATTACGAACGCTAATTTACAAGACCGCCCCCTTCTGGCTCGCCCTTGCTTCCGAGTACAAAGGACTTGTTTACACACGCTTGGAAAATCCGACAGACATTTGTTCGTGGAAAATTTAAAAACATGCTATCCAACATTTGTCCAACAGCGCATACACACGGTCAGATTTTCCACCAACAGCCTATCATCACACATTTTCCCTCGGAAAATCCAATCGTGTGCATGAGGCTTAAGGGGCTGAGAGCTAAAGAACTTGCATCCAAGCAGCCCAGAAGCTCACTGTACTAATTATGGCATGTAAACAAGTAGACCTGATGGATGTACAAAACGGCCTGCATGATGGGGGGTTGCTTTTGAAGCAAAGTAATGTATAACTGCTTTAATCCTGGTAAGTTTATTGTGCCTAGAGTTGGGCTTAAAGAAATAAATATTTATATACATGATGATAAGATACGTCAGATTCTCTATACATACGATTGTAAGTAACGTTTCAATTTGGCAATTTTTTTTATCGTACATCATAGGACACAGTTCTTTAAGTGGCTTTCAAATGTTTTTGATGCTCTTGTCCCTGTAAAATCTGTAGCATAATGCTTTTTCAATATCCCCTTTGTATCTTCTACAGTACCTGGTTGGCACGAGTGAAGATGTGCTCTGCGGAGCTCCAGGAGTGATCCATGCTGGATTTAAAAAGCCCCCACAACCGCATCCATCCTGCCACTGCGGCTCCAGGATGGTACCCGGGCCTTGCATAGAAGAACAAGGTTTTGCCTGTAACGCTCCTCTTTGAGGACTGGACCCTAGGAACCAGGACTCTTTTTGGTTTTGCTACATTACCTAAAGTTGTCCTGAGGGATGCTATACATGGTCCAAAGGAGTGGAACCCCTATTAAAAGGGCCCCAGTCTTTGAAGGTTTAACCATGCTGTTCGTCGTTATGGGTGAAGTTTGGATCTGTCTGTTTATAGCAGTATCTTGCAGCGAGGAAAAGGTAAGAGGAAAGCATAGGAACTGCAAAGTCCACCTATGACTTTTCTTTCAATTATATTGTAAAATGTCTTAAAAACTCCTCTAGAGGGAGTAATAGTGTATAGACCCTGTTTAAATCTGTGCTAATACAGCGTGTGTCTCAGCAGCTGGAGGGGGGGGGGAGGGGGGGTCTCCTCTTCCTATAAATGGGGAAACTGAGTCGATAAGGATACATGTTATGTTTAAACAAGCATAAATCTGAAAAGCTGGTAAAACGGCTGTGTAAATCCCCTCCCCTTTGAGGTGACTCTTGTTAAAGCACAGAAAAGGGTGTGGTGCAGAGACAATCAGGCTCACACATAAAAGCTTAAGGCTGATACTCTGGGAAACGGACAGTGTCTATCAGAGCAGCTGAAGCAAGGCTGCCACAGGACACAGAAACACTGTTGCATGTAAGGGACACAGGCATTTGCAGTACACAAAAAAAATTATTCTTTAGCATTATATAATTCTATGCTACCATTGTTTTTCCTACTATTGTTCAAATAAATAGAACAGTTCTTAGAGTACCTTTGCTTTTTGTGCTTTGCACTATAGCTTCAAGGCTTACTACTAAGTCACCATTAACCACCCCCAGGTGCTGGGAACTCCAGACATGCCTCTGCATTGTCATCCTTTCCGGAGATACCTGACATGGCAAGCCAGGGTGAGTCATTGGAAGCAATTGGTGGTGCAACTGCTTCTCACACTTCAGTCCCTGTATACTTACTGAACATGCATTTTACTCTGCCCTGCAGGGCTTAGAAGGAAGATTAGCTGCTTTACTCACATCCTGCATTAAAGGGGATAAGAAGCGCGCTAGATCCCTCTCTCACACTCCAAACCCCTTACCAAAGGAACAGTGAGGACAGGATGAGGTATTACCCTCAAACGATCAGGAAAAACAAACCGATTACTCCTCTGCAAGAGGAAACAACAGTTGAAGTTTCAGCTTCACAATCTGAGGTGCAAATCCTTACGGACATGGTTTGCTCCACTTTCAAGCTACCCCTAACAGAGTCAGCTGAAAGTCTGGTTTCTTTTTTGAGTTTCTTGAAACTTTCACAACCAGTGCATGCGTTTCCAGTCCACAAATTACTGGAGAAGCTTATTTAGACTGAATTGAATCATCCAGATAAGCATTTTCTCCCTCTAAAGAGATTCTCAGTTCTCTATCCTATGGAGGAAAAATTCACCAAAAAATGGAAAGTTCCAGCAGCTGCGATTTTCAGTGTGAATAAAAGTTTAAATTGTCCAGTGGACAATGCACAAATGCTAAAGGATCCAACAGATAAAAAGTTGGAATTCCTCTTAAAATCCTTTTTCTTTAGCAGGTACTGTTGCTCAGCCTGCAATTGCAGCTATAGGCATCTGTCAGTTCTTAAAAGACCAGTTCACAGAGGCCCTTAGTGAGCTCCCTGCAGAAAAGGCCAGTGAGTTGACCAATTTACCAAAAGCATTATGTTTTGCCATAGATGCGATAAAGGATTCTATTCACCAGGCATCTCGCCTTGCACTTGTGCTAGTACACATGCATAGGACCCTTTGGCTAAAGGGTTGGTCTGCAGAAGCACGCTGCAAAAACCTACTGTCTAGTTTCCCATTTCATGGGTAGCGACTATTTGGCAATGATTTGGATAAATACATCCAGACAATTTCCAGGGGAAAAGGTACTATTTTGCCAGTCAAAAGAAAGTATAAACGTCCTTCATTTAAACAGACTTTCTCTCCTGCGCCAAGCGCATCTGTCTCTAGGCAGTGGCGACGGCTTACACCATCAGTTTCCAGAGGAAAATCGCAGGTCAGGCCCAGGCTCAAAGGAAGACCTGGAGCCTTAAGAATACAAAGCATAATACTAAGACCTCTTCATGAAGAGGCGTCTCCCCTCACCAAGGTGGGGGGAAGAGTTCTGCATTTCGCAGAAGTATGGCAGAGGGAATCTCAGGACAGATGGGCTCTCTGCACAGTGACTCTAGGATACAAACTAGAGTTTCCAGGATCTCACTTTCTGAGATCAAATGCTCCCAAGGGTCCAGGGAAAAAACAATCCCTGTTTCAAGCATTAGACCGATTATTGACTCAAGGGGTAATCCTACAGATCCCCACAGAAGAACAAGGTTTAAGTTTCTATTCAAACCTGTTTACGGTACCAAAACCGAATGGAGATGTAAGGCCCATTCTGGATCTAAAAAATCTAAAAATTTGCTCATTCCGAATAGAGTCGATCAGGTCAGTGGTCTCCATCCTACAAGGCAGAGAACTTCTAGCTTCCATCAACATCAGGGATGCATATCTGCATATTTTCCGCTCACCAAAGGTTTCCGCGATCCGAAGTGGAACAAGGGCACTTTCAGTTTGCGGCCTTACCCTTCGGGCTAGCCACAGCACCACGGGTATTCACAAAAATAGTGGCCCCACCTCTAGCCAGGTTGAGGGCTCAGGGCATAACAGTGTTGGCATACCTAGACAATCTATTGTTAATAGACCAGTCAGTGACTCGCTTAACCACTTGGGATCCGCGCTATTGCAAAATGACGGCAATAGCGCGGACCCACATTTTCGGGACTACGTCTATTGACGTAGTCCCGGTTACGAGCGGCCTGCGCGCCCCCTGAGGGGCGCGCGCGGCGCGCTCTGTGATCGGCGAGTCCGTGAGACTCGCCTGATCACCGATCCGTGTAAGGGGTCGATCCCGACCCCTTATCACGTGATCAGCTGTCAGCCAATGACAGCTGATCATGTGATAAAACGGAGCCAGTAATCGGCTAGTATTCCTCCTCGCGCTGACAGCGCGAGGAGAAAAAAAAAAAGCCGATCGCCGGCGGCCGTGTTCGGGACATCAGTCCCGATCACGGCCAGCAATATAAAAGGACACCTGCCCCCTGCCAGTGCCCACCTGCCACCCGCAGTGCCATCCTGAATAAAGTAAGTGCCCCCCTGTCAGTGCCACCCAGCAGTGCCCATAGTGCCCACAGTGCCACCCAGCAGTGCCCACAGTGCCACCCAGCAGTGCCCACAGTGCCACCCACAGTGCCACCCAGCAGTGCCACCCACAGTGCCACCCAAAATCTGCCTCAGGTGCTGCACCCCAGTGCCGCCCATCAGTGCCCAGCAGTGCCGCCCATCAGTGCCCAGCAGTGCCACCTATCAGAGCCACCTATCAGTGCCACCTATCAGTGCCCATCAGTCCCATCTATCTGTGGTACCTATCAGTGCCCATCCGTGCCACCCATCCGTGCCACTTATCCGTGCCACCCATCCGTGCCATCTTATCTGTGCCCATCTTTGCCCATCAGTGCCGCCTTATCTGTGCCCATCGGTGCCGCCTTATCTGTGCCTATTAGTGCCGCCTTAACTATGCCTATCAGTGCCCACCAGTGCAGCCTATCAGTGCCCACCAATGCAGCCCATCAGTGCCCACCAATGCAGCCCATCAGTGCCCACCAATGCAGCCTATCAGTGCCGCCTAATCAGCGCACTTCAATGAAGGAGAAAAATGACCCGTTTGCAAAATTTTATAACAAACTATTAAAACATGATTTTTTTTTTTTTTGCATCTTTTTTTGTTTGTTTAGCAAAAAATAAAACTCCGAGCTGTAACTAAATACCACCAAAAGAAAGCTCTATTTGTGGGAAAAAAATGATAAAAATTTCATTTGGGTACAGTGTTGTATGACCGCGCAATTGTCACTCAAAGTGCATCAGCGCTGAAAGCTGAAAATTGGTCTGGGACTGAGGGGGGTTTAAGTGCCCAGTAAGCAAGTGGTTAAAGCAAAGCGTACGCATTACAACCAGTTACCTGGAAAGTCTCGGTTGGATCCTCAACCTAGAGAAGTCTTCCTTAAAACCAGTATTATGGATTACTTAGGCCTGATCATAGATACAGCCCAGAAAAGGGTGTTCTTGCCTCCAGCAAAGATCAGCTCCATACAAGAGCTGATATGGATGGTCAGGTCAAAAGCAAATCCTTCAATTCACCTTTGCATGAGGTTGTTAGGAAAGATGGTAGCTTAATTCGAAGCAGTCTGTTATGTCCAGTTCCATTCAAGACTGTTGCAAAACAGAATCCTCTCTGCTTGGAACAAGATGATCCAAGCTTTGGAGTTGCCAGTGCGGCTGTCCCCAAGTGTCTCAAAGCCTCAGTTGGTGGTTACGAAGCCTGAATTTGCTGAAGGGAAAATCCTTCAGACCAATAATCTGGAAAGTAAAGTAGTAACGACAGATGCCAGCCTCTCAGGCTGGGAAGCGGTACTGGAACAGATGACTGTCCAGGGACAGTGGTCAAAACTCGAAAGAGCCCTGCCCATCAACATCCAAACACCAAGTAAAAACTTAAGGCTCTGTGTCCTATGATGTACTCCAAGAAAAGGATTTAAAAGGTAAGCTGTTATAAAAATCCTATTTTTTTTTTTTAGTCCCACAAAGCATTTTGTTTGATGATCTGTATTTACATGTGCTAACATTTTTCTGTGAATAAAATAGTTTGTAAAAAAAAAAAAAAAAAAAAAAGGAGTAAGCAATGTTGTATTTCACAGTATTCTGGTGCTGTGCATTTTGTCCCCTTACCAAAACCTTACTAATTCTGGGAATATTAGAGTGAAATCAGTTTTCACAACCTCTTAACAGGTATTTCAAGAGTGGTTTTATCACACATTATTTTTAACTTCTCTCTTTACAGGAAAAGCTGCGGTAAAGAGGTGAGCTAATGATGCTTCTGTTAGAGGCAAGCCATTAATTTCATGTCAAGCTTGCAAAATCCTCTTTTCCACTACAGCAGGTAGGATGATAGATCATGTCCACCAAGAATCTCTCTAAAGTTCACTGTCCTCTAAAATAAATGTGCCTTTTTACCACCCTGTATGCTATCTACAACTTTCGGCTATTAGAAAGGAAGAAGACATTGAGGGTTACATCTAAAAATCAGCAATTGTTTTCTGAGGAAAACACTTTGAGCTATTTATTTATTTATTTATTTATTTTTTTAAAGGCAATTGTCAGGAAAGAAATATGAGAGCTATCATTGATGAATTGGTTTTGTGGGCACATTATTATTAAAATTTACCGTAACATATTTAAAACACTCACTAAATAGGTTAGTGTAAAAACCCTAAAATATATATATATATACACATATATATATATACATACATACATATATATATATATACACACACACACACACACACACACACACACACACATCCCCCCCGAACTGAGAAGATGCGCAAGTTGTTTGACATTTAATACTGGGGTTATGGCTGCAGCTAGATGCCATAACCCTGGTATTAAAATTTCTCAGGTGCAAGTTTTTCTGCTAAATGTGATCCAAGGGGCCGATTAGCTGTCCGCTTTCTGGCCGTTCTCAGGCTTACCTGGCTGATTGGTTCTTGGGCTTCACAATCTGGCACTGGTGGTGGCTGGCCACACAGATGAACAGAGGAAGGTTGACCTCTACTCATCTCTATGATCTAGCAGGATTGGAGCAACGGCATGAAGGCACTTGCGGTTCACGGCCGCTGTAAAAAATGCTTTTTTTTTTTCTCCTTTCA
The DNA here is from genome assembly GCF_037356315.1 of Lithobates pipiens. Taxonomy (NCBI): domain Eukaryota; kingdom Metazoa; phylum Chordata; class Amphibia; order Anura; family Ranidae; genus Lithobates; species Lithobates pipiens. Next base: position 25,964,954 of record NW_027507787.1, read on the forward strand.
TTTCTATTATAGAGGAGAAATGTGTCTTATTGACCCCAGATAGCTCTAGAAAGAGGACCCTTTAATGCCTTGTTGTCACAAGGGACATTAATATTTCTTGTGACAACAATAATAGTTGTCAAAAATGTATAAAAGATGGGATTTTTGTACTCGCCATAAAATCCTTTTCTCTGAAGTTCACTGACAGACACAGCTCCAGTAATCTTGACCGTAGGGTTATTACACCACCTTCAGGAGAGGACTAGGCAGAACATGTAATACATGTGAAAAACAACAGAACTTTACAGTTCAGCCCAGGGGGCGGACCCTCTGGTAATAACCCCTCAACCTGCTTCCTGCAGTTCAGTATGTCAACAAGCAGTATAACAAACCAATGGGAGGGGAAGGTGCGGTGTGAACTTCAGAGAAAAAGATTTTACGGTGAGTATAAAAATCCCATCTTCTATTTCGTTCATTGACGGACACAGCTCCAAGCAGTGTCATAATAAGGGGTGGGAACAGCAACATAACTTCACCTACAACCAGAGGTGCTCCCTAACGGGAGAGTCAGCATTTGAACCAAACGCCTCAGAACTTGCAGTCAACATATGCATCAGAGTGCATTAACATTCAAAAAAGGTAACTTTCTCTTAACAGAAGAAAGTGTAAAATTACATTACACAGCCGCCAGCAAATCTTTGCGGCCAAAGCAGGCATCAGAAGATGCGCTTACACCCACTTTGTAGAACTTTGTAAAAATGTGACCGGACGACCAAGTCGCCGCCTTACACACTTGAGTTACTGACGCTTGATGTCAGAAAGCCCAAGAGATCCCAATTGCCCTGGTGGAATGGGCCGTGACAGGAAGGGGGGGGGGCACCTGCCCCTTCAAGGTGTGAGCCTGGACCGCAATTTGTCTGATCCTCCTGGAAATGGTGGCCGATGAGACCGCCACCCCTTTTTTTTTTTGGACCAGCTACCGAAACGAACAGAGAGTCTGACTTCCGGAAGGGAGCCATGGCAGACAGATATACCCTTAGAGCCCAGACCACGTCCAGGGAATGGAGGGCCACCTCTTTAGGATGTGTCTGTTTAGGACACAGAGATGGTAACACAATGTCTTCATTGAGGTGAAAAGCCAAAACCACCTTCGGTAGAAAAGAAGGTTGCGACGCAACACCACCTTATCCTTATGTGTAACAAGATAGGGTGACTTGCAAGACAAGGCCGCCAGCTCCGAAACCCTCCTGGCCGATGTACCGGCCACTAGGAAGACCACTTTCCGGGAAAAAGAGTCAACAAGGGAATTTCCCAGATGTTCTCAAACGGCAGTTTCTGAAGCGCCGATAGCACCAGGTTCAGATCCCATGGAGGCAAGGGTGGATGCACCGGAGGGACTACAAGCCAGGGGTCATTGGAAAAAGACAGCCAAGGCCGATATCCGTCCCTTGATGGTGCTTAAAGCCAGTTTCTGGTCTACTCGTCTCTGTAGGAACAGCAGGATCCTGGAAACAGAATAGAATAGGTGTGTGGACGCCACCCCAACTCCTCACACATGGAGATATAAGCCTTCCACTTTCGATGGTAAATCTTCAGAGAAGAAGATCTCTGTGCCCTTGACATAGTTGAAATCACTGAGTCAGACAGACCTCAGTTCCTTAACACCTGGCTCTCAACAGCCATGCCGTTAAAACCAGTGATGGTAAAGCAGGCTGGAGAATCGGACCATGAGACAGAAGGTCTTCTCGCATCGATAGCCGGCAGGGAGCGTCCACAACCAAGCGTACTAGGTTGGCATACCAGTGACACCGAGGCCAATCTGGGGCAATCAGTATTACTCTGCAGCACAGACGTGGTAACACTTTTAGACGCGGAAAGGCATAGATCAGTTGGTACTGAGCCCATGGAGCCACCAAAGCATCTGACACTTCCGCCCAAGGATCTCTTGTCCTGGATACGAACCTCGCCACCTTTTGATTGAGCCGGGAGGCCAGCAGATCCACATCTGGTGTGCCCCACTGCAGGCACAGAAGCCTGAACACCTCCGGATGCAACGACCATTCTCCTGAGTCAAGCATCTGGCGACTTAGATAGTTCCGCCTGCCAGTTTTTTACTCCAGGGATGTAAATGGCCAACAGGGCCGGTACATGTTGCTCTGCCCACCAAAGGATGCGAGTGACCTCCCGTGCTGCAGCCAAGCTTCTTGTTCCTCCTTGATGGTTGACATATGCCACTGCAGTGGCATTGTCTGACTGGAACCTGATCGGACGCCCTCTTAGTCTCATCGACCATGTGGAGAGGCATAGCCTTATTGCTCAAGCGCATTGATTGGCAAATTGGATTCCTCCCCCGACCAGAGGCCCTGGGTCGACTGTACTCCCAGTACTCCACTTCAGCCGGTCAGGCTGGCGTTCGTTGTGATCACTGTCCAATGCAGAGGTAGGAACGACTTCCTGGACCGAAGTGCCAGGGATCTCAGCCATCAGAGCAGGGAGTCCCTGACTGGCTCACCCGAACCTGCCGATCCAGAGATAACAGAGATTTGTCCCATTTTGCCAATATCTCCTTCTGCAAGACTGGTGTGAAACTGGCCATATGGTACCACCTTGTAGGCCACCATGAGGCCCAGGACTTGCATTCAGAAGGGCAGTGACAACTACCTGCGGTTCATCAACAGCTTCACCGTGGCTCTGAGAGTATGCAGTTTGTCTGAAGGGAGAAACACTCTCGCTTCCAGAGCCCAGCAGTAAGCCTAGGTACTCCAGGTGCTGAGTCAGCACAAGTGCCGACTTCTTTAAGTTCAACAGCTACCCAAATTCCTGCAGGGTTTGCATTGTGATCGCCACAGCCTCCTTTAATTCTATGGCAGAAGGTGCTCTCAGAAGGGGATCGTCTAGGTAACCCATGATTGCGATCTCGCGTTGTTGCAACAGCGCCAAAATCGGAGCCAACACCTTGGTAAAGACTCGGAGTGCTGAAGCCAAGCCAAAGGGGAGAGGCACAAACTGGTAGGTAAGCTTCGCCTATTGCAAATCGCAGAAACCTCTGATGCCTATGGGTAAGTGCAGGTACGAGTCCTGGATGTCCAAGGAGGCCAGGGAGTCCCCCTTTTGGAGTGCAGAGACAACTGGGCGAACACATTCCATTGTGAACCTCTGTACTTTTACAAAGCAATTGAGGGCTTTTAGATCCAAGATTGTAGGGCCCAAAAAGGAAGGGGTACATACAAACAGATTGGAGTAGAACCCCTGAAACCTTTCCATTACACCATCACCCCGCAGCTTAGCAGGTCCCTTACTGCCCCCAACAGGACCTCCCGACGAGCCGGGAGTAAGGGTATGCTGGAGGGGAAGAATGTGGTTGGTGGCCAAGAGAGAAACCATCTTGTAGTCCGATGAAATCAGTTAGACCCATTGGTCGGACAGCCGAGAGGGCCACCGGGCTGCAAACTCCCGAAGGCGACGCCCCACCCAAGTGACAAGCGGGGGAAAACCTTCACATGGAAGCATTTTTTGCTCGCTAGCTTGTTAGGCTTGCGAGTTCAGGGACTCTTCTGTCCCTCGGTCGCCCTGTTGGATTGGGAGCATTTAGCCAATATCCCGAGCGGACAAAAAAGTCCTTAGAGCAGAAAATGAGGGCCCTTGTCTACAGCGTGGCTCCTTACTCTTCCTGGCCTGTGGGAGCAAGGTGCTCTTCCCACCTGTGACATTCTTTATAATGTCATCCAACAAGGCTCCAAACAGCTGCTCACCAAGGAAGGGTAGATCAGTCAAGGCTTTTTTAGATGCCTGGTCCACAGACAAGCATTTTAGCCAAATCAGGCCAATTCAAACAAGGAACAGGCCACTGCCTCGGCTTTCCTGTCAGTAGGGTCCTTAAATGCAGGAGCCCCCTCTACTGGGATCATGGTTACTTTATTTAACCTGGATAATGGGGGGGTCCATGACTGGAGGAGCCAACTTTTTTTTTCTTTTTTTAAGAAGGCTCTCCTCAAAAGGGTATCACACTGCCATTCTTTTGGGGACCAAGAAGGTCCACTGCGGGCTTCCCCATTCCTTGTATATGAACTTATTTAAATAAGTCAGATACGGAAACGCCTTGGGTGTACGGGCTGGCTTACGGGGCCGCTACTTCAGTGGAGGATCCTGCTGTATCTTACATTTTCAGGGTATCATGCACAGCTGTGATAAGTGCTCCAACTAGCACTTTGAGGATGAGTCCCCGTCCGGGTCCGCAAGACACTGTCAGATGACACTGACCAGGACCGATCAGACACAGAGCAGGGGCCGCCAGTTGCTGCGGAGCCCGAGTCTGAGGTAGAGCTCTCCCCGGAGGACAGGGGCCGCTATTTACCACCTTTGCAACCGCACACCGCCTCCACCCTGGCAACAAACGTTTCAAGGACCGCCGACAAAGCGTCCAAAGGCACTGAACTGTTTGGAGACGAGACAGTTGTAATTGCAGGGAGTTTTGGGGAAAACACCAGTTTCTGAAGCCATGCTGACCCACCCTGTCTGCCACTCTTAGGACAGGTGCACAATCCCACCCTCCTAGCTGCTGCAGACTGAGAATTGAGTCCATGTGTGCATGTTTAATCTCAGTATATATACAGCTGTTCTGTGAAGCCCTCATAAGTTTGTTAGAGAGCCTTAGTGAGCAAACAGCATCATAAAGGCCAAGGAACACACCAGACAGGTCAGGGATGTTTGAGAAGTTTTTAAGCAGGGTTAGGTTATAGAAAAATATCCCAAGCTTTGAATATCTCACGGAGCACTGTTCAATCCATCATTCGAAAATGGAAAGGGTATGGCACAACTGCAAAACTACCAAGACATGGCCATCCACCTAAACTGAAAGGCCGGGCAAGGAGAGCAATAAATCAGAAAAGCAGCCAAGAGGCCCATGGTAACTCTGGAGGAGCTGCAGAGATCCACAACTCAGGTGGGAGGTTCTGTCCACAGGACAGCTATTAGTCATGCATTCCACAAATCTGGTCTTTATGGAAGACGGTCAAGAAGAAAGTCATTGTTGAAAGAAAGCCATAAGTCGAGCAGTTTGTGAGAAACTATGTGGGGGACAGCGCTAACATGTGGAAGAAGGTGCTCTACTCAGATGAGACCAAAATTTTACTTTTTGGCCTAAAAGCAAAAACAGGGTGACAGAATACTAACACTATACATCACCCTGAACACACACACCATCCCTACCGTGAAACATGGTGGTGGCATCATGTTGTGGGGATGCTTTTCTTCAGCAGGGATAGTGAAGCTGGTCAGAGTTGATGGGAAGATGGATAGAGCCAAATACAGGGCAATCTTAGAAGAAAACCTGTTAATTTCTGCAAAAGACAAGACTGGGGCGGATGTTCCCTTTCCGGCAGGACGATCCTAAACATCCAGAGCTACAATGGAATGTTTTAGATCAAAGCATATTCATGTGTTAGAATGGCCCAGTCAAAGTCCAGACCTAAATCCAATTGAGAATCTGTGGCAAGACTTGAAAATTGTTGTTCACAGACGCTCTCCATCCAATCTGACAGAGCTTGAGCTATTTTGCAAAGAAGAATGGGAAAAAATTCACTCTAGATGTGCAAAGCTGGAAGACATCCCCAAAACGACTTGCAGCGAAAGGTGGTTCTACAAAGTATCGACGCAGGGGGCTGAATACAAAAGCACACCACACTTTAGACATTTGTGAAAATGAAAAACCATTTATAATTTTCCTTCCACTTTACAATTATGTGCCACTTTGTGTTGGTCTATCACATAAGATACATTTAAGTTTTTGGTTGTAGCATGACAAAAACGGAAAATCAAGGGTTATGAATACTTTTTCAAGGCACTGTATTTTTTATTTTTTTATTCATTCAAGTGCATTTTTTCCCCAAAAACTGCATTAAAAAACCCCAAACAAAAAAAAAAAAACACACACACACACACGTGACAAAAATATAAAACAATGCAGCGACTAGACTATTGCCTCTGCTATAAAGAATATATAATGTTTGGGGATTCTAAGTAATTTTCTAGCTGTCGGCCCCAGGAGCCAAACAGAGATGGGGTGGGAGGTTGGATAATGCTAGACTGACACTCATTGAGCTGAGCTGCATTGTCACAGGGAACCAAGCTCACACTTTTGCACACCAGCTGCTCCGTGTGAGCCCACACCACCGATCGCAGAGGGGAGCCATGATCTTGTTAGCGATTCAGGTTAGCACAGCTGCTTGGTGTAAGCTCGCACCACTGCTGATCGCTGGCAGGATCCTGACACCGGATGGGGATTGAGCCTACTGCGCTGCCTTGAAGAGAGCCAGCCGGAACCCCAAGGGAGTGAGTCTGAATCAGGCTTAAAGAAGGGATCCAGTAGTATCCAGGAGGGAGTCAACCTCTAAACGAACCATGCTGCCCATGGAGATTAGCTCTTTGGGAATCTGGCGCTTGTGATCCAGAGCCGAGGAGAGGGGAGACAACTAGTGGCACTGCGGTGTGTCACTCCCTACCCAGATAGGAAGACTGACTGTACTCATTTTATTGGTACATTGGCTCCTCTTTAGCCCCTCAGAGCCTGGGTTCTGTCCACTAAGCATTAGTACCCCCCACCCCATCTTCCCCGACTGAGCAAGCACCAGTGCTCCCTTGTCCCCTCATCTCTCCCACTGAGCACCAGGACACCTCCTCCCCCCCCCTCCCCATGTCCAACTGAGTGCAAGGAACCCCCCCCCCCCCCCATTCCTCAAGTTATCTATAGTAAAATATTCAAAGGGAAACAAAAAACACACACAAATGACCCAAAGTGCACTCCTTGAAGAGATTGTATAAAATGCGTCTTTTATTTTTATGGAAAAAAGCGACAGTAAGATTTGTAAAAGATTTGTGATTTGTTTTATACATATTGCCCATATGAAACTCAAAACTTTAAAAAAAAAAAAAAATTGCAGAGAATTTCCTTAGCAGTGCAATTCTTTCACATTGCAATGAACTGGTCAAGTATGCAAAAAATAAAAAAAAAATTATATTCTCCACTATTAGCAAGAATTACAGTGCAAAGATGATTTAAGTTTATTTGAAGGGGACTTTGCAGTTTACTTGGAAATTCATCATCTGCTTGGACCCCCTATATACAGTAAGACATAATGCTAGCATAGCCAATTTAGGATGAACAGACAATACCTCCACCCTCGGCTATTCGCAGGGCTTCTCAATCACAAGTCCAACCAGATACAATGCTGCTCACAGTGCCACTTTATTTAAGCTGTGCTGCAATACCAGATTTTACCAGCAGGTGACATCTGCCATTATAGGTCCCACTAAAGTTTTGAGGCTGCATAAAGAGGCCTGGAATCCTTCCCTACTACTACACAGATGGGTCCCAAGTAGAAAGGAAGTTTCCAGTTGAAACGGAAAACCTCTTTATTCACGTTCCGTTTAAATTAAAGTTTGGTGCTCTTGCAGTTTTACCTTGACAATACTAAGCATACAAGAGAAGAGGGAAAAAAAAAAAAAAATCTAACAATGAGTTTACTTACAAAGTTAAATAAAGTCTATACAGTAAAAAAAACAAAAATTAAATAGTGAGCTAACAGACCAAAATCTGAACACAGATTTACAAAAAAGTAAACTTACATATATGCAGTATTGGTCAAGTTAAAAAGATAATAATTAGCCAGTCTAAGTCCTTTTAATTTTGTATTACAAATGTTGCTGTAACATGCAGTGTCTTAAGAACAGCATCAAATGTCTTGATGTACACAAACTTAATTTTATCTTCATCTTGGCTCTTTTGGAATTTTATCTTGGAGAAGTATTTAAAGGTCTAAAAATCAAAGCATATAGGGGGTTTAATGGTCTCTGAACAGAAAGCTGTGCCCGGTTTCTCATAATCTTGAAAAAAACAAAAACAAACCTAGAATTTACAGTACACTGGATTATACGAAATTATAGTTTCACAAGTTTACATTGCATATTTCTGAGTCCATTCTCTGGCTATTCTGTTGTACCTGTAAAAAAAAAAAAAAAAAAAAAAGTTTCAAGTAAAGATCATGATATTTAATAAAACTTGCAGGATACAAACACATACATTAACCACTTTCAGACCGGACCATTTTGCTGGTCAATGACCAGAGGTCTTTTTACAATTTGGCACTGCGCTGCTTTAACTGGTAATTGCGCGGTCATGCAATGTTGTACCCAAACAAAATTTGCGTCCTTTTTTTCCCACAAATAGAGCTCTCTTTTAAAAAGGTATTTGACTCTGCGATTTTTATTTTTTGCGATATAAACGTAAAAAGACCGCAAATTTTGAAAAATGATATTTTCTATTTTTTGTTATTAGAAAAATCCAATAAACTCAATTTTAGTCATACATTTAGGCCAAAATGTATTCAGCCACATGTCTTTGGTAAAAAAAAAAGAGTCAATAACTGTATATTTATTGGTTTGCGCAAAAGTTGTCACATCTACAAACTAAGGTACGTTTTCTGGAATTTACGCAGCTTTTAGTTTACGACTGCCTATCTCATTTCTTGAGGTGCTAAAATGGCAGGGCAGTACAAAACCCCCCCAAATGACCCCATTTTGGAAAGTAGACCCCCTAAGGAAATTGATAAGAGGCATGTTGAGCCCATTGAATATTTTATTTTTTTGCCTCAAGCGATTGAATAATGACAAAAAAAAATTTTTTTTTTTTTTTTTACACAAAGTTGTCACTAAATGATATATTGCTCACACATGCTATGGGCATATGTGAAATGACACCCCAAAATAAATTCTGCTGCTTCTCCTGAGTACGGGGATACCACATATGTGGGACTTTTTGTGAGCCTAGCCGCATACAGGGCCCCAAAAACCAAGCACCGCCTTCAGGCTTTCTAAGGGCGTAAATTTTTGATTTCACTTCTCACTACCTATTACAGTTTTGAAGGCCATAAAATGCCAAGATGGCACAAAACCCCCACAAATGACCCCATTTTAGAAAGTAGACACCCCAAGCTATTTGCTGAGAGGCATGTTGAGTCCATGGAATATTTTATATTTGGCCACAAGTTGCGGGGAAATTACAAACTTTTTTTTTTTCACAAAGTTGTCACTAAATGATATATTGCTCACGCATGCCATGGGCATATGTGAAATGACACCCCAAAATAAATTCTGCTGCTTCTCCTGAGTACGGGGATACCACATATGTGGGACTTTTTGGGAGCCTAGCCGCGTACGGGGCCCCGAAAACCAAGCACCGCCTTCAGGCTTTCTAAGGGCGTTACAGTTTTGAAGGCCATAAAATGCCAAGATGGCACAAACCCATCCCCCCCCCCCCCCCAATGACCCCATTTTGGAAAGTAGACACCCCTAAATTTAGGGGTACACTAGTGAGACTAGGTAATAAATGGCGGGTGCCGTGAAACTATAAAAAAATAACTAATCAACCAGCGTCACCTGTAACAGTTATATGGTGATCACTGGTGAAAGGGTTAACTAGGGGGCAATCAGGGGGCTTTATGCGGTAGTATATGGGGGTCCCTGGCGCTATAAAAAGCTGCGGCGAACCTAAATACCTACCTGCCTAACCAACTAGCGTCACCTGTGACACTAATACAGCGATCAGAAAAACGATCGCTTATTAGGCTGGGTTCACACTGGAGCGATGCGGGAACGCTACGAATCCGCGGCGGGTTCCCGCATCGCATGCCTCCCGGCGGCAGTTCACACTGCCCTATGCGAACTGCTGGGAGTGTCAGTGAAATGTTAATGACACCCCCAGATCAGTGCGCATATCGCAGTGCGATCTGCAAACTCAGATCGCATGGTGTGAACACCCATGCGATCCGATTCTGCTGCGGACCAAAAAAAAGGGTCCCGTGCGAATTTGCGGCGGGTGCGGCGCGAATTCAGCCATACTATCTGTATGGCTGAACTCGAATCGCACAGAGATCGGATGTGATTTGCACTGCAGTGCGGTGCGAATCACATCCGTTCTCATAAACCGCTGCAATGTGAACCCAGCCTTAGTGACACTGGCGACGGGGGGTGATCACGGGGTAAAACCTTTATTGGGGGGGTTAGGGGGGTACATTAGAACTAAAGGGGGCTAACCCTAACTGCCCTAACAGTTATTACAGTCACAAATGACGCCAATGCAAAAAAAAAATGCAATTGGTGTCACTGTGACTGTGGGGGGCAGGGGGGTGTGAGTGTGCCTGGCATGTTCTACTGTGTAGTGTCGTGTTGGTGCAACTCACCGATCCTCTCTCCTCGGTGCCGGAACGAAAAATACCGACACGGAGGAGAGATTACATCACTTCCTCTGCCTGTGTTTACATTACAGGAGAGGAAGTGATGTCACGGAGCATTTCCATTCGTCGGGAGCGATCGCGAGGGGGTGGCCATGAATGAATGGCCGCCCCCTCATCCCGGATCGCTCCCGAACGAATACCGAGGGAAGGCAGGGACGTATATATATACGCCCATATGCCTGCCCGTGCCATTCTGTCGACGTATATCGTCGTGCGGCGGTCGGCAAGTGGTTAAACAATGACAATATCACATATAGCATTAACAAAAGCATTATAAAGAGTAGGACTGCGTAGTACCCATCAACTGCGATCAGATTTCACCAGTAATATAACTATTATGAAAGTCAAATTTAGCATGGCTGTCCCTGGTAACAGCTCAAAGAAGCTCTGGATTATATAAATTAAAATTACATTGGTCTACACCAGTGTTTTTCAAACTTTTTTCAGTCAAGGCCCACTTTAGAATGGCGGGCAATCTGGACACACTGGTCTGGGGGCTCGTTCACATCAGTGGTGCATCTTAGCATACTACACGTTTTTTGCACATTCCCACAAACCACATTTTGTAAATGAGCTGCTCTATGCGAGTGCAACACGCGGAAGGGTGCCAGCATGATTTTAAAATATCGCCGCACCAAAACACATGGCACTACAAGTACCATGCATTTTAGCAGGTGCAAACTTGCATGCATTTGCTAGATGCATTGGGGTGTCAATTATTAGCTGCACCCACGTGCCTCTGCAAAAGGCAGCACATTTTTGCACCCATTACCACACTGCAGCTGGTCTCAAACCCCAAAAGGGTACTCGGAGAAGGAGCATTGAGTGGTCTGTAGGTTGTAAGTCCGCCCCCCCCCCCCCCCCCCCCCAGCACAAATGATGTCCCCTAAAGTAGTGACAGCAGCAATGAGGTGGAGAAAGCCAGGAGGGAGGAGATGCAAGTTGGGCTCCCCCACCCCCTTCCCTCCAGCTCCTCTCATTTCTGTACATTCAGATCTCAGCGAACCTCCATTACCGACTGTGTACATAGGAGGCAGAGAGCTCAGCCTGCATCTCCTTCCCAGCCCCCACACATTACTGAAGACTCTGGTTGCCTGGCTGCCTACATTTTCAGGCCTGTCTCAATGACCTGAGCCGGCGTGCAACATGTGAAGTCAGAACACTCAATTTGGGTGGAAATAATGTGACATATTCGCTTTGCCCATTAAAAAGGAAAGTGAGACTGTGACCAGATCTGGAAGCTGAACAGTATGTGTAAAAATAATGTCTGTGTGGATAGGTCCATTAACCCAGATGTTTCAACTCCAGTCCTCAAGTACCCCCAACAGGTCACGTTTTCAGGATTTCTCTCAGATGAAACGGCTGTGGCAATTACCAAGGCATGGAAACCGATCAAATCATCTGTGCAATATAATAGAATGCAATAAAACAACCTGTTGGGGGTACTTGAGGACTGGAGTTGTGAAAAATTGCAAACCTACAGACACTTAACTACTGCTTCCACTCCAGTGTTTGCTTCCCCAGCCACTAAACTATTCAATGCTTCCATGTCTGAGGAGCATGTAACCACCTCCAATGTGACAGTGCTCAGGTCTACCAGCCAATCGCTGGGTGCAAGCACGGTCACACATTGAAGTGACATTACCACCCTCTCTAAAGCACTGCATTTACAACAGAGGAAGAAGTGGTGATGAAAAGCTGGTATTGCAATTATTACTGGGTCAGGTGGGCTTTTTAAAAAGATACCATTACTGTGCCCTGAATGGAAGAAATTACAGTGTCTCTTTAAGCAAGAAAATTAACTTTCATTAATCTAGCTAAATGCTGAAAGCCAACACGTGGATGATGGATATTACTGACCACCATTGTAATTCACTGTAAACTGCAGACAAAACTGTATAATCCTGCATCTTCAATTTCTAATCATTTGCCTGAACTTGATTGCACCCTGTTCCATGGAACCAACCCCAAAGTAATGAAGCAAATGCCATGACATCAGGACCTGGATGAATTTCATAACGCATAGAGCTAAGAAATTACAAACCCTGTAAAGTTAAAAAGAAAGAAGGGAGGGCTATGGATTTTAGGCACAATTACAAAAACTGTTATTTAAAAATATAATTTTATTTACAAAAACAATACATTTATAAACATCTTAAAAATTCATAAGCAATCATAGGTTCATCAATAGAAAATATTACCGCTATTAATACCGTAGCCATAATATAAATAGTAGGAGTAAGACATTTTCTTCAATTGGCTGGATTACATTTTCTATTGCGATATATATTCTAACAAACCATTTTGGAATAATATTTTTTATATAAATTTGGTATTAATAGTGGTAGCATCTTCTGTTGATGACCCTATGATTGCTTCTGAATTTTTAAGAGGTTTATAAATAAAATGATATCTTTTTAAATAACAGTTTTTGTAATTGTGCCTAAAAAGTCCATAGCCCTCCCTTCCATCTTTTGACTTTAATTCAGGACGTGGCACGCTCATTTACCATTTGTGTATCCACCACACCACATGGTGTATTGATACATTTATCCCCCTTTTTTTCATAACCCCGTAAAGTTACATTTTGCAAAAAGCATACATTTATGACGAGTAGACATTTGTGATTTTCCCAATTTTTAGAAGGATAAGAAAAACAAAAACATACTTATCCTTGTCTGTCTTGTAGGTCTGTGCAATGTCTGGTACTAAAGGATCATCTGGGTTTGGATCACAGAGTAAGGAGCATATGGACAACAAAACTGCAAATAAATAAATCAATAAGTATACACAAATGATATCCAGTGCTTGTGAATGCAGAAACCTTTAGCACCCAGGAAACCAGCACCTGGCACACAGTCATTTAACACTATCATCCAGGAAACAAATTAGGCTGACTTAGGCCTCGTTCACTGCATGTGTAGATATGTTTTTCTGTCCCTGCAAAGGCACAAAAGAAAACAATTGTATGCCATGTGCAAAGTTCACATCACAATAATGGTATGACATGTATTTTTTTTTTGCACAGAAATATGCAACACATGCCATTTTCTGCACAGAAAAAAAATAACTCACTTGACAACCAAAATTGTGGTGTTAACAGGGCTTTGCAAAAACAATTTTTTTCTTCATGTCCTTGCAGAGACCCAAGTTATGTCTCCACAAATGGCGTGAACAAGCCTAACACATTATATAAACAAATCTGTGCATTTTTCCTACATAAAGTGTAAACAAGGCCTTACAGTACTGGGAGAACTTTATAGCATACATCATCTCTTGGTCGGCAATCTGTCTACAACAATAAGAGCCACGTATGCAAGTAACAATATATATTATGCCTTCTATAAAGTCAATTATTTTATGTGTGCTTGCATAGATTAAACCTTTTCTCTTCTCTTATTGACTCCTGACAGTTTATCTTTTGACTGATTAAAAGCATTTTATCCTCTGTACATCAGATTTACTAAGGCCCCTTTCACATGGACGGACCGCTCAATGGAGAGCAATGAATGGTCCGATCGAGTCAGCCATACAAACTGACATGCGGTCCCGATGGTTCCATTCATTGCTCTCTACAGATGGATGACAGAGAAATAGTTATGAGTAGATGGCAAAAGGTATATGGATTTTTTTTATAAATGGTGTTGACATTGGTGAGGTATGTTGCATATATTTCAAGAACGCTATATGAATTTTAGCAGCAATAGGTTTGACAGGTACTCGCCCTCACCTCCTCCCCCTGCCACCGGGTCATTCAGAAAGCGCATCGTGATGCGTAGTAGGGTTTTAAATATTAAGTCAGCAGCTACAGAATGCGTAGCGGCTGACTTAAAGTGGAACTCCACTTTAATATGATCTGTTGCCCCACCAGATAAAATCAGAAGAAAAAAAAAAAAATGCAAGGTGAAAACTAAAAATGTTATTGTATTTTACAACAGGGACTGTGCAGCATTAGGATTGAAACATTGGTCTCCATAAAAGCTACACCATTTCTCCCCAAGTTTAGTTAAAAGTTGTACTTGTATCCCTTAGTCCTTAATATTGGCTTGTTTCTGGAAACACAAGGTCTGGGGCAGTTCTTGAGTGTGCAGTCACTGGAAAGCTCATCTACACATGCTGCTTATAGTCAGTGAATTATAAAGTGGAGGAAGAGACAGTTCTGAAAATTTGTATTCAAGAAAAGTTTACCTTGGAGGAACAAAATTGAAAAACATATGAATGTACACCATTTTGATGATAATCTACCTTTTGAAACAGTCAAAGCTGGGGACCATTGTGATCGCAGAATGTCAAGACAAATACTTCCGTTGCTGTTTATGTTTGGATGGTATATTTTTGTTGTAAACGCAACCTACAAGAAAAAAAAAAAATTATATTAAAAATTATATTATATACACACACACACACACACACACACACACACACACACAAAGCAATAAAAATAAAATAAAAAAAACTTGTCAAGTTCTCTCACACAAAAAAGGTTATACCCAACGTTTCAGGCTGTGGCTGACGTTACGTTACGCCACCTAACAGGGTTTTTATACATTATTATATTTCTGGCACTCTAGTGGTAAGTTTACCATGTCCGAGTGTCCCGGCTAACAGACCTCTTGTGGCCATATCAAGAGGGTTCACTTCCATGCTGAATTCGAAATGGACAATCCAGCAAAAACCCAAACAAGGACGACACAAACAGAACCGAGAACGACTATGGCTAAGTGGTCTACCTGCTTTAGTTGCCAAGTGATTTTCGAAGCCAAAGGGTGACTAAAGCCAGACTAAATTGGGGGTCTCCAAACTTGTGAAACAAAAAAGGGCCATTTTACTGTTCTTCAAACTTTAGTCAGACTGTGGACAGCGGGAGTATAAAATGGCCTGGCATCAACTGGAGTAAAGAAAAAAAAATTACATTGCAGGTGCCAGTGGGAGGAGTAGTGCCTCGAGGGCCAGATAAAGGCAAAGGGCAATATTTGGCCCACGGGCTGCTGTTTGGCAACCCCTGATCTAAATAAAACAAGAGGGGGGAGGGGCACACCCTAAAAGATGCATTAAAGATGGAGCAGCCATAAGACCATACAACAGAACACAATATTACAGCGCACACATGCAAAAAATACATTTACCTTCTGCAAGGATATTTAAAACACTTAGACCTTTTCAAAAAACATTATCAAAAAATATGGGGATTTGGTCACACCATATGCCTCTGTGCCCACCCGTTTAATAAGTGGCGACCTTTAGTTCTCCCATACAGAGCAGTGTATTGCTCCCATGGTTCAGAGAAGCAGGATCTCCCATTCTAGGGATAGCATAGGACCCACTAACCGGACTTAAGCACCACATAGCAATATGGTGTGACCAAATCCCCAAGTTTTTTCAAAATGTCTAGGCATTTTAAATATCCTTGCAGGAGGTAAATGTCTTTTTTGCATGTGTGCGCTGTAATATTTTGTTCCCTGATCTAAATAATCACTTAACAGTGAAGCTAGCCTTTAATTTGATGCAGCAGAGCAGAAAGTGTTATGCCAGACAAACAGTCTGATGTATGCAAGCAGTGCAGCCAAGGTTTGCATTACATGCATTACCTATGTGCATAGAGAGTTACAAGGGTGAAACGCTTGCTTTTATGTTACTTAGAAAGGTCTTCCAACACATCCCCCAGTGGTACAGATGTGTACCATGAGGCATATACCATAGATCAGTGTTTCTCTTCTCCAGTCCTCAAGCCGCCCCAACAGGTCATGTTTTCAGGATTTCCCTCAGATGAAACAGCTGTGGTAATTACTAAGGAAGTGAAACTGATCAAATCACCTGTGCAAAATAATGGGAAGGCTGAAAACATGACCTGTTGGGGCGCCTTGAGGACTGGAGAAGAGAAACACTGCCATAGATTCCTTCCATGGCCCTGCAAAGAAATCCCTGACACTTTTGGTGCCTATCCATTCTCTGGGAATGTCATCTTTGCATCATTACAAAGACCAAATCTTAATCTCTGTTGTTCGACTTTAACATGACAAAACACATTGGTGCCCACAGAACTTCTTACCTTTGGAGGTTTGAATGGATAATCTGTTGGAAACTGGATTGTGAGAAAGAAGACTCCACCTTGATATGGACTGTCAGGCTGCAGAAAAAACAAAACAAAAAAAAACACCGCTTTACTGGGAGTCTGGAAATGAAACTCATGTTATATCTGCAATGGAATTTAACCTTAATTTCTCAGCATATTAACAAAACAATCTGTTCAATTCCCAGAGGAGCCTATAGGAGATAAAGAGGAATTGCAACAATAGAACACCAATAAATAAAATAGAGGTTCTAACCTTCACTAAAAACTGCTTTAATCCCTGTTGTGTGTAGCCATTTGTGATTCACAAATTGCAGGTTCCTTGTAGTTTTTCCCAGAGATCACAACAGGACAGTGATGATACTAAAGCTGGTATTAATACTCTGCAGTGTCATACCATGCATGCATTTGTGCACTGTGGTGTCATTCATACTGAATGGCACCCTGATGCACCATGGCAATGCACATGCCTTGCAGCAAACCACCATGTAAGGTGACAGCTTTTCACATGTTGCGTTAGAAAAAGGGGTCAGGAGAGGCTTTGGTCATGCTGGAGTGCTTTAGCAGCCCATTGAAAATTAATAGGCTGTCATCTTTATTCCTTTTAGCATTAATGTTTGGTCTTTGTCCTGATGTTCTGTTGCTGAAGACAAGATAATAATGAGCAGGCAGAGGAGACTGTATGTTCACTAATGAAGATGTGCACGGCTTAAGTATCTGTGGAGCTGCTACAATACAACCACACTGTTCTACAGCAAATCGTATTTTAAGACTAAATTTAAAATTACGCTTTAAAATTTAAAATTTACCCTTTAAGTTTGATTTGATGGTCATGTGACTGCAGTCTTATTTTTTAGGTTAGTCTTACTCCTAACAGGCGGCATGTCTTACGTGGGCGGGCTGTGTGTTAAATCACAGTGGTAAAGCACATTCCTAGTTAGTGTATGATATAGGACAATTTTGTAGCCACGAGCCCCATCACCCCCCCCCCCCCCACCGTTATCAATCATTGCCATTTCCTTTGAGAGCAACTGCTGGTAAAAGCAGATATCAATAATGATTGTAAAGTTGCCAAGGTTGTTTGCCTCAGCCAGAATGATGGGTGCAAGGTTAGTGTGCACTGAATGTGTCAGGCTGAAGAGTCAGTTTTTACAGGTACGCCGTGTGCAGCTACAGCATTCTGTAACTTCTAACAGCTTGGATCTGCTCCTGTGGTTGGCATGGTCAGTTTAGAACAAGAATACAGTGTAACTAGCAGGATCACTAGGTATTAAGCTGTAACATACACATTTGGAAGATTAAAGGGTACAATTAATAAGCAGTTAGTGAACAACGAACATTGCATTGATTTCATGTAAGAACTCTCAAAAAGTGACACAAGTACCCCCCCCCCCAGTACAGTGGGACTTTACAGGCGAACAAAATTCTTATTTGCTCATGACAACATAATTTCTTTGTCCAAAAATGTCCTCAAGATCATTTCTATTTCTTTTGCCAGAATATATTTATAATCTCCCAAATATGCCTCTGAAGAAGGGATTATATCCTGAAACATGTCAGGCTGGTGGAGGATTGTTTGTATTCATTTGTGAATCATTTTTATAAATGGACTGCATATAAAAGGAATTTTCCTGTATGGAATATATTTTCTATATATTTAATATGTCTTCAATAAATGACATTTTAAATAAATAAGAATGTTGTCGCCTATAAAGTCCCACTGTACTGGGTACTTGTGTCTCTCTTTTTGAGAGTCCTTACAAAAAAAAAAAAAAAAAAAAAACTATTATGGGATGTTGGCAACAGCTTTGGAGAATTTAAAATTTCTCTATCTGGTTCATTACTTCTGTACTTTGCATTGATTTCAATTCCCATCTTCTCTGCTCTGAAGAAAATGTTTGACTTTTTCCATTCTTAAAGAGTAGCGTTGCACAGATACCAGCATCGTTATTAAGCATTTGCACCAATACTCCCAAACTAAAACAGATACCTTCAGACTCTGTTCACTTATGTGCTGGTTGGTTTGCAATGCAATTTCAAATCCTAGTCCAGAGTGATTTCACAGCGAACTGTAGTGTATGCAATAAGAAATCGCAAATGAACTGGATTGAAATCACGCAGGATCACACCCACACATGCATAGTTTACATGCATGGTGTGAACAAGCCCCAAAAAAAATAAAAATATAAATAAAATGCATGACACTGAAAATAGATAATCGGTAATTGGTATTGGCGTGCTTGAGAAAAAGTATAAATATATCGTACTTAAAAAGACAGACTGCAGTTGCAGCGCCTGCATAGCTTTATCAGTGATTAACCCTTTAGGACAGTAGTTCTCAACTTCTGTTAGTGGGTCCTGAGGACAGGAGTTGAGAACGACTGCTTTAGGAGCATCTCACCAAAACTATTTTTTTTGTTGCAGAGGATGCCTAAAATCTGACTTGATGCTGAATTCAGGGAAAAAAAATAAAAATAAAAAAAATTATATATATATATATATATATATATATATATATATATATATATATATATATATATATATATATATATATATATATATATATATATATATATATATATACACATACATATACACATATACACACATATATATATATATACACACACATACATATATACACACACAATAAAATTTCTGGGGTTGTTCTGTACACCAACTGTGTACAGAAAGCCCCCAGGTTTCCACACATTGAATTGTACAGAAAATGACAGCGTTGCAAATTGAAAAAGGTCATTTTTAACCACTTCAGCCCCAGACCAATTTGCTGGTCAAAGACCAGACCACTTTTTGCGATTCGGCACTGCGTCGCTTTAACTGACAATTGTGCGGTCGTGCGACGTGGCTCCCAAACAAAATTGACGTCCTTTTTTCCCCACAAATAGAGCTTTCTTTTGGTGGCATTTGATCACCCCTGCGGTTTTTATTTTTAGCACTATAAACAAAAATAGAGTGACAATTTTGAAAAAAAAAAAAAGCATTACTTTTTAACCTTTTGTTATAATAAATATCCCCCAAAAATATATAAAGAAATACATTTTTTTCCCTCAGTTTAGGACGATACGTAGTATTCTACATATTTTTCGAAAAAAAAAAAAAAAAAAACACACGCAATAAGCGATTATTGATTGGTTTGCGCAAAAGTTATAGCGTTTACAAAATAGGGGATAGTTTTATAGCATTTTTATCAAAATTTCTTTACTAGTAATGGTAGCGATCAGCGATTTTTATTGTGACTGCGACTTTATGGCGGACACGGACATTTTTGGGACCATTGTCATTTATACAGCAATCACTGCTATATAAATGCAGTGATTCATGTGTAAATGACACTGGCAGTGAAAGGGTTAACCAGTGGGTGGCAGTGTAGGGGTTAAGTGTTCCTAGGGGTGTGTTACTAAGTGTTGGGGGCTGGGCTTTCTTTTACTGAACACTGATCTCTGCTCCAATCACATGGAGCAGAGATCAGCATCACTAGTTGCTAGGCAGAACGAGGAAATGCTGTTTACAAGGGCATTTCCTCGTTCAGCCGCCCCGTGAAACAATCGCGGGTATGCCCGCGACGATCGAGTCCACGGGACCCGCGACTGGACTCATGGGGAACCCAACCAGCACGCCGCCAGCATTAGAGATTGGATGTACCTGTACGCCAATATGCCTGCCGGTGCCATTCTGCCGACGTACATCGGCATGCACTGGTCGGGAACCGGTTAATAACATTCAATTACAATATGGCTTGAGTCACACGTGTGTATGCATATGTATGTAAAAATAAACAGTTCCAAGGGTAGCAACAACACTATGTTGAAAATGCCCAGGTCACCCAAAGAGATCCATATAAATCCAAAACTTGTTTAGAGGCACTCACGGTTCTTGCAGAGGAAGATTAAAAAAACAGCAGTATTTTAATAGTGTGAGACAAATCTTTGTCTGACAATCTTCTTCTTCCTCTGCAAGGCCTGCGAGTGCCTATAAACAAGTTTTGGATTTATAATTTGCCATTTTTTCCCCCCATGAAAGTAGGGTTAGTCTTTAAGTGGTTGCAAATCTACATTCACGCTGAAAGGAGCGGGCGTCAAAGTGTCGCTAGTTTTAGCAGCGCTTTTCGGCTGCTAGCAGGGCCCTTTTACCCCCCGCTAGCGTCCAAAGGGTTAAAAGCACCATGTTGGGGCGTTGCCGAAGTGCCTCAACGCTGCCCATTCATTTCAATGGGCAGGGCGTTTTGGGAGAAGGAGGATCGGGCTTTTCTGTGTAAAATCACTGGACAGAGCAGACAAGTATGACATGTTTGCTATTTAAAAACAAAAACAAGAAAACAAACCTTTAGGCTGCATTCACACCCAAGCGTTTCAAATTTGCTTGTTTTTACCGCATTTTGTTCAGGTCACCAATGTAAAAGGAAGGAAAAATAACACCTGTAATCTGCCCCAATAAAAGCTCATGTTCTTTTCTGAGCTTAGGGCGTTTTTCAGGCCTTTTGCTTCAGGTAACAAAATGCTCAGATGGGAATAGGTGCCATTGAAATTAATGGGATTTTGCTTGGGCGTTGTACTTGCTGAAAACGCTCAGGTATGAATGCCGCCTTAATGTCACTTTAGCTAAATATATGGATCTTAAACTTTTGGGCTAAGATTTAATCAAAATCTAGTAAAGTGAGAGGGGAGGAAATCCAAGAGGGGGGGGGGGGGGGGGGCAAATCTGACAGCTCTTTAGAGCAGGAAGAAGCAAGTTCCCCAGTAAGAAGTAAACAAGAATGTAGAGAGATGGAAGTTTTTTTTAAAAATGTAGGAAGGGTGAGATCATTCCTTCCAAATACTCCAAAAACAAAGAGCAACGTCTACATTCTCTACTAATCTATTTTCACAGCATATCAGCTCCTAGAGACTATAACTCAGGCTAAAGGTGGCCATGCACAATGGGACTTCTGAAAAAGAAGAGATAGAGAAATTGTCCATAACATCCAAGACACAGGCTGTCATTTTCCAACTTTCTACAAGCTCCAATTTCTTTCCTTATGTTCCTACATTAAAATGATTGCGTTCTGTCCTCAGGACTAAAGAATTATATACATAAAACCCCATACTTACAGGTCCCATTATTGTGGCCTGCCAGTGAAACACTGCGGAGAAATAAAGCACATATCATAAGTATGTTCTGAAACAGACAAACAAAATATGAAACAAAACAAACATAATATTAGGTAAACCTACTATCATCTCCTACTGGTCCTGCTGAGCATTGGGCTGGAGGATCACGCTGCAAGTCTGTCAACTCCTTAAAATAAAAAGAAGAAGGAGACTTAATCCAAGCATTCAGAAAAATATTAAGTTTGAAAAAAACAACAGGTTAGCAGCAAAGACATTCAAAAGGTAGGTAGAGAGAGAGAGAGAGAGAGAGAGAGATTATATTTACACACACACAATACTAACATTGAATGCCATTAAAAACAGCTCTGTAATTTTCTGTAAAATGCAATGACAACCTGTAGGCGTTCTTTACACAGCTGTTATACAGAACACCCACCAAAAAAAAAAAAAAAAAAATTATATTAAAAATTATTTTTTGCTTGTGTGATTGGTTTACTGATAGATATTGTCAGATATTAGGCATCCCCTGAAAAAATAAATTTTTGGAAAGATACTCCTAAAGAGAAAATCACATGTAAAGGGATGCAGACCCTGTCACTTTCTTCATTAGAACCCTGCAAGTACAGCATCAAATTAAATCATTTTAAAAGCACTCCCATACAGATTCAATTAGCACATGGACACAGACAAACCGCTATATCAGAACAACAACAAAAAAATAAAAAAAAATAAAAGAATTGGGGGGGGGATGTAGGAATCTGCAAGGTTTGCTAAATTCCTGCAATGTACATAGATTTCCAAGAGGAGAATTTTTTCTGAATAAAAGTGGATCTACTTTTTAAGCACTTCGTATACAAATCCTGAGAGAGGATGTGAGGGGCATGATAGAGCTCCAACTAGAAGAATATAGAGTGCGAGTTTGGGTGCTACCCACCTAGGGAGATAATGGTTTGCTGACCACTTAGGTATATGTGTGCTCTATGCAATGTCAAGCATCTTATTTCTTTCCAGGTTTACTTTAAAGAATTATATTTACTACTCTGTGTCCTCCTGACCCACGAGCTCCAATATAGTGTCCTTGTGTCCCCAGAGTAAAGACATGCCCCCCCATATCATTACATACAGCAAAAACAAACCAATTTCTTTCTCTAACTCGCACTACTAAAATATAAATTTAGATAGATTTTTTTATTCACATTTAAGAAACTCAGCTCTCTATGCTGTCAATATAAACCCAACACATTCTGCACAATACCTCACAACAAAGTGGGAAAATGGCTATTAACAGCTTCACACTATTCATCCGACACAAGAAAATAATTACATGCAGTGTAGCAAAGACTGCAATAACTCCCTTGCCAGCCCCCTCTAAAAAGATATACCTATACAAAAAAAAATAAAAAAAAACACCCCGCAGATGGCTTCCATGGGAACGATGATATGCTAAAAGACTTTTGACAACATTATTGTACATTCACAGATTACAAACAAGATAAGTTCTGTAGGTTTGTTCTTAAGTTGAATCCGTTTGTAAGATGGAACAGGTACTTTTTTTAGCTCTAACCAAAATAAAAATTAAAAATAGCATTGTGTTATCACCCCTGTAACACTTGTTTTGCTGTCTGTACACCTCTTCAGAATATTTCACCTCACTTTCTGTCCCAATGACAAATGGATTTTGAAAAGTTTGGTTTGTAGTAAAAAACAGGTACTCAGATAGCACTATAACCCCAGTGCTGGGATGAATGGTATGTAGTCTTACAAAACTCATCGCTGATACGCGTGCGGAAGGAGCCTGGGACCTCACTGCAGCCACTTTATCCACCTATGTCTGTTTTGTAAGACTACATACCATTCATCCCAGCCCTGGGGTTATAGTGCTGAGTACCTGCATTTTAGAAAGAAGAGAAAAATAAAATAAAAGTGATTTTAGCCACAAGGTGTGCATTATATATTTCTTATTGCTTTTCATGGTACTGTGGTTGGAAAGAGTGACAACGTGCGGTTGTTTAAAGCAGTGGGACATTGTATTCCATTCATCTGCCTACTCAAGCCTCCATTTATGACCACTTTTAGTGGTGAATACCTGTTTGCCCCATCTGTCAGTTCAGGGGTCCAGTGACTGAGGTGAGCGGTTTGGCTAGCTGGTGGAGGAATCACGGATTAACCCTTTCATGACTAAGCCCATTTCTGACATTTAGTGTTTACAAGTTAAAATCCCTATTTTTTGCTAGAAAATTACTTAGAAACCACAAACATATTATATATATTTTTAGCAGAGGATCTAGAGAATAAAATGTCGATTGCTATATCACACGGTATTTGTGCAGCAGTGTTTTAAAACACAATTTTTGGGGAAAAGGGACACTTTAATGAATAAAAACAAAACACTAAAGTTATCCCAATTTTTATGTATAATGTGTAAGATATAACTAGAGTAGATAATAGAGAGGATATATGGACTTGAGGTAGGGGAATATCTTTGGTGTTTTGGGTAGCACCTGTTTTTTTCACATATGTATTTAATCATTTTTCATGTGCATAAGTATTTGCTTGTGTTAAAGTTGGTATTGGAGCACTGAATTAGCACAATTAGCAGGTGGTACTTTTAAGGTCTGCATGTGATATATATTGAGAAATAATTTTGGAGCACAGTACATATAAAAAAAAAAAAAAAAAAAAAAAACACTTTATTTTTGATTGGGTAGGTGGCGCAATCTATAATTTGTTACACATTTTTTCTCACTTCTAAGAAGGGATTCATTTGACTGCAGCACACCAGATAAACAGATTTGAGCGCCGGTATTTTTTTCATTACATGAGGAATATGTGCCTTAGTAACACTATGTTGTCATCAAGGGACAAATACGGAAGCTGAAGTGTTATAGCTGATGACAACTCTGCAATATTAAATCTTTCAAGTCACACCCATTACACTTATCTCCCTGGTAAGTTTTGCAGCTTCCTGTCACCCATTTGCCTCCAGTCTGCCTATCACATTAGTACACGGATGTCAAAATGGCAAAACATGTTGAGGGGAGACTACACCAGGTGACCACATTCCCTAGACGCCACTCATGTGATCTGAACAGGAAATGGAAAGTTCTTCTCTAGTTCGGGCAATTTGTTTCCAGCAGCAGGAATCAAAACTTTGCTATGTGAATGTGTTTTATTATAGGTTTTTAATAAACACATTGTGCCAAAACCCTCTTGTATCCTTCCCTTTCTTATAATAGCGTATAAAGAGTAGCAACTGGAATCTGACTCTCTGGGAATTCAAGGAATACCGACCAATTACAACATAACGTGCGGTTTGACCATATTTTTCAATTAGGAGAAGGTGAGAAATTTAAACTGAAAACTGATTGAGGGTGTCTGAGAAATTAACCAATGAACTGCACTGAGGAGGGAGTCTTCCATATTTTACTGTGGAGGGGAATCGGTCATATGGAAAGCGTCTTTATTTCAAACTGTGAAGTGGATAGTTTCATACTTAGGAGTGTGGTGGATTTTGACATTGCTTTTTGTTTTAGACAACGTGGACTTTTTTTGCACTATTATGGTTTACAGATAGACTGTTTTACATAGGGAAAGGTGTATTTATTGCTCTTTGGAGATTTTATGTACTCAATTGCGCGGAAGTTCTGTTTTAGCGCTGTCTTTTTTGTACATATTGGATAATGAACTCAGCATTATCACTTCTGCCTACTGAGCAGGGAGATAATCCACAAAAATGTAAAGGTGAACCCTGAAGTGGTAAAGTAGATGTCCTGGCTGTGCAGTGAGGTAAAATAAATTAAAGAAGAAATACGTTTGGTGTCCTTTGTTACTGAGCATCTTACCAATAAAGCACATATAAATATTACAAACCAGTTAACAAGGAAGCTTGTACAGGGGTTGCCCTTCACAGGTTTTAGGAGGACCTTGCCCAGTCTGACCAAAGTTTGTCACAGCACACTCTGGCCAACGTTTATAAGAGTACCATGTGGTAATTGTTTTTGTACAGCTTTTAAATTAAAGGTTTGTCACATTCAGTAAAATGGTCTTGTTGACTTTTGAATATAGTTAACACAAAAAAAAAAAAAAAAAAAAAAAAAAAAACACCACCTTCATCGCATTTCTCAATTCAGTGTCCGCAAGAATACCTAGGATGCATCTGTCAAAGCTGCCTACATTCAGTATAGTGAATATCAGCAATACAATTCTGTGACTTTCAATTAAAAAGGGTCTTTTTTTGTTTCAACCCCATACCATATGCATGAGGCCTCCTTCAGTTGCTTGACATTTAGGCTGGGTTCACACTGCTGCAGGGGGAGATCCGGATGTGATTCGCACCGCAAATCACATCCGATCTCCGTAGCGATGCGAGTACAGCCATACAGATAGTATGGCTGAATTCGCATCGCACCCGCAGCAAACTCACACGGGACCCTTTTTTTGGTCCGCAACAGAATCGGATCGCATGGGGGTTCACACCATGCGATCCGATTCCTGTGCGAGTCGGCAGATCGCACTGCGATGTGCGGACGGATCTGGGGGTGTCATTAACATATCATTGACATTCCCAGCCGTCCGCATAGGGCAGTGTGAACTGCCGGCGGGAGGTGTGCGATGCGGGAAAACGCCGCGGATTCGCGGCGTTCCCGCATCGCAGCGGTGTGAACCCGGCCTTATGGCAAGAAGGATTGCCTTGTCTACCAGTATTAAAAAGTCTGAATGGAGTAAAATATAACTACAGATTCGTAGCAGCATTAGAGTTGGCAGAGTGTCTTCTAGGCCAGTCTCGCCTAGGCTAAATCTTTGGACCAACATTCATTGGTTCACTCAATTTGGGGAGTATTTTTTTGCACGGGCATGGAAACCAAAATAAAAATTTATATACACACACACACACACACACACACACACACACACACACACACACACACACACACACACACACTCTTTAAACCAATTTGGGGTGGTTTGGCTGGAGGAGTATCTCTTTAATAGACGATTAAAAAGCAAACACCTTGCAAAGTCCAACTGCGTGTTAGCTACATCCTGCATGTGTAGCCAACTAAAAAGAACAAGTATCAGAAAACAAATTATCTTAAGCATTTCCATTAATTTAAACATGCCTTGGGTGTATAGTTGGATGTAGATATTGCAAGCCTAGCTGTAGTAGGTCAGATAGATATGGGAATGAGGGAAGGAAAATAGCAACATAAAGGCAAGGAAACCAGCAGCATTAAATGTACACATGGACTGCAGTTATGTATAACCAGTAATCAACACAGAGACATTGTGGGACATTTAGTTCCTTAATGATGTAGCCAACAGGCTGTCCAAACAACTGCTTTACAATAAAAAATGAAATGCTTATTTTAAATCAAATGAAACAAATTCTGCTACATACTTGTACCCGTTTATATGTAGTTTTCTCTTCTCTACAGCCTCTTAACACATTTTTCACAGCAAATCTGAGCTCCAGAAGGAAGGGGGTGGGAATCTGACATGACACACTGCATAGCTCAGAGAGGAGAGCCCAGTGTAATCTGAGACCTGAGTGGAGGAGATACATATCCCCCTCCACACAGCGAAACATGCACAGTTGGGGTTAATCAAAAATATGCACTGGAGCTCCTTTCTCACATCCCATTCATCTCTTAGAGAAAAAATTTCAGCAGCAAGTCATGCAGATAGAGGGACTAGACAGCAGAGAAAATTTCATTCAATGCTTTGGATTGAGGCAAGTACACACTAAGGATATGCTTTGTTAATTTTTTTTTTTTTTTTTTTTACTTGAACAAAATGACTGTACAGTTATTCAAGCTGTAGCCATTTACATGTTACTTTGTTTTGTGCAGTAGCATAGGCTACATGAACTTTTGTTCAGATGCAGTTATTATACGGCAATAAGTAAAATTTTAAAAGAAAATAAATTTAAGAAGGTACAAAATGCCCTGCTTCTGTACTACCACTAATTGTGTCAGGGCAAACGAATAGTTACTGGGAACTGAACACTTTGCGACGGCCCTCTGGATGATCCTCACATTACAAAGGCTCAGATCCACTTTAAAATGCTTGAAGCAACACTACGTCCTAGACTCCTGGGTAATGTAACCAGAACAGCAGTCTCAATAGCAATTATGCTTGGTGTTACCGTCTAAGCCTCCAGAATAACAAAACTGACCTAAATTAAGGAGTACAAGATTGAACGATGTAACCGTGACTGTCAGTTATAATTTATGGGGGGTTAAATTCTCTTCAACACACATGCCTGTACCAGACAGGTTTAATTTTCACACACACGCATTAGATACATAAGTGTTGAAAGCTTCCACCATCCTCAAAATTAGAATTGGGGATCCCTGCTGGAAAAAAAGAGGTTCAACCCAACACAAGCCTTTTACATTGAATTTAAAAGGAGGAGCTCCGGTCCCCCCCCCCCCCCAAAAAAAGAAAGTCAGCAGCTACAAATACTGTGGCTGCTGACTAATAGAAGGACCCTTTCCTGTTCATAGATCCAGTGATATCCTCGCCCAAGCCAATACTTCAAATTGGGAGTTGGGTCCAAGTGCCGTCATCCTAAAGCTATCGTAAATGTTATTTTATTTTTTTAAATAAAAAAACAAAAAAAAAAAAAAAAAAAAAAAACATACCTATACTTAAATGCTCTGTGCAATGGTTTTAAACAGAGCAGCCCTGATCCTCTTCTGGAGTTCCCCCGTCGGCCAATTCCATTTATCGGGTACCCCCATGCAGGCTCACTCCAGTCCCGCTGTTGCATCTATTGACACCGACAGCGGGACGCAGCCCCGCCCCCACTCCTGTGTCCCAGCTTTTGATTAACAGCAGGGTAAGATTGCTGTGGCGATCTGGCCAAAAGTGGGAGCAGGTGAGGAGAAGTGCAAACAAGCGGAACTTTGCCTTTTGGGTAAAATTCTGCTTTAAGCACATAGTTTCAAGTGTTTAATGACTCAAAATTGCTGATCTGAAAGAGTGCAAAGACCAATAATGATGTACAAAGTCCAGGAATTCATAACAACCGGTGATCTTTCAGATTACTACAGCTAGTAAAAAGATCCTTTTCAAGAAGATAGGGCAAGGATTGCAAAGGGGCTTGTGCATATCCAACTGAACTATAACTGATGTGCAAGTCTATTGGATGGTTGTTTAACTGTGCAGATCTCCAAATGCATGCTCTCTGAACAGTACTGTTAAATGGAATTGCTTCAAGTGAGGTCTGAATCACCTTATCAGTATGCTGTTCTTTAACTAACCAATCACAGGCCAAGTAAGCCCTTGACCATGCTGCAATACTTCATCTGAAGGGGAGAAAGTAAGATCACGGACCAGGCTATATAATCTGAATTATAAATCTTCTGATCAGGTAAAACAGTTCACATGTGTATTTAGCTAGATTCCCATGCTCTTGCTTTAATTCAATCCTTAGTTTTATATATAAACTGAAGGAAAATTTTTTTTTGGATAGAGTGGGATTAGAACACCAGGCAGCTATTCACCCGTTAGAGAGCACAGACAATAGCTACAAACACTTTAGAAAAAAGTAATTTGAG
This sequence comes from Lithobates pipiens, assembly GCF_037356315.1. Taxonomy (NCBI): domain Eukaryota; kingdom Metazoa; phylum Chordata; class Amphibia; order Anura; family Ranidae; genus Lithobates; species Lithobates pipiens. The sequence goes on from NW_027507787.1 coordinate 25,993,962, forward strand.
CAGCTATACAGCCACTTTAAATCACTAGTAAAAAAAAGATCCGCCCTATTGCCGGGAGTACATCTATTGACGTCCTCCTGTCCCTGAATGGCATGCACGCCCCCTGTAGGGCGCACTCTGATCAGCGAGTCTACGAGACGCGCTGGATCACAGATCCGAGTAAGGCATCAATCCCGACCCCTTACCATGTGATCAGCTGATCATTTGATGTCAACAGAGTCGGTAATCAGCTATTTTTTTCTCCTCGTGCTGACAGCGTGAGGATGAAGAAAAAAAAATAAAAAATAAAGCTGGTCACCAGGGGCTGTGAGACGGACAACAGTTCCAATCATGGCGAGCTGCCACCAGCCTCTGTGCCCACCTGTGCCTCCTGACAGTGCCATCCACCAGTGCTTATCAATGAAGGAGAAAAATAACCTGTTTGCAAAATTTTCAACTATGAAACAATTTTTTATGCAAAATTTCCCTTATTTTATTGTTTAGCAAGAAATAAAAATCCCTGCTGTGATTAAATACCACCAAAAGAAAGCTCTAATTGTGGGGAAAAAATATATATAAAAATGTAATTTGGGTACATTGTTGTATGACCGAGCAATTGTCATTCAAATTTCATCAGTGCTGAAAGCTGAAAATTGGTCTAGGCAGGAGGGGGGTTTAAGTGCCCAGTAAGGCTGCTTTCACACTGGGGCGGGAGCGGAGTCGGCGGTAAAGTGCCGCTATTTTTAGCGGCGCTTTACCATCGTTTTAGCGGCGGTCTGCGGGCGCCAGCGGGGTGGTTTTAACCCCCGCTAGTGGCCGAAAAAGGGTTAAACCTGCCCGCAAAGCGCCGCTGCAGCGGCGCTTTGCCGGCGGTATTGTCGCAGTGTCCCATTGATTTCAATGGGTAGGAGCGGTGAATACACCGCTCCAAAGATGCGGCTAGCAGGACTTTTTTCACCGTCCTGCCAGCGCATCGCTCCAGTGTGAAAGCCCTCCGGCTTTCACACTGGAGTGAAAGGGGCCGGTTTTTTTCAGGCGCTACTTTTAGCGCTGTAACGCCTGAATACCGCCCCAGTGTGAAAGCAGCCTAAGCAAGTGATTAAAGAGCAACTGCTCTGTCCTGCAGCAGATCCTCCTCTTACCTATTGACTCACCGACAGTCCCATTCACTTTAATGGGACGGCTGGTGATTCAGCAGTGACAAACAAAAATGGGATGGCAGCACTCCCATATTAGATGCAAAAATAGAAAAGTTTGAGGAGATAAAATCAGGAGACAAAAAATAAATAAATAATAAAAAAAATAAAATAAAAAAAAACAAACAAACAAACAAACAATGGCAGGGGCATTGCCTATTTAGGCTAGGCAATAGAATACCTAGGAGTGAATCCAGCCATAGCAAAGCAATCCAAACTTGCCAATATGCTTACAAACTAGTGGCAAACGCATCTGGCCACATGTATTATGATGGGGAGGGGGTTAAGGCGACCCATAGGGGATTCTTTTTTTCTTCATTCAACCAGCAGGTTGGGGAAAAAAAAAAAAAAAAAAAAAAAAAAAAAAAAAAAACTACTTTGATGTGGATGGGAGAATCGTCCCTGTTAAGCTATTGTATTCTGACAACAGAGAAACTTTCTCCACATACAAACTACACTAATCAGCGTTGAAGGCTATACCAACAGCACTCATCGATTGGGAAGGGCGTTTATAGGTTTGACTTCTGTACAACCATAGTGCCCATACAAAGATCAAACATTAATCTGTTCTCTGCTGAATCAGTTGAATTTCGATTCATGTATTCATGAGTACCTAGATTTTTTCAACCTGAACACTATCCCTGCCCCCCCCCCCAACACATCCTCCGAAACTCAACTGAAGAGAGTGCTTTCTAGGAGGTGCTTAACACAGATGGATTTTACTGCACCTTGCTTGACTGAATTTACCCAGTTGCGAAAACATTTAGAAGTCCATTTGTACAGTTTAGCTCATTCAAAAGCTAGGTACACAGATATTTATTTTTTGCTAGTGGACTGAACTCAGATTCCTGTATTCACATCGCTTGTGTTCCCACTGCCTTATTATATATGGATACTAGCTAAAATTCCAGACTTGCATACCCAAGATTAACTACGAAGAGCTAAACAACTTTTCTTGCTTGAGGATATCAATAGTAGAATATTCTGTAGTAGTTCTCCATATTCTATTCTGTACAGTCATGATAAAACCAGTTTTTCATGTCCTAAAAATAGTTGCACCAATACTAGTATCAGTGCCAATACCGAGAATTTGCAGGAGTACTCGTACTCTAGCAAATGCTCCTGGTGCCAAGTCCAATACCTGGACACTCAGGGATGCGGGGCAAGTTATAATCACTGATCTCCCTGTGTGGCTTTCAATAAAGCAGCTGCTTCTCCTCCTCTCCCCTCGGCAGCTGTCAGCCACAGGGAGATCATTGATTATAAAAACTTTCCCTACCGGTCGCTCTTAAGCGTCCCCTGTATCCTCCTCTGCCCCCCCCCCCCCCTTTCATCCATCCTAGATCTTTCAGGATGGAGGGCAGAGGAAGGAGCCAGTAAAAATGCCATTTACCGGCTCCTTCCTTTCCTGAATGCACAGAGGCAGTGATCGCTGTCCATTCATAACTGAGCACTGGAATATGTGTTTACGAAGTGTCCATTTATAAAATGGAGATGAGCCGCTGTCTGTCCATTCATCTTCAGTGCAGCGGAGGCTACAGAGAAAGGGACTGAGGAATCTCTAGCCTCAGTCCTTTTCCCTGTCTCAAAAGGGGAGACGTCAAGGGTCTAGTTTAGACCCCTGACATCCCACCAAAACTCCCCCCCCCCCCCCCCAGAGGGTTGAGAGAAAAAAAACACCACACACACACTGACAGTTCATGCCTCAGTGCCACGTCCACGCCACAATAATCCTCATGAGAAAAAATAAAAAAAAATTGTTGTTTCAAACCACAATGGTGGATATGGTATAAAAGGTTCTGCAGATCTGACAGGTAAGATAGTGAAAAAAGTATACAAATGGGAGTGCGTTATAATATATATATATATATATATATATATATATATATATATATATATATATATATATATATATATATATATATATATATATATATATATATATATATATATATATATATATATATAAATAATTTTATTTATTACACATACATACCACATTGCAGGCAAGATTTTCTTTTATGCCAGACCATGCTATTTGACTTGAGCCCCTTTCACACGTGGAGGGTCCGTATTCTGCCATCCGCTTGCTCAGCAGGGATCACTCTGGTGATCCCCGCTGAGCCGGTGGATGACTAGTCCGTCTCTGCACACTGTGCAGAGAAAGACCGATCAGATCTCCGCTTTCCTCTATGGGAAGGGGAAATTGGATGAAAAACGAACTGAACCATCTGTCTCTTTTCATCCGATGACGGATGGAAAAATAAGGTTTTCTTCTGTCATCAGTTTTGGATCATAGCGGAGACTGATGTCTATGTTCATTCGCTCTCCCACAGGTATACATGCATGTCCGTTTTTCATCTGAAACCAGGTGGATGAAAAAAATGGAAATACGGTCCGCCTGTGTGAAATGACAATAATAAAATAAATAATAAATGCCATAATATATGGCAATATGGGCATGTATGGCTTCCAGGGGCACTGGGTCATTGGTGTTTATTGATGTGACAGAAGCTGCCAGATAAATTCTGTAGTGTTTAGCCACTTAAGCCCCGGACCAATTGTCAGCCTAAGGACCAGAGGTCTTTTTATAATTTCGCACGGCACTGCTTTAACTGGTAATTGCGCGGTCATGCAATGTTGTACCCAAACGAAACTTGCGTCCTTTTCTTCCCACAAGTTGAGCTCGTTTGATAGCATCTGCGATTTTTATTTTTTTACGATATAAAAAAGGAAAAAAAAAAAAAAAAAAAAAGATATTTTCTACTTTGTTATAAGAAAAATCGAACTAAATTTTAGTCATACATTTAGGCCAAAATGTATTCGGTCACATTTTTTTTTTTTTTTTTTTTTTTAACTAAAGAAAGTCAATATGCGTATATTTATTGGTTTGCGCAAAAGTTATAGCGTCTACAAACTAGAGTACATTTTCTGGAGTTTACACACCTTTTAATGACTGCCCATCTCATTTCTTGAGGTGCTAAAATGGCAGGGCAGTAAACCCCCCCCCCCCCCCATGACCCCATTTTGGAAAGTAGACACCCCAAGGAAACTGCTGAGGGGCATGTTGAGCACATTGAATATTTTTTTTTGTCCCAAGTGATTGAATAATGACAAAAAAAAAAAAAAAAAAGTTTACTAACAGTTATCACTAAATGATATATTGCTCACACATGCCATAGTTATATGTGGAATTTCACCCCAAAATATATTCTGCTGCTTCTTTTGAGTACGGGGATACCACATGTGGGACTTTTTGGGAGCCTAGCCGTGTATGGCACCCCGAAAACCAAGCACTGCCTTCAGGATTTCACTCCTCACTACCTATCACAGTTTCGAAGGCCATAAAATGCCAAAATAGCACAAACCCCCCCCCCCCCCATGACCCCATTTTGGAAAGTAGACACCCCAACTTTTATTTTTGCACAAAGTTGTCACCAAATGATATATTGCTCACACATGCTATGGGCATAAGTGAAATTACACCCCAAAATAAATTCTGCTGCTTCTCCCGAGTACAGGGATACCACATGTGGGGGACTTTTTGGGAGCCTAGCCACGTACGGAAGCCCGAAAATCATGCACCGCCTTCAGGATTTCAATATAAAACGCTACCAAAAAAAAAAAAAAAAAAATAACTTAGCGATCGCAGGGATCAGGCCTGACTCTGCGAATGCTGCAGTTATGCGTTTAGTGTTTTGTAAGTGACAGTGATCAATCGATACTGCACTTGGGTGGGCTGGGCAGAGGGGCAAAACGCAGGTGCTAGTAGGTACCTGGGCTGATCCCTTTAATGCGTTTTTTTTGGAACCCTAAACTGCTGGGGACGCTAGTATAGATCTGATCAGATCTTGATGTGTTCAGATACTATACCACTACGGGAGGTGTATGCTTTGCGCGTGGGTGTTAGCGGTACTGGCACTAACCTAGCGCTACCTGGGGAGACGCAGACCCTGACCCTAAAACCTAATTGATATCACCCGCCGGGTGATCAGGTGGGTTAAACCTTTATTGGGTAATAAACGGTGGGTGACCTGATGCTATAAAAAGCAAACTAACCAGAGTCACCTGTAACACTTATACGGTGATCACTGGTGAAAGGATGAACTAGGGGCAATCAGGGGGGTTAAAATCTTTATTATTAGGTAGTATATGGGGGTACCCAACGCTATAAAAACCTGGCGGTGAACCTAAAAAATAACTAGCTACCTAGCGGCACCAGTGACACTAATGCAACGATCAGAAAAACGATCGCTTAGTGACACTGGCAAAAGGGGGTGAAAGGGTTAACTCTAGGGGCAATCAGGGGGTTAGAACCTTTATGGGGGGGGGGGGGGCTACCCTGGACCTAACACTAACTGCCCTGACACTTTTTACTGTCACTACTGACACTAAATGCAGTGATCAGTAAATAAATGATCACTGCAATCAGTGACACTGACTGGGGGGGGGGGGGGGGGGGGCGCGATCAGGGGGCGATTTGTGTGCCTATGTGTACCTACGTGTCAGTGTAGCGATTGGTGCGCTTACTATGTCCTCTCCTCGCAGTCCAGTCAAGAAAAAAACGCCCTGAGGAGAGTGACATCACTTCCTCCCTGCCTATGTTTACACTACACAGGCAGGGGGAAGCTTCTCATTCGCCAGGATCGATCGAGAGGGGATGGCCAGAAACCAACAGCCATCCCCTCATCCCGGATCGCTCCTGAAGCGAAACGGACCGCCGCAGCCTCTGGAAGGTAAGCACGTACGGGTACGTGCTTGTGCCCGTACATGCCATTCTGCCGACGTATATCTACATGCGGTGGTCCTTAAGTGGTTAGATATATACTGCCAGTCCAGATTCAGCCAAATGCAGCAAAGTTGATTGGACGGAGCTTCACAGTACAGATGGACAATGACCCAAAACACACTGCAAAAGCAACCTAGGAGCTTTTGAAGGAAAAGAAAATGGAATATTCTGCAATGCTCGAGTCAATCAACTGATCTCTACCCAATTGAAAATGCATTTCACTTGCTGAAGGCAGTAATGGACAGTAAAAGGTTCTCAAAATATTAAAAATGAACAATTATATTAATTTGTCTGTATAAAATTGGTTGCAGTTCCTAAAATGTGTACTTGAAAACTATGTTCAACCCCTTGAATTAGGGCACTTTTCACACTGCTGGGGCGTTCATGTATATGTGAAAAATATATAGAAAAATTGTAAAGCGCATTCAAACGTGCAAATACCATGCGACAGAAAATTGAAACAACCGCCATTTTTCTTCTCTAGGGTCTAAAATATAAAATTTTTGGGGGGGTTCCAAGTCATTTTCTAGCAAAAAACTATTTTTTTTTTACATGTAGGAGAGAAATGCCAGAATTGGCCTGGGCTGGAAGTGATCAAAGACATAAAATGGTGGTTTAGCAAGGAGATGGGTTTAAAATGACCCAAATCTAACCTAGCGGAAAAATCAGATCACTTTATAGAAAATTCTTGGAAAAAAAAAATTTCTATAATCTGTACTGAAGCAATTATTGTATTGAGAACTTTTGATTTCACAATCAACTGCAGTGTAGAGTGGTAGGGTTGGTCACTGGTGACTTCTTGGGACTGAAAGTACAACTCACAGTGGATAGAAAGTGATTACATTCAAGCAAAGGTATGACACAAAATTAATGCAGCTCTATGTTTATTAATACAGCAAATGTGCAGTGTGATTTTTACCCTATAGACTTCATTGAAAATGCACAAAAATCGTATATGTATGCATTTTTGGTGTGCTTTTGCAGGTTGTTAAGGCTCCTTAAAGAGGAACTGCAGTCTGCTCACATAATTTGTAATAAAAAAACACTTTGCATATTATTTTATATATACTTCGAGTCTGTACTTGCCAAATATGCTGCAGAAACCTCCCGCCACCGAGTCTGGCTGCAATATATTTAACTGTGGGCAGCTGAAGCTGCTGTCTGTTCACTTCCTGGATTTACACTGGCACATCTGCAGCTCTCATTGGCCCTCATAACTCACCCCCTCCTTTCCTGGCAAACACTCACAAGAGACAGCCGAGCATGATGTCATAAGCCTAGACTTTTTCCCAGACAAGAAACAGGAATTGGGCCGTATAAAGGTATTTACTATCAGGGGGGAAGAAGAGAGAAAAAAATATAAAATAAATTTTACTATTCAAAGTTAAAAACTAGGGCAGAAGATTTAATAGATGGAAAGATGAAAAAAATTACAGAAGTTCCACTTTAACCAGCATCCGGTCTCCTTTCACTACCAAAAATGCAACCAAGTCACACTGAAAATCGTATTAAATAGCAGCTGTACTGGTGTGAACCAGGCCTTACTGTGCAGTCACAGGGTGGTGATGGGGAGGAGACCTGTTCATGTTAAATACAGTAGAGAATCAGATCTCCTTGACAGGCAAGTGCTGTCTGGCAGACAGTGTAAATCTCAGGACTGGATAGAGAGAAATAAAACCAATTTATTGAGTAAAACAGTTCTTATCAGTATTTAATCTTTAAATTTAGTGGTTTTCCAGAATGTCAGCTTTAAAATTGACTGAAGACTGCCAAGGATATTGGCCATGAAGCTGGTCTCTGGGGCTCTCATCAAGAGCAATTTGTAATCCAAAAATTCAAATTTTTCCCCCACTTTTTAAATGCTCATACCATAAAATCTGCAGCAGAAGTCCATCTCAATGTTGGGTGAAAATAGGATTTTTTTTTACTCACCGTAAAATTATTTTCTCTTCTCTGTAATTCACCGACCGACACAGCTTATAGCGCAAGAAAAAAAAAAAAATAATAAAAAAAAAAAAAAAAAAAAACACCCGCAGGGGTGATCAAATACCACCAAAAGAAAGCTCTATTTGCGGGGGGACCTTAATTTTGTTTGGGAGCCATGTTGCGCGAATGCGCAATTGTCAGTTAATGCAACGCAGTACCGAATCGCAAAAAGTGCTCTGATCAGGAAGGGGGTAAATCCTTCCGGGGCTGAAGTGGTTAGCATCTGCCCCATTTGGAGGGCAGAAGAAACATGGGGGGGGGGGGGGTCGAATATAAAGAGCACCTGTCACCTGCCCAAAGCTACCACATAGGGGGCTGGGGTTAGCCCTACCACCACACACACGTATGTAAACAGCCATTGCACCACACATGAAGTGTCATGAAGGCTTCTAAATTGTCACGTATGAAAACACTGTACCATAGTTGGTCACCATTTCACAGGCACATGCAGTGTATTTTTTCTGAACATTTGTAACAACGCTTTACAAAATGTCACGAGACAAACACATTGCAACAGCCATTTTATTTGCCAGAGCGTTCAGGAAATATAAAATGTTTGGATGTTCTAGGCAATTTCCTAGCAAGAATACCAATTTTAACAATTGTGTGAAAGATATAGATAGATATAGAGATATAGAGATATAGAGATATATATATATATATATATATATATACTGCCCTGGGCAGCAAGTGGTTAAAGAAGATGTCAATGACAGTCTATAATTTTCTCAATACAAAAAAAAAAAAATCACTAAAAAGTTTAACTGTAGCCAGTACAGTATAGCCAGGTTATTGATCTATTCTTGTTCACACCTAAGCAGGTGGAATGGTGCATGTGCATTTTTATGTACATCAAGTTTATGGGAGCACATATGTTTCAATGTGTAAAAATGGCACAAAGAAGCGCATAACCCCATTTGTTTTTGTTTTTTTAAATAATGCCGCACCAAAATGTTATGTGCTCTCAGATGCCATTGGGAATCAAGGGCAGTGTCTTGTGCCAGAATAAAGGTATGCACATTTCTTCGTGCATCACAGGAATGTGTGTGATTTTGCAATTATGACATTATGCAGCTAAAATCTCATAAGAAAAACGGATTCAACAGCAGGCATATGAAATAAAAATGTTAGCAATAATATAACAATGAAAAATAACTGTTAACGATCCTTAGAGGCAAACGAAAAATCTCCTGGATCAGCAAGTTATGGCGAGTCTCTTAAATATTAGTATAGGTTTCCGTTTTTAATTTTGCTTTTTTGTTTTTACAGTGCATTCATTTTTATTTTATTTTTCCTCATTTGCTATAACCAGTTCTTCCGGAATGCTATTTGAGCCAATGGCTCGAATACCTTTAAAGAGGTTGTAAAGGTAAATGTTTTTTCACCTTAATGCATTCTATGCATTAAGGTGAAAAAACATCTGACAGTGGCAGCGCCCCCAGCCCCCCCCCCCCCCGTTTTACTAACCTCACCCCTCGAAAGTCCCGCGCTCATCCCCCGACATCCTTTGCACCGTTCAGCCTGGCCGCTGATTGGCTGGAGTAAATGGATAGCAGCGGAGCCATTGGCTCGCACTGCTGTCAATCACATCCACTGACGCGGAGTGCCGGGCCGTGTGATACAGCGAGCGGCTATAGCCGCCGGCTGTATCACGGGAGCGCGCCCGCAGATGCTTCTCACCATGCGAGGGAGCTTGCATGAACGTGAGAAGCACCTGCGGGAGAAAGCCGAGACAGCCGCCGAGGGACCCCAGAAGAGCAGGTTCGGGGCCACTCTGTGCAAAATGAGCTGCACAGTGGAGGTAAGTATAACATGTTTGTTATTTAAAAAAAAAAAAAAATAATAAATTCACTTTACAATCCCTTTAAGCACAACTACACAATTCAGGAGTTGCGACTTTGAAGTGACTAGCTCATCTGCTTGTTATAGGTCAGTAACAAAGTATCAGTATGATAACCAGACAGCTAGTATCTTACTTTGAATTATAGTTTTAAATCCTACCAAAATCTTGTAATCCAGGTGCTTCCAGCAGAGTGTACAGCCAGATCCTTGACCTCCACTGCTGCAGCACAACCTGGTAAACAAAACGAACAAACACCCCTCCCTCACCCCCAGCCTACTAATCGAACACTGAAAGCACAGCAAGGAGGTAATCCTTGTATTCCGCTTTACCCTTGTCAACATATTTTCTGTACTGCCGCCTAGCACTGTGCCTTCCCCTTCCAGTCTGAGTGGTGCAGTAAATTGAAAAATGGTGATTTATCAAGCCACGCATTTTTGACCTGAAAACCTGAAGAGGAACTGCAGTCTGCTCACGCAATTTTGTAATGAAAAACATCTATACCATTCTGAAGCTTCCCTCCAACCACAGCATATATTTTATATACTGTGATTCTGTACTTGCCAAATATACTGCAGAAATACCCCTCAGATAAGTATGGCTGCAGCCATTTTAACTGTGGGCAGCTGAAGATGAAGCCCGTTTACTTTCTGGATTTACAGACACAGACCTGCTCATTTCTCCTCTGTGGATGAATACACATGGATTTCTACAGTCTCCCGCTAACTTCGCCCTGATTGTTATTTTGAGGGGATGGCAAATTTACACCGTTATACAAGCTTTACACTCACTTCTTTACATTGTAAAAAAGTGTAAATTTCTTCAGTGTTATCACATGAAAAGATATAATAAAATATTTACAAAAAATGCGAGGGATTTAATCACTTTTGTGAGATATATATTCAGTTTCAGTTCTTTTGTTTTTTCAAAAGATATTTTGTTTATGCACTTCAGTTACTAAACATTGATGCTTACGCAATCACAAGAATATGTTATTGTTTTAAATAAAATAATTTGGAGTAGCTCTCCAACTGTGCGATTAACCCATTAACCTAAAATCAGTTCTGATATCGCTGTTTTACTAACATGAGACCTTATTCTATATAGGAAACCTTCATTTTGTTTGGAAATATTAAATATTCTACCAGCAAGAATGAGTCATCACATTTAATGAGAACATGTTATTTCAGATCCACCATGGCAGTGCCCGTTAGCGGGCATCCACTCACCTGCTGCCGCCACCTTGTTGCATCACCAGCCATCCCATTAAAGTGGAGAGGACTGTCAGCGAGTCAACAGCGGTTCAGAGGAGGAGCCGCTGCGAGATAGAGATTATAGTTTCTCTCTAAAAATTATTAGTGGGACTGCTTTAGCACTATTGTTATTCGTTTTATTTATAAATTTTATTCCGTATGTTTTTTGGCTCTGCGTAACTTCTGCATACTTTCAGCTATTAAAGCCATTCAACTTTTAAAATGTTCAGCTCTTTTAGCTGACATGGACTTTTTTTCTACTATTTATACTTTTTAAAATATTAAGCTTTTTAACACTGAAGTCAATGAGAGCATGCTTAAAATCCTTGAAATCTTCTTCCGCTACCAAAAGTTTCAGCTCCCTAATACTTTCACCTACAGATGCCAAACAAACTTTAAAATGTTCACAAAACTTTCAGCTATCTGGCTATATCTTTTACAGTTTTTGTGGAAAAGTTTAAGTTTAGTGATCATTTAAAAAAAATGAATTAAAATTAAGGCCATCCAGGCTTGTTGTCCATTTTGTTTCCATGGTTACCAAAGCCTCTTATACACAGTGATGGGCAGTGGGGGTGGGGGGCACACAGACACACCATGTACTGATTCAGAATAGAGGAATATGATGGGGCAGTTTTGATGCTATTCAGCATTCCCACGCATTTTCTCCAGGAAATGCATTTTCTAGTTTAAATCAAATCCATACCAGGTACAAATCAGCCTGAAAAATAACTCTCGAAAATAGCTGGCAGTGCTAATGAGTGTAATCCGATAGCGGGGAGAGTCTCCCTGTTGTCAAAATACAAAGGGTCAGTGGGAGGGAAATCAAGTCCAAAAAATGCCTACTTTTATGGCCAGATTTAGTAGGATCATTTACTGTACCTCTGGTGAGTACTGGAGCATAGCGTAAGGCACAGCTCAAGTTTTGGCGTAAATTCACAGAGGTGCTCTCTGAAGATAAACAAATACATTGTAATAAAACCGTGTTAATTTTGTTGACTAAAATCAAAATACATTTTAGTCAAAAGACTAAAAACTAAACTGAAATTTGATGTCAAAAGTAACATTGGTCTGTAGTGCATGTTCATACCTCAATGCCATAAACATTAGATTTTTTTACTCCAGCACTATATATTGAGTTTGGAAATTGTAGAGAAATGCTTAAATAATGCATTACAATTTAACTACACCCATTAGATTTTAGATGACTAAAATTAGTTTGTCGACTAAAATGTGCTAGAGATTTTAGTCGACTAATGTCCTGGAGATTTAGTCGAATAAATACGACAAACAATTGCAGAAGACTAAAATGGGACTAAAACTAAAAATGCCATTAGTCCCGTGACCAAGACTAAAACGAAATGAAAATTTGCTTCCAAAATTAACACTGGTAATAAATGATTTGAAGAGACTTTCACTGAATAGAGTGCATGTTTTCTGGTAATATGACAAATTATTCAGACACAGGCACCGTTCAGACTTGTGCGAGCGCGTTTGTCACTTGTAGGGCAGCCTATTCATTCCAATAGGCTGCCATACCCATGAGAAACAGGGGGAAAGAAGTCCAAGACCAGGTTTTTGAAATTGCACAGTGCTGCAGCACCATGTGGTTTAGCATGCATGAAATTGCCTGCCCCCCCCCCCCCCCCGAGGTGAAGATGCGTGGGGGTGCCAATTCAGAATTAAAAGCAACCCGTGCATCTACTAAAGTTCAGCACATTTCTCTGCAGGTAAATATTAGAATTATGTTAATAACCTGCACATGCAGAGTCTGTGTGCTGCTGCACATTACGGTTAATAAAATGCGGATTTTACTGTCAACCATGCATGTGTGGGTATATTATTGACAGCTATTGCCTCCAACATTGCCGACAGGTAAATGTCTCTGGACAAGTCCTGGTGATAACTTTAATTTTTTTCCCCCTTCCCAAGCAGAATTTTTTTTTTGTTGAAGTTAAAACACTTACCTATACCAACCTGAAGCAATATTCTCGGTTATAATCTTGCCCATAGAAACACTATTTTAAACTGAAATTTTTATTTTGTATAATAACCATAGGATGACCACCATTATTGGTATGGGTTTTATATCTGCCTGAAGCATAGCTTTAACGCAGGTCTTCTGGTAAGGAGGAACAGCAATCAAGTATTCATATATTCACTCATTTCCTTGTAAGCTAAAAATTCCTAAAAGCAGGAGTTAGAACATTCCAAGGTAAAAGTTTAGAGTCTTCAGGCCCCCTCCCCCAATTCTGCATACATGGTTTATGGTTAATTGATAGCTGGGCCACAAGCATAAAACTAGAAGACAGACAAAACATGAGGAGATCCACAGATAACCAATATTCTATTCATCAACAGAAATGCAAAGGGATTCTGTGGGCAATGCCTGGACTCTCCCTTCCTGCAGATTATATACTTTTGACTACCTGATCAGTAACAGATCTCCCTTCCATATAAAGCAGCAGTATATATATATATATATAACTTCAGCCCATATTTACAGGAGCTCCAGAGCATACTTGTGGCACATAAGGGGTTACTGGTTTGCTGAGTATTTCACAAGCAGAATGCATCTCATAAGCCACTAGAGAATAATGCGACTGGTTCCTGGCAAGATGAGTTTCGAGTGATAGCACAAGTCAGCAATAAGGCATGAGGAAGCTGTGAGAGCCAAGGCCTAACACAACCTAAAGGGTGAGTAACTGACATGACAAAGAATGAAAGACTACATATAAATACATAAAGACTATTATATAGATCTCATTTATAGCAAGTTAAAGTTTAGTAGCCAAGAAGTTTAATACCCAACTTCAGTACATCAAATATTAATTGAAAAGCAGAGATTCACCGATAATTCATTTTTTTCCTTTTAAACCAGACAGACACTTACATATGGACAACGTTACACTCACTTTTGTGAAATATCTCCCCCGATGTCCGGTTTTGTTGGAAAAACTTAGCTTAAAAGTGTGTGGATGGGAGCTTTCAGATTGCTTATGGGCATGTGAAGTCCACAAGCATAAACTTGCTGGATGCAGTGAATTCTGAGCTACCAGTATTCACCGCTAATTTCCACGCATGCTCAGTTTGTACGGCGCGGAGCGCCGTAAACTTCCACGATGCCATCACAACGAGTGGCGGCGTCAGAAGTTCCCGTCCCATTGTGATGGCAACAGAGAACACAAAACAAACACAGACGAAGGCGGAGACCATCCGCACTGACTCCTGGGAACACTGACACTGAGCTCTCAGGAGACAGTGCACCGCCGTGGATGACGACGCTCATACCCGTGGGGGTCAGACATAGGATGTAACATACAAGAGAAGGCAAGACAGGTACCCAGTAAGGAAAAAAAAAAAAGGATTTAATTTGAACATCTGCGACACGCGAGGATGGGATTAAGGTGAATGTAAAAATTTGTGTGGACCTCTGCTTTAAGGCTCATTAACAAACTGCAGCCCTTACCGTCCTAAGATGCAATCAATGGTAAGTTGCTTTTCCAGGGGGCAGTTGGGAAACAGCTTTAGCACCCATTTTAACTCTAAAAGTCCACACAACCACATGTATTGCATACAGTGGCAACACTACCCCATTCACGCAACAGGGGCCATCTTTTTTTTTTAATGCGATCACGATACCAAGTATCCCAGCTGTAGCATGCTTACAACCTTGTCCGGCTGCCTTTGTAGCTTAATGGGGTGATAAAACAGCAGATCACCTTTTTATACCATCCCCCACCCTGACCGCAAGTGTAAAAGAGGTCCTAAAACAATTGTAAAGAATTCATTTCTTCCTCTTCTAGGATCCCACACAAGGGCTTTTGGCTCCTCTTCTGTGTGCTCACATAGCAAGCTGTGTGCGCTCCCGAGGCCTGCTTTTTGTGTCTACAGAAACACACAACATAGCACAACCCTGCCTCCAGCTTTCTTATCACAGGTTTTGATTGACAAATCCTTTGAGAAGAACAGAGACCAGCACCTCTACAGATGGGCACGGTTCTGGATTGAGACAGGACTCAGGTAAGCATCTATGAAAAAGGGGGGGGGGGGCGCCCTTACATCTACCGAAACATTTTTTTACCTTAATGCAGAGAATGCATTAAAGTGATAGCAAATTTTTTGTTTTAAAAAAATAAAATAAAAATTATAAATACACATCACACACATACATAGGGCAGTTGAAAAATGTTTCTGAATGCTGAAAATTAGACAGCTGGAAACCAACAGTTAAAAACATCCGTTGTGGCGCATTTACATGCAGCGTTTGCGTTTTATAGGCATTTTTTCAATGGAGTTACCATGTAAAAAAAAAAAATTTCTTCCAAACGAAAGGCGTCTAAAACACGTTAACTCGCTGTTACAAGCATCTGGCGGTTCAAATGCCAATAAACTTCCGCCCTGAATGCATTTTTTTTTTTTAAATGCCACTAAACAACTAAACTAGCCAGTGTTCATGTACTGATAAGATAACAGGAGAGTTCAGGGGCTGCTGAAAAAAAAAAAAAAAAAAAAAAAAACACACCAAACAAAACAACAACGCCCAACTGCTCCTAAACGTCCGTTTATAAGCAGCAGTATACATGGAGGACTTGCATACCAC
Source organism: Lithobates pipiens (assembly GCF_037356315.1). Classification (NCBI taxonomy): domain Eukaryota; kingdom Metazoa; phylum Chordata; class Amphibia; order Anura; family Ranidae; genus Lithobates; species Lithobates pipiens. The sequence goes on from NW_027507787.1 coordinate 26,009,605, forward strand.
GTTTAACTTTAAAAGATGCTGCTAAACTTGCATAATCTCAGGAGACCCTTCCAAAATGTCCACAATGCATGAAAAACTGAATTATGAAAGCGGGGTTCGAGCGACCATTCCTATATTTTTTTTTGCAGTCATTGAGATAAAATGTAAAATCATAGATACACTTACTGTTTAGTTTTTTGTTTTTTTGCTATTGCTGTCTGTTTTCGTTTTAAATAAATATTTAGGAAAAAAAAAAAAAAAAAAAAAGTAGTAGCCATCCCCATCTTGCTTGTGGGCATGTGAAGCCCACAAGCATGGATTTCCTGGATATGGTGAATGCTGAGCTCCCAGCATTCACCGCTATTTCCCGTGCATGCTCAGTGTTTACAGTGAGCAGCGCTGTAAACTTGAGGGGTTGCCATCACAACGGCAGCGGTGTCGTCGAAATCCCGCGAAAACTCACGGCAGGCATCCGCAATGACTCCTGGGAATAATGACAGGAGCTCCCAGGAGACATTTCTCAAAAAGAGGAAATGACGTGATACCCGCAGAGAGCCAAGACAGGAAGCAGAGAAGGACTTCTGCAAAAAAACACAGGTATAAAAGAAAAAATAAAATAAAAATATCCTTTTATTACTGAATAGATTTATGGCATGCGATTAAGCAAGACATGTTAAATGGGATGGAGCTCTGCTTTAACTATTTCAGACATCCTGTGAGAGAAAAGAGCCGCGTGCTTGTAGATAGTGGTCTTACGTTTTGTGTTTTCACTATGGATCCCATCAGGAGCATGTGTGAGGAAATGCTCCTGATGTTTCAGAGGCTCTGAAGACATAGAAAATTGCATGAGAGGACAAGACTTCATTGCTACTGGACCTTATCCACTGATGCAGGCAACAGCATGTGGTGAAAGGTGTATTCTTTCAAAATTTTTAGAGATTCACAAATTAACAGGAATTGTTCCCCTTTAAAAAACGCTTATAAGTGCAGTTTACCGTGCTTGCAAGCATTTGGCGTTTGAAATGAATGTGTTAACTCCAGTCATGATGCAATTTTTTTTGCTGTCAAAAATATAAATAAATGCCTGTAACCTCTACTGCCCCTAAACTACTATAAAAACGATCCGAGTGTACATGTACACATAAGATAACAGGAGAGTTCAGGGGCTGCTAACAAAGACACCCAACTGCTCCTAAACTTCAGTTTAGCAGCTGTGGTGTACATGAGGCCTAAATGCAGATAATGGATTTTCAATGGCATAATTAAAACTGAGCATTTATCTTTGCAGATGGTTTTGCTGCATTCGGAGAAGATAGATGACTGTGCATCCAAAATCTGATTGAAATCTAAGAGAAGGTTCATACAGAACGTGATCCGGGAAAGGTGCATTCTGTGTACGTTTAACTGCACCACTTTTGTCATCTGCTGCGAGTGCCAAAGTATTGTTAAAAGAACCCCAAAGGCAGTACGTTTCCAGGGACAAAAATCACATTGTTCGGCAGCCGCAGTACCATGCAATTTGTTGTGGCATATTTTTGGACAAGTAGTATATATGTATGGCTTTTTCTGCAATTTACTGCTCAAACGAATAAACTGCAAAATCACAATACATGGGAACACACATGAATCCCAAAAAGAAACACAGACAGCACTTCTGTGCGATTCTGAAGTGAATCGGCCCTATATGCGGCTAAGAGTATGTAGAGGTTTGTGATTGTGCCCTATACCACTTTTAGAGACATTCACACGCTACCCTGTTTCCCCTAAAATAAGACCTAGCGTGATTGTCGGTGTTGGCTGCAATATAAGCCCTACCCCCCAAATAAGCCCTACTCTGAAAAGAAGACCTACAAGGACTTTAACTAGGGCTTATTTGGGGGGGGTAGGGCTTTTATTGCAGCTATCACCGACAATCACACTAGGTCTTATTTTAGGGGAAACAGGGTAGCTCAGTCTTCACACTGCTGTCGTTAGACCAATTAGATGAACTGCTGTAGTTTGTTCTGACTTGTAGTCATGGTTTAGTAGTAAACATAGCAAACTCATCTTTGCACCAGCAAATAAGCACATCCATCAATCATCTTTCTAGAAAACACTCATGAGCCAGCACTACTTAGAAACCGCAACTGATACAGAAAGGTTTTCTTCTATAAAGCTAAAACAAATGCATACATACTGTTTTTACTAGTTGCTGGGCGTTTACACAAAAATTTTTGCAAACAAAAAAGGAACAAATTTGATCTAGAACCACCTTAAGCTTCATGTACACCGGACGTTTTTACAACCTCTCATTGAACGAGATAACTTGGCAGATAGTAACCCAGGTTTAAAACATCCGTTTTGCCACGTTCCATACAGTGTTTTGTGTTTAGACGCATTAAAAAAATAAAAAAAAAAATTCTCTCTTTTTTCAAAATAGCAAAAAATGAAAAACACCTGTAACCGAAACGTGGGTAAACGCAAGCTACTGCGTTTGGTGCTTGAAATGCCTCTAAACGACGCTTCTTAACCCATTTTTTTGCATTCCAAAAAAGGCTCTAAACTCAACTGCCAAGAAACGACTGTAAGAAACCCTGTGTACATGTACTGGTAAGTTAACATGGAGGAGGGCTCAGGGGCAGTTGAAAGATGCCCAACTGCTCCTAAACTTCAGTTTAGGCTGGATTCACACCTATGCATTTTTTGTGCTTTTTGCATTTTGCAGATTCGCTCTACAGTCCATTTATTATGGTTGCCTATGGAACACGTTCTGTAGAGCAAATCTGAAAAATGCAAAAAGCACTATAAATGCATAGATGTGAATCCAGCCTTAGGCTTATTGTACACGGGGCGCTGAGGCAACCTCCTCTGAATGATTTGACAGTTTGAAACCGGCATTTAAAAAATGCCCGTTTAGCCGAGTTTGCATGCTGTGTTTAGCAGCACTCACATCTAGGAGCATTTAAGATATCATAAGACCCTCCCAAAGCTCCAAAAACACTATTAGTTAACTATTTCAGCCATTCTGTGTAACCAGAGTGATTAGCAGCAGTGTACTTGTAGCTACCTACATTTCGGTGCTTTTAATATGGATCCCATAATGAGCATATGTTAGGAAATGCTCCTGATGTTGCCGTCGATGAGGCTGGAAAGATGTCGGAAATTGCATACGAGGACCACAGTTCGTTGCTACTGGACTCCATTGATTGCGCACCTCTGTAGGATATATATTTTTTCCCCCCCAACATGTATGTACAGCTGCTTATATATACTCTTTGGCGGAGGTGGGTCAGCCATGCCTCTTTACCACTGACCTCTGGTGAACCATCAGATGACCTTTAACCTTTGGAGGGGGTCCCTATTTCAATTCCCAAGTCCTAACCTTGTTCTTCGGGGGAAACCCAAACCCTAACCTGAGACTCATGTTGTGGGTGGGCTGAGTAAAGATTGGTATGAAATACCTGCTGAAGTTGGAACATTGAAAATATCAGACTGGGTAAAGACACTGATTCGCTAGCAGTGTATTGGATTTTTTTTTTAAAACGCCGCGCTTAGCGTTTGAACTCATTTTTTTTGCCTTCAAAGAAAAGCCTATAAAACTACATTAAAACAAACCTGTGTATATGTACACATAAGATAACAGTGGACGAGTGTGCCTCTCAGATCCCACAACATCTCCCGCCAGAACAATAAAACATGTGAATTTAGAGAAAAGCGATAAGCCTAGAATATGTCACGCAGCTCCTTGCATTTTAAGTGGTTGTAAAGGCTCAAGGAAAAAAAAAAAAAAAAAAAAACAAACAACCTGTGTACAGTAGTACCGTCAGCCCATCCTAATACTTATCTGAGCCCGATCCTGCGTTACGCACAAAAGCCTCGGCTCTCCCTCCTCATTGGCTGAGATGGCAGTGGTAGCCATTGGCTCCCTCTATGGTTAATCACAGCTAATGAGGAGAGAGTCGGGGAGGAGCCAATCCCCGCGTGTGAATACACACGGAGCAGTGGCTCGGGAACGAGCCTGTTCAGGTGCCCCCATAGCAAGATGCTTACTATGGTGGCATCAACAGGAGAGAGGGGCCTGGAGTGCTAGCAGGGGACCCAAAAAGGAGAATACAGGCTGCTCTGTGCAAAACCACTGCACAAAACAGTTAACTATAAAAGAAAACAAGCCTATGTCACTAAGTCATAAGGGTTGATTTACTAAAACTGGTGTGCAAAATCTGGTACAGCTCTAAAATAGAAACCAATCAGCTTCCAGCTTAAACAAGATAATGTTAGAAGCCGATTGTGAAATTTGGTGCCGCTCGGCTTCTAACCTTAGCTTCCTCAATTAACTTTTGACAAAAAAAAAAAAAAAAAAAAAAACTGGGAACCCGATTGGTTTCTCTGCAGAGCTGCACAAGATTTTGCACTCTCCAGTTTTAGTAAATCCACTCCATAGCGTGGCTTCACTTTTTTACAAAGTGGACAAGTTCCTTCCTGGAATTCATCTTTAAAGATCCTGACCTAAAAAACAAATCAACTATTACACAGTTCTTTAGCAGAACAAGATATATGGGTGTTGACAAACGACTAGATGTGTAAAAATAGCCTAAATAAAGTCTACGCAGGCACTACACAACTTTGGAAAACACATTCTGCTGCTGTTTAGCGGATATACTCACACAGGTCTGCCACTGGGGGCTTAAAATCAATAACATAATAAAAATTGAGTCACCGTCTGCAATCTAAATGAGGTTATTCCATGCAATAAACATTTACTTTAAGTAGTTGTGTACGTTGACCCTTGAGTATGGTAACAGGCCAACCTAACAGTATAAATCGTATAGCTCTCTTTACAATTTTTTTGAAATGCCCATTACATAGCTTTTGTTTTTTGGTGCGTTGTCTCCACAAATTGGCCTTCTCAGTGTGGGGTGGGCGTGACAGTAAGTACACCACTGCTGTATGTGACGTTTCTGGTCCGTGACTCCAGTTCCCAAAGAAACAGAGTAAACAAAGCTGCTGGCACTAGCACATGTACAGTGAGGGGAAACCCGCCGGTGGGATAATGACTGGACACGTCACTGCCTCTTTCCAGCAGTGTCGGAGGCAATGAGGGGAATCCCGCTGGTGGGGAGGATGACCTCATAAGTAACTTTCTCTTCCCAGCAATGTCCTAAAATGGCAGTGAGATGAATCCTGCTATTGGAGATGAGATTGGCACTCCTTCCCAGCAGCGTTGTTGGAGGCAATGGGGAGAAATGATGTCACTCTCTTCCCAGCAGCGTTGTTGGAGGCAGGAAATTACTTCACAAATCACCCCCCCTTCCCAGCGAATGAGACGTGGCCCATACTGCTGAACACATTTCAACATACTGTATACGTCTGATTCTACCACATCATAATACAGCTCTCGTGATGTGGCCAACTTACATAGTAAAGAGAATAGCTCATATGGACCAGCTCAGCCCAGTTCAACTATTTTTAAGTGACAAGGAAACCTGGACTTAGACTTTCAATTAGAAAGATCTGAATGCAGGAAAAAAGTACTCTAGACATTCATAAAAGTGCATTATTCCTCCCAGATAACCGCTCCTGCCTTTAGATGTTCTAACCTAAAGTGTCAGTAAGCTTTAAGTGCTGGGGGCAGCCGTACGGGCCTACACAGGGAGAGGGGGCTCGCCTGTACAGGCCTACACCGGGGAGGCGCTCCACCATATGGGCCTACACGGGAAAGGTGGGGGGCGCTCCACGGTACGGGCCGACACGGGAAAGGTGGGGGGCGCTCCACGGTACGGGCCGACACGGGAAAGGTGGGGGGCGCTCCACGGTACGGGCCGACACGGGAAAGGTGGGGGGCGCTCCACGGTACGGGCCGACACGGGAAAGGTGGGGGGCGCTCCACGGTACGGGCCGACACGGGAAAGGTGGGGGGCGCTCCACGGTACGGGCCGACACGGGAAAGGTGGGGGTGCGCTCCACGGTACGGGCCGACACGGGAAAGGTGGGGGTGCGCTCCACGGTACGGGCCGACACGGGAAAGGTGGGGGTGCGCTCCACGGTACGGGCCGACACGGGAAAGGTGGGGGGGCGCTCCACGGTACGGGTCGACACGGGAAAGGTGGGGGTGCGCTCCACGGTACGGGTCGACACGGGAAAGGTGGGGGTGCGCTCCACGGTACGGGCCGACACGGGAAAGGTGGGGGTGCGCTCCACGGTACGGGCCGACACGGGAAAGGTGGGGGTGCGCTCCACGGTATGGGCCGACACGGGAAAGGTGGGGGTGCGCTCCACGGTACGGGCCGACACGGGAAAGGTGGGGGTGCGCTCCACGGTACGGGCCGACACGGGAAAGGGGGCACTCCCTGGTACGGGCCGACACGGGAAAGGGGGCACTCCCTGGTACGGGCCGACACGGGAAAGGGGGCACTCCCTGGTACGGGCCGACACGGGAAAGGGGGCACTCCCTGGTACGGGCCGACACGGGAAAGGGGGCACTCCCTGGTACGGGCCGACACGGGAAAGGGGGCACTCCCTGGTACGGGCCGACACGGGAAAGGGGGCACTCCCTGGTACGGGCCGACACGGGAAAGGGGGCACTCCCTGGTACGGGCCGACACAGGAAAGGGGGCACTCCCTGGTACGGGCCGACACGGGAAAGGGGGCACTCCCTGGTACGGGCCGACACGGGAAAGGGGGCACGCTCCACCGTACAGGCCTACGAGGGGGCGGGTGCATGCAATGACCATCCTGCTGTCAACGTGGTCACCCCAGGACAGGAAGTCAAGGGACTGGAAGGATCACGGGACAAGAAGAGGGGAGAAATGTCTGTGCTGGGACCAACAGAGAGGGAGGCCCTCAATGATTGTGTTTAGTCAGACTTCACTATGTCCAGAGAACAGGATTATAGAGGGATGTGTTGGGCACACAGGTAAGGGCATGTCCAGGGGAAGGGTGATGAAAGGCAAAGAACTGGTAGGTCATACAGGAAATGGGGTGTGAGAGAAGTGTGTCTTCCTGAAAACACAGACATTGAGTTCACACTGTGAGGTGACCCCAATCCTTGAGGTGGGGTGAGGAGAGCTCACCTGTGCCGGCCTGTAGGGGGCGCTGTTACAGAGCCTGCATTGGGGATGACAGGGCACCGACTGAGGCGGCCTCCATTGTTTCCCGGGATTGCCTCATATCACACTTACTTTCTGTATTCTTTTCAGCGCCATGGGGGTGGAAGCAGAATGGCGGACGGGGACGGAGGGCAGCGGCGGCGGCGGCTTTCGATGTCTCGGCTTCGGCGGGGTGGCTCCGGGGGAAGCAGAGAAGAGGCTCAGGCCTGTCACTGCGGCTCTTGTGTTGTGAAGAGGAAACGAGTCACTTGCGCTTACTGCCGGCCCGGGCCTGACTCACTGAGGGCGGGGCTGAGAGCTGCAGGGCGGGGCGTACATAGATCACTCGCTTTTCTCTCGGCTTTCATGGATGTCGTCATGACAAGGCTCCGGGAAGACAGGGGGCCGAGTTTTTTTATTTTAACCAATATTGCACAACTTTATTTAAACGGCCAACTATAGTGACAATGTCTTCATAGAACTCTGTGGTGAAAGCAACTGAGAGTGATAAAGCAAAAGGTATATCACACCACACCTCCAGAGAAAGATTTATAATCCCTCAATTCTATAGTATTTGTACACAGAAACTATTGTTACATGTATGTAGTGCTGACGTAGGCCACACGGCACTGTACACAGAATATTGACAGACATATTCTGCACCACAGGAGCTTACACTTTAATGTCCCCTTCACCGTCACACACAAACGTTATATATTATTGATATCCAACATATAGCATAGTGTTGTACAGAAAGCACCACAGAAGCTTACACTCTAATGTCTACACAGCAGTCACTCATTAGAATCATGTTTAACCACCTCAATACCAATCACTTTCACCCTCGCCCAGCCCAGGGTTATTTTCTGATTCCAGCGCTGTCACATTTGAGTGACAATTACTCAGTCATGCAACCCTGTACCCATAGGAATTTATCATTTTTTGAGACAGATAGAGCTTTCTTTTGGTGGTATTTAAAGCGGAGCTCCACTGAAGAGGGGAAGCACCGCTTGTTCGCACCCCTCAATTCCACATTTGGCACTTCTTGGGGTTTCAACATGTTCCCACGGCGATCTCCAAGTATTTCTGGCCCCATCTCCTTCCCCTTCTGGGACACACACGCAGGTCCCAGAAGATGGCGGGACCATTCAGAAAGAGCAGCGTGACTGGCGCATGCGCAACAGCAAACCAGCAGTAAAGCCTGAAGGCTTCACTGCTGGTTTCCTTTAGTGAACATGTCGGTCAGTGCCTGCACCCAAAGCCGATCGTCTCAGGGAGCCAACATTGCTGGATCCCTGTACAAGGGATTTATATTAAAGGATATGTAAAGGTTTGTTTACAAAAAAAACATGTCATCCTTACCTCTTCAGAAGAGTTTTGGTTGGTTTTGCACAGAGTGGCCCCGATCCTACTCTTCTGGGGTCCCTCAGCGACGCTCCAGGCTCCTCCTCTTCTCGAGTGCCCCGTTGAAGAGCCGCTCTCCCTTAGGCACTTGTGCGGATGCGCTCCTGTGTCCTGCTGTTGCGTCCATTATTGACAAAGACAGCAGGATTCCGACCCCCCCCCCAATGGCTGTGGTGCTATCAATCTATCCAATCGGGAGCCAAGACATCGGCTGGAGCTGGTGTGCTCATCCCCATCACTGTACAGACCGGGTGCAGGTAAGTAAAAGGGGGGCTGCTGCATCACAGAAGGTGTTTCACCTTAATGCATAGGTTTACAACCCCTTTAAAAGTCAGCAGAAAAAGTATTTGTAGCTTCTGACTTTTAATCAGTATTTGTAGCTGCTCCTACGGTTCCTGCCACACGAAAATATGTGGCCTCTCGGCGCCTGGTCTTTGGAACTGAGGGGTAGCATATTTGCGTGACTTGCTGTCCATACAGCAAGTGCGCGCTCCTAACGCAGTTACTGGCACCTAACCAAAAGCTCTCGATCACTGCTTGCGATTGAGAGTTTTCAGATCACTTGACAGCCAATCACAGTGGTAATGTGCTATTAAGCCCTGCCTCCTGGCATCATAAACCTCTTAAAGGGCCGGGAGGCACCAGCGTTAGGATTAATCACTATTGGGCTTTGTATTTTTTGCAATATAAATGAAAAAGTGCCAACAATTTAGAAAGGGGGAGACCTTACTTTCACCCCCTTCTGGTCCATGCCAATTTTCAGATTTCAGCACTGTCACATTTTGAATGCCAATTGCTCAGTCATGCAACACTGTACCCAAATTACTTTTGTATCATTTTTTTAGACAAATAGAGCTTTCTTTTGGTGGTATTTAATCACCACTGGGTAAATGAAAAAAATCTGAAATATGTGACATTTTTGTTGTAAAATTTTGCAAATAAATAATTTTTCTTTGTAAATTTTGCCCAAAATGTATTGTTACTTTTGGTAAAAAAACAAAACCCCAAATAAGTATATTTTATTTATTCTGTATATACTATATATGCACTGTCCTATATACTATATCCCCGTATATACCCAGCTATAGAGGTGTGTATGGGTGTAATATTCCTGTTGGGGGGGGGGGAGTATGGGTGTAATATTCTTGCTGGGGGGTATGGGTGTAATATTCCTGCTGGGGGGTATGGGTGTAATATTCCTGCTGGGGGGAATATCGGTGTAATATTCCTACTGAGGGGACGCCTGTGCAGGAAGTTCTGTGCGTACGATGGGCAATGCGAGGACTTAAGCTCTGTTCACACCTAAGTGTTCCTGGATTCCCGAATCACTGCAAAACATGGGACATATTGGGATCCCCTTACTTTCAATATCACCCCAATCAAGGCTTGATTTAGTCACAATTGTCGCCTGATAAATCGCGACAAAATTGCAGGACTACTTTTGGGAAACAGACATCCCACGATTTTGTTTGTGTGATTTGTCAGGTGACAATAATGTCCCGTGATTGGGGTGCCATTGAAACTAAGGGGATCACAAATGTGTCCTGTGTTTTGCAGCAAATCAAGAATTGCAGTAATTCCACCTGCCATCTGGAACGCCTAGGTGTGATCGCAGCCTAATGCCTCTACACACAATCAAACAATCCGGTGGAAAAATCCGGCGGACAATCCCCCCGCGTGTAGGCTCCGGCGGACTTTTTTTACCCAAAAGTCCGGCGGACTTAGAAAGTAGTTTTGCACTCCAATCTGTCCATCGGACTCGCATTTCGGCGGACAATACGGCCGTGTGTGTGCCAGTCCGCCGTACTTTTGAAATGAACAGACTTTTCCCGCCCGGAGAAAAGTGCTCTCATTTTGAGTGCATCTCCAGGTAGCCGGGGCCAGCGAAAGAGGCGTAGCTGGCCCCGTCACCTGGTATGGACTTAAAGGGGAACCCCTATGCCGAAAAATCGGCATGGGGGTCCCCCCTAGGTCCACATTAGACCCTTATCCGAGCACGCTACCCGGCTGGCCAGGAAAGGGGGTGGGGACGAGCGAGCGCCCCCCCCCCCCCCTCCTGAGCCGTACCAGGCCGCGTGCCCTCAACATGGGGGGTGCCTTGGGGAAGGGGGAGCTGCGCGGCCCCTCCACCCCAAAGCACCTTGTCCCCATGTTGAAGAGGACAAGGGCCTCTTCCCGACAACCCTGGCCATTGGTTGTCGGGGTCTGCGGGCGGAGGGCTTTAAGTCCATACCAGGTGGCGGGGCCAGCGACGTCTCCTTTGCGGGCCCCGCCTACCTGGAGATGCGCTGCGTGCGTGGGCGAGTCCGTTCAGTAGGGCGGATAGTACGGCGGACTTAGTACGCCGTATTAGTCCGCTGAAAAAGTACCGTGTGTGGGCAAGTAGCCCGTTCGGAAAGTACGGCGGACAGTCTGGCGGGAAGTCCGCCAGCAGTCTGGCGGGAAGTACGCCAGACTAAGTCCGTCGGATAGACAGCTACGTGTGTACGCGGCATTAGAGAGACGGCATAAGGGATTTCACTCTTGGATCGGAATAGGTATTATACTTAAAATTAACATTTTACCAAAGTTTCTATATCTATTCCAGGCATTACCTATTGCTATACCTAGGCAATATTTCAAACGGATAGATACACTCTTTACTGGATTTGTCTGGGCACAGAAACACCCAAGGATTAGAAGATCCCTGTTGACCCTCCCCAAGCAATACGGCGGGCTTGCCATACCTGACGTATATAAATACTATCAAGCAGCCATACTGAGTCGAATAATTGACTGGTGCCGGCATGGAGATCTAAAGATATGGCCGAATTTGGAACAAGCACAGTGTAGGGCTTTATTATATAGAGCACCTTGGTGCTACAGGGAACTCCTACTTATGATTAGGACACACCCATTGATAGGCCATACGATCAGAATGTGCTATGGATTGATCTCTAATGGGAAGTTATCATCATTTGAGTCCCCATTATTCCCCATTTTGGGGAATCCACAGTTTGCTCCAGGATTGCGGAAAGGGCCCTTTGGGGGATTAATATAGAGGGGGCTAGATCGGGCTTCTCATTTTCTAGAAGCAGGCTCGTGGTCCACTTTGCAAACATGATGTCTAGTTCTAATCCATACCAATTTGATTTCTGGAGTGTGGCGCAATTGAGACACTTCGTACAGACTTTACCTCTGCCAGGTAATTTTACGCGGAAACTAACAAGATTTAAAGAATATTGCAATAAGAAAGGTGTGCTCTCACGTGTTCTTTCAAAGATGTATGACCTGTTGGTTATACCTTCCGAGGATTTCCAGTTGCCATTTTTAGCTAAATGTGAATCAGAACAACGTACGGCTCAGGAGGGGGGGGGGGGGGGCGCTCGCTCGTCCCCACCCCCTTTCCTGGCCGGCCGGGTAGCGTGCTCGGATAAGGGTCTGTTATGGACCTGGGGGGGACCCCCACGCAGATTTTTCGGCGTAGGGGTTCCCCTTTAAGTCCATACCAGGTGATGGGGCCAGTAACGCCTCCTTCACTGGCCCCGGCTACCTGGAGATGCGCTCAAAATGAGCGGACTTTCCTCCACGTGTGTGGGCGAGTCCGTACATTTCAAAAGTACGGCGGATAGTCCGGCGGACTTAGTACGCCATATTAGTCCGCTGAAAAATAGCCGTGTGTGGGCAAGTAGCCCGTTCGGAAAGTCCGGCGGACAGTCCGGCGGGAAGTCCGCTGGATAGTCGGCTACGTGTGTACGCGGCATTAGCGTCGCCTATCAGTTGCTGAGATCACCTTCTATAGATTATGAGGGAACATTTTCTTCCTCACACATTTCACACATTGGCTTCATTCTTTATTCCACCACTAATATATACTCAGCATTGACCATGTATAGCTCTTTTCTCTTTGAGGACTCCCAGTATTGGAGATGGCGTTGGCCGGGAATCGAACCCGGGCCAGCTGCTTAGAAGGCAGCTATGCATGTCTGTGTAGGGTGGGAGGAAACTGGAGTACCGGGAGGAAACCCACACAAGCACAGGGAGAACATGCAAACTCCATGCAGATAATGTCCTGGTCAGAATCTGAAAAAAGGACCCCAGTGCTGCAAGGCTAACCCCTAAGCCTGTGTGCTGCCCATATGCGGCCTCTGTTCTCTAAGGCCCACTGAGAGGGGTATATCAGTTATGTCCAGATAAAATCCAAGCTTATCCTAAACTACAATATACATATATAGCAACACACCCAAAGAATAATGCAAACCTCCACAACAAATACAAACTTATCCTAATCTAAAATATATAACACTCCTATAATAAAACACGCCCAAATAACAATAAAGAGGGGTACAGTGGTCCCCAAATTAGCAACACAATAGAGATAAATATTCCATTTACACTTAGGTCCCATTCACAAGGAGGGATGAATCTGTACCACATGGGAGGGCCATGCTTACTGGAATGCGGATGCACAGGTGTTTCCAGCATCTTGTGTAGGCAGTCCCATTGCCGTCAACTGGGGTGCAGCAGCTGTACCCAATGTGACATCTGTGTGGGTGCCAGTGCATTGGTGTATCAAAGGGGTAGTCAACGGCGCACACCTGCTACTAATATGTGCAAATTGCAAATCAAGTGATGAAAATCACATAATAGAATATCTTAAAACTAAATACGTGATGACCCGTAGATTGGGTGAAAATTATTTCATACCTAATATAATATTGAAAAAATCCCTAGGAGTGCATATTGTTAATAAAAGGTGCTTGATGAAAAACGCATAGTGCTCTTGAAAATTATAAATACCCAAAAATACAAAAATACAAAAAACAAAGAACACAAAAAACAAAAAATATATATAAAAAATAAAAAATAAAATACCAAATCACAATCCTGTACTTTATGCGATTCCAAAAATCGCTAAGTGGAGATATATCGCAAATGTATATTGCAAGTCCAGCAGCAAGATGTTATAAGCAAAAAGAAAATCTCATTGAATTGCAATCGTGTACTTTATGCGATTCCGAAATCGCTAAGTGGAAGTATATCACAAGTGTATATTGCAAGTCCAACAGCAGGATGTTATAAGTAAAGAGAAAATTTCGTTAAACCAGTAAAAATCAGAAAAAACTATTCTTTTTGATTCCAAATATCTTTTCATATATAATATAAAATACCTTTATTCACTTTAATCACTTTTTTACTCCACCATATTTTATATTTTAATAGATTTAGGGTCCATAGCGCACCTTTACCCCCTTTTTGACTTTTTCCATGTGGGTGCCAGTGCATTGCCCCGAACGCACCCGCATTGATATCCTTTTTGTGGTTACCGCAGCCCCCACAAAGGGTACAGATTTATACAGCCGTGTGAGTGAGGCCTTGGACTAAAGGGTCTCACTGGCGGGAAGAGTTCTAATTTTTCCAGCAAAGAAAGTCTCAAGAAAGCCAGAAAGACTCCTCTCGACTATGAAGACAAAAAGAGTTCCAACCTCCCCTCATAGCTGGTCCACCACATGCCTCAAAAACATACAGGCCTTCAACCTCCCCTCATAGCCGGTCCAACACACGCCTCAAAAACATACCGACCTCAACCTCCTCTTATAGCCAGTCCAACACATGCCTATCAGCCTCCAAACTTTACAACATAATCAATTACTTAATGTAGATCGAAAATACATCAATCAAACATAATCACCTGTAAAAAAGTGCCTGACATGTTGGTGCGAAACAGACCGCTAGGCCTGGGGGGAACCGAACCAAGTCTTCATAAAACTGCCTCATATCCAAGAGTTGCCCAAATGTACACATTTGGCTTTAAGGTTAATCAAAAATATCACATTCTAAAGGGAAAGGTAGAACAGGGGGGGGGAGTATGGAAGAGGGAGAGATGGACGAAAGAAGTGGGGGAGGTTGGAGGAAAGAAGGGGCTGAGGGGAACCCCCCTGCACTCCTTCCTTTCCCCCAACCTCCCCTCCCCCCTCTCCTTTCCTCCCTATCTCCCTCTTCCATCCTCCCCTCCCCTTTGTTCTACTTTTCCCTTTAGAATGTGATATTTTTGATGACCCTTAAAGCTTCTGCTGAAGCTGCAGAAAGGGAAATAGAAGGCTCATGGGAAGACCCTCCGGTTACTGAAGTGGCAGCCGCCACCAGTGTAGGAACCTGTGTTGGTACAGCCGTACCTTGTCCCTGGGAACGTTTCTCAGACTTTTTGTTGCGTCTTCTTCTATGGTCAGCCAATTGTCTTGTTTGTCCAACTATTTTGATAGCCGGTGAATCAGAAGCTGCAGAAAGGGAAATAAAGGGCTGATGAGAAGACCCTCCGGTTACTTGAGTTGCAGCAGCCACCAGTGCAGGAACCTGTGTTGGTACAGCCGTACCTGTTTCCTGGGAGGCTTCCTCAGACTTTTTGTTGAGTCTTCTTCTAGGAACAGCCAATTGTCTTGCTTGTCCAAATGTAGATATTAACCTTTAAGGTTAATCAAAAATATAACATTCTAAAGGGAAAGGTAGAATGGGGGGGGGGGTATGGAAGAGGGAGAGAGGGAGGAAAGGAGGGGGGAAAGGGAGGTTGGAGGAAAGAAGGGGCTGAGAGTTGGGGGGAACCCCACACACCTTCCTTTCCCCCACCCCCCTCCTTTCCTCCCTCTCTCCCTCTTCCATACTCCCCCTCCCCTTTGTTATATTTTCCCTTTGGAATGTGATATTTTTGATTAATCTTAAAGCTTAACCTTAAAGCTTCTGCTGAAGCTGCAGAAAGGGAAATAGAAGGCTCATGGGAAGACCCTCCGGTTACTGAAGTGGCAGCCGCCACCAGTGTAGGAACCTGTGTTGGTACAGCCGTACCTTGTCCCTGGGAACGTTTCTCAGACTTTTTGTTGCGTCTTCTTCTATGGTCAGCCAATTGTCTTGTTTGTCCAACTATTTTGATAGCCGGTGAATCAGAAGCTGCAGAAAGGGAAATAAAGGGCTGATGAGAAGACCCTCCGGTTACTTGAGTTGCAGCAGCCACCAGTGCAGGAACCTGTGTTGGTACAGCCGTACCTGTTTCCTGGGAGGCTTCCTCAGACTTTTTGTTGAGTCTTCTTCTAGGAACAGCCAATTGTCTTGCTTGTCCAAATGTAGATATTAACCTTTAAGGTTAATCAAAAATATAACATTCTAAAGGGAAAGGTAGAATGGGGGGGGGGGTATGGAAGAGGGAGAGAGGGAGGAAAGGAGGGGGGAAAGGGAGGTTGGAGGAAAGAAGGGGCTGAGAGTTGGGGGGAACCCCACACACCTTCCTTTCCCCCACCCCCCTCCTTTCCTCCCTCTCTCCCTCTTCCATACTCCCCCTCCCCTTTGTTATATTTTCCCTTTGGAATGTGATATTTTTGATTAATCTTAAAGCTTAACCTTAAAGCTTCTGCTGAAGCTGCAGAAAGGGAAATAGAAGGCTCATGGGAAGACCCTCCGGTTACTGAAGTGGCAGCCGCCACCAGTGTAGGAACCTGTGTTGGTACAGCCGTACCTTGTCCCTGGGAACGTTTCTCAGACTTTTTGTTGCGTCTTCTTCTATGGTCAGCCAATTGTCTTGTTTGTCCAACTATTTTGATAGCCGGTGAATCAGAAGCTGCAGAAAGGGAAATAAAGGGCTGATGAGAAGACCCTCCGGTTACTTGAGTTGCAGCAGCCACCAGTGCAGGAACCTGTGTTGGTACAGCCGTACCTGTTTCCTGGGAGGCTTCCTCAGACTTTTTGTTGAGTCTTCTTCTAGGAACAGCCAATTGTCTTGCTTGTCCAAATGTAGATATTAACCTTTAAGGTTAATCAAAAATATAACATTCTAAAGGGAAAGGTAGAATGGGGGGGGGGGGGTATGGGAGAGAGGGAGGAAAGGAGGGGGGAAAGGGAGGTTGGAGGAAAGAAGGGGCTGAGAGTTGGGGGGAACCCCACACACCTTCCTTTCCCCCACCCCCCTCCTTTCCTCCCTCTCTCCCTCTTCCATACTCCCCCTCCCCTTTGTTATATTTTCCCTTTGGAATGTGATATTTTTGATTAATCTTAAAGCTTAACCTTAAAGCTTCTGCTGAAGCTGCAGAAAGGGAAATCGAAGGCTGATGGGAAGACCCTCCAGTTACTATTCTTCTATGAACAGACAATTGTCTTGTTTGTCCAACTATATTGATAGCTGGTTATTAAGAAACTGCAGTAAGGGAAATAAAGGGCTGATTGGAGGACCCTTCGGTTACTGGAGTGGCAGTCGCCACCAGTGTAGGAATCTGTGTTGGTACAGCCGTACCTGGTCCCTGGGAAGGCTCCTCAAACTTTTTGTTGAGCCTTCTTCTAGGAACAACCAATTGTCTTGCTTGTCCAGCTACATTGATAGTTTGTGATTCAGAAGTTGATGATGTTTCAAGAGATTGATGACGTAGTGGATTCCAGTGATGGCTTGAATTGAAGATTCTCTCCCTTATATTCACTAGCAAATCATCCTCTAATCCCTCCTCCTCATCACCTAGTTTAAATTTTCTTCCAACATTTTGCCCATCTTCAATCCCAAAAAAGCTGCACCCCTCCCATTTAAGTGCAATCCATCACTACTATAAAAATGGTAACTGCCTAAAAAGTCAGCCCAGTTTGCCATGAAGCCAAACCCCTCCCCCCTGCACCAGATCATCAGCCACTTGTTAAGTACCCTAAGCTTCTGTTGTCTTTCTGATGTGGCTCGAGGTACCGGCAGTATTTCTGAAAATATTGCCTTGGTGGAACTTGTCTTTAATATAGCCCCTTTGACGGATCCTATCCCACACTCCGCTTGATTGCTTCCGTCAGTATATCCCGCTTCCTCCAGTCTGACCATCAGAGAGATATATTATTATAGCTACACTGAATACAAGTCTAGCCGAAAATAGCAGCAACTTAAAAGACAATTACATAATTAACATGTTAATTAACACAGCACTTAAGGCGCTTAGATGACCAGACAGTCCGTCTCCAAAAGGTCAATGTGACCAGCTCTTTCAAGGATCATGTATTGTTCAGAATTAACAACCAATAATAGTCTTTTGGCATATACAGGGTTCCCAAAGACTGTGTGTCTTGGGGGACATGGACCTGAATCTAAAGTAACACCGCCTCCAGGGTACCAAGGCATACAGCTCACAAAGAGCACGGTTCCCCCAAATGCCAGGGCCCAAAATCGCAAAGCCAAGAGGCTAGCATTCAGTCCTCTCCAAAAGCCTCTGTCACATTTCTCCCCCATCAATGGTGGACTAATGCCCCGTACACACGAGCGGACTTTTCGACATCCAAACTCCGACGGACTGAGTCCGGCGGACTATCCGATCGTGTGTGGGCTGCAACGGACTTTAGCGAAGCTAAAGTCTGACGGACTTTAGAAATGAAGCATGCTTTAAATTTTCCCGACGGAACTCCGCCGGACCCGGTCCCCTTTGAAAAATCCGCTCGTGTGTGTGCTACTCCGACGGACTAAAACCGACGCTAGGGCAGCTATTGGCTACTGTCTAGGAACTTCCTACGTCGAATCCAGTCGTACGTCATCACGTTCGACTCCGTCGGAGTTTGGTGTGATGGTGTGTGGTCAAGTCCGTTCGGTCGAAAAGTCCGCCAGAACTCCGTCGGAACTCCGGCGGAACTCCGGCGGAACTCCTTTGGAGGTCTGTCAGACTTAATCCCTCTCGTGTGTACGGGGCATAACAAGGTTCCAGACTTCCAACTGGTCTGGACATGCGTTAGTCGGGCAAAGTGAACTCACATAGTCTGTCCGCATGATCTCCATTCTTGGCTGCCAGGAATAGTTGACACCAGTAGGTGTGGGGCAGAGGTCATTTACTCTCTGTCCAGCTGTCAGCGCTTCAGCTGGGTGATTTTTAACATTCTGGGGCTCATCTGCCCCGACTGCCCAGAATCCCTGGGGTATACAGGTGGAGACTGAAGTCCCATCCACCTTTACAGGAAATCCATCCTCTGTTAGTTGAGGGCAGAGGCCATCAGCACTCTGCCCTGTTGCCAGCCCTTCTGCTGGAAACCCCACACCATCTGCTCCAGCTAACTGTTGGGGAGGGAGGCCAACTACCCCGACTCCCTGGAACTCTGTAGTTGTTGTCTGCAATGGGCAGAGGTTGGTAGCACTCTGCCCTGTTGCCAGTACTTCTGCTGGGGACTCCACATCATCAGTTTCGACTAAATTTTGGGCCAGGAGGCTGGATTCCTTCACTCCCAAAATGTGTAGCTGCCATTGGGTAGGTGAGCTGGCTGCTTCCCTTTCTGTTCCCTCATCTGGCTGCTGGGACAACATGTCTGTGGTACTGTCTCCCAGGTGCACGGATCTTTTCTGGGGAGGAAAGACCGCTTTCTCCACCCTGGCTGACTGTTGAGGAGGGACAATGAACACCTCCTCTCCCTTCTCCCCTTGTATCTGCTGCTGGGAAGTGATCGCCACCTTCTCACCCTGAGCCTCCAGAACTGCCACAGGTGTGGGGCAGAGGTCTTGGACCCTCTGTCCGGTTGCCAGCACTTCTGCTGGGGGTTTGTTAGGTGGTTCCTCCTCTACAGAAACGTCTATTAAATCCCCAGTCTCTGGAATTGCTAAAAGTGTGGGACAGAGGTCTTGGACCCTCTGTCCAGTAACCAGCACTTCAGCTGGGGAAGTTTCTTGCAACTCCACAGATGCTGCTGGCAGAAAATCACATGTCCCTGTCAGTGTTGTGGGAGAAAGGCCGACTGCCTCTTCTCTCAAGAAGGCCAAAGCCACTGTTGGTGCTGAGCAGAAGTTAGCAGAGCTCTGCCCTGTTGTCAGCACTTCAGCTTTGGGGACGGCAATATCCGGAGTTTCCACTGCCGATTCTCTGGCATGCTGCTGAACGTGTTCTAGCAGTTTCCTGTACACCCTTTCTTAGCAAATGGTCCAGATCAGGTTTAAGCTCTGAGACCCCTGCAAGACCGAGCATAGCCTCTCTATATTCTTGCAGGTCCTTAAGGGTAGGTTCCCCTTCATCGCCAAACACAAAATGATCTGTAAGGCTCTCCCACAGCAATCCAGGGCCTCCAAAGTCATATCCCTCTGGAGAGCATTCTGTTGTCTCCCCTAAATATCCCTGCTCTCTGTGCCATTGTAGAGCCAGATAATGTTTGTTCGGCTCTATCTCCTGCTGGACCAGCCTGTCCAACTCATCACCCATTGCTCCTGGGGCCACTCTCCCAGGAATGCCATCCACAATGCCCGTTGGTCACTGGCCCATTGCTCTTGGGTTGGAAAGCACTTGCCCTGTTTTATACCAGCAAGCTGGAGGGCTCCAATCCAGAGCTCTACCCAAATTTGCTGCCTGAGCTCCAGGTATTCATCCTCAGACACACTACTAGTGTATGCTGAAAGGATGATCAGCAGCCCCAGGAACTGTGATGCAAGGTCCATATCTCTGCTGGGGTAACTGAAGTCTGCTATTCTGATCTTGGATCCAGGCGGAGGTTTGGATGTCCCAGACTGCAGGAAGCGTCCCACCGCTGCCACCAATGTGACAGATCCTATCCCACACACCGCTTGAGTGCTTCCGTCCAGTATATCCCACTTCCTCCAGTCTGACCATCAGAGAGATATATTATTATAGCTGCACTGAATACAAGTCTAGCCGAAAATAGCTTGTAGGATCTTGAATGCTTTATTGGACAGAATACAGCCTTTTTATACACTTTTAACACAAGGGGTTAAATAATGAGGTAGGGCTGCTCATGGATACTCCCTCCTCCCCTATAGCAGCAACTTAAAAGACAATTACATAATTAACATGTTAATTAACACAGCACTTAAGGAGCCTAGGTGACCAGACAGTCCGTCTCCAAAAGGTCAATGTGACCAGCTCTTTCAAGGATCATGTATTGTTCAGAATTAACAACCAATAATAGTCTTTGGGCATATACAGGGTTCCCAGAGCTAGCATTCAGTCCTCTCCAAAAGCCTCTGATCTCGGCTAGGTCTGTCACAGCCCCTAAGTCCCTGAAATCATTTTGTAGGGGCCCCATCTTTCTCTAACTTTGCCATTGGTACCGATATATACCATAACAGCTAGGTCCTCTCCAGCGCCATACAACAATCTGTCCATGCAGTCTGCAATGTTCCGAACCTGAGCGCCCGGTAAACAACATACTGTTTGGCGATAACGGTCTTTGTGACAGTTTGCCCTCTGTATCTTTCCAATAACTGAATCTCCTGCCACTAGTATGTGCCTATCCTTTTTTGTAACCTTGCCTCCATCTACGTCACATGCAGTCTCGGTGTGAACAGCACATGCTGGTGGAGTCTCAGTGTGAACATCACATGCTGGTGAATTCTTTAGGTGAACGTCACATTCTGGAGTAGTCTCATTGTGAACATCACATTCTGGAGTAGTCTCATTGTGAACATCACAATTCTGAAGTAGTCTCATTGTGAACGTCACATTCTGGAGAAGACTCATTGTAAATGTCACATTCGGGACGAGTCTCATTATGAACGTCACATTCTGACAGAGTCTCAGTGGTAATGCCATAATCTGCTAGAGTCTTAGTGGGAAAGTTACATTCTGCCCAAGTCTCAACAGAATCATTGCATGCTGGAGGAGTCTCGATGTGAATGACACGTGGGTTGATTTAAACTTTTTTCCAACTTTTTGGTTATTTTCTTTCCCAACAGATCTGCACCCTGCTCCTTTAAGTGCAATCCATCCCTGCTGTAGAGCAAGTAACCAATTGAAAAGTCAGTCCAGGTCTCCATGAAGCCAAACCCCTCCTTCCTGCACCAGTTATTCAGCCACTTGCTAAGCTCCCTTAGCTCCTGCTGCTTCCTTGGTGTGGCTCGAGGTGCAGATAGTATTTCTGAAAATGCTGCCTTGGAGGTCCGTTTCTTTAATATAGCCCCTAAGTCCCTGAAATCATTTTGTAGGGCACTCCATTTTCCTCTAATGTTGTTGTTGGTTCCAATATGTACCATGACAGCTGGGTCCTTCCCAGCCCCATCCAACAATCTGCATCCAAGCTGCAATGTCCTAAACTCATGCTACCAGGAAACAATATACTGTTCGTCGATCGCAGTCATTCTGCTGGATTGCCCTCTCTGTCCCTCTAATAACAGAATCTTCTACTATCAGGATCTTCCTATCCTTTTCTTTAAGCTTACCCTCTTCTACATGGGAGGAGATATTTAAATGGCTGCCCTCATATTTTGGTGGATTCTCAACATGAACGTCACATTGTGCTGGAGTCTCAACATGAATGTGAGATTCAGGTGGTGTCTAAATGTGAATGTCGCATGCTAGTGGAGTTTTCATGTGAACATCACATGTTGGTGGAATCTCCATGTGAACGTCACATGTTGGTGGAATCTCTGTGTGAACGATACATGCTGGTGGTGTCTCCGTGTGAACGTCACATGTTGGTGGTGTCTCCGTGTGAAGATCACATGCTGGTGAAATCTCCATGTGAGCATTACATGCTGATGGTATCTCTGTGTGAACGTCACATGCTGGTGGAGTCTCAATGTAGCTTTCATATTCTGTCTCGCTCACTGGGGTAGTCCTGCCTTGTGAGCTGTGTCTGCAGTAAATACCGCGTACATCTGCAATAAAAAAGAATTCAGATTTAGCACCTTCACCTACATTTTATATATATATATATATATATATATATATATATATATATATATATATATATATATATAGAACATTAAATTATGGAGAGAAAAGTTAAAAATTCCAGTGCAAGAGACAATAAATAATTCCAACATGACAGGGACACAGGAATGACTAATGTTGGCCTTCATTTAAAAAATTTTGGTTGCCTGGCAGTTATGCCGACCCACTAAAAGGAATTGAGTAGAAAAGGGGACTGATTCTTCCTTGAATTGTTGTGGTGTGATAGGGAAGAAGCGGGCCTGGGAACCGATGCATTGCAGATTACTGATCAATGGGAAAGAAGGATCCAATGAAAGGGTTTCAGTTATCTTGTATCTATCAATAGTTTTCAAATAATTTTAGAAGAGAAGGGGATTTTAATGGTGCCAAAACACACAAAAAACATTTGTTATAAAAATATCTTTATAGGAGTCCAAAGTTTTAAAAGAAACAGGGGACAATGAATTTTGTCCAAACTTCACAAAAACAATTCAGTGCACATGTACAATATACACATAAAGTAGCTACTATAACCAGCATGATGCTTGTTGCTCGACATGTTTCACTTTTCAGCTTCTTCAGGAACTATAAAGCAATATGTAGCTACAAAGAGACAAATACAATTAAAATAAAAAATAAATAATAATTCCAAATATTTTCATAAAAAATTATTAGCATGACCGTAAATAAACATTTCTGTTATCAAAGTAAATGTGTATCCAAAAGATATAACAACATAAATAATATGTTCATTGAATATACATGAGGGTCTGAGCACTATACAGAGGGGCACACAACATGAATTTAAAACTCACCATGTATATAGAATGTAATCAAGCTAATGCACACTACTAAAGGGTCCAAAACTGATGTAAGAAGAGGTGCCAACACCAGCGGTGACAATTGATGGCAGGGGGAGCACAATGAGGCCAGTGGAAAAACTAGAAATGTCAAAATAAAAGTGGATATATATGTGTGTGTAAAATATATATGCACTGAGGAAAGAAATATATCAAGGATACATAAAGACCTCAATCAATTAGATATACAGATTATCTCTGTGGAATACCTTTCCAACTCAGCCCTCTTACATTGTATGTAATAAACTTAACGTTAGATATTGTTTATTTTTTCTTCCCTTATTCTCCTTTCTTTGTTCAATAGGCAAATGAGGACAAACAGATCTTCCCCCTCTCCCTCCCTCCCCTCTCAGGTCTCCCCCCTCCCTGTTGTTGTTGGTTTCTTGACTCCATGGTCTAGAGCCCCCCTTAGGGACTTCCTTGTCCCTCCTGCTCCCTCAAGCCTAAGTTTGAGTTCTGTATGGCGCTATCAAACTCCCCTCCCTTACTTCCAGAGAGGTGCTATCAGAACACGCCTAGAGTCCAGATCTCTAAACCCCCATTATGTGTCTTTAGTCTTTTCCGTCACCCCCGATCCCTCCCCTTAAGGTCTCCCCCTCCCCTCCCCTGCCCTTATCCTGTTATGAAGAAGGAAAAAAAAAAGTCTTCAAAAAGTTAAAGTCCTCGGAAAGTTTTTTCTGCTTTTTGATTCTTGTGATCTACAATCAACAGCCGGGCTGGGTGACAGGCTGGATAATATAGATCCTGGTAGTCTCCCCAGCCTGGCCATCGAGAGTGAGCAGACCTTAGCTACACGCTGGGTCAGCCACAGCATGTCCCGTCTGATCTAGGGGCAGCCAGTGAGCTATATGTTCCGGGGCACACATATGACCCGGCTACTGCTGTCCGTGTCACGGTGTGCCGTGGACGACAGCCACCCCGTACTGCTTGGGTGAAGGGTCTTCCGTGGAATGCGTCCAGCAATCCCTGCAGGAGGGGTAAGCTTGGTTCCATCTGTCTCGGCGGGATGGAGCAGCTAGACATTCCCTGGGGGTCTCTCCCTCTTTCTTTCTTCTCTCCCTGTCACTTTCCCTCCTCCCCATGCTGTGGGCCACTGTGTGACTCTTTATCTTGGGTCTATTTTGTTTGATCCCTATTGGGTTCTCCCTATACTATGTAATATCGATACCCTTAAAAGTCCCATGAGGTTGGTTACCTCTTTCCCTATTCTACATTTATATGTTTCTCTACCTAACTTATTTTGATAAGTTTATTTGCAAGGAGTGGGGTAGCCCGCAGCAGGTCTTTTCAGTCCCGAGATGGATGGCGGTGCATTACCCCTTTGAGGAGAGTTTCCTGAAGAAATGGACATCTCTGGTTGTTGACCCCCCGGTATCCAGCTTAAATAAGGTAACCACAGTGGAGGGGACCCCTGCTTTCAAGGATCCTGCCAACAGAAGGGCTACGAGGCGGTTGTCCGGTCCATGTTTACGGTGGTGGGGTCAATATTGCGGCCGGTGTTAGCCACAGCCCTGGCGTCACAGACGTTTACTGAATGGGCTAAGTTGTTGCACCGTGAGTTGGAGAAGCAACAGGCTTCCCCGGTCTGCGTGGAACTGGTAGACCAGTTGGTGCAGGGCCTGATGTATGTCTGTGATGCTGTCTTAGATACGGCCCCCTTGCTATCTGGAGCCTTAGTATCAGATGTGGTGCTACATCGCCTGATTTGGCTAAAATGCTGGTCTGCGGACCAGGCATCTAAGAAAGCACTGGCGGATTTACCCTTTCCGGGGAGAGGCTATTTGGAGCCTCGCTGCATGACATTATTAAGAATGTTACTGGGGGGAAGAGTACTTTGCTCCCACAGTCCAGGAAGGGTAGGGAGTCACGCCGTAGGCAGGGGCCCTCCTTTTCCCCTCAGAAGCAGATTTTTTGTCCGCCCGGGTCGGCAGGTAAGCGTTTCCAGTCTGACAAGGTGCCCGCTGAGGCACAAAAGCATTCCTGGTTTCGCAAGCCAAACAAACTGGCAGGAAAATCTGTCACCGCCCAAAGGTTTGCCTTCGGGAGTTTGCAGCCCAGTGGACATCCCTCCTTTCCGAACAGTGGGTCCGCGAACTGGTTTCATCAGGCTACAAGATAGAGTTTTTTTCTTGTCCGGCAAACAGATTTTTTCCCTCCAACCTTTATCTTCTTCCAGCTGTGTGGGGTGATAGTACCTGTGCGATGCCGTAAAGGTTTCAGGGATTCTACTCCAATGTGGTGGGCTATTGCCCACTATATCCTGACAGCGCAGAGCTGCAATGCAGCCGGGACAGATCCCAACAATACTGTCAAGATGCATCTTGCCGCCTGATTGACAGCTGGCTGTGCCTCACTAGAGCCAGAGCCAGCTGTGCCCACCCCCTTCACAGATTTCCTCCTCCGTCTGTTCTTCCAGTCAGCGCTAGAGAATCAGAAGGAGGGATCCCTGTGGGGATGGCAAAACTATGCATGTGAAGTAAAACATCCACCAAATCTGCACAAACCACGAACAAAAAAGTCTAGTTGTATGTAAGATTTAATAACGAGGTATAAAGTCAGTGTGGCACAAACGTTTATTTTTGCATCACAAACGTGGCACAAACAATTGGCGCGTTTGTTTTTAAAATTCAGCAATATGGGGTGCAAAGTGGACGAGGTTGCAGCAACTATAATGCACAATATCTCCGCAACCAAATCAGCACAAACGTTTATTGTTGCAGCACAAACAAATGGCGTGTTTGTTTTTAAATTTCAGCAATATGGGGTGCAAAGTGGGCGGGGTTTCAGCAACTATAACGCACAATATCTCCACAACCAAATCAGCACAAACGTTTATTTTTGCAGCACATTCGTTGAATGGCGCGTTTGTTTTTAAAATTCAGCAATATGGGGTGCAAAGTGGGTGGGGTTGCAGAAACTATAACTATAATTTACAATATCTTCAAAACCAAAGCGGCACAAACGTTTATTTTTGCGGCACAAACTAGCACAAATGAGGCACAAACAAATGGCACGTTTGTTTTTAAAATTCAGCAACATGGGATGCAAAGTGGGCGGGGCTTTCATTACATTGAATGTTTAATATCTCAGTAACCGAACTGGCACAAATGCTCATTTTTGCAGCACAAATCAGCACAAACGAATGGTATATTTTTATTCAGGTTTTGCAAACATGGGGTGCCAACTTCACACAGCTCAATAGTATACCCTTGCTTAGAAATAGAGATTTCTCAGTGGTATATCATGCCAATTCTGTTGCTAAGGCAAAGGGTTATCTATACTTATTTCAAGAAAGATTCCCTGGGTATATATGGACTACTTAGTGCATACTGAGGGTCAATATCTATTTCTTAAAGGCAAGATCAGGGAGATGAAGGTAACGTTGGCATCCTTCTATACTCCAAATGTGACAAGATTGCTTTATTAGGAAAATATTAGACAAACTTGAAGAGTTTAAAGAGGGCCATTTGATCCTGGTAGGAGACCTGAATATGCCTTTGATACCTAGGGAAGATACTTCCTTAGGAACTTCATCGGTTCTGCGAGTCTAAGGAAACGGATGGCGCCGACACTTCAAGGAGCAAGATTGGTAGATGTTTGGTGCCTATTACATGTGGGTGAAAGAGATTACTCATTCTACTCTCCATCACATAAGTTATATTCACGTATTGATCTGTTCCTTATTCCTCATAATCAATTGCATTTGGTGATGGAAGCCACTATCGGGGCAATTACTTAGTCAGATCACGCACCAAATACAATATGAAATACAATATGTTGGGGAGTCGAGGCATTGGACCGGCGACATGGAGGCTTAATGAAAGCTTCTTACAAGATGCCATGGTGATGGAAAAGGTTCTGAAAGAGGTGACATGCCCGGGGCCGGGATTAAGCGAGAAAGGGAGGCAAAATGAACACTCTTAAAGAAAGATATATCAATTAGAATCATTACATAAGCATGCTCCCTCCTCGGTCGTTGAACGAGACCTCCAGATTGCTCATAGACAGGTTACGGAATTATTGATGTATAAAGCAAAAAGGGCAATACAAATTGGACGTAAACAGGTCTACGAGTCTGGTAACAAATGTGGCAAATTACTGGCTAGAATGCTGAAGGAACAACAGGCGATGTCCTACGTACCATGTGACGATGTCACCAGGGGAGGAAGGAGAAAAGTTTGTATTGACTAAACAAATTGCCCAAAGATTTGGAGAATACTATTCCTCCCTTTATAACCTACAATCGGACCCACCAACACAGTCAGGAATAGTTACTTGGCATCGTCCGGAATGCCCAGTTTAACGTTTGCAATACAACAGGAATAGAAGTACCAATTACATTAGAGGAGGTACAGGAAGCAGTGAATGGGACAAAGATGGGTAAGGCACCTGGGCCAGATGGCTTTACAGTTCAATATTATAGACCAGGGGTGCTCAACCTGTGGCTCTCCAGCTGTTGCAAAACTACAAGTCCCATCATGCCTCTGCCTCTGGGTGTCATGCTTGTGGCTGTCGGAGTCTTGCTATGCCTCATGGGACTTGTAGTTCCGCAACAGCTGGAAAACCACAGGTTGAGCACCCCTGTTATAGACACTTCCTGCCCATACTAGGACCATACCTTGTGAAGATGTATAATGGTATGGGTGACGGAGTCCATTCCTGCCGGAGTCCCTTAAGGCCCTTATTACGGTGATCCCTAAGGAGGGAAAAGATCCCACGTTATGTGGAAGTTATAGACCAATATCCCTCTTAAACGCAGATCTGAAATTTTTCGCAAAAATCCTAGCGACCAGGTTGCAGCGCCAACTGCCTTCTCTGATTCATCTGGACCAAGTGGGGTTTGTCCCCACACGGGAAGCACGGGACAACACCATCAGGGTTATGAATTTAATACATATAGCTAATTTTTCTAAGCTCCCGTGTGTATTCCTGGGGACAGATGCAGAGAAGGCATTTGACCGGGTTAACTGGTGGTTTATTTTTGTGGTCTTGTAATATATAGGGTTGGGAGAAAATATGCTCTGATGGATCTCAAGTATTTATACTCTGCCTAGTGCTCAGGTAAAAGGTAAACAGAGTATTATCTCCCTCTTTTGGGATCACCAATGGGACCAGGCAGGGTTGCCCATTGTCGCCCCTTCTTTTTGCAATATCGTTGGAACCCTTTCTTTGTTGGGTTCGCTTAAATCAGGACATCCAGGGACTGACAGTGGAGAAAACCCAATATAAAATTTCAGCATATGCTGATGATATGCTTTTTTCATTGACCAATCCAATGATATCCCTTCCTAATCTATACTCTGAAATAGAGAGATACGGTACTTTATCATATTTTAAGATCAATTCAATTAAGTCAGGGGCTATGGGAATTGCAATATCTAAAGATACGTTGAGATTACTGAAATCCAACTATAAATTTAAATGGATGGAACATGCCTTGAATTATCTGGGCACGCGTATCCCAGCAGACCTCTCACATACGTTCAAATTTAATTTTATACCACTTCCACAAAGAATTCGGGGTCTCTTATGCCGCGTACACACGATCAAACAAGCGGGTGGAAAAGTCCGGCAAACTCAAGTCCGCCGGACAATCCCCCCGTGTGTAGGCTCCGGCATACTTTTTTGACCCGAAAGTACGGCGGACTTAGAAAGTAGTTTTGCACTCCAATCTTCCCGCTGGACTCGTATTTCGGCGGACAATCCGGCCGTGTGTTTGCCAGTCCGCCGTACTTTTGAAATGAACGGACTTTTCCCGCCCGGAGAAAAGTCCGCTCATTTCGAGCGGGTCTCCAGGTAGGCGGGGCCCGCGAAGGAGACGCCGCTGGCCCCGCCACCTGGTATGGACTTAAAGGTGAACCCCAACGCCGAAAAAAATCGGCGTGGGGGTCCCCCCAAGTCCACAACAGACCCTACCCGGCCAGCCAGGAAAGGAGGGGCGAGCGAGCGCCCCCCCCCGAGCCGTACCAGGCCGCGTGCCCTCAACATGGGGGGTGCCTTGGGGAAGTGGGGGCCGCGCGGCCCCCCCACCCCAAAGCACCTTGTCCCCATGTTGATGAGGACAAGGGCCTCTTCCCAACAACCCTGGCCGTTGGTTGTCGGGGTCTGCGGGCGAGGGGCTTATCGGAATCCGGGAGCCCCCTTTAATAAGGGGGCCCCCAGATACCGGCCCCCCACCCTATGTGAATGAGTATGGGGTACAATGTACCCCTACCCATTCACCTGTAAAATAAAGTACAAAAAAAAACACAACACACAAGATAAAATAATTTATTGCACAGCTCCGGGAGTCTTCCGTCTTCGGGGGTCTTCTCGCCGGACTCCCCCGGCATTCTTCTTCGTCGCCGCGGCCTCTTCTTCCGACTTCGGGGGTCTTGTCCCCCTCTTCGGTTCTTCTGCCGGGCCACCGCGCCTTCTTATAGCTCTTTTACAGGCGGTGGCCCGGTCTTCTGTCGCCGCCGCCTTCCATTCTTCTTCTCCTTCTTCTCCTGGAGATGTTAACTCAAAGCTCTCTCCGGCCGCAATGCCAGGGATGCACTGCGTGGGGACTTATATAGGGACAAGGGGCGGGGTCATCGGTTGATGTCACATGGGTTGATGTCACATGGCGACAGTCCCAGCATCCCCCGGGACTGTGACATCGTAAGGGGGCGGGGGGTCACCATGTGACATCAACCCATGTGACATCAACCGATGACCCTGCCCCTTGTCCCTATATAAGTTCCCGCGCAGCGCGTCCCTGGCATTGCGGCCGGAGAGAGCTTTGAGTCAACATCTCCAGGAGAAGAAGAAGAAGAACGGAAGGCGGCGGTAGCCCGGCAGAAGAACCGAAGAGGGGGACAAGACCCCCGAAGTCGGAAGAAGAGGCCGCGGCGACGAGGAAGAATATCGGGCTCCTCCTCTAGCAAAAGAGCTACAAGCAGATAGCGGAGGAGTTTGGCGAGAAGACCCCCGAAGACAGAAGACCCCCGGAGCTGTGCAATAAACTATTTTATCTTGTGTGTTGTGTTTTTTTTTGTACTTTATTTTACAGGTGAATGGGTAGGGGTACATTGTACCCCATACTCATTCACATAGGGTGGGGGGCCGGTTATCCGGGGGCCCCCTTATTAAAGGGGGCTCCCAGATTCCGATAAGCCCCCCGCCCGCAGACCCCGACAACCAACGGCCAGGGTTGTCGGGAAGAGGCCCTTGTCCTCATCAACATGGGGACAAGGTGCTTTGGGGTGGGGGGGGCGTGCGGCCCCCCTTTCCCCAAGGCACCCCCCATGTTGAGGGCACGCGGCCTGGTAAGGCTCAGGAGGGGGGGCGCTCGCTCGCCCCTCCTTTCCTGGCCGGCCGGGTAGCGTGCTCGGACAAGGGTCTGTTGTGGACTTGGGGGGGACCCCACGCCGATTTTTTTCAGCGTTGGGGTTCCCCTTTAAGTCCATACCAGGTGGCGGGGCCAGCGACGTCTCCTTTGCGGGCCCCGCCTACCTGGAGACGCGCTCGAAATGAGCGGACTTTCCTCCGCGTGCGTGGGTGAGTCCGTTCAGTAGGGCGGATAGTACGGCGGACTTAGTACGCCGTATTAGTCCGCTAAAAAAGTGCCGTGTGTGGGCAAGTAGCCCGTTCAGAAAGTACGGCGGACAGTCTGGCGGGAAGTCTGCCAGCAGTCTGGCGGGAAGTACGCCAGACTAAGTCCGTCGGATAGACGGCTACATGTGTACGCGGCATTAGAGAGACGGCATAAGGGATTTCACTCTTGGATCAGAATAGGTATTATACTTAAAATTAACATTTTACCAAAGTTTCTATATCTATTCCAGGCATTACCTATTGCTATGCAGAGGAGGGTATTATGGCGCTCGCTGGGGATCCCAAAAAATATATTGTAATATGATCACAAAATGTTAATATAAAGATTGTATGTATTGGTCGTCTTTATATAGCCAAAGTATATCGATTTTTGTGTGAGTTTTGGGTATATCCACACACCAGTATCCTCGAAGAGAAGTTCAGGGTCTTTGTAGATCATCAAAGTGGTCCATAAGGAGGATCAGCAGTACAGGCTGTACCTTAAAGGGCTGCCAGTCTTAAAGCAAGAAGTAGCTCTAGGAAACAATGGAATAGAGAAAGAGACGGCGCCCTCTAAGTGCAGCAATAAAGTTGCTAAAATTTATTAAAAATGGTTAAAAAACACTCACATTAAATTAGTGGTGTACAGGCACATCAGGGATGTAATGTTTCATCCGTATGTCCATGGGGGCGACTCGCAGGGCTGTAAGGCAGGGTTTCAGGCATCTGACTTTATGACCGATGGTTGGTGTTTTGGTCTATTCCTTGTGTTCCTCGGAATGGTCAGAGCAGACAGGGTAGTGACCTAAAGCCTGATGAAGGAGCATGCATGCTCCGAAGCGCCGCTTTGCCCAGCCCGTCTCCTGAGGACACCGACTCCTTGAACATCGGACTAAAGGCACTACAGCTACCAGCACTACCCTGTCTGCTCTGACCATTCCGAGGAACACAAGGAATAGACCAAAACACCAACCATCGGTCATAAAGTCAGATGCCTGAAACCCTGCCTTACAGCCCTGCGAGTCGCCCCCATGGACATACGGATGAAACATTACATCCCTGATGTGCCTGTACACAACTAATTTAATGTGAGTGTTTTTTAACCATTTTTAATAAATTTTAGCAACTTTATTGCTGCACTTAGAGGGCGCCGTCTCTTTCTCTATTACCTATTGCTATACCTAGGCAATATTTCAAACGGATAGATACACTCTTTACTGGATTTGTCTGGGCACAGAAACACCCAAGGTTTAGAAGATCCCTGTTGACCCTCCCCAAGCAATACGGCGGGCTTGCCATACCTGACGTATATAAATACTATCAAGCAGCCATACTGAGTCGAATAATTGACTGGTGCCGGCATGGAGATCTAAAGATATGGCCGAATTTGGAACAAGCACAGTGTAGGGCTTTATTATATAGAGCACCTTGGTGCTACAGGGAACTCCTACTTATGATCAGGACACACCCATTGATAGGCCATACGATCAGAATGTGCTATGGATTGATCTCTAATGGGAAGTTATCATTTGAGTCCCCATTATTCCCCATTTTGGGGAATACACAGTTTGCTCCAGGATTGCGGAAAGGGCCCTTTGGGGGATTAATATAGAGGGGGCTATATCGGGCTTCTCATTTTCTAGAAGCAGGCTCGTGGTCCACTTTGCAAACATGATGTCTAGTTCTAATCCATACCAATTCGATTTCTGGAGTGTGGCGCAATTGAGACACTTTGTACAGACTTTACCTCCGCCGAGCAATTTTACACGGAAACTAACAAGATTTAAAGAATATTGCAATAAGAAAGGTGTGCTCTCGCATGTTCTTTCAAAGATGCATGACCTGTTGGTTATACCTTCCGAGGATTTCCAGTTGCCATTTTTAGCTAAATGTGAATCAGAACAACGTACTAGTATAATATATAATATATTCGAATCTTCAATGTGTACAAGGACGCAGGAAACAAACTATAAAATTGTCTCTCAGTACCGAACCCCAGAACTTCTTCACAGCTATTACCAAGACGTCTCTGACATATGTTGGAGATGCTGTGAGGAACCTTAGACGCTATTGCATATCTTTTGGTCCTGCCCTAGAATTGAAGGTTTCTGGAAAGAGGTGTGGAGAATTAGTCAATGGTTCTGGGAAGGAGAGATCCCTGAGGGCCCGGCTTTTTTTTATATTACAAGATTCCAAAATGCCAGTCAAGATTTATAAGGAATCTATAGTCTGACACCTTCTGAATGCAGCTAGAGCATGTATACCTTGTTCTTGGAAGCAAAGGCAACCTTCATCTGTTGGACTCTGGCTTAAGAGAGTAGAACAAATGAATCAAATGGAGGAACTAGTATGGACAGCTCGACAGAAAAGAGAGATTTACCAGAAAACATGGATGCATGGAATCTCTTTATTAATTCAAAAGAGGGGGAGACTCTCAGGTAATCAGTATAGAGGAATGGAGGAATGCTATACCTTGGATGATGGAGGTGGGAGGGAGAGAGATGTGGGGACGTGGAGTGGAGAAGGGGGTTCCCTCGACCCCTCCTTTTTTTTGTTCCGTTTTGTTTTGTGGTGTTTTTGTTTTGTTATGTGTGGGAGAGTTAGGATAAGTGAAGGGGAAGAACAGAGATATATACTGTAGTATGAAGATTTGGTTAGACTGGGCCACTAAACGCATGACCAAGGGGAGATAAATACTTGGAGCTTCCTCATTTCTTTAGTTTAGGAGTGACCTGAGTTATACTAATGTAACTATTTAAGTGATTATTTGACATATGTATAACAAATATTGATATTGTTGTCCTATTTTTATGTATTGAATTTTTGTGAAAAAACTTAATAAAGACTATTAAATAATTATAATTTGCCAGGTATAACTTCTCGACAGTAGATGTCAATTTTATTCCTAGGTATGGCAGTTCTCTTCCCACTCACGTGAATGCGGGTTCTTCTTTTTTTTCCAACTCCGATACTTAATATTTCTGTTTTTAAGAGATTGATTTTAAAATTTGAGAGTTTACCATATTTTTTTATTTCTCTAATTATGTTTGGCAATGTCACCCTTGGGTTGGTTACACACTTCAAGATGTCGTCCGCGTATGCCGTGATCTTATGTTCCTCTTCCCCCACTCTCGCCCCTCCTATGTCTCCATTGTTCCGCAAGGTCGCGAGAAATGGTTCCATCAACAATACGTATAGGAGTGCCAAGAGTGGGAACTCCTATCTTGTTCCGTTATAAATTTAAAATAAAGACAGCAACAGTTTCCTGTTAACTTTAACCATTGCCGTAGGCCGATTAAACTAATTTTTAATCCATCGCATAATTTTGGGTCCCAATCCTAGGTGTTGAAGCGTATCCATCATGAATCCCCAGTCTACCCTGCTGAATGCTTTTTCTGCATCAATTGACAGGAGTAGTACTGGGGATCTCCTATTTTCCCCTTTCACAACATTAACACCGTTTTTATGCTATTAACTCTACCCTCTCTACCAGGTGTAAACCCTGTTTGAGCTCGGTCCATCCACTCTGGCATCAGGTTTTTTAATCTCGAGGCCAGAATTTTTGCATAGATCTTCGTATCTGCGTTCAATAAGGCTATGGGCTTGTAGTTAGAGCAGATGGTTTTATCTTTTCCCACTTTCGGTATTATTGTAATATGGGCTAATAAAGACTCGTCTTATTTCTTTAGCTTCCCCTATCTTGTTCAGATAATTGCACAGTTTTGGAATCAGTTGATTTTGATTTTTTTTTGTAGTAGTATTTAATCGTGAACCCATCTGGTCCTGGGCTTTTCCCTATAGGAGTTTCTTTCAATACCATTTTTTTTTACTTTACTTTTTTTTTAAATACAACAATATTTATACAATATTTATACAATCATCAGCACATATACGCTTTTTTACAAAATACCTATTTTACCCCTCCCCCATCCCTCCCTTCCCTCCCCACGCCACTAATTTAAACAGCCACCAATTTCTTTTACTTTACATATCACTTACATCTTTCTTATATGTTCCCAAGGGAGAATTGTTATTTCTTATTTGTTTGTTTACTCTTTCACCTGCTCTTTCCCACACAGTATCCCATAGGGCCCATTTCCCTTATTGTACTTCTCTATACTTCCTTTATGGTGGGCAGCCCATCCTTCTCAACCATGGTTCCCACGTTTTTTTTAAATGTATTAAAATTCCCTCTTTTAATAAATAATGCTCTTTCTTTCCATACTGTCGTATTTATTACATTAACCCATTCTGCCAGTTTCGGAGCCTTCGGTGATTGCCACTTTTGTGCAATCAATTTTTTTAGCCTGGAACAAGCACCTCAATGCCGCTACCATGATATTTGTTTGCCCACATCTCTCTTCCATACATCCTAGTAGACATGTTTTTGCCTCCCATTCTATTCTAGTCCCAAAAGTTACAATAATAATGTCCAATACCTATGTAGCTTCGGGCATTTCCACATGATGTGTATAAGGTTGCCTGTATCCTGGCATCTGGGGCACTTATCATCTAGTTTCCTCCCATACATATATAGCCTCTTTGGAGTATAATAAACTCTGTGAACTAAAAATAAATGAGATATTCTCTGTGATGGGGAAAGTGACACCACTCCAGTACCTGTTCCAACTGTTCAGTTGTTATAGTTCCTATGTCTTTCTCCCATTTCCCTTTATTTTTCTCCACACTTTCTCTAGATCTGGATCTGCTACTAATCTGTATATAAAGCTCTGAAATAATACCTTTAGAGGTGCCTTCCTTGGTTAACCTATAAAGATGTGATATTTTTTTCCATATCACTAGTTGTGTTTTGAACTCCACACTTTCTCTAGATCTGGATCTGCTACTAATCTGTATATAAAGCTCTGAAATAATACCTTTAGAGGTGCCTTCCTTGGTTAACCTATAAAGATGTGATATTTTTTCCATATCACTGGTTGTGTTTTGAATTGTACTTGAAGAGTGTGTTTTATTTGAAGGTACCTATAGAATGAGGTGTGCGGTACTCCATGTTCTCTGCTAAGTTCTGAGAAAGATTTCAATATACCTTCCTCATAAATTTGTATCCCCTTAGTGACACCCAGATTTTCCCATTCTCTTATCTTCCCCATGGCCTGAATTTCCTGCAGATGTTTATTATCCCACAAAGGGGAGTATTCAGTTAGTCCCTCATACCCCAACACTATCTTACCTGCTCTTACCACACTCTCATAATCATTTTCAGCGTTGGATATTTAACCGGGAAGGAGTCTGCCTCCAAAGTTTCTATTATGGTATTATGTGGGGCACCTAATAAGATCATTTTCTTTTACAAAAGTTTTATTATACTTGTATACCAACACAACAGGCTTACATTTAGATAGCAGTACAGGTGTTTCATAATACAGTGCAAAGTTGGACAGGCTATTGTCAATGTAGTAAACACAAATCCTGAACCCGGGTAACTTCGGGTTCTTTACAGAACTGCAATACAGAAGTACCGTTCAACATATAGTAAGCCCATAGTTATCATCTTCAGAAAACAGGTAGGGGAAAAAGAAAGAGGGAAGAAGGAGGTGGATTGAAGCTTAAGGGGGGAGTAGGAAAGCTTTAGCCCTTGTACACGCGGTTGGACATTCCGATGGACAATGTCTGATAGGACCGTGTTGTCGGATAATCCGACAGTGTGTGGGCTCCATCGGACTGTTTCCGTTGGAGTATCCGACAGACCAAGTTTTCCAGCTGGGCTATAAAATTTTCTGACAACATGATCCGATCGGACTTTGTCCGATCATGTGTAGAGTAGAGCTGCCACGACGCGTCAACGTAATCGACTACGAAAATACGTCGACGTGCATGAATGCTGTCGACGCGTCACGCACGTGTCATCTCGCGGGTAATGGCGGCGGTGGCAGCTGCTGCTCCTCGTCCCCCTGCTCCTGGGAATGGGAAAAGTTCCGGTGCAGCACGAAAAGCCAGACCACGACTTTCAAAGGTATGGGAATTCTTTAAACAGAGGCCAGATAAAATGGTCTTTTGTTCCCTCTGCAAAACCGAAATGGCGTACCACGGCAGCACTACTGCGATGCGCGAGCACCTCAGAAGAAAACATCCTGGCGCACTAAGGCCTCAAACGGACGAGCCATCTTTGTAAGTACTACTTACTAGTATTTTGTTCGTTTTGGGAGACAATGGGAGTAATTTGTGGTCAATATTTATTAATATATTAATTTTATATGCTCATGCTGCTACTGCTATTAAGTAAGATACATCATTATTAGTGCATGCTCAGGGGGTACATATTTGTTGCTATGCTGCTTTGCTAATTTCTTTTTTTAGTGGCTATCTCATGTTTTTTTTTAATGTTTCGCATTCACAAGGCAGTTTTGCACTGCAGCCCTCTTGCTGATCTAGGGATCCCTCAGGGCATGGTTTGACAACTTCCTGCAATGTATGAGCTGAGAGAAGAGCTTTTCTTCCAATACACAGAGCAGCAACAATATAATATTTATTTAATCGCAGACAGACATTTACAACCCTACCCGTACCCTCTTTTAAATACGCAGTACAAGTACACTATTAGCATTGAGCATTCATGTTGGTTAAACTTGGTTCAGGTTCCTAAATGTTAATTATTATTGCGTCTTTTTTTGTTTTTTTTCTCAGGAAGAGGCAAAGCTGTGTACAGGAGTTCTTCTTCCAAAAAAAGGATGTCACTGTTTGCACACCCCAAATGGCCATTGCATATACCAATAGCATACTCAACATGATTGTAAAATATATGAGACCTCTTTTCATTGTAGACGGTCAAAGATTTCGTGAGATGATCAACACGTTTTACCCAGGATACACACTTCCCTCCAGGTCCCATTTCACTAAGCTGATGGAGAAGAAATATGAGGAGAATTTTGAAAGATTGAAAGCATCACTCAAAGACATGAAATCAAAAATAGCTCTCACCACAGATGCATGGACCAGCATTGCCACAGAGGCATACTTGGGTGTCACATGCCACTTCATCAATGAAGACTGGAATCTTACATCGTACAATCTGACCACTATGCCACTTGAAGATCGGCACACAGCTGAAAACATTGCTAACTGGGTGGAAAAAAGCAGCTGAAAAGTTTGAGATATCCATGGCCAATGTAAATGTAGTTGTCCATGATAACGCTGCAAATGTTGTCGCTGCTCTGCGTATTTTGGAAGTAAAGCATGGCATCTCTTCTCTCAGGTGTGCTGGTTATACATTGCAGTTAGTTGTCAACCATGCCCTGAGGGATCCCCAGATCAGCAAGACCCTGAGGACTGCAAAGTGTCTTGTGGAACATTTAAAAAAAAGTGAGCTGGCCACTACAAAGCTTAAAGCAAAGCAGCAACAAATGGGTACCCCTGAACCTACACTAATAAATGATGCATCCGTAAGATGGAACAGCACTTTACACATGATCAGCCGCCTGCTTGAACAGAGGTGGCCTGTGACTGCAACTCTTTCCGATCCTGATGTCACACCAAGAGGGAAGTGCTTCCTGGATTTAAAACATGATCAGTGGAGCTTACTTGAGGAAGTGGAACAAGTCCTGAAGCCATTTGAGTGTGCTACTGTTTTCTTGAGTGGAGAGTCCTATGTGACTGCTTCCGCTCTACCTCCTCTGGTAAAGGGCCTCCAGAAATCCATACAGAGCACAATTTGCGAGACAGCAGCAGTCAAAGCTTTCCAAAGTGTTGCTGCACAGGAGATGACATCAAGATGGGAGCGGGAAACTAAATTCAGAGATGATGGTGGAGAAAATATATGTCTTATTGCAGCAGCCCTGGACCCCAGATTCCGCAAACTAAAATTCCTGCCAGCAGAGGACAGTTTAAAAGTTCGCCTCAAGGTCCAAGCTCTTGCTCTTGAAGTGAAAAGAAGATATGAGGAAGAGCAAACGCAACATCGATGTGAGGAACAACAGTCAACCAGTGCAGAAATGAAATTTTCTAAGAGGCAAGTGTCTCTGTTAGACACTTTGCTCAGTTCTTCAGATTCAGATGACCACCACAGTAATGTCGAGGATGACACTGGTCACATCCAAGATCAAGAAACCCACAGTGAAGTTGTGCGGAATGAGATACACATGTATTTCAGTGAGCAGGCTATTCTAAAGGAAGAAAATCCGCTGAAATGGTGGAAGGAAAATGAAAAGAGGTTTCCCATCTTGGCCATGCTGGCAAAGAGTTACTTGTCTGTGCCTGCAACATCAACACCATCTGAAAGGCTTTTCCAAGTTGCTGGCAACATTGTGACTAAAAAAAGAGCAAGCCTAACATCAGAGCATGTTGATATGCTAACCTTCCTCCATTGCAATGCTAAAATATAGCATTAGCATTGCAATGGAGGAAGTAACACAGTCCCCCAACCTTTTTCACTCATGATTGTGTGTTGTGTTCTTGTTGGGCTGTATTAGTGTATTTATGTGAGATGGCTCATGGCTGTCTTCAGTGTTGTATTGGCCATATTTTTGCACAGCCACAGTGTTGAGCAGTGCTTTTGGTGGGCTTGGTTCCTACTTGCTTCCTTCCTTGAAAACTGTTACCTCCTCAGGTATGTTTTACATTACAATTACATACCACAAAAATACTGCTCAATCGACTCTACAATAACACTATGTAAGTAATAATAATTACAATTACATAGTGTTATTGTATGTTGACCAGCATTTTTGTGGTGTTAAACAACACTTTAGGTCAAGTGGCATAATGCCATATAAATTCTGCCTAACACTTTGCAAAAGATGCATTCTGAAGGCATTATGTGTGGTTGAGTAGTAAGGTTACCACACAGCACAATGCCTTCTGAATGCAGTTAGGCAAGTGTTAAGCAGAATTTATATGGCATTTTCATGCCTCATGCCCTAAAGCGTTACGTTTTCTTTTTGGGAACTTGTGTTTTTGCACACAAAGTGTTGAGCAGCAGTTCAGACTTCAGCCTCAGAGCAGCAATGCTTTTGTTGGATATGGCTCCTTCTTGAAAACTATGTTACCTCCTTAGGTATGTTTTACATTACAATTAAAGTAACACACCACAAAAATACTGCTCAATCAGCACTCTGACTCTACAATAACACTATGCATTCAATCAATGATTATACAATTACATAGTGTTATTGTATGTTGACCAGCATTTTTGTGGTGTTAAACAACAACTCTTTAGGTCAAGAGGCATAATGCCATATAAATTCTGCCTAACACTTTGCAAAAGATGCATTCTGAAGGCATTATGTGTGGTTGAGTAGTGAGGTAAGGTTACCAGTACCACACATTGTTGCACATGCACAATGCCTTCTGAATGCATCTTTTGCAAAGTGTTAGGCAGAATTTATATGGCATTTTCATGCCTCATGCCCTAAAGCGTTACCTTGTATTTTTTGGCACTTGTGTTTTTGCACACACAGTATTGAGCAGCAGTTCAGACTCAGAGCAGCAGTGCTTTTGTGGATATGGCTCCGCCTCCTTCTTGAAAACTATGTTACCTCCTCAGGTATGTTTTACATTACAATTAAAGTAACAAACTCACAAACCACATAAATACCGCTCAATCAGCACTCTCTACAATAACACTATGTATTCAATCAATGATAATTACAATTACATAGTGTTATTGTATGTTGACCAGCATTTTTGTGGTGTTAAACAACAACACTTTAGGTCAAGAGTAGGGATGAGCCGAACACCCCCCGGTTCGGTTCGCACCAGAACTTTCGAACGGACCCCAAATTCGAACGAACTTTAGAACCCCATTGAAGTCTATGGGACTCGAACGTTCGAAATGAAAAGTGCTAATTTTAACGGCTAATATGCAAGATACTGTCCTAAAAAGGGTTTGGGGACCTGGCTCCTGCCCCAGGGGACATGGGTCAATGCCTAAAATGTTTTTAAAAATGGCCGTTTTGGCGGGAGTACTGATTTTAATGACGATTAAAGTGAAAAAAAAGTGAAATATTCCTTTAAATATGGTGCCTGGGGGGTGTCTGTAGTATGCCTGTGAAGTGCCACGTGTTTCCCGTGTTTAGAACAGTCCCTGCACAAAATGACATTAAATGGAAATAACACCATTTAAAACTGCTTGCGGTTTTAATGTTATATCTGGTTCCTTCAATATGGTTGAAAATCATTGAGAAAAATGGCATGGGTAGCCCTCCCTGCCCATTACCAGCCCCTTTAGGTCTTGTACGCATATTAAGGGGAACCCCGTACCCATATTAAAAAAAGGAAATGCGTGTGGCCCCCAGGCCCTATATACTCAGAACAGCAGTATACAGGCGGTGCAAACAAGACAGGGACTGTGTAGGTTTGTTGTGTTAAGTTGAATATGTTTGTAATTTTCAACTGGTACATTTTTAAAGTGTAGCTCCAGTCAAAAAAACTATTTTTAAGCTTTTTGGAAAACATAGGGAAGGGTTATCACCCCTGTATAATTTGTTTTGTCGTCCATCTTTTTTCATCTCACTTGCTGTTGTCTCCTTCCGTTTGCAAGTAGGAGATGTTTGTAAATTGGATGTTTGAAAGTAGGGGCCTGCCCTATATGCTCTGCAGAAATGGCGGAACAAGGTGTTGGTTTTGCCACAACATTGTAAGCCCTCAAAGTGACTCTTGGTGGGCGCTGGAGCGCCCTGCTGTGAACGATTATATCAAGAATTGTAATTACATGCCATTGTTGAACAGTGGTAGAAAAATTGACCTTTGGTGGTTGTGGTGCTGGTGCCACAACACTATAAGTCCTCACCGTTACTCTGGGTGGGCACAGGAAGGGGCCCTCCTGTGAAATATTATATCAAGAATTGTAATTACATGTCCCTGTTAAACAGGGGCAGAAAAATTTGGCCTTAGGCACTGCTGCTGGTGCCACCACACTGCAACCTCTGCCATATACTCTAGTTTTATTGCAGGAATTAGCCCTGCTGCAAAGCATTGCATCAAAAATTGTAATTAAACGCCCCTGTTAAACAGGGGCAGAAAAATTGGGCCTTAGGCACTGGTGCTGGTGCCACCACACTGCAACCTCTGCCATATACTCTAGTTTTATTGCAGGAATTAGCCCTGCTGCAAAGCATTGCATCAAAAATTGTAATTAAACACCCCTGTTAAACAGGGGCAGAAAAATTGGGCCTTAGGCACTGGTGCTGGTGCCACCACACTGCAACCTCTGCCATATACTCTAGTTTTATTGCAGGAATTAGCCCTGCTGCAAAGCATTGCATCAAAAATTGTAATTTAAACGCCCCTGTTAAACAGGGGCAGAAAAATTGGGCCTTAGGCACTGGTGCTGGTGCCACCACACTGCAACCTCTGCCATATACTCTAGTTTTATTGCAGGCATTAGCCCTGCTGCAAAGCATTGCATCAAAAATTGTAATTAAACGCCCCTGTTAAACAGGGGCAGAAAAATTGGGCCTTAGGCACTGGTGCTGGTGCCACCACACTGCAACCTCTGCCATATACTCTAGTTTTATTGCAGGAATTAGCCCTGCTGCAAAGCATTGCATCAAAAATTGTAATTAAACGCCCCCGTTAAACAGGGGCAGAAAAATTGGGCCTTAGGCACTGGTGCTGGTGCCACCACACTGCAACCTCTGCCATATACTCTAGTTTTATTGCAGGAATTAGCCCTGCTGCAAAGCATTGCATTAAAAATTGTAATTAAACGCCCCCGTTAAACAGGGGCAGAAAAATTGGGCCTTAGGCACTGGTGCTGGTGCCACCAAACTGCAACCTCTGCCATATACTCTAGTTTTATTGCAGGAATTAGCCCTGCTGCAAAGCATTGCATCAAAAATTGTAATTAAACGCCCCTGTTAAACAGGGGCAGAAAAATTGGGCCTTAGGCACTGGTGCTGGTGCCACCACACTGCAACCTCTCCCATATACTCTTGTTTGATTGCAGGAATTAGCCCTGCTGCAAAGCATTGCATCAAAAATTGTACTTAAACGCCCCTGTTAAACATTGGGCTGATGGCATCAACCAGAACCAGAAATGTTCTTCAAACATATCAGCGGAGGAGGAAGAGGATAGATAATCAACATAACAGGACAGTCACTCAGCATCAGCATAGGCAGTCTTGAAGGGATGTGATATTTCAAAAAAAATTATTCTGTTACATCAGCTTCAGGTGCTTGGTAGCTGTGGGTGATCCAAGACTGATTCATCTTGATGAAGGGCAGTCGATCAACTGATTCGGTGGACAGGCGCACCCTGTGATCGGTAACAAAGCCACCAGCAGCACTGAAGGTGCGTTCCGAAAGAACACTGGATGCAGGACAGGCCAGTAGCTCAATTGCATACTGTGCAAGCTCTGGCCAGTGATCCATCCTCAAGACCCAGTAAGCCAGAGGATTTTCGGTGGGAAAGGTGTCCAAGTCTGACCTTGCCCCTAGGTATTCCTTCACCATGTAAATCAGACGCTGGCGATGGGTGCTGGAACTGATCATACCTTGGGGCTGCGGACTAAAAAATTGTCTGAAAGCATCAGTCAGACGGCCACCTTCTCCACCGCTCCTTCTGACCGATGCCTCAGCAACACGTTGTCCAGGACCAGGAGTTTGTAACCTCCCAGTCTCTGGGAACGCGTTGCACAGACCTTTCTGCAAGGCCTCCCGGAGATGTCTCATCCTCTGCTCCCTCTGCGATGGCAAGATAAGGTCGGCCACCTTACCCTTGTACCGTGGATCAAGGAGAGTGGCCAGCCAGTAATGGTCCCTCTCCTTGATCCGAAGAATACGAGGATCCTTCCGCAGGCTTTGCAGGATCAGGGAGGCCATGCAGCGTAGGTTAGCTGAGGCATTCGGTCCGGAGTCCTCTGGGTCACTAAGGACAACATGATCCGCAGCTACCTCCTCCCAGCCACGTACAAGTCCACGTGTTTCTTGGGACTGTAAATCATCCCTACAAGACTGCTGCTGAGTGCCAGCCTCCACCTCCATGCTGACACAATCATCCTCCTCCTCCTCTTCCTCCTCCTCATCCTCTTCCTGTGTGATGGGTGGCACAGCAGGAACACTGTCTGGATAAAGGGGGCCTTGAGAGGCAAGGAAGTCTTCCTCTTCCTGCCTCTGTTCTGCCTCAAGTGCCCTGTCCATTATTCCACGCAGCGTATGCTCCAAGAGGTGGACAAGAGGTACAGTGTCACTGATGCATGCACTGTCACTGCTCACCATCCTTGTGGCCTCCTCAAACGGTGACAGGACAGTGCATGCATCCCTGATCATGCCCCACTGGCGTAGTGAGAAAAAACCAAGCTCCCCTGACCCTGTCCTGGTGCCGTAGTCGCACAGGTACTCATTGATGGCCCTCTGCTGCGTGTGCAGCCGCTGCAGCATGGCCAATGTTGAGTTCCATCTGGTGGGCATGTCACATATAAGGCGGTTCTTGGGCAGGTTCAACTCCTTTTGGAGCTCAGCCAGCCGAGCACAGGCATTAAATGATCGGCGGAAATGCACACAGACTTTCCTGGCCTGCTTCAGGACATCCTGTAAGCCGGGGTACCTGCCCAAGAACCGCTGCACCACCAGGTTAAGGATGTGAGCTACACAGGGCACATGGGTCAGTTGTTCCTGTCGGAGGGCGGAGAGGAGGTTGGTGCCATTGTCACAAACCACCATTCCTGGCTTAAGCTGGCGTGGCGTCAACCACCTCTCGGCCTGCCCCTGCAGAGCTGACAAAACATCCGCCCCAGTGTGGCTCCTGTCCCCCAAACAAACCAGCGCAAGCACGGCATGGCATCGTTTTGCCTGCGTACTTGCGTAGCCCCTGGAACGCCTACGAAGCACCGCTGGTTCTGAGGACAGAGCACTGGAAGAGGCCATGGAGGAAGAAGAAGAGGAGGGGGTGGAGGAGAGAGGTGTGTCACAACCAATAGTAGCATTTTGGAGGCGTGGTGGCGGAACAACCTCCAACACTACTGCACCTTGTCCTGCATCCTTCCCAGCTGCCAGAAGAGTGACCCAATGGGCCGTGAAAGACAGGTAACGTCCCTGTCCATGCCTGCTGGACCATGAGTCAGCGGTAATATGCACCTGACCGCCCTGTCCAGCGAGGCAAGGACATTGCCTTCCACATGCCGGTAGAGAGCCGGAATCGCCTTCCGTGAGAAAAAGTGGCGTTTGGGGACCTGCCACTGAGGAACCGCACGTTGTACAAACTCACGGAAGGGGGCCGAGTCTACCAACTGAAAAGGCAGCAGTTGAAGTGCTAGCAATTTAGCCAAGCTAGCATTCAACCGCTGGGCATGTGGATGGCTGGGAGTGAACTTCTTTCGCCGGTCCAGCAGCTGGGGCAGGGACATTTGCCTGCTATAATCGGACGTGG
The DNA here is from genome assembly GCF_037356315.1 of Lithobates pipiens. Lineage (NCBI taxonomy): Eukaryota > Metazoa > Chordata > Amphibia > Anura > Ranidae > Lithobates > Lithobates pipiens. Next base: position 26,054,411 of record NW_027507787.1, read on the forward strand.
GTGTACCGCTAGCAGAGTTCCCGGAAGCACTTGGCTGTGACACACCTAATTCTACACCTTCATTCCTCTCAGAGCAGGTTTCAGAGAGGACTGAAGGTCTAGTGGGGTTGGAGATGCCAGCTGATGAGGAGCAAGGAGAGGTCCGCTTTGTTCTTTGGTGTGGGTCTTTGAGGTACGCTTGCCAACGAGCTGCATGGCAGGTCAACATATGTCTGGTCAAGCATGTGGTGCCCAAGCGGCTGATGTTTTGGCCACGTGAGATACGCTTGAGACATATGTTGCAAATAGCAGCGGTGCGATCTGATGCACTCGTCTCAAAAAAGGCCCACACCAAAGAACTTTTAGAATAACGCGCAGAGGCAGCGCTCTGCACAGGCGGAGCTCTGCGGTGTGATTCAGTCGGTGTGCTGCCCCTAAGCTGGCCCCCGGAGGGCATCCTGCCTCGTTGGACATGTGCCTCCTCCTCCTCCTCCTCTCTCCTTCCAGGCACCCACGTGGAGTCAGTGCCCTCATCATCCCCTCCCTCTTCATCGCTGTAGCAAACCTGGCAGTATGCTGTAGCTTGTGGAACATGACTGCCAGATTGCTGTCCTTCTTGAGCATCCCCTCTCTCTGCGCTCACGCTACTGCCTTCCTCTAGCTGAGTGTCATCATCAGAGCCCACAAAACACTGGGCATCCTCCTGGAGCATGTACCCAACACTGTGCTCAAAGAGTTCAGGAGACTCCTCAGGAGGACGTGGTGGGTCTAGGGAAGGGGTCACTGATGATGACATTGAGAGGAGGGAAGACGATGCGTTGGCAGCTGCTTTGCTAGTACCCTGAGACTGGGTGAGAGAGGATGAGGAGGATGAAGAGGGCTTGGTCATCCACTCTACCAAGTCGTTGGCATGTTGCGGTTCAACATGTCCAGCTGCCGAAAAGAAGGACAAGCGTGTCCCATGGCCACGTGCTGATGACAATGCACCGCGTCCACGACCAGCACTGTTGTCTCTAGACACAGAGCCTGCTTGCCCTCTTTTATCGGCTCGCGCCTGTCTGCCTCTCCTTGCTGGCCTTCCAGACATGGTAATGGCCTGAAGGGAGTTGGGTAAAAAAGCAGTTGGGTAGTGTATATTGTGCTAGAGGCACACAACACCCACTAACTCCTGCAGATGCCTTTATTATAGAACACCAGAGATAAAGGGGTATATACAGATGTATACTGTGCTGTGCTGGAGGCACACACAACTTCCAATAACTCCTGCAGATGGCAAGTGGGCTCAAATAGAGAAGAGCTATGTAGGTGGATATAGCGGTATGTACTGGGTACAGAGCACGCAGACAGCACGCACTATCTCCTAACACTACTGACTGCAAGCTCTATTATAAAAGATAGATCACTAGCTATATAGGTGAGGTGAATATAGCGGTGTATACTGCGGTCAGGACACGCAGACAATAACCACTACACAACAGCAAGATCGAAAATCGTCCGAAAACGATCAGTGTGTACTGTGTTGAAGGTACACAGAACACCCACTGTTTCAGACGCCAACACACTACACAAGGCCGCCGCGCTGGCGGCCTTATATAGTGTGGGGCGTGCACTACACAGCCTGAGCTATGATTGGCCACAGGCATCCTGCCTGTGGCCAATCATGGCTCTCCTCGCTGCTGGCGCTGCGATTGGCCAAGCATGCGGGGTCACAGTGCATGCTTGGCCAATCATGAGCCAGCAATGCACTGCGCCATCGCAGTGCATTGTGGGCCGTGAGCGCCACACGAATTTGGCGCGAACGGACCAAAATGTTCGGACTTCGCCGAACGGACGAACAGCCAATGTTCGTGTCGAACGTATGTTCGACTCGAACACGAAGCTCATCCCTAGTCAAGAGGCATAATGCCATATAAATTCTGCCTAACACTTTGCAAAAGATGCATTCTGAAGGCATTATGTGTGGTTGAGTAGTACAGCCCCATGCACACGAGAGGACTTATGTCCGACAGACTTCCGAAGGAGTTCCGTCGGAGTTCTGCCGGAGTTCCGACGGAGTTCTGACGGACTTTTCGGCGGAGCGGACTTGGCCACACACAATCACACTAAACTCCGACGGATTCGAACGTGATGACGTACGACTGGATTCGAATACGGAAGTTCATAGCCAGTAGCCAATAGCTGCCCTAGCGTCGGTTTTAGTCCGTCGGAATAGCATACACACGAGCGGAGTTTTCGAAGGGACCGGGTCCGGCGGAGTTCCGTCGGGAAAATTTGAAGCATGTTCCATATTCTAAAGTCCTTCGGACTTTGGCGAGTCAAAAGTCCGTTGCAGCCCACACACGATCGAATAGTCTGACGGACTCAGTCCGTCGGACTTTGAATGTTGAAAAGTTCGCTCGTGTGTACGCGGCATAAGGATAACACACAATGCCTTCAGAATGCATCTTTTGCAAAGTGTTAGGCAGAATTTATATGGCATTTTCATGCCACATGCCCTAAAGCATTACCTGTTTATTTTTGGGCACTTTATTTTTGTATATGATGTCTTTCATGTGTTTTGTACACAGTGTTGAGCAGCAGTGCAGAGCAGCAGTGCTTTTGTAGCATTTTTATATGGCATTTTTTAATGCTTCTGGCTCTGAATTAATGGCAATGCCATTATTAGTGCCTGATGCTAAAGTGCTGTTTACATTTTATTTTTGGCACTTTTTTTATACTGTAAAAACTTTACCACATTGAAGTACTTTTTGGAAAAAATGTAATAAAAGTTGAAATATTATATTTAGAAGTTGTACGTATCATTTTTGTAAAGTTATCCAAAGGATTATTATCTAATCACAAAAGGAACACACTAGATTCATTAAAAAAAATAATAATAATAATCGGATAGTCGATGACTAATCGAAAAAATAATCGATAGATTAGTCGACAGACAAATTAATTGTTAGTTGCAGCTCTAGTGTAGAGCATTCCGATCGGACAAAGTGCCACGCATGCTCAGATTAAATTCCTAGACCAAAGCTATTGGCTACTAGCCTGAACGTAGTCCCGTCCTAACGAAATAACGTCATCACGTTAAGTACAATCGGATTTTCTGACAACTTTGTCCGACTGTGTGTATGCAACAGTTTCGGACAAAATCAGTCGGACAAAATCCGACGGATTTGGTTGTCGGAATGTCCGACCGTGTGTACAAGGGCTTAGAGAGGAAAATGGAGGGGGGGCAGTGTGACTCAAGAAAGGAGAGGGGAAAGCCATGGAAGAGAGGGGAAAGTAAAGGGGGAAAACAAGGGGTTCACAGGTAAGCCCAGCCAAGGTCCTATAGAGATAATAAGGTGACATCGAATCTAGGAGAGTGATGATATACAATCCAGGGTTGCCAAACCCTGAGAAATTTGTTATGGGTATCAGAAAGATATGTCATTAACCATAACATCATTCAGGCGATTTTTGACTGCCTCAAAGCTCAGGGCTGGAGTTTTCCATGCTCTCGCTATTGTCAATTTAGTCGCAGTAAAGAGATATTGTGCCAGTTGGCGTTCCGGGCGTAATAATTCAGTGATCGATTTGCCAAGGAGAGCCTCAAACGGGTCCCTTTTAAGATCGAATAACATAATTTTACCGCTGGCATTCTCTCCTCCTCTTTTGCTGTACCCACACAGTTTCTGTAATTGGGTCACTAAAAAATAGCTACGGCGCGAGGGACAGTATTCTATTCCCCCCCCCAAGAAATCATTCATTGCCTTTACTGCCCCTGTTGTTACTGCCCTCTTTGATTTATATAAATTGTCATAATAAGCCTCAAATGTATCTAGGATTGTGGAAGTCTGGAAAGAAATCCCTCCATCCATCATTCTAATTGTGGTAATATTAGGAGTTGAGTTAGTTTTAGTCAAAAGAGCGAGCATATGCCCTACACTCTCTCCCTCTGCAAAGGCATTCTGTCTCTGAAAGAGGAGCTTATTCTCCACTTTCTTTGTAATCAACATTTTGTATTCCTGCTGTTTCTCAAGCAATCTCCTGTGTTTCGTTAACGATGGATCCTCTACATAAGATTTTTCTGCTTCTAACACCTCTTTCCTGATCTTCTCTTCCCAATCCCTAGAACTTCTCTTAATCTTAGCCACTTGTTGGATCAATAATCCCATCAAGAAAGCCTTCAAGGCGTTCCGTATCACTCCCACTGGCGCTGTCCCTACGTTAAAGGATACAAACTCCTTCAACTTTAAATTTACCTCTGGCTTTTCCATCAGTTACAACCAGAATGGACTTATTTTCCAATTACTCAAGGAATGCTTTTTTCCTGTATTCATTGTAATCACCAGTGGAGAGTGATCTGACACCCCTCTTGGATGGTATACAATTTTCATAATTAATTTCAATATTTCCCTATTACCCAGAGCCATATCTATTCTAGATAATGTAGAGTGAGTACCCGAGGAGTATTGCCGCACATCTGGGTTCCCTATTTTCCACATATCGCACCACCCAACTTCTTCCAAAAATTGGGATAGACGTCCCTCCCTCATTCCCTCAGTCCCCATTTCTATAGGAAATCTATCTAATATTCTGTCAAGTACCACATTAAAATCTCCTACCACCATTACCGGAATATCCTCCTTATATAACACAAACTCCATTAATCCATATAAAACCTTCATTTTAAAGGGTGGAGGGATGTAGACGTTTGCCAATACAAATGGTACACTTTCTATGAGACAATACAAAAAGATATAACGGCTCAATTTATCTATGCTAATTTTTCTGCACACAAAAGATAACCACTAGTATTCTCACCCCCCTTGAATAGGAGGAGTGAACTGAGTGGTACTGATATTGATATTTCCTATTGGATAATTTTACCAATGTTTCCTTCGTTAAATAGGTCTCTTGAATGCAGATTAGATCCACTCCATATAAGTCAAGTGTGGAAAAAATTACAGCCCTTTTCATCGGGTCACCCATCCCATGGACATTCCAAGAGCCTATAGTAAATGTTTTATACCGCATAACTGGGTGAGAGAAAAAATGAATACAAGGAAGACACCATGAGAGGGAACAAGAGAAGAAAACAAAAGGAGCCCACAACAGACAAGAGAAGGAGAACTAGAGGAGAAATAGTACTGTATATATATGGAGCAAACAGAAAGAAAAACAATAGCAAAAAAATACAACCTAAAAAATAAAAAGAAACATTTTAACCCTGAACTATCAGTGTGTTGCCTTTTTTTAGGTGCATTCTTCAAACCGTGTGGGTGTCCCCCAAATATCTTAATGTTATTTTTTACTTCCCTTCTCCCTTGTGCTTGAAATGTGCGATTTGTGATTACATACCATATTCTTCCCTCCCATCTACTTTTAACCCCCCTCCCCTTCTTTGCCTATCTAGGCTACCCTTAGGGGCTATACTTGTGACCCGATCCTGCCTTACACACCACACACTGTACATATATTCCTATACCTTATGTACTTCTTCCCACTCTTATCCCACTGTCACCCCCCTCCAAAAAGAGCAAAAACAAAAATATGCTACAAAACATATTAATACTTTCCTTCCAAACATTGTGATTCGCACCCTTACCCAATGTGTTTAAAAAAAAAAAAAGGAAAAAAGCCCGAACATCTTTCCCACCCCTCCCTAAATATATGAATTTGTAAACATATCCTACAGCACTTACTCCCCCTGCTATCTACTCGCCCCCCCCCCCCAGCTTTCAATCCATTCAGTCTATAGTTCCATTTTATTATCTACCAACTATTTGGCTGCTTTTCCCGGTATCAAAAAATATAGGACCCTCCATTATCCGGAGGTGTGCTGGGTACAGTGATGCATACGTGATTTTGTTCTTTAACCAGTTCCCGACTGGCACACGCCGATGTACGTCGGCAGAATGGCACGGGCAGGCATATTGGCGTACAGGTATGTCCAATCTTCAATGCCGTCCTGCCATCGTGAGCATGCCGGTCAGGACCCCCGTGAGTCCGTTTGCGGGTCCTGCAGACTCGATCGCCGCGTAAACAGCATTTCCCCATGCAGCCTAGCAACTAGTGACGGTGATCTCTGCTCCATGTGATTGGAGCAGAGATCAGTGTTCACTAAATGAAAGCCCAGCCCCCACACAGTTAGTAACACACCCCTAGGAACACTTAACCCCTACACTGCCACCCACTGGTTAACCCCTTCACTGCCAGTGTCATTTACACAGGAATCACTGCATTTATATAGCAGTGATTGCTGTATAACTGACAATGGTCCCAAAAATGTGTCAAAAATGTCCGATGTGTCCGCCGCAATGTCGGGGTCACAATAAAAATCACTGATCGCCGCCATTACTAGTAAAAAAAAAAAAATAATAAAAAATTATTAATAAAAATGCCATAAAACTATCCCTATTTTGTAATCGCTATAACCTTTGCGCAAACCAATCCATAATCGCGTATTGCGATTTTTTTTACCAAAAATATGTAGACGAATATGTATCAGCCTAAACTGAGGGAAAAAAAAAGTTTTTTTATATATTTTTGGGGGATATTTATTATGATAAAAAGTAAAAAATTATGCGTTTTTTCAAAATTGTCGCTCTATTTTTGTTTATAGCGCAAAAAATAAAAACCGCAGGGGTGATCAAATACCACCAAAAGAAAGCTCTATTTATGGGGGAAAAAAGTACGTCAATTTTGTTTGGGAGCCACGTCGCATGACCGCGCAATTGTCAGTTAAAGCGACGCAGTGCCGAATCGCAATAAGTGGTCTGGTCTTTGACCAGCAAAATGGTCCGGTCTGTAAGTGGTTAAGAAGCTGCGTTTAACTGCTTTAAAATCTATTCTGCTTTTACTTAATTCTGGAGAGAAATCTGGATAGAATGAAATCCTTGCCCCATTGTAGAAGATATCCCCCATCTCTCTTACTTTTTGCAGTGCAGTTTCCTTATTATAATTAATCAGCTTCAAGAGCAGGGGCCTAGGGTACCTGTCTTTTAGCAGACCTCTAAGTGGGACTCTGTGAGCTTTTTCTATCAGGAAGAGCGGAGAAAAAAGCCTTTTCTCCAAATGTGTCTTTAAACCATTTCTCAAGAAAGCTTATGGGGTGAGAGCCCTCACTGCGTTCTGGCAAACCCACTATCCGTATGTTGTTTCTGCGTAATCTATTTTCTATTTAATCGAGTTTTGATGCCTGCCTCCCCATTTGTTCTTTCATTGCTTTTGTTTCTTGTTTTAATGGACTAACGTCATCCTCCACCGAACTTAACTTTTATTCAACTGCTACTGTCCTTGCCACAGTTCTCTGTAATTCCTGGCTTATTGAAACCAACTCTTCCTTAATTCCTGTTAGCTGATCACTTAGCCCGCTCACTGACCCTCTGCATGCTTTTACAGCAAGTAACACTTCTTTCAGCGTTGGTTCTTCCTCCCCTAGCAAAGCTGTTCCTGGAACCACCGCAGGTGTTGCAGCGGGGATCGTACTGGATACAGATGCTGATACCTCCCCCAAATTTTCCCCCACATGGCCCATTCTAGTTGTTAACTTTGGGGCTGGTAAGTCCCGGCCATGGCTTCTCCTATCTGCTGGTACTTCCATTGGGGTTTTTGCCTGCGCTTGTTGGTGTTAATTACCTTTGCCTGGTGAATTTGCTGAGGTTGCTGATGCGTGAGCAAACCATCCTAATTTAGCAGCTGTAGCTGAGCATGTTGTTTGCGAACCCCCACACTCCATGTTACAGTGTTCCTCTTTTTTTGAGGACATTTTTTTGCAACCAGTGAGCTGACCCACAAGCAGCAGGGAGTGGTGGATTCCGGGTTTAATTTAAATACCAAAAAAAAAAAAAAGTTTTTTCACACAGTAATAATTTCACGATCCACTGCACAGAAATGCTTAATGCAGGTTTAAACTCGGCCTTCACTGTAGGGAGAGGTACAGACCTAATACCCCCACTAATCTGCACACTGTGCTCTTACACAGGAAACCCACGGGGATAGTAAAGTCTGTGTTAAATTTAAATACCAAAAGGAAAAAGTTTTTTTTACACAGTAACAGCTTCATAGTCCACTTTTCAACAATACTTAATGCAGGTTTAAACTCAGCCTGACCTGCAAGCAGCAGGGGTGGTGGAGTCCATGTTAAGTTTTTCACACAGTAATAGTTTCACAAGCGCACTGTGCTCTTACACAGAGGACCCTCAGAGGTGGTAAAATCCGTATTGAATTTAAATACCAAAGGGAAAATGTTTTTTTACAAAGTGACAGCTTCACAGTCCACTTCTCAACAATATTTAATGCAGGTTTAAACTCAGTCTTCACTGGGGGAAAAAAAGCACTGGGCTAATTTCACCAACTGTTGGATTCAGTATAAACTCATTGGTGTCAGTCTCAATGATGCGATATCATGGAGAACAGGGCACCATCCCCCGGTTGGAATGCAACCAGTTAAAACCTCTATTGTGATCCATTCAGATTAGAGGCTCCCATCTCTATATGTGGGCTACTCTATATGACAATGATGGCTCCGATCCGTCTGTGAGGACAAAAGATGGGCCTAATGAGCGGGAAGGGCACCGGAGATCGAATCACAAGATGTGACCCCAGTCGGAGCAGTTGCAATTCATGGACAAACACTGCCCCCCAGAGGCCAATTATGGCAGGACGGTCAGAGATATTTAGCCTGGGGGAGGAGACGCCCCAGAGACACTGATTCGTCCACAGGCAAAGGGGGGTGGGCAATGGGATGTAGTGTGAGTGAGGTGCGTTTATCAAAAAGGGAATGATTGAAGAGAGCTTCCTCTCACTCCATCACGAGGTTCAGCCATGAAGACCTGCTTGTATTGCATTCTGATTGTATGCTATTTTCTAACAATACCTTATAGAAGCGTTCTTATTTCCTTGGGAAATAAATGAGATTTGATTGATCTTAGACTGTGTATTTGGTTTCATAGCTAACTTTGTGGTATTGTGATATTAACGATAGCATGTGCTCAGAGTATAGATAGACTAACTAATCTATAGGGACTAGACAAATTAATACATAACTGATAATAATAATAGGTTGTATTTATCAGTTACTTCACCAACTCTTACACACTGTGCATTTACACAGCCCCCACAGCCTTTCCACTCAATAGGCTTTATCTCAACACCCCTCTAGTTTATACAGTTCAGTTTGATTATACAATTCAGTCATTGTCCCTGGGCTCTTACTTGCTTACTTTACCGTGTTTCTTAGCTCCAGTTGATGCCGACAACCAAAAGGGAGGCCTCCGGATAATCTCAGGGACTTCCGACAGCATTCGGGCTCCTCTCTCCCCCTGTGGCTCTCGAAGCCGCCGTTCAAGATCTCGCAAGACTTCTGGCCAACTCACCAGGAGGGGGGGGGGGGGGAGATGCCAATCCTGCGCCGTATGTTGTCATTCCTCCTGCTGTGATATCCAGTGCCTCACAGCCCAGGTAGGATCCAACTAGGCGGACACATCAGCGGCAGAAGCGCGCATCATAACAGGGCAACAGCAAACATTGCGGTAAGGGCATCTTAATCCTCAAGTGCTTCACTCCCCATACTGCACACTATATCTCCGGAGGGGTAGTGGGAATGGAGCAGGAAGAAGCCACATGCAGTCTCTCACATCGCACTCCACACAGACATCTCTGCTTGGTCACGCCCCCTTTCAATACCATTTTAATTTCGTCTTGCGTGAATCGTTTTTACAACTCTCTCAATTATTTCACTTGTTTTTTTGGTAGTTTGGCCTTCGTTAATTAATCTTGTGCATTCCTTTTTTTTTTTCTTTTCTTCTTGTGTCTCTTCATTTCTTATTGCGTAGAGTGCACTGTAATACGATTGGAAGGCCATTGCAATATCTGTTGTCTTAATTTACCATTTCTCCTCTCTCATTTTTTATCTTTTCAATATAATTTAAGGTCTTCTTTTTTCTTACAATTTTTACCCCATTTGCATATCATCTCCTGTGTCACTCCATTAAACTCCTTCCTCGTTTCCTGTTCCATCAGGTTTTTTAATTGATCTCTTTTTATAAATATGGGTTTACACTTCCACTTGCTTTTTATGCCTTTGTTTCAGATAATATATTTCTTTTACAATGTTACCCATATTTTCTCTCTCCTTTTTTCTTGCCCCAATGAAAATCTATTTTCCCCTTATGACAGTTTTGTGTGCTTCCCATATAGTTGCTTTTATTAATTCTGGAATCTCAATCCTCAAGAAATATTGATCTCTATTATGAGCATTTTTCTTTTCATATCTTCTATTAGACCGTTGTTTAATCTCCATGGGCCTTTAGCCAGGGCTTCCCCACGTCATTTCATCTTCATTATTACAGGAGCATGGTCCGACATTGTTGTTATTCCTAGTGTTGTTTAGATTACTGCCTCCAAGGCTCTATGCTCAACCAAAATATAGTCCAGCCTGGAGTACTTATTGTGCACAGCCGAATGATATGCATAATCTTTTGTGCTTGGGTGTTGAATTCTCAAGATGTCAACTAATTGATGTTCATGTATTTTTTTTTTTTCTTGATCATTCTTAGTTGTCTATATTTGTCCAGTGCAGCAGACATACTGTCTAATTTATGGTCCATGGAGAAATTAAAGTCACCAGCTAATAATAGAGTGCCTTGTTTGAATTTCATCAAGACATTTAAAATTCGTACCATCTGGGTGGTATTCTTAAATTAATCCTTCTATCTCAATTTTCTTGGTCTTGTAATCTATACGCCTGTTCCTGTTTTTTTATTTTTTTTTACTTCTACTTTTAGCTCTTTTATTATGCTTGTGCGGGAGTCCATTTTTATTTCTACTTCCTCTACTCTTGTAAGCATGTGGCCCAGATCTTTATGGATTACTGCCATATCTGTTTTTAAAGAAAACGCTCCTACAGTAAAGAACCCTCTACTTAGTTTAAGGTTAAACCTCTTTTCTTCAAATTTTAATGAGTGGCCACAAGTCTTGTTAAACTCCCTTCTGTGAAACCGTTTTTATCCCTATTGTGGGGTCACCAGTATGGTATTTGTATATTGAAACCATATCCCCTCTCAAGTGTCTCTTCTCCAGAGAGAATAAGTTCAGTGCTTGCAACCTTTCCTCATAACTAATATCCTCCAGATACTTTATCAGCTTTCTTGCCCTTCTTTGTACTCGCTCCATTTCCAGTAAATCCCTCCCGAGGACTGGTACCCAGAACTGGACAACATATTCCAGGTGCGGCCGGACCAGAGTCTTGTAGAGCGGGAGAATTATCGTTTTATCTCTGTAGTTGATCCCTTTTTTTAATGCATGCCAATATTCTGTTTGATTTGTTAGCAGCAGCTTGGCATTGCATGACATTGCTGAGCCGATCTACTAGGACCCCCAGGTCCTTTTCCATCCTAGATTGCCCCAGAGGTTCTCCCCCAGTGTATAGATTGCATTCCTATTTTTGCCACCCAAATGCATTATTTTACATTTTTCTACATTGAACCTCATTTGCCATGTAATTGCCCACCCCATTAATTTGTTCAGATCTTTTTGCAAGGTTTCCACATCCTGCAGAGAAGTTATTGCCCTGCTTAGCTTAGTATTGTCCACAAATACAGAGATTGAACCGTTTACCCCATCCTCCTGGTTGTTTAGGAACAAACTAAATAGGATTGGTCCCAGCACAGAACACCGGGGGACTCCACTACCCACCCCTGACCATTCAGAGTACTCCCCATTAATCACCCTCTGAACTCGCCCTTTTAGCCAGTTTTAAATCCATGTACTCACCCTATGGTCCATGCCAAGAGACCTTATTTTGTACAGTAAAATTTTTATGGAGAACTGTGTCTGATGCTTTTGCAAAATCTAGATACACCACTACACTACAGGCCTTCCTTTATCTAGCTGGCAACTCACCTCCTCATAGAAGGTTAGTAGATTGGTTTGACAAGAACGATTCTTCATGAATCCATGCCGATTACTGCTAATTAGACCGTTCTTATTACTAAAATCTTGTATATAGTCCCTTATGCCCTCCAAGAGTTTACATACTATTGATGTTAGGTTAACTGGTCTAATTCCCAGGGATGCATTTTGGGCCCTTTTTAAATATTGGTGCTACATTGACTATTCTCCAATGAGCTGGTACCATTCCAGTCAGTAAAAATGAGGAACAATTTTCTGGCAATTACTTGACAGAGCTCCCCAAGTACCCTCGGGTGAAAGCCATCTGGTCCCAGTGATTTATGAATGTTAAGTTTCCCAAGTCGAATTTTAATTCTGTCCTCCGCTAACCATGGAGGTGCTTCCTGTGATGTGAGGATAAAACAATGCAGTTTTGGTTACTGAAGGGCCCCCCCCCCCCCCCGATTCCCTCGGGAAGACTGAGAAGAATAAATTCAATACCCTTACCATCTCCCCATCCTTTATAACCAGATGTCCTTCCTCATTCTTTATGGGGCCAATATGGTCTGTCCTCCCTTTTTTACTATTCACATACTTAAAGAATTTCTTGGGATTTTTTTTTTGCTCTCCTCTGCTATGTGTCTTTCATGTTCTCTTAGCCATCCTTACTGCACCCTTACATTTCTTGTTGCATTCTTTATAACGTCTAAATGCTGATGAGGATGATCCCTCAACCTTGTATTTTTTGAAGGCCTTTTCCTTTGCTTTTATATGCATTTTTACATTGGAGCCAAGCCATCCAGGACTTTTGTTCACTCTTTTAAATTTATTACCCAATGGGATGCATTGGCTAATGCCCTTATTTAATATGCTCTTACAGGCGAACCCATCTCTCCTCCACGTTCTTTGTTCCTACGATTATGGCAATGTTCTATTCAGAAGATACAAAATTGCTTAGAATGCTTTTTGGAAAAAGTTATTTAAGGTGAACTTGCACTTTATATATAGAGGCCAACACAAAAGAAAGACGTCGATACAGGTCTCCAAAAAAAAAAAAAAAAAAAAAAAAATTTCCAGTATGCGAGTTGGACCACAATACCATAATATCTGTATTTATTTGTAAGCCAACTTTTGAGATTTATTTAGTTTTTTTACTGAAAGTGTTTCTGATGACAATTTGCTTTCATACTATCGGCAGTCTCTGAAAAACATACTTCTAATGATTCATGCTGTGTGTTAGAGTACATTTATGCATAGATCCAAAAGAAGCAATTAAAATCATCAAGCCCGTTTTAGTTACAACCCCATCACAGGGCTTTTATTGCACATAATTTAGTCCAATATTTTACCCATATGGTTGCTGTGGATTGCCTCAGCAACCTTATAAAAATAGGTCTTTCACAGGAACTTATGCACAAAACCTAATGAAACTTAGGTTTGGGGGTATCTCTCTCTCTCTGCAATTTGGTGACTCATAGCTCTTTTACTGGTATTTAAGACAACATACAAAAATGGAACAATATTTGATATTATGTCCGGAATTTCTTCTTTTTACGGTTCTTCTTGCCTTCGGCACGGGCAGCCTTTTCTGCTATGATCTCCTGGTACTTCTTTTTATTATATCTAGAATGGACAAAAGTTCTTGTTTAAAAGGCTAAACAGTAGCAGTACAGTGTAAAAGTTACAGAGCAATTATGACAAAAACCTGGTGCTTTAGTTTTGCCTGGCTACTGGCTTATATCTATTTTCCACACTTCAGTTTAATTTTTTTCATGCAAAAGGAGGTCATCGATGGCTAGATGCCCAGGCCATAATTAGCAGAATCAGCATGTTAACAACAATACAACAATAACTGACTAGTTTGCACACCTAAATCTTTTTTTTTAATAAAAATATATAATTTTAAATACATATAAAGACTTTGTTTCGTACCCTGTTTAAATAAAACCATGTTTTTAATTTTAGTCTTAGAATGTTTTTTTACTTTTTTCCCCTTCTGTGTTTTAATTAAAACTGCAATACTATAATCTGATAATTACAACAGTAAATCTATAGAACTGCAAACAATGCAGCCTGAAGGTGGCAGTGTTCATCTGCAAGTTAAAGGCTTTCATTTCCTTAAAGTGGTAGTAAAGTTACAATGTTGATTTTTACCTATAGGTACAATAAGGAGATATTTACTTTATCAGCAGCCAGTGGTGTCACCGGCGCATGCGCACTTGACTCTGAATGGACTGTGTCATCTATTCAGAAGTCTGTGCTGTGGCCATGACATTATTGCCAGGGCTGTCTTTACTGCTATCGCTTGAGCCCACGCTGCCCGCAAATTGGGGTTCCATGATAACACCGCCAAGTGCAGATATAAATCACTGTGTTCCCAGCCAGCAGGGCGGGGGCGAGGCCAGGAACACCACTGCCAATCTGACCCCACCCCATGCAGCCTGTATGCTCGGAGCTGAGATTGCAGTAAGAGTTCTGAGAGCCCCGCCTCTGGAACTCTGCAAGTTCGGCCCCCAGACCTTGGCAAGCCCTGCCGTTGGACACCTGAAGGCCCCGCAACAATCAATGAGAGCACATGGTGAGCCTGACTGGCTAGGTAGGTCCTTCTCCCCATAGACTGCTTGTTGGCTGTCATCCTAGCCCTGACCTGTTTATGAACAGTATAGCTATACACTGCTGATAGGTAAAATTTTAAAACTGTTACTTAGTTGATCACCTTCTGTACTCTGGTCATCTTCTACATTAGATCCGCAGTCACTGGTCAGCTCCTGTACTAGATTTGCAGTCTCTGGTTATATTCTGTAGTACGTCTACCAGGGAGCAGTAATGGATGTGCAGTAACCTCTAGCAACGAATGAGGAAGCAGGCAACCAATTGCAACTGCTGCCTGATCTGCTGCAGTAAACCGATTTCTCTTATATTCACCGACCGACACAGCTCCATCCAAGAAAGCCCTAACGGATCTTCCCTTCCTTGGCGACCAGCTCTTTGGAGCCTCGTTAAAATGACATTATTAAAAATGCCACTGGTGGTAAGAGTACTCTACTCCCACAGGCCAGGAAGGCTAAAGAGCCACGCCGCAGGCAAGGGCCCTCTTTTTCCACTTACAATCGGCTTTTTCGTCCGCCCAGTGCTTTGACAAAACATCCCCAGCCCGACAGGACGTCCATGGGATGGTCAAAAACGTCCCTGTAACCACAAGCCTACGAACAAAAGTGCTACCGCATTAAGGTTTGCCCCCACCCATGTCTCAGGGGGGTACTCCCGGCTATCTGGGCAATGGGTCTGCAATCTGATTTACAAGATAGAGTTTCTCTCTTGGCCGCCAAACAGATTCTTCCCCTCCAGCATACCCGTGTCCCCGGTTTGCCGGGAGGCCCTGTTGGGGGCGGGAAGGGACTTGCTGAATCGAGGGGTGATTATACCAGTTCCGGAATCGGAACGCTTCCAGGGATTCTACTCAAATCTGTTGGTGGTTCCCAAGAAGGAAGGGGTACGTCCGATCGTGGACTTAAAAGCACTCAATCACTTTGTAAAAGTGCAGAGGTTCAGAATGGAATCAGTTCGCTCAGTAGTTACTGCACTCCATCAAGGTGACTCCCTGGAATCCTTGGACATCCAGGATGCGTACCTGCACATACCCATATTCCTTCGGCATCAAAAGTTTCTGCGTTTTTCAGTCTGGGAAGCCCATTACTAATTTGTGGCTCTTACCTCTGGTTTGGCATCAGCCCCCAGAATCTTTACCAAGGTACTGGCTCCAGTATTAGCGTTGCCGAGACAACATGGGATCGCGATCGTGGGCTACCTGGACGATCTCCTCCTGAGAGCATCTTCCGCCTCAGAATTAGAGGAGGATGTGGCGATCACCATGCAGACCCTACAAGAATTTGGGTGGCTGTTGAACCTAAAGAAGTCGTTAATTGTGCCAACCCAGCATCTGGAGTACCTAGCTTTACAGTTGGACTCCAGGGAAACAAGAGTTTTTCTCCCTTCAGACAAATTGCAGACTCTCAGGTCCGCGTTAAAATTGCTGATGCACAGCAAGTGCTCGTCACTCCTGTTTTGCATGAGAGTACTGGGACTCATGGTAGCCTCCTTCGAGGCAGTACCCTTCGCCCAGTTCCACACCAGAGTAGTGCAGAAGGAGATTTTTGAAATGGGACAAATCTCAGTAGTCCCTGGATCGATAGATCCAAGTGAGCCAACCAGTCAGGGACTCTCCGATCTGGTGGTTGAGGTCCCCGATTCAGTCCGGAAAATCGTTCCTTCCTCTAAAATGGACGGTGATCACTACAGACGCCAGTCTATCCGGCTGGGGTGGAGTGATAGGGATTCAGTCGGCTCAGGGCCTCTGGTCGGCAAAAGAATCCGAGTTGCCGATCAACCTGCTCGAATTGAGAGTGCCTCCACATATGGTCGATGTGTCTTCAAGGGAGTCCAATCAGGATACAGTCGGACAACGCCATGGCTGTGGCATACATAAATCAACAAGGAGGAACAAGAAGCTCAGCTGCTGCTTGGGAGGTTGCTCACATACTTCGGTGGGCAGAGCGACACGTACCAGCCCTGTCAGCCATTTACATCCCGGGGGTGGAAAATTGGCAGGCGGACTATGAGCCGCCAGATGCGGGACCCAGGAGAATGGGCATTGTATCCGGAGATATTCAGGCTGCTGTGCCAATCGGAAGGTGCCAAGATTTGTGTCCAGAACAAAAGATCCGTGGGCAGACGCGCTGGTGGCTCCGTGGGATCAGTACCAGCTGATCTACAACTTTCCTCCACTGAAACTGTTGCTACGTCTGCTTCGCACAGTGGAAGCCGAGGGGATTCCAGTAATCCTGGTTGCCCCCAGATTGGCCTCAGCGGCCCTGGTGCGTCTGGTGGCGGATGCTCCCTGGCGGCTGCCGTTGCGAGAGGACCTCCTATCTCAAGGTCCAATCTTTCATCCTGCTTTACCATTGCTGGCTTTAACGGCATGGCTATTGAGAGCCAGGTACTGAGGAACCGGGGTCTGTCGGACTCTGTGATGCCAACTATGTTGAGGGCACAGAATTTTTCTCGGAAGATATACCATCGTACCTGGAAGGCCTACATCTCCATCTGTGAGGAGAAAGGGTGGCATCCGCGTTCCTTTTCCATAGCAAGAATCCTGCTGTTTCTCCAGCAAGGAGCAGACCAGAGATCGGCATTGAGCACCATCAAGGGGCAAATCTCAGCCTTGGCTGTCTTTTTTTCTACAACCCCTGGCATCGCACTCCTTAGTGGGTACGACATGTTCCTCCCGTGAGCCCACCATTGCCCCCATGGGATTTGAATCTGGTGTTTTCGGCACTTCAAAAAACGCTGTTTGAAAACATCAGGGAGATTCCCGTTGACTCTTTCCCAGAAAGTGGTCTTTCTAGTGGCCATCACATCAGCCAGGAGGGTTTCGGAATTGGCAGCCTTGTCTTGCAAGTCGCCTTATCTGGTCATCCACAGGGATAAGGTGGTGTTGCGTCCACAACCATCTTTTCTACCGAAGGTGGTCTCGGCTTTTCATATCAATGAGGACATTGTATTACCTTCGTTGTGTCCTAAACGGAAGCAACCCACAGAGGTGGCCCTCCACATGGTTAGGGCTCTGAAAGTGTATTTGTCTGCCACGGCTCCATTTCGGAAGTCAGATTCACTGTTTGTTTCAGTGGCTGGTGCAAAGAAGGGTATGGCGGTCTCGTCGGCCACCATTTCCAGGTGGATCAGACAGATTGTAGTACAAGCCTACACCTTGAAGGGGCAGGTGCCCCCCTTTACAGTCACGGCCCACTGTACAAGGGCAAATCGGAGCGTCTTGGCCCTTCCAAAACCAAGCGTCGGTCGCTCAGGTGTGTAAGGCAGC
Source organism: Lithobates pipiens (assembly GCF_037356315.1). Lineage (NCBI taxonomy): Eukaryota > Metazoa > Chordata > Amphibia > Anura > Ranidae > Lithobates > Lithobates pipiens. Next base: position 26,072,136 of record NW_027507787.1, read on the forward strand.
GACTTGGTCATCTGTCCATACGTTTACCAAGTTCTACAAGATAGCCGTCAGTGCATCGGCTGATGCCTGTTTTGGCCACAAAGTTTTGCAGGTGGCCGTGTAGTTGCTATTCCATATGCAATCGATATTTTTTCTTGGTTTTTCGATAAAATACGCAGTACTGTTATGTTAATGCATTGTTGCATTACTTCCGCAACTGGTTGCGGTCTTGGCGATCACTCCTGTCGAGGATACCAGTTTATGTGGTGGTGTTTTTCCCCCACACGGTTGTTTTTTGTGGGTTTAGTTTCACTAGTTCCCACTTGCCATGGTGGATGAAGTTTTTATGCAGTTTTTTCCCCACCCCTCGTTTGGCACTGCTTGGGGACGTCCCATTTTGTTACAGAGAGGAGCTGTGGCAGTCGGTGAATATAAGAGAAAAATTTTATTTTTGTACTCGCCGTAAAATCCTTTTCTTTGTAATTCACCGACCGACAGCACCCGCCCCTCCTTTCTCTTTACGTTATACTGCTTGTTGACGTACTGAAAGACTGCATGTCAGGCTGCAGGGTTGTTCCCCGAGGGACCGCCTGGGCGGAACTGGAAAGTTTGAGTGTTACATAAAAAGTACTGCCTAGTATTCTCCTAGCGGTGGGCATAACAACCCAATTGCTAAGAGAGGAGCTGTGTCGGTCGGTGAATTGCAGAGAAAAGGACTTTACGGTGAGTACAAAAAATAAATAATATTTTTCCCACAACTAGAGCTTTCTTTTGGTGGTATTTGATCACCTCTGCGGTTTTTATTTTTTGCTCTATAAACAGAAAAAGCTCCTCTAGGCAGCTCTTTGAGCTGTAGGCAGTTGCTAGTTTTCTGTTTTCTTGGTCCTGTTAGCATTTTTTGCTGTTTCCCAGCTGGACTGCTTTAGGACACCCTGAGAGGTAAAGGCTTCCTGTGTCCCTCAATGGACTCCCAAGAAAATGATTTTTTTACAGAGTGCAAAAATCCAGGTTTTTTTGGGTCAGTGGAAGCATGACAAAAAAAAAAAAAAAAAAAATTTGATTTTCTCTGATATTCCCCGACCGACACAGCTCCTCTCTTAGCCATTGGGATGTCCCCAAGCAGTGCCAAACGATGGGTGGGAAAACCAGCATAAAACTAGTGAAAAGTTACCCACAAAAACAACAGTGCGTGGAGAGAAAAAAAAAAAAAAAAAAAAAAAATTAACTCCCGCTTCCCCGGTGTCCAGCAGCAAGCCTAGGTACTCCAGCTGCAGGGTCGGTACAATCACCGACTTCTTTAGGTTCAACAGCCACCCAAATTCTTGCAGGGTCTGCATGGTGATCGCCACATACTCCTCTAATTCTGAGGTGGAAGATGCCTTTAGGAGATCCCTTACTGCCCCCAAGGGGGCCTCCCGGCAAGCCGGGGATACGGGAATGCTGGAGGGGGAAGAATCTGTTTGGCGGCCAATAGAGAAACTATCTTGTAGCCTGAGGAAATCAGATCGCAGACCCATTGGTCGGATAGTTGAGAGGACCACCAGGCCACAAACTCCCAAAGGCGACCCCACACCCGAGATATGGGTGGGGGGGGGGGGCTAACCTTCATGCGGTAGCCCTTTCGTTCGCAGGCTTGTGGTTCCAGGGACATTTCTGTCCTTCCGTGGTCGTCCTGTTGGGCTGGGGATGTTTGGCCCGAAGCTCCGGGCAGACGAAAAAGCCGTTTGAGTGGAAAATGAGGGCCCTTGCCTATGGCGTGGCTCCTTAGCCTTCCTGGCCTGTGGGAGTAGGATACTCTTACCACTGGTGGCATTTTTAACCACTTCCCGACCGCCGCACGACGATGTACGTCGACAGAATGGCACGGGCAGGCATATGGGCGTACATGTACGTCCCTGCCTTCCCGCGGGTCGGGGGCCAGATCGGGCCCCCGCCCGGTGCCCGCGGCGGTCGGTATTCGTTCGGGAGCGATCCCGGACGAGGGGACGGCCATTCATTCATGGCCACCCCCTCGCGATCGCTCCCGACGAATAGAAAGTCTTCGTGACATCACTTCCTCTCCTGTAATGTAAACACAGGAGAGGAAGTGATGTAATCTCTCCTCCGTGTCGGTATTTTTCGTTCCGACACAGAGGAGAGAGGATCGGTGAGTTGCACCAACACGACACTACACAGTAGAACATGTCAGGCACACTCACACCCCCCCGATCACCCCCCCCCCCCCCCCCCCAATTACCCCTGCCCCCCAGTCACAGTGACACCAATGTCATTTTTTTTTTTGCATTGGTGTCATTTGTGACTGTAATAACTGTTAGGGCAGTTTATGAGAACGAATGTGATTCGCACCGCACTGCAGTGCAAATCACATCCGATCTCTGTGCGATTCGAGTTCAGCCATACAGATAGTATGGCTGAATTCGTGTCGCACCCGCCGCAAACTCGCACAGGACCCTTTTTTTGGTCCGCAGCAGAATCGGATCGCATGGGTGTTCACACCATGCGATCCGAGTTTGCAGATCGCACTGCGATATGCGAACTGATCTGGGGGTGTCATTAACATTTCACTGACACTCCCAGCAGTTCGCATAGGGCAGTGTGAACTGCCGCCGGGAGGCATGCGATGCGGGAACCTGCCGCGGATTCGTGGCGTTCCCGCATAACTCCAGTGTGAACCCAGCCTAATAAGCGATTGTTTTTATGATCGCTGTATTAGTGTCACAGGTGATGCTAGTTAGGCAGGTAGGTATTTAGGTTCGCCGCAGCTTTTTATAGCGCCAGGGACCCCCATATACTACCGCATAAAGCCCCCTGATCGCCCCCTAGTTAACCCTTTCACCAGTGATCACCATATAACTGTTACAGGCGACGCTGGTTGGTTAGTTATTTTTTTTTATAGTTTTAGGGCACCTGCCATTTATTACCTAGTCTCACTAGTGTACCCCTAAATTTAGGGGTGTCTACTTTCCAAAATGGGGTCATTTGGGGGGGGGGGGGGGGGGGGGTTTGTGCCATCTTGGCATTTTATGGCCTTCAAAACTGTAACGCCCTTAGAAAGCCTGAAGGCGGTGCTTGGTTTTCGGGGCCCCGTACGCGGCTAGGCTCCCAAAAAATCCCACATATGTGGTATCCCCGTACTCAGGAGAAGCAGCAGAATTTATTTTGGGGTGTCATTTCACATATGCCCATGGCATGCGTGAGCAATATATCATTTAGTGACAACTTTGTGTAAAAAAAAAAAAAAAAAAAAAAAAAAACATTTTTGTCATTATTCAATCGCTTGAGGCAAAAAAATAAAATATTCAATGGGCTCAACATGCCACTTATCAATTTCCTTAGGGGGTCTACTTTCCAAAATGGGGTCATTTGGGGGGGGTTTTGTACTGCCCTGCCATTTTAGCACCTCAAGAAATGAGATAGGCAGTCGTAAACTAAAAGCTGCGTAAATTCCAGAAAACGTACCTTAGTTTGTAGATGTGACAACTTTTGCGCAAACCAATAAATATACAATTATTGACTTTTTTTTTACCAAAGACATGTGGCTGAATACATTTTGGCCTAAATGTATGACTAAAATTGAGTGTATTGGATTTTTCTAATAACAAAGTAGAAAATATTTTTTTTTCAAAATTTGCGGTCTTTTTACGTTTATATCGCAAAAAATAAAAAAATAAAAAATCGCAAAGGCAATCAAATACCATCAAAAGAAAGCTCCATTTGTGGGAAGAAAAGGACGCAAATTTTGTTTGGGTACAACATTCCATGACTGCGCAATTACCAGTTAACGCAGCACAGTGCCAAATTGTAAAAAGACCTCTGGTCATTTACCAGCAAAATGGTCCGGTCTGAAAGTGGTTAATAAGGTCATCCAACGAGGCTCCGAAAAGCCGGTCGCCGAGGAAGGGAAGATCTGTCAGGGTTTTCTTAGGTGCCTGGTCAGCAAACCAGCATTTTAACCAAATCAAGAGCCTCAGCACCACTGCTGACGCTGAAGCCCTGGTTAACAGAGGAAGAGTATCCAGGGCCGCGTCACAAAAACATACTTGAGGCCTAGTTGGTCTGCTAGTTTCATGCAGACAGGAGAAGCCTGCTGCTCTCCCAATTTGCGGTGCAACAGTTACAGACACAAGTGCAGATGCCAGTACTGGTCGCACGACGAGCCCCACCACCATAAACAAGGAACGAGCCACTGCCTCGGCCTTCCTGTCTGTGGGATCCTTGAACGCAGTAGTCCCCTCAACTGGAATCGTAGTTACTTTATTTAACCTGGATACTGGGGGGTCCACGACCGGAGGAGCCGACCACTTCTTGAGAAGGCTCTCCTCAAAGGGGTAATGCACCGCCATGGATTTGGGGACCGAAGCGGTCCGTTGTGGATGACCCCATTCCTTGTAAAAATAAGTGAGATACAGGAACACCTTAGGTGAACGCGCTGGCTTACGAGACCCAAAAGGGGCCGCTACATCAGCAGAGGGATCTGCTGGCTCCTGAATCTCCAGGGTATCACGCACAGCTGTGATAAGTGCTGCAACAAGCGCTTTGTCGTGCACGGACCCGGACGGGGACTCATCCCCACTGTCCCAACAGTCCTGGTCAGCGTAGTCTGAAAAGACAGAACAGGGGTCACCAGCCTCAGTCGGGCCAGAGCCTGCATCAGAGCTCTCCCCAGAAGACGGGGGGGGTCACTTTTTTGCACCTTTTTGCCCACGCACCACCATCAGGGTGTCCAGGGGCACTGCGCAGTCCGCAGGCGAGACATTCCATTACAGACCCATTCACTGATCAGTACAGGGTGGCCGCTGGCCCGGCACACTGTGACACAGACATCAGTAGCCTGGTCATGTGTGCCCCGGAGCATAAAAGCTCGCCGACCACCTCTGGAGCCGAGATTTCATTGTGGCCGGCCTAGCGCAGAGCTGCGACCTGCACACGCTCGGTGGCCGGACTAGGAAGACTACAAGGATAAGGGTATCCAGCCTGCCACCCAGCCGGCTGTTGACAGCAGATCACAGGTTCTCTCATCTTGCGCAAAAAAAAAAAAAAACACAAGCTTCTGCAGAAAAAATAAAAAACACTTGAACAGATGGGCCCGTCAGGGTTCCTAGATCCTTCTTCACTAGGCAAAAAACACAACAATGACAGCATGGCAGGCTGGAGGGTTGTTAGCCAAGGGACTGCCCCCTGGGCGGAACTGGAAAGTTCTAAGTGTTACATAATAAGTAATGCCTAGTATTCTCCTAGTGGTGGGCATAACAACCCAATGGCTAAGAGAGGAGCTGTGTCGGTCGGTGAATATAAGAGGATAAAAAAAGGATATCAATTTTGTTTTGGTACAACATCGCACAATTGTCAGTTAAAGCAACACAGTGCCGTATCGCAAAAAAGGGCCCGTTCAGGAAGGGGGTAAATTCTCCTGGGGCTGAAGTGATTAAAACTTTTCTATTTTTTATTAAAATAACAGACTTGCTCGGTTTATGCAATGGTTATGAACAAAACAGCCCCGATCCTCCTCTCATATTCCCCACTGGCGCTCCCAGCTCCTCCTCCCCTCTGAGTGCCCCCCCCATAGGCACTCTCATCTGGTGGTCACTCATGCAGGTTGACTTCCAAGCTGGGCTGTTTGCCTCTATTTAGAAACACAGCCCAGCCTGACCCTATCCTACATTCTCTGCTCACAGGTTTTGACTGACAGCAGCAGGAGCCAATGTCTCCCGCTGCTCTCATTCAAGCCTGTGAGAGCCAGGAGGAGCTGCTGCAGACAGGCACAGCGCTAGACCCAGATCAGGCTGAGTTGAAATTTTTTTTGGGGGGGCTGCATGTAAACTTGTTTTTTTCACCTTAATGTAGGTGGAAAAACATTTTACATTTACAAGCACTTTAGTCTTGTCCAACTACCTTGGCCAAGAAGGAAGTCCTGGGCCTCAACACCACTTATTGCCTATGCAAAACCAGAAATGGTTTCTTGCAGAATGAAGCCACAGGTGTAAACTAAGCCACAGGGAGGAGTCTTAAGAAATGGGGCAAGCACTGGAGCAATGTTTGTGGTCATTGTGTCCAACAAGCTGTGTCAATTGCACACAAGATATTGCTCAGCAAGACATTTTTATTTAGACACAACAAAAACAACTCAGTATACTTAGGGCCAAACAGGGCCCCCCGTGCAATTCTAAAACATTAGTTGTGACTAAATAAAACCGTATCTTGCATTTGTGAGTGGTCTTATTACTGAATGAACACAACGAGTGATTTCTGTCATTAACTCTGATGCTCATCTACATTTGGGCGGCACAGTGGTGTAGTGGGTAGCACCTTCGCCTAGCAGTAAAAAGGGTCACTGGTTTGAATCCCAACCACTACCTGCCTGGAGTGCCTGCATAGGTTTACTCCGGGTACTCCGGTTTCCTCCCACACTCCAAAGACATGCTGGTAGGTTAATTGGATCCTGTCTAAATTGTCCCTAATATGTATGAATGTGAGTTAGGGACCTTAGGATTGTAAACGCCTTGAGGGTAGGGACTGATGTGAATGTACAATGTATATGTAAAGCGCTGCGTAAATTGATGGTGCTATACAAGTAACATAAATAAATAATAAATTTACCAACAACAATTTATGGAGTATTACCTTCTGAACTCAGAATCCACAAGAAGTTCCTCCACAATTGTTCTCTTTCGCTGGCTTTTAGGAATTCGAGAATGGTAATAGTCTAAGGGATTGTCCACCACAGTTGCAACCTAGAACAGAAACCAAAAATGATTACTCTACACAGCCTAAATAACATACAAACCCACATGCCGTCACAACCTGGCTCATATCACCAAGCACCATCTACATTTTTTTCCCTCTTTTAAATGCCGAATGAGACTGTCCTGTGTATTAAGTCTTGCATCAATACCTGGAAATATTTGGGGAAGCCTTCTCGGTCATCCTTTTTGTAGAAACGTTTGGGGTCCATGGCTGATCTCATTTTCAAAGCCTTTAGATCATTCTTCAATTCTTCTGTCATTTCTGGAGCCTTCATGTCAAACCAGCCCTTCCCAGTTGTTTTATCACGTTCCGCCTATAAAGCAAACGTGCATCAATTTAAGACCATAGTACTGTTGTCTCAATTAGGATACTGTAAAAATTATAGATAGGTTAACTAAATAAACCTTAGCTGTATATAACCCTTACTTTTCTCTGTTTTTTCAGCTTTTTCAAAGACTCTCTATAAGGTGGGACAGATTCTCTCTTCTCAAAGTCAGGAGTTATTACACTTTTCTTTAGGAGCTGAAATTGAGAAAAATTAGGTTTAAAGTAAAATAGCACATAGGGATCCTCGGTGCATCTAAAAATAGATAAATTGCTACATTAAACAGGTTTATAGAACTGTATGCAACTGTGAAATACAGCAGCCTTCCTGAACCAATTACATAGATGAAAGAAATGCAGGTTATTTGTTTCAGTTAATGGCAATATACAATGGATTTGTGGCACTTTCAACTACTTTTCATGTTTTCCTGGGTCGCTCTGACCCCTTCATTTGAGGGGAAAAATAAAAAATAAAAAAAAATAAAAGCGCAGCGTCTCATCTCCCTCCTTCCGATAGCTGTTAAACCAAAAGTTAGTGCTTGGAAATAGCTTGTGCTATGTTCTCCCACTTTACCAAACTCATAATGCTCTTCGAGGTCGATGTCACAAGAACACTGCTTATTAAATATTTGTTAAAAAAAATTAAATATCTAGAAGAATAAAAACGTAGTTAGACTTACCGTTGACGGTATTGCTAAGAGCCTTTCAGGACAACTCTGGAGAGAGTGTAGCTCCACCTTCTCAGGAAAAACATGCCCACTTTAAAAACACCTCCTCTTCCCCTATGGCTTCAGTTATTGTGGCCTTCCGACACTGGAAAACAAAGCACAGAAGAACCACACCACCATGATAGAAACTTAATGCAATTACTAAAGAGTAACCTAGGGAGGGAAGTAACGGTTGTCCTGAAAGGCTCTTAGAAATACCATCATCGGTAAGTCTAAGCTTTTCTCAAATCGCCTTTCAGGACAACCCCGGAGAGGATAACCGAGAAACTTACCCTAGGGTGGGACTACTGCCTGCAGTACCTTTCTGCCGAAGGCCTGATCTGCCGCAGACAGTAGATCTAGTCGGTAGTGCTGGAGAAATGTCGAAAAACCTGGACCAAGTGGCAGCCTTGCAAAACTGTTCTGGCGTCACACCGGCCCTTTCAGCCCAGAAAACTGCTGTGGATCTAGTAGAGTGAGCAGCAATACCTGAGGGAGGTATTTCTCCTTTCGCTTTATAGGCTTCTGCTATGGCCAGCTTAAGCCACCTACCCAGCATACTTTTTGAAGCTTTCTCTCCCTTGCGTGATCCCGAGAAGACCACGAAAAGGGCGTTTGATCTTCTAAACTTCTTGATCAATTTTAGAAATTGCAGCAAGCATCTTCTCACGTCCAATGTGTGAAAAGCCTCTTCCCCTGTATTAGCTGGAGTTGCAGAAAAGGTAGGCAACACCATTTCCTGCGTCCGATGAAAGGCTGAGGATACTTTAGGTAGAAATGCTGGGTCTGTTTGAAGAACCACTCTGTCTGGAAATACCTTTAGGAAAGGTTCCATAACCGCCAAGGCTTGCAGCTTGCTGATCCTCCTAGCCGAGGTGATGGCCACTAGAAAGATTGTTTTAAGAACCACCTTCTGTAATGAAGCTTCTCGTAAGGGTTCAAACGGAGCTCCCGAGAGACCCTGCAAAACCGTAGACAAATCCCAACTGGCAAAGTCTTTAAGGGCTACCGGTCTACTTCAAGCGAGAGCCCAAAAAAAATAAAATAAAAATAAAATAAAAAAAAATCTAGAAATTAAAGTTTCTTTTGACAAAGTCTTCTCAAAGAAAACTGATAAGGCCGCCACCTGGATCTTCAAGGTACTAGCTGCTGGCCCCTTCTCCATTTCTTAATGGAGAAACTCCAGAACGGATACCGTGCTCTTGACTTTGAGGTCTCTGGACCTCAACCAGGAGTTACATTTCTTCCAGACCTTCATGTAAATCGCCTGTGTGACCGCTTTCCTGCTGGATAGCAGAGTTTTTATCACCTTGTCTGACAATCCCTTTGCTTTCAAGAGGTCCTACTCAGAAACCAGGTCGTTAGCTGCAGAAGCTCCACCTCTGGATGGTTTACTGCCCCTTGGGATAACAGGTCTTTTCTGACCGGTAACTTCCATGGGAGGTTTCGCAGCTAGATTGTGAAGTACCGCGAACCAAGGTCTTTTTGGCCAAAATGGAGTGACTAGAATTAGATCCATCTTTTCTTCTCTGAATTTCCTCAGAACCAGTGGAATTAGAGAGAAGGGGGGGAAAAGCATAGCACAGCTGGTAGTGCCAAGGGTGGGCGAACGCATCCAGCCCTACCGATTTGTCCCCTCGGTGAAGAGAAAAGAATCAGCTCACTTTCGAATTTTGCTGGCAAAAAAGGTCCATCTGGGGAACCCCCCCCCTCCCCCCAAGCCTCAGAAATCAGCAGGAATACCTCCTGATTCAGACTCCACTCTGCCTCTATCAATTTCCCCCTGCTTAGGAGATCTGCCAGCAAGTTCTGAGAACCTTTCAGATGCATTGCCGACAGTGAAGCCGTATTCTGCTCTGCCCAGGCCAACAACAGATTGGCTAACTCCATCAAGCCTCTGCTCCTGGTCCCCCCCCCCCCCCCCACCGTTTCATTATATAGGTTACCGCGGTTTGTTGTCTGACAACACCTGGACGTGATGACCCCTCAACACCTGCTGAAAGGCCAACAAACCCAGAAAGATTGCTTTCAGCTCCCTCCAGTTGGAAGATCTTCGAGCTTCCCCCTTGGACCAGACCCCCTGAGATGTTGGACCATCCAGGTGAGCCCCCCAGGCGCTTGCGTCTGTCGTCAGCCGTTTGTCCATGGGAAAAGCCCACACCAGACCCCTTGAGAGGTTTGCTTGGTCTCTCCACCACCAGAGAGCCCTTTTAGTCTTTGTAGAGATCGTTATCTGTTTCTCCAGAGGATCCTGATGGGACCAGTTCAACAAAATGTTCCTCTGAAGGGGTCTGGAAAGTAACCTGGCCCACTGAACAGCCGGGATTTCTGCTGTAAGCAGACCCAGAACTGCCATGGCCGGCCTGACCGACACCGTCTGCTTGCTCTGTACCTGCTTTACTGCTAACTATCTTTTTTTATTTTTTTTTTTTTTTTTTATTTTTTTTATTTTTTTTAGAGGCAAGAACACTTTCTGGAGAACCGAATCTATAGAATGACCCAGAAACCATCTCCTGTGAGGGAACCAGATTTGACTTCTCCAGGTTCAGAATCCACCCCAAACTTTTGAGGTGGGACTAGGACTTTCTCCCTGGAGTCCCCAAAAAATAAAAGGTCGTCCAAATAAGGGACGACTGAAATCCCCTTTAGCTTCAGGGGCTCCAGAGCCTCTGCCATAATCTATGTAAAGACTCTGGCGGAGGACGAGAGTCCGAATGGCAGAGTCCTGAATTGGAGGTGCCATACCGAACTCCCTAGATCCACTGCCAGGCGCAAAAACTGCTGAGATGCCTGGTGAATGGGTACATGGGAGGTAGGCATCCCTTAAATCCAGGGATGCCATGAAACAATCCAGGGTCAACAACTTTGTGATTGTACTTCCCTGGGGGTTTCCTCACCAAAAAAATATGGGAGTAGAAACCCCTGCCTTGCTGGAACTTGGATCAAGACCCTTTGCTGTATCAGTTCCTGCAATAGGAACATGATTGCAGAGGTCTTCTCCTGTTCCCTCGGTAAGGCCGTGACATAGAACCTGCTCGGGGGGTGGTTCTGAAAACTCCAGCCTGTACCCATGAGCGGTAACGCTTTTCACAAACAGACTTGAAGACAATGCATCCCACTGTTCGTGAAAAGCTGACAGTCTCCCCCTCCACTGGGGCCTGATCTGGGGAGATCTAAAAAGAACTCCGCCCCTACCTCTCTGTGAACCCCACCGGCTCTTACAGTCCTGGACTTTCTTATGGAACTGTTGAAGAGCACGAAAATTTTTCTTAACAGTTTGCTTTTTATTAGCTGGGAAGGCCTTTTACTTGTCAGCCGTCCTGTCCAACACTGACTCTAGGTCAGGACCGAAGAGAAAATCACCTGAAAAGGGCAAGATACAAAGCTTGACCTTAGAGGATGTATCCCCCGCCCACGTTTTCAGCCAGATTGCCCTCCTGGCCGAATTTATGAGAGCCGAGGACCTGGCAGCTAACTTAACAGACTCTGCTGATGCGTCCGCCATATACTTGACTGCATTCAAGATTAGCGGAAAAGACTCCAAGAGATCCTTGCGGGACGTACCCGCTTCCACATGGCTTTTTAATTTCTCCACCCAGCATTCCAGGTTCCTGGCCACCACTGTAGCGGCCATGGCTGGCTTCAGACTGACGCTGCATCCCAGGCTTTTTTAAGGATGGAGTCCGCTTTTTTGTCAATCGTGCCTTTTAGGATTCCCATATCCTCGACAGCCAGGTCAGTTTGTCTGGATACTTGCGAAAAAGCTGCATCGACTCAAGGACTCTTGTTCTATACCTCCGAGTCTTTGTCCTCAAAAGGAAATCTTCTCTTGAGAGCTTTGGAGAAAAAAATAAAAAAAATAAAATAAAAAAATAGGAGGCTCTTTCTGGGTCTTTCCATTCTTTTTTAACTGAATCCTAGGAGGACCCTGTGGACTGGAAAAACTATGTTTTGTTTCGTCCATCCCCTGGTACATCTTGTTGTGAACCGACAGCTGTACTTTTTTCCTCCTGAATTTCCAGAGTCGTGTAGATTGCCCTTATATCATCTACCCCCTCTAGTGATAGCTTGTACTGAGAGGTCCTGCTATCTTCTTCCTCTTCAGAGTCCCTGAGGGAGACAAGAGTACTACCGCCTTCATCGCCAGAGTCCTTGGTCTCTACTGGTCTAGAAGAAGAACTAGGTGGCTGGTTCTCAGGCTCGGCCTGCCCGGATGAGTTTTGTATCAAGATGGACCTGACCGAACTCAATGAGTTTGTCAGCTCCTTAACCGAGGAAAATAACTCCTTATACTGCTGGGATGTTTCCTCTTCCACCAACTCCTTGATACAAACTCTGCACATCGCCTTCTGCCATGAGTCTCTAAGGGGGTTCTTGCAAGGAGGACATTTCCTCTGGCTTGGTTTAGACTTTCCTAGTGACTTTTCCTGAAATCACATACAGTTTTAACTCACTAAGTGATTAACTGAAACCACACTACCACCAAGCCAGTGCAGAGACCCACCACCAACAGGCCACCAGTGAGACCTTTGAACCATGCTGCAGGGTCCGAGAGACATCACCTCTGACCCTGCAGCGACAGGCCCCCCGACAAGGGGGAACAAACAAAACAACACAAGGACAGCCCATTAGGGTAGCAAGAAGGCGCCGCTGCAACTGACACCCACCTGGTGCTGGGGGCGCCTGCCTCCGCCATCGCAGTCTTGCCCTTGTCCATTTCGCCAAGTAGGACAGCTCTTTTCCATTCAATTCCGCCATTCATTTGAGTTTTCCCAGCCGCCGCGTCATCAGTGCCGGGCGGAAGCACCAGTCACCTGACCCGCCCCTTGGTCCCTGCGTTCCAGGCGCTTGAACCACGGCGCCACACCCTTTCAGAACGCCTTGCATCGACGGCCGGGACCTGAACCCGAAAACGGGGGACGTGCCGCTGACCTGCAGTGACCCCCGCCAGCAACAAAGCCCTCCCTGCGCTATCCAGCGGCCTCCAGGCTCACTATGCCAGCGCTCTGAGGGTCCTCGCTCCCCTGAGATGGCGAGACCAGGAGCCCCAGGACACCCCTCACCCCTGGAGAAGCTGCTGGGAGTCATGGAGAAACAATCCACACTGCTGGTAAGCCTACTCTCCCCTGGAGAGTGTGTAGCTTTCCCTGGTTCCAGGCACATGCTTCCCCCATGGAGGAAACACAATAACTGAAGCCATGGGGGAAGAGGAGGTGTTTTTAAAGTGGGCATGTGTTTCCTGAGAAGAAGGTGGAGCTACACTCTCTCCAGGGTTGTCCTGAAAAGCGATTTGAAAAAAATGTATATTACAAAATTTTAACAGACCCAAAACTGTTACAGTTCCCTTTAAACCACAACTCTGGAAAGAAAGCGGCAGAGAAGCCTTCCGGCTTCACAGTCAGCTTCCTTTTGCACATGCATGAGTCACACTGCGCTTTGTGAATAGTCCTGCAGTCTTCTGAAAGCTGTGTGTCCCAGAAGGCTGCAAGGGGAAAAAGGGGGGGGGGGGGGGTCGAAGTTCCTCATAGGTTGCGGGAGCGATCTGACCCGGAAATGGGGGCGGGTACCTGTCAAAACCAGGTACCCGCTTCCCACCAAAAAGTGCCAAATGTGGCAGTAGAGGGTGTAAACAAGTAGAGTTTCCCTTTTTGGGTGAAGCCCCACTTTAACTATAGGGTGACAGATACTGAAAAATGGAAAATATATTTTAAATTCATAATTTTTTTTTAATAGTGCTCTGTATGTGCATATTATATATCAATCACCTTACCTCATCTTTCTTTTTATTTTCTTTTTTCATTTTTTCTTGCAAGCTTGGACCAGGATTTGGCTTTTCCGCATCAAAGTTGATATATAGGCCACCCAGCTCCTTAATATTCAGTCCTGTGTCAATACTTGTTGACAAATCACTGGAAAAAGAACAAAAAAAAAAAAAAAAAAAAAAAAAAAAAAGCCATCTATGGTCAATGGTAATGAAAATTACATATCTAACATTTACAAGAAATTTTCTTTTCACAGCAAGGCATGGTAATTAGTCTAAAGGCAACAGACACACACGCCTTGATGCTTCTGCTGTCAACAAGGAGAGCAATGGTCTTTAACAAGAGTAAAGCTGGCCATAGATGGGTCAGTTATTTTGTTCAACCAAGGGGTTGAATGAAAAAAAATTTATATATATATATATATATATATATATATATATATATATATATATATATATATATATATATATATATATATATATATATATATATATATATATATATATATAATGTTTGCAGATTTCCCCATCCACTTATTTGAGGTGGATGGAGCAATCCTCCCCACTGTGTCAATATATTCTGACAGTGAGGAGACTTCCCTATCAGAATACATTGATCATCGCTGCAGTCTAGTCCATGTAAGGCCAGCTTAACTTTAAAGTGACTTTTTTTTACAATAGGGTCAATTTGTATACCACACACCTGGAAGTTTGTAGAATACCTGCCACTAAAACTTACATTACAAGCAAAAAGTTAACCTCATTGTTGAGGAATCCCGAAGGCTGCTGGCGCTGACCATTCTTTCTAAAAATGCTAGTTCTCCATCTGTCATGATGATGGTCTCAATGCCAGACACATCAAGGCAACAAGGAGATCAGGAATGGCAGGCCATGTACTCTTTCATGACAGGCTCACTTCAAGAGTTACTTTTTTTAATAACAATTCAAAGATGACAATACAAAATAATATGTATGGCATTTGTACAATGGGTAGCAAGCACAGTTAAAAAAAAAAAAAAAAAAAACAACACTTACAAGCCTCTTTTAGGTCGGTTTAATAACTCTTCTTCTTCATTAACACCATCATCCACCTCTTCATCCATAAAATCTTCCTCCTCTTCATCAGGCTCAGGCAGTTCTTCCTCAGACTCTTTTTCACTTTGCTCTTGCTCAGATTCTTTGTCATCTACATAATATTTTTTCCTTGAATCCAGCCCCGGGGCCGTATCAATAATAAAAAGTCCATCTTCTACTGCATCTTGTGTTTGCTCAGTTAAAGTCTTTTATGCTTTTTCATTTTCACAACGTCTTCATGGTCCTTTTCCAGTTCCTCCTGGATCTCTTCATTCTGCATTTCTAAATCAGCTTCTTCCTCACTGTGTTCTGATTCTTCACTTTCATCACTATCAAGCACCAAAGATATTGCCACACTCTTAGTGACACTGGATGGTCCACTTTGGGTCTCTGTGTTTAGATTTGAAAAATCTTTGTTTGTAATATCAGCTTCCTCACTGTCACTATCATCCCCAGCTTTGCCTTGCTCTTGGAGTTGTGGCTCGTTCATCTCTTCTGTAAGGTCTATCACTTCATCTGCCTCATCATTTATTGTTGACTGAGACGTTTCAGGTAATTTTTGATTCAAAACTGAACTCCTCTTCTACAGACAAGTTTAGACTTTCTATCTTTCAAAGATTCCTCAGCTTTTGTTTGGTCCACACGTGCATCATTGCTTGAGAACCCCTTATTCTGAGAGTCAGTGTCTGAAAGGAATAATAATATCATCGTATTCATTTACAATGCGATTTCTCAAACTCCTATGAGGAGTGGACAAGATGTTTTTCTCTTGCACAGAGACAAAGTCTCTATAACTTTTACTCCACGTAAACTATACCTTTGTTTTTTCGGCGATTCTTGTTCTTGACTGCTACTTTCACTGACACTCTTAGCACCACCAGCCTGTGGTTTACTCTGAATTCTCCTGCTAGAACGTCTGCCTGTGTTTGAGAAACAAAGTCAGAACTGCAAGACTCTGCTTCGGATATTTCTTCTTTCTGAGGTTCACTATTAATGGAGAGTGGATGGGTTACTTCAGATGTTCTTGTAGACCTGATGGCAGTATTTTGCAACAATGAAACAGAAGAGCAGTTTGATTCAGCCTCAGAATGATCAGAGACTGGTTCAGAAAGCAAAGCAGACTTCCTACTTCTTGCTCTAGTTGAGTGTGAAGCACTCGCTCGTGTCCTCCTGCTAGCCCTTGTAGAAACAGAGGAGCCATTTGATTCAGCTTCTGATAGCTCCTCATCTTCTTTAGACTCCAAGATAGGCTCAGTTATAATAGCAGATCGGTGGCCCTCAGTTTCCTAGCAGAGTCTGTTATGCTTCCAAGACTTTGTCTACTTCGTGTAACTCTTGTGAAGAATTGGACGTAGTAGATTCTGCCTCTGAGACATCTGCATCCGATTGACCACTCCTATGCCTACTGCGAGTGATCACCTGAGACAGATCCCTTCTAGAATCATTCTTGGAGGGACTGCCTATTACTGTAGATTCATCACTCTGATCTTGACTATTCCTACCACTTTCCTGTGCCGAAGAATCACTCCTAACTGTTCTTTGTGTCCGCTTTGGAGAAGACATTGTAACAGGTTCCACTGCAGTCTGAAAAACAAAATATTTATCTTTACAGGAAAAGACTTCTGGAAAAAATGTAACCGAATGATTTCTATATTCATTCGTAAAGTCAAAATGAAAACTAAATACAGTATTATTAAAATGTTTGGTGGGCATATTGCTGCCCTATATAGTTACATAGTTAGTATATAAAAAAAAAAAAGGGGGGGACACAGACCCATCTAGTTCAATCTACAGAGAAAAGAAAAAAACACACACACACACACACACACACAAACCTATACCCACAGTTGATCCAGAGGGAAGGCAAAATAAATAATAAAAAAAAAAAAAAAAAAAAAAGAACGAACGATCCAATGTGCTCCAGTGGGAAAAAAAATCCTTGCATTTTGGAATGTATCCATGCCTAACCACTTGCCGACCGGCTCACGCCAATATACATGGCAGAAGGGCATGTACCGGCAGATTAATGTACCTGTACGTTGCCCTTTAAGAAGCAGTTTGTGGGCGTGCGCCACAGACTCAATGTCCACGGGATACCCACGATCATCTCATGGAAAGGAAGAACAGGGAAATGCTAATGTAAACAAGCATTTCCCAGTTCTGCCTAGTGACACTGATCACAGCCCTCTGTAATAGGGAGCGTGATCAGTGACGTGTCACACATAGCCCCTCCCCCCTACAGCTAGAATGACTCCCTAGGACACACTTTACCCCTACAGTGCCACCTAGTAGTCAACCCCTTCACTGCCAGTCACATTTAAACAGTAATCAATGCATTTTTAATTGCACGGATCGTTGTATAAATGTGAATGGTCCCAAAATAACTATATATAGCCATAAAACTATCCCCCATTTTCTAGGCTCTATAATATTTGCGCAAACTAATCAAACGCTTATTGCATTTTTTTTTAACCAAAAATATGACGAATTACTTAATGGCCTAAACTGAAGGGAAAAAGTTTTTTTTATATATTTTTTTGGGGATAATTATTATAGCAAAAAGTAAAAAAATAATGCTTTTTTTCAAAATTGTCATTTTTTTGTTTATGCGCAAAAAATAAAAACCCACAGACGTGATCAAATACGACCAAAAGAAAGCTTTATTTGTGGGGGAAAAAGGACATCAATTTTTGTTTGGGAGCCACGTCGCACGACCACGCAATTGTCAGTTAAAGCGACGCAGTGCCAAATCACAAAAAGTGCTCTGGTCTTTGGGCAGCCAAATGGTCCGGGACTTAAGTGGTTAAACTATCTACTAAGCTGGCCAGAACCATCTCTTGAAGGAGTCTATACCACATATCTTACTGTAAAAAAAGCATTTGAAGGTCAAATCAAATCTTTTTCTTCCAGAGGTAAAAGGTGCCAAAATATTGTTATTGATATACACAATATATAATAAATTTCTGTTTTCTTTTATTACATTTTTTTTAAAGAAACTAATAATAAATATTGCGTTATCCCCAGGACAGGAATAGAGGGACTATCCATTTGTTCCTATGACAGCTGTCTAGAGGCAGCAATTCTCAAAACAGGGTTCCATGGAACCCTAGGGTTACTCCAGAGGTTGCTAGGGGTTCCTTCAGTAGAGGACAGAGGGATTCGGTTCCAGGGGGAAGGCAGCGGAGGGATTCTGTTTCAAAGTAAAGACAGTGGAAGAAGACAGAGGGATTCAGTCAATTTCTGCCTCGCAGATAAGTTCCCACTGATACCATTGATCTTTTTAGCTATCTGAAAGGAGGAAATTCTCCAAAATGACCATTCTTCCCACTGACCATTACGTTACTGTATCATGAGTTGTAGATTTCTAATTTTTAGCAGGGTTCCCCCGAGACCAGAGAACTACTTCAAGGGTTCCTCTATGTTGAAAAGGTTGAGAAGGCTGGTCTAAAGGGATCAAACACACAGAGTGCCAGAGGCAGTAGAAGCAGACAGTGAAATCAGTTTTACTGCCCCTAAAGAAAGGCATGCAACCACTTAGCTGTACATATGAAACGGTTTAGATGCTTTACAGCAAACGTTTAAATAGCATGTCGCATTGAGCAAGTGGTACAAATGCCAAATGAAACCCATTTAAGCATACAAGGCCGGGCAGCAACAGCCCTAAAACCATGTCCAATGCAGCAATGGCTCAGCCAAGAGGCGAGGACGCAACATATAGCCTTCACACCGACTGACGTATGACCCCTGAAAAGCAATCCACCGCAGATCACTTTTCAGAGGGATGGCAAGGGCTGCAGCACATTGGATCAAGCCTTCGTTCAAATTAACACAGCTTTGAAATCACACAATTTCAAAGCCACATTTCAGAGCAACTTTGGGTGCGACTTGAAAGACATCAGTGTGGCTTCATGCACATTTGTCTAATTGAAGTCGCAACCGAAATCCACAAAAATTTGTGCAGGAACTACTTTTTGAAATCGGTGCTGCGCTGCAAAGTCGGCGTCACACCAACTGGAACGGTACCATTACTGGGAATAGGCTGCGACTTGTCAATTCACTCCAATGTGAATGAGGGGGAAGATATCTTCTCTCTTCCTGTTGCAGAAACAAGACAGGAAGTGAAATCTCCCCAAGCAGGCACAGATGTCCAAAACTGACAGCAGCTTTAACCCTTCCCTACAATAAAGTGAAGTGTTGGCTTTACATCTATTTGGAGAAGATGCGAAGGTGCCATTAGCAGAACAGCCACCTCGGTATCATGATGACTGATCCTGTGTGGAGATTGTGATTGGGTCCAGAATCATCACTCTCCTACACCGGCCCATAGAAAACCATTGCTGGCTGCACATTTCATTACAAGTCATATTATCATTATCCAGACACTACAGAGTACAAGTGAGTTTGCCAGAGAGACCAAACACATCTCCCGTCCTCTACCTGATCCCCTCCGTCGCCCTCCATCTCCTCCTGCGGCTCTACCCTCGTGCCTCTCCTGGTCGCCACCATCTTCCCGGCTAGAGTACACTTCACGCATGCGCAGCACTCTTGCTCTACCAGGCGCACCAAAGAAACCGCTCCCTCCGGAAACACGACGTTTTACAAACGTTTCCGTTCTTGTGCCACAGTTCCGCAACTGTCACCCTATAATGTATTATTGAATTTAGAAAGACGAGATTGTTACGGTCAAGTGCACAAGACAAGCAGTAGGGCGATAACAAGAAAACACGTAACTAGGCAGAACACTAGAGGAAGTGACGTAGACAACAAGCCCGGCGTGCCTTGCGGATGAGCGGGACTGGAAGATCGTGCAGCAGACATGGTGTCCCTGCTGTCTAGAGGTGTCGGGGTGATTGCCAAGTCGTTGGTCGGGCTCAGCTGTTCACAGGCTGCAAGGTGTTACATGTGGGGGGAGGGGAAGGCTGTGGGTGATAAGTACTTCTCCCTAGCTCCTGGCTGTGGAACTTGAAGACCCAGCATTCCCTGCGGGAACCCGGCTGGCACACACAATGTGTTTTCCAGCCATGCTGGGGCTCAGCCCACTACTAGTACTATGTGCATGGCTTGGCCAAATCATTATTACTTCCACCCTCTGCAGGAAATACATAGAGCCCTGCTCTCCCTCTCCAATCAAATCCCTCTGTCTCCCCCCCCCCGGAACCGAATCCCTCTGTCTCCCCCCCCCCCCGGAACCGAATCCCTCTGTCTTCCCCCCCCCCAGAACCGAATCCCTCTGTCTCCCCCCCGGAACCGAATCCCTCTGTCTTCCCCCCCCCCGGAACCGAATCCCTCTGTCTTCTCCCCCCCCCCCCGGAACCGAATCCCTCTGTCTTCCCCCCCCCGGAACCGAATCCCTCTGTCTTCCCCCCCCCGGAACCGAATCCCTCTGTCTTCCCCCCCCCCCGGAACCGGAATCCCTCTGTCTTCCCCCCCCCCGGACCGAATCCCTCTGTCTTCCCCCCCCCGGAACCGAATCCCTCTGTCTTCCCCCCCCCCGGAACCGAATCCCTCTGTCTTCCCCCCCCGGAACCGAATCCCTCTGTCTTCCCCCCGGAACCGAATCCCTCTGTCTTCCCCCCGGAACCGAATCCCTCTGTCTTCCCCCCGGAACCGAATCCCTCTGTCTTCCCCCCCGGAACCGAATCCCTCTGTCTTCCCCCCCGGAACCGAATCCCTCTGCCCCCCTCCCCGGAACCGAATCCCTCTGTCTCCCCCCCCCCCGGAACCGAATCCCTCTGTCTCCCCCCCCCCCAGAACCGAATCCCTCTGTCTCCCCCCCCCAGAACCGAATCCCTCTGTCTCCCCCCCCCCCCCCGGAACCGAATCCCTCTGTCTCCCCCCCCCAGAACCGAATCCCTCTGTCTCCCCCCCCCGGAACCGAATCCCTCTGTCTCCCCCCCCGGAACCGAATCCCTCTGTCTCCCCCCCCCCCCGGAACCGAATCCCTCTGTCTCCCCCCCGGAACCGAATCCCTCTGTCCCCCCCCCCCCCCCCCGGAACCGAATCCCTCTGTCTCCCCCCCCCCGGAACCGAATCCCTCTGTCTCCCCCCCCCCCCGGAACCGAATCCCTCTGTCTCCCCCCCCGGAACCGAATCCCTCTGTCTTCCCCCCCCCCCCCCGGAACCGAATCCCTCTGTCTCCCCCCCCCCCCCCCCCCGAACCGAATCCCTCTGTCTTCCCCCCCCCCGGAACCGAATCCCTCTGTCTTCCCCCCCCGGAACCGAATCCCTCTGTCTTCCCCCCCGGAACCGAATCCCTCTGCCTCCCCCCCCCCCGAACCGAATCCGTCTGTCTCCCCCCCCCGACCGAATCCGTCTGTCTCCCCCCCCCCGGAACCGAATCCCTCTGTCTCCCCCCCAGAACCGAATCCCTCTGTCTCCCCCCCCCCCCCCCGGAACCGAATCCCTCTGTCTCCCCCCCCGGAACCGAATCCCTCTGTCTCCCCCCCCCCGGAACCGAATCCTCTGTCTTCCCCCCCCCCCCGGAACCGAATCCCTCTGTCTTCCCCCCGGAACCGAATCCCTCTGTCTTCCCCCCCGGAACCGAATCCCTCTGTCTTCCCCCCGGAACCGAATCCCTCTGTCTTCCCCCCCGGAACCGAATCCCTCTGTCTTCCCCCCCGGAACCGAATCCCTCTGTCTTCCCCCCCGGAACCGAATCCCTCTGTCTTCCCCCCCCGGAACCGAATCCCTCTGTCTTCCCCCCCCCGGAACCGAATCCCTCTGTCTTCCCCCCCCCCGGAACCGAATCCCTCTGTCTTCCCCCCCCGGAACCGAATCCCTCTGTCTTCCCCCCCCCCGGAACCGAATCCCTCTGTCTTCCCCCCCCCCCCCCCCGGAACCGAATCCCTCTGTCTTCCCCCCCCGGAACCGAATCCCTCTGTCTTCCCCCCCCGGAACCGAATCCCTCTGTCTTCCCCCCCCCCGGAACCGAATCCCTCTGTCTTCCCCCCCCCGGAACCGAATCCCTCTGTCTTCCCCCCCCCCCCGGAACCGAATCCCTCTGTCTTCCCCCCCCCCCCCCCCGGAACCGAATCCCTCTGTCTTCCCCCCCCGGAACCGAATCCCTCTGTCTCCCCCCGGAACCGAATCCCTCTGTCTCCCCCCCCCGGAACCGAATCCCTCTGTCTCCCCCCCCGGAACCGAATCCCTCTGTCTCCCCCCCCCCCCGGAACCGAATCCCTCTGTCTCCCCCCCCCCCCCTCGGAACCGAATCCCTCTGTCTCCCCCCCCGGAACCGAATCCCTCTGTCCCCCCCCCCCCCCGGAACCGAATCCCTCTGTCTCCCCCCCCCCCGGAACCGAATCCCTCTGTCTCCCCCCCCCCCCCGGAACCGAATCCCTCTGTCTCCCCCCCCCGGAAACCGAATCCCTCTGTCTCCCCCCCCCCCCGGAACCGAATCCCTCTGTCTCCCCCCCCGGAACCGAATCCCTCTGTCTTCCCCCCCCCCCCCCCCGGAACCGAATCCCTCTGTCTCCCCCCCCCCCCCCCCCCCCGAACCGAATCCCTCTGTCTTCCCCCCCCCGGAACCGAATCCCTCTGTCCCCCCCCCCCCCGGAACCGAATCCCTCTGTCTCCCCCCCCCCGGAACCGAATCCCTCTGTCTCCCCCCCCCCCCGGAACCGAATCCCTCTGTCTCCCCCCCGGAACCGAATCCCTCTGTCTTCCCCCCCCCGGAACCGATTCCCTCTGTCTCCCCCCCCGAACCGAATCCCTCTGTCTTCCCCCCCCCCGGAACCGAATCCCTCTGTCTTCCCCCCCCGGAACCGAATCCCTCTGTCTTCCCCCCCGGAACCGAATCCCTCTGCCTCCCCCCCCCCCCCGAACCGAATCCGTCTGTCTCCCCCCCCCGAACCGAATCCGTCTGTCTCCCCCCCCCCCGGAACCGAATCCCTCTGTCTCCCCCCCAGAACCGAATCCCTCTGTCTCCCCCCCCCCCCCCCGAACCGAATCCCTCTGTCTCCCCCCCCGGAACCGAATCCCTCTGTCCCCCCCCCCCCGGAACCGAATCCTCTGTCTTCCCCCCCCCCCGGAACCGAATCCCTCTGTCTTCCCCCCCCCCGGAACCGAATCCCTCTGTCTTCCCCCCGGAACCGAATCCCTCTGTCTTCCCCCCCGGAACCGAATCCCTCTGTCTTCCCCCCCGGAACCGAATCCCTCTGTCTTCCCCCCCGGAACCGAATCCCTCTGTCTTCCCCCCCCGGAACCGAATCCCTCTGTCTTCCCCCCCCGGAACCGAATCCCTCTGTCTTCCCCCCCGGAACCGAATCCCTCTGTCTTCCCCCCCCCCGGAACCGAATCCCTCTGTCTTCCCCCCCGGAACCGAATCCCTCTGTCTTCCCCCCGGAACCGAATCCCTCTGTCTTCCCCCCGGAACCGAATCCCTCTGTCTTCCCCCCGGAACCGAATCCCTCTGTCTTCCCCCCCGGAACCGAATCCCTCTGTCTTCCCCCCGGAACCGAATCCCTCTGCCCCCCCTCCCCGGAACCGAATCCCTCTGTCTCCCCCCCCCCCGGAACCGAATCCCTCTGTCTCCCCCCCCCCCCAGAACCGAATCCCTCTGTCTCCCCCCCCCAAGAACCGAATCCCTCTGTCTCCCCCCCCCCCCCGGAACCGAATCCCTCTGTCTCCCCCCCCAGAACCGAATCCCTCTGTCTCCCCCCCCCCGGAACCGAATCCCTCTGTCTCCCCCCCCGGAACCGAATCCCTCTGTCTCCCCCCCCCCCCCGGAACCGAATCCCTCTGTCTCCCCCCCCGGAACCGAATCCCTCTGTCCCCCCCCCCCCCCCGGAACCGAATCCCTCTGTCTCCCCCCCCCGGAACCGAATCCCTCTGTCTCCCCCCCCCCCGGAACCGAATCCCTCTGTCTCCCCCCCCGGAACCGAATCCCTCTGTCTTCCCCCCCCCCCCCGGAACCGAATCCCTCTGTCTCCCCCCCCCCCCCCCCCCCCCGGAACCGAATCCCTCTGTCTCCCCCCCCCCCCCCCCCCCCGAACCGAATCCCTCTGTCTTCCCCCCCCCCCCGGAACCGAATCCCTCTGTCTTCCCCCCCCGGAACCGAATCCCTCTGTCTTCCCCCCCGGAACCGAATCCCTCTGCCTCCCCCCCCCCCCGAACCGAATCCGTCTGTCTCCCCCCCCCGAACCGAATCCGTCTGTCTCCCCCCCCCCCGGAACCGAATCCCTCTGTCTCCCCCCCCAGAACCGAATCCCTCTGTCTCCCCCCCCCCCCCCCCCCGGAACCGAATCCCTCTGTCTCCCCCCCCGGAACCGAATCCCTCTGTCTCCCCCCCCCCCCGGAACCGAATCCTCTGTCTTCCCCCCCCCCCGGAACCGAATCCCTCTGTCTTCCCCCCGGAACCGAATCCCTCTGTCTTCCCCCCCGGAACCGAATCCCTCTGTCTTCCCCCCCGGAACCGAATCCCTCTGTCTTCCCCCCCGGAACCGAATCCCTCTGTCTTCCCCCCCCGGAACCGAATCCCTCTGTCTTCCCCCCCCGGAACCGAATCCCTCTGTCTTCCCCCCCCCGGAACCGAATCCCTCTGTCTTCCCCCCCCCCGGAACCGAATCCCTCTGTCTTCCCCCCCCCGGAACCGAATCCCTCTGTCTTCCCCCCCCCTGGAACCGAATCCCTCTGTCTTCCCCCCCCCCCCGGAACCGAATCCCTCTGTCTTCCCCCCCCGGAACCGAATCCCTCTGTCTTCCCCCCCCGGAACCGAATCCCTCTGTCTTCCCCCCCCCCCGGAACCGAATCCCTCTGTCTTCCCCCCCCCGGAACCGAATCCCTCTGTCTTCCCCCCCCCCGGAACCGAATCCCTCTGTCTTCCCCCCCCCCCCCCCCCGGAACCGAATCCCTCTGTCTTCCCCCCCCGGAACCGAATCCCTCTGTCTCCCCCCCGGAACCGAATCCCTCTGTCTCCCCCCCCCCGGAACCGAATCCCTCTGTCTCCCCCCCCGGAACCGAATCCCTCTGTCTCCCCCCCCCCCCCGGAACCGAATCCCTCTGTCTCCCCCCCCCCCCTCGGAACCGAATCCCTCTGTCTCCCCCCCCGGAACCGAATCCCTCTGTCCCCCCCCCCCCCCGGAACCGAATCCCTCTGTCTCCCCCCCCCCCCGGAACCGAATCCCTCTGTCTCCCCCCCCCCGGAACCGAATCCCTCTGTCTCCCCCCCCCCGGAACCGAATCCCTCTGTCTCCCCCCCCCCCCGGAACCGAATCCCTCTGTCTCCCCCCCCGGAACCGAATCCCTCTGTCTTCCCCCCCCCCCCCCCGGAACCGAATCCCTCTGTCTCCCCCCCCCCCCCGAACCGAATCCCTCTGTCTTCCCCCCCCCGGAACCGAATCCCTCTGTCCCCCCCCCCCCGGAACCGAATCCCTCTGTCTCCCCCCCCCCGGAACCGAATCCCTCTGTCTCCCCCCCCCCCCGGAACCGAATCCCTCTGTCTCCCCCCCCGGAACCGAATCCCTCTGTCTTCCCCCCCCCCGGAACCGAATCCCTCTGTCTCCCCCCCCCCCCGAACCGAATCCCTCTGTCTTCCCCCCCCCGGAACCGAATCCCTCTGTCTTCCCCCCCCGGAACCGAATCCCTCTGTCTTCCCCCCCGGAACCGAATCCCTCTGCCTCCCCCCCCCCCCCCCGAACCGAATCCGTCTGTCTCCCCCCCCCGAACCGAATCCGTCTGTCTCCCCCCCCCCCGGAACCGAATCCCTCTGTCTCCCCCCCCAGAACCGAATCCCTCTGTCTCCCCCCCCCCCCCCGGAACCGAATCCCTCTGTCTCCCCCCCCGGAACCGAATCCCTCTGTCCCCCCCCCCCCGGAACCGAATCCTCTGTCTTCCCCCCCCCCCGGAACCGAATCCCTCTGTCTTCCCCCCCCCCGGAACCGAATCCCTCTGTCTTCCCCCCGGAACCGAATCCCTCTGTCTTCCCCCCCGGAACCGAATCCCTCTGTCTTCCCCCCCGGAACCGAATCCCTCTGTCTTCCCCCCCGGAACCGAATCCCTCTGTCTTCCCCCCCCGGAACCGAATCCCTCTGTCTTCCCCCCCCGGAACCGAATCCCTCTGTCTTCCCCCCCCGGAACCGAATCCCTCTGTCTTCCCCCCCCGGAACCGAATCCCTCTGTCTTCCCCCCCCGGAACCGAATCCCTCTGTCTTCCCCCCCCGGAACCGAATCCCTCTGTCTTCCCCCCCCGGAACCGAATCCCTCTGTCTTCCCCCCCCGGAACCGAATCCCTCTGTCTCCCCCCCCCCCCCCCCCCCCCGGAACCGAATCCCTCTGTCTTCCCCCCCCGGAACCGAATCCCTCTGTCTTCCCCCCCCCGGAACCGAATCCCTCTGTCTTCCCCCCCCCCGGAACCGAATCCCTCTGTCTTCCCCCCCCCGGAACCGAATCCCTCTGTCTTCCCCCCCCCCCCGGAACCGAATCCCTCTGTCTTCCCCCCCCCCCCCCCCCCGGAACCGAATCCCTCTGTCTTCCCCCCCCGGAACCGAATCCCTCTGTCTTCCCCCCCCGGAACCGAATCCCTCTGTCTCCCCCCCCCGGAACCGAATCCCTCTGTCTCCCCCCCCCCGGAACCGAATCCCTCTGTCCTCCCCCCCGGAACCGAATCCCTCTGTCCTCCCCCCCGGAACCGAATCCCTCTGTCCTCCCCCCCCGGAACCGAATCCCTCTGTCCTCCCCCCCGGAACCGAATCCCTCTGTCCTCCCCCCCCCCCCCCCGGAACCGAATCCCTCTGTCCCCCCCCCCCCCCCCCCCCAGAACCGAATCCCTCTGTCCTCCCCTGGAGCCATATCCCTCTGTCCTCCCCTTGGAACCAAATCATCCATCCTCCACTGTCCTCCCCCTAAAACAGAATCCCTCCACCCTCTGCTGCCCTCCCCCTGGAACCACATCCCTCTGTCCTCCCCCGGAGCCGAATCCCTCTCTTCTCCGCTGTCCTGGAACTGAATCTTTCTGTCCTACGCTATCCTCCCTTTGGAACTGAATCCCTCTGTCCTCTGTTGTCCTTCCCCTGGAACTGAATCCTTCTGTCCTCTGTTGTCCTTCCCCTGGAACCAAATCCCTCTGTCCTCTTCTGCTGCCCCCCCCCCCCCCCAAAACCAAATTCCTCTGCTGCCCTCCCCCTGGAACCAAATCCCTCTGCCCTCCCCCTGAACTGAATTCCTCTGTCTTCTGCTGCCCTCCCCACGGAACTGAATCCCTCTGTCCTCTGCTGCCCTCCCCCGGAACCAAATCCATCTGTCCTCTGCTACCCTCCCCCTGGAATCGAATCCCTCTGTCCTCTGCTACCCTCCCCCTGGAACCGAATCCCTCTGTCCTCTGCTACCCTCCCCCTGGAACCGAATCCCTCTGTCCTCTGCTACCCTCCCCCTGGAACCGAATCCCTCTGTCCTCTGCTACCCTCCCCCTGGAACCGAATCCCTCTGTCCTCTGCTACCCTCCCCCTGGAACCGAATCCCTCTGTCCTCTGCTACCCTCCCCCTGGAACCGAATCCCTCTGTCCTCTGCTACCCTCCCCCTGGAACCGAATCCCTCTGTCCTCTGCTACCCTCCCCCTGGAACCGAATCCCTCTGTCCTCTGCTACCCTCCCCCTGGAACCGAATCCCTCTGTCCTCTGCTACCCTCCCCCTGGAACCGAATCCCTCTGTCCTCTGCTGTCCTCCCCCTGGAACTAAATCCCTCTGTCCTCCACTGACCTCCCTCTGGAACTAAATCCCTCTGTCTGTCCTCCGCTGACCTCCCTCAGAAACTGAATCCCTCTGTCCTCCGCTGACCTCCACCTGGAACTGAATCCCTCTGTGCTCTTCTGCTCTACTCCCCCTGGAACGAAATCCCTCTGTCCACTTCCACTGTCCTCCCCCTGGAACTGAATCTCTCTGTCGTCCTCCACTATCCCCCCCGGAACTGAATCCCTCTGTCCTCCTCCACTATTCCCCCCCCCCGGAACTGAATCCCTCTGTCCTCCTCCACTATTCCCCCCCCGGAACTGAATCTCTCTGTCCTCCTCCACTATCCCCCCCCCCGGAACTGAATCCCTCTGTCCTCCGCTGACTTCCCCCCTGGAACTGAATCCCTCTGTCCACCTCTTCTGACCTCCCCCTGGAACTGAATCCCTCTGCTGACCTCCCGCTGGAACTGAATCCCTCTGTCCTCTTCCACTGTAAAGCGCCGCTAATCTTAGCGGTGCTTTATTGTAGTTTTAGCAGCAATGTTTCGGCCACTAGCGGCCGCTTTTAACCCCCGCTAGAGGCTGAAAAAGGGTTAAAAGCGCTAAATGCAGTGCTCCCGCAACGCCCCAAAGATGCTGCTGGGAGGACTTTTTTTCCTGTCCTACAAGCACACCGTTCCAGTGTAAAAGCATCAGGGTTGCAGAAGAGGCAGTTTACATGCGCTCTTAAGGCGCTATTTTTTTTTTACTTTAGGGAAAAAGTGCCTGTAAAACGCCTCAGTGTGAACGTGGCCTTAGGCTGGATTCACACCTATGCATTTTTAGTGCTTTTTGCATTTTGCACTACAGTCCATTTAACATGGTTTCCTATGGAGCACGTTCTGTAGTGCAAATCTGCAAAATGCAAAAAGCACTAAAAATGCATAGGTGTGAATCTAGCCTTAGAGTAATGGTCAGAAATTCCTCCACGATGTTGTGCAGGTCTGATCCAAAGCTACCAAAAGTACTTGTTTGAAGTCATTGCTGCTAAAGGAGGTTCAACAGCTATTAAATCCAAGGGTTCACTTACCTTTTTCACGTTGTGCCACTTTAAGAACTCATGAGATACCCTTTTGCAAAATGTTTCTGAGCAAGTTTTTCTCTTTGTAAGCCAAAAGAGTTGATTTTAAAGGCTAAGGCTCGGTTCACACAGGGGCGACTGCGATCCGACTTCAGGTCGCCCCTAGTCGCCTCAGGTCGGACAACATTTAAAAATCAATGTATGTGAATGAGAGCCGTCTTAATGCACGCTACTGACAGTCACTCCGACTTCAAAAGAAGTTCCTGTACTACTTGAATCCGACTTGTAGGCGACTTGTACCCATTGATTTCAATGGAGGTCGCCTCCAAGTCGCGGATCTCTGTCTATACGGAGGCAACTTTAACAGAATTATTAGCTCTCAAGAGGGAACTGCATGCCAAATTTCTGAAAAAAATTTGGCGTGGGTTCCCCCTCCGAGAGCATACCAGGCCCTTAGGTCTGGTATGGATTCCAAGGGGAACCCCCTACGCCGAAAAAAAACGGCGTGGGGGTCCCCCCAGATCCACACCAGACCCTTATCCGAGCACGCTACCCGGCCGGCCAGGAAAGGGGGTGGGGACGAGCGGGCGCCCCCCCCCCTCCTGAGCCGTACCAGGCCGCGTGCCCTCAACATGGGGGGGTGCCTTGGGGGAGGGGGGGCGTGCGGCCCCCCCACCCCAAAGCACCTTGTCCCCATGTTGATGAGGACAAGGGCCTCTTCCCGACAACCCTGGCCATTGGTTGTCAGGGTCTGCGGGCGGGGGACTTATCTGAATCCGGGAGCCCCCTTTAATAAGGGGGCCCCCGGATACCGGCCCCCCCACCCTATGTGAATGAGTATGGGGTACAATGTACCCCTACCCATTCACCTGTAAAATAAAGTACAAAAAAAACACAACACACAAGATAAAATAGTTTATTGCACAGCTCCGGGGGTCTTCCGTCTTCGGGGGGTCTTCTCGCCGGACTCCTCCGCTATCTTCTTGTAGCTCTTTTACTAGCGGAGGAGCCCGGCTTTCTTCCTCGCCGCCGCCCTCTTCTTCCGACTTCGGGGGTCTTGTCCCCCTCTTCGGTTCTTCTGCCGGGCCACCGCGCCTGCTTATCCCGGTCTTCTGTTGCCGCCGCCGCCTTCCGTTCTTCTTCTTCTCCTGGAGATGTTGACTCGACGCTCTCTCCGGCCGCAATGCCAGGGGCGTGCTGCGCAACGACTTATATAGGGACAAGGGGCGGGGTCATCGGTTGATGTCACATGGGGTTGATGTCACATGGTGACCCCTCCCCCTTACTATGTCACAGTCCCGGAGGATGCTAGGACTGTCGCCATGTGACATCAACCGATGACCCCGCCCCTTGTCCTTATATAAGTCGCCGCGTAGCGCGTCCCTGGCATTGCGGCCGGAGAGAGCGTCGAGTCAACATCTCCAGGAGAAGAAGAAGAACGGAAGGCGATGGCGATAGAAGACCGGGCCACCACCTGTAAAAGAGCTATAAGAAGGCGCGGTGGCCCGGCAGAAGAACTGAAGAGGGGGACAAGACCCCCGAAGTCGGAAGAAGAGGACGGCGGCGAGGAAGAAACCCCATACTCATTCACATAGGGTGGGGGGCCGGTATCCGGGTTCCCCCTTATTAAAGGGGGCTCCCGGATTCCGATAAGCCCCCCGCCCGCAGACCCCGACAACCAACGGCCAGGGTTGTCGGGAAGAGGCCCTTGTCCTCATCAACATGGGGACAAGGTGCTTTAGGGTGGGGGGCCGTACGCCCCCCCCCCCTCCCCAAGGCACCCCCCCATGTTGAGGGCACGCGGCCTGGTACGGCTCAGGAGGGGGAGCGCCCGCTCGTCCCCACCCCCTTTCCTGGCCGGCCGGGTAGCGTGCTCGGATAAGGGTCTGGTGTGGATCTGAGGGGACCCCCACGCCGTTTTTTTCGGCGTAGGGGGTTCCCCTTGGAATCCATACCAGACCTAAGGGCCTGGCATGCTCTCGGAGGGGGAACCCACGCCAAATTTTTTTCAGAAATTTGGCGTGCAGTTCCCCATTCAAGGCTCATTGGCCACGGCAAAAGTCGCCTGGCCTG
Organism: Lithobates pipiens; assembly: GCF_037356315.1. NCBI lineage: Eukaryota > Metazoa > Chordata > Amphibia > Anura > Ranidae > Lithobates > Lithobates pipiens. Next base: position 26,102,524 of record NW_027507787.1, read on the forward strand.
GGGCGACTTGTAAGTCGCCCCAGGTCGTGTCTAAAAGTCGTGTTCAAGTCGTCTCCAAGTTGCCTCACAAAGTCATCCTGAAGTCGTGTCGCCCCTGTGTGAACCGAGCCTAAGTTCACTTAAAAAAAATATATATATAATATATGCATGCTCATCAGTTTTCAGGTAATAAAATGTTTAATTCTTTTTTTTTTTTTTTTTTTTTTTACTTGGAGCTTGAAAAGCATTGCACCCATCACGGTTGCCATGCAGGACTCCTGCAGACTTGTCAGTGTATCTGTCTGCTCATACGGGCAAGTAGATACACACTGACAAAGACACAATGGAAGGCAGACCTACATGATGAGAATTCCATAGTTCCAGTTTGATGTGGCGTACTGTTGCCCACGGATAACATTCTGTTATTGTAACATTTTTGGACACCATTGTTTGAGCAGATTGGACTGGATACAATTTGAATCATGGTGGATTTGATTTAAATCAAGTCGATTAAAAACACAATTTAAATCCATGATTTAAATCACTAGTAAAAAGGCTTGATTTAACCACTTCAGCCCTGGAAGGATTTGCCTCCTAAAGAGGAAGTAAACCCTGATTGGTTTTACTTCCTTTTTATTCTCTGGCAAAGTAAAAGAATATTGGGCTAGTATGCATCGAAGCCCACAATGTCCCCGCTGGTGGCCGCATCCATCTTCACTCCTCTTTCTTCCGGGGCTGTGGACTCTGGCTCTGTGACTGGCCAGAGTCGTGTGAAGTCCCTTTTGTGCGGAAGCTGACGGTCATGGCAAGGGCTCTAAAGAACAGCATGATCATGCCATTTCTTTAGTGTCCATGCGCTGATGATGGCCAAAGCGTATATGGTAAATATCTCCTAAACCGTGCAGGTTTAGGAGATATTTCTAGTACCTACAGGTATGCCTTTTCTTTTCATACATAAGGGGACACAGAGCCATAATGGTTACTATGTAGGTTAATAGGCCACAAATAGGTGATGGACATTGGCATGCCCTAAGACCAGAAGTGCACTCCCCATATAACCCCTCCCATTACCGGGAGTACCTCAGGTTTTTTGCCAGTGTCTAAGGTGTTGGTCATGAGTAAAGATGTGCTGAGCTCCACTGGAAGCAAACCTTGCTGGGGCTAGCCATGCTGGCTGGATCCGTTCAGAGTGCCCTTTAATGGTCCTAAGGAATGGTAGCTGGGCCTTGTGTCCGAAGAAATTAGGTTTTGCTTGCGAATGCTTCTCTTTTTAGAGAGCTGGACCCTGGGATCCAGTACTTTTTGGTGGTAAGGCCATAAAGTTTTTACTGGCAGGGTGCTGTTGCAGGTCCAGGATTGTGGGTAGCCTCTAGGTTCCCCTGTTCCTGAAGGTTTTGGAGCCCACCGTGAAGGGTGAAGATTGGCTTTATCTCAGAAAACCTTGCGGCGGGAAGGTAAGTGGACACTTCTAAGAAATATCTTTGGATTTTCTTACGAGATTCTCCTTTTAAGTTTAAGTTTAGAATGTTGTCATGCCTATATGTCACCACTGGGGACTGTATTGAGCACTCACTGCCTTATGCTGGAAACAGTGCTGTGTCAGGAGCCATCATTTCCTCCTCCTCCTGTGGCCAAAAGCAGTCAGACCCTCCGGTAAGAAAGGGGGGACTGGTCTCTCCACCTGCACCCCCATGTTGAAATTAACCCCTTCGGGGGAATTGTAAGTAGAAAGCATTCTTTTCTAAAAAAAAAAAAAAAATCTTGCGCGGCCGCTCAGCGGTGGTTTTAACCCCCGCCGCCATGTCACCTGTTTGCTGGGTGCCTGAAGTCTGCCTCTGGTGCGGGAAAACACTTTCTTTTGAAAACGGGGGGGGGGGGGGCATAATCAGGGCGGGGCTAACCTTTACCAGGCTAGGTATTAATAGCAGCTTATAGCGCTGGACTATAACCTAGCAGTGTACATTCTTTTTGGTAGTGCATCTGCTTTTGTGCTTCAGGCTATGAGTGGAAGAGGGACCAGGAACTCTTCTAAGGGTTCTAAAGGGTCAATGGTTTCACAACAAGTGAAATCCATTTCCAAAGGAATGTCATCCTCCTCTGAGAGTGATGCGGCCGGTCAGATTGAGCCGTCAGGGGGAGACTGTTGCAGCTGCGCTGGACACTTCAGTCCCTATATATGTCACACAGGAGGTTTTCTCTTCTAAATGATAGTGTTTTATTCCTGCGCTACCACTGGTGATCTATCAAATGTCAGGGGCTGCTGCTACTACCGGAATGGATCACTTTATCCACTTAATATGAAACTACAGATATGTTGGTATTGCGCTGCCCCTATATTAAATAACCCTCCGAGGGTGATAAGTATAATGCCTAGTTACATAAATCAATAGTGTAATATAAAAATATATATATAAATGTCTACTGAATAATATCAAAAAGTGCAAAGTGCTACATTAACTAAAATAAACACACCACAGAGGTGATAGAATCCAAATAAATGAAAATCAAGTGAACAAAGGTAAGTAACTAAAAACAGTCTCTTAAAAAATTACTATTTTGATAAAGTGCAGAGAAAATGCAAAAAAAAAGTAAACGCACTACAGAGTCAATTGAAAACCTCCACGGAAACGCAACTGCTTCAATTGAGTGCAAAGCCAAAAAACTGTGAATTGATCATAAAGTGCCAAGTGCGTCTTATAAATGTGCAAATAAGTAAACACTCTCCAGAGGTGATATAAGTGAACCACCCTAATAATAAACAAATGATATACAAGAAAATAAGAAAGAGTATACCTAGACCAAAAAGAGGGTACCCTCTCCTGATCACATGGAAATAAAATTTAGAATTAAACAAAAAATATATAGTAGTAAACGCACTACAGAGCCGGCTGTAACATACGTTATATCAGAATGAATCCGGCCTCTATAGATTAAATATACATATTGAAATCCATCAAAAAGAAAAAAAGAAAAATATATAAATATTCAAGTCCATAAATCAACAACAGTCTCCTTTAAGTGCAAGTGCTTTGTGCAAACTTGTGCAAATTCAACTGAGGTGTGGATCTCCCAGTGCTTAATCCCGCTGTGATCACACTTTAGTGGGCAGTGGCCCCTTACCTATAGCAAGGAGGGATTTGCATAGAGGTATATAGATTTCTTTATATGTCTTCTCTCCTGGTAAATTCGGTCACCTTCTCCTTTAAATTTTATTCTTATTGCTCCATAGGACCCAATAGGTTAATAGAGAGGGAATACCATAGTGTAGTATTTCACAAATAGCATTTATTAAAAATTTTCATACACAGGGTACTCACACATTAATAGATAGAAAAAGCCTTTTTCTAGTAATCAGCAGAAAGTGCATCCACAGTCACCTTCCTTCCCGTCCCTACGCGTGACATCACGTGACTTCATCAGGGGTTGATCCCCTGATGAAGTCATGTGATGTCACGCGTAGGGACGGGAAGGAAGCTGAATAGATCATTCGACCTCTGAGTCAACAGGTGCTGGACCCAGGAGAGTGGGCATTGCATCTGGAGGTGTTTGGGCTGCAGTGCCTGAGGTGGAGCACACCAATGTGGATCTACTGGCCTCCCATCTCAATCGGAAGGTATCGAGATTCGTGTCCAGGACAAGAGATCAGTGGGCAGACGCGTCAGATGCGCTGTTGGCTCCGGGGGATCAGTACCAACTGATCTACGCCTTTCCTCCGCTAAAACTGTTGCCACGTCTGCTGCGCAGAGTGGAAGCCGAGGGGATTCCGGTAATCCTGATTGCCGCAGATTGGCCTCAGCGGGCCTGGTACGCAGACCTGGTGCCAGACGCTCCCTGGCGACTGCCATTGCGGGAGGACCTCCTATCCCAAGGTCCAATCTTTCCCCCTGCTTTACCATCTCTGGCTTTAACGGCCTGGCTGTTGAAAGCCAGGTATTGAGGAACCGGGGTCTGTCGGACTCGGTGATTCCAACTATGCTGAGGGCGCGGAAATCTTCCAGGAACATATACCATCGTACTTGGAAGGCCTATATCTCCATGTGTGAGGACAAAGGGTGGCATCCGTGCTCCTTCTCTATTTCCAGGATCCTGCTGTTTCTTCAGCAAGGTGTTGAACACCATCAAGGGGCAAATTTCAGCTTTGGCTGTCTTTTTTCAGCGACCCCCTAGCGTCTCACTCATTAGTGAGTACTTTTGTTCAGGGGGTGCGCTATTGTAGACCCTTGAACCTGGTGTTGTCGGTGCTTCAGAAGCCGCCGTTTGAGAATATCAGGGAGATTCCTCTGTTGACCCTTTCACAGAAGGTGGTCTTTCTAGTGGCCATCAAATCGGCCAGGACGGTTTCGGAACTGGCGGCCTTGTCCTGCAAGTCGCCTTATCTGGTCATCCACAGGGATAAGGTGGTGTTGCGTCCGCAACCGTCCTTTCTACCTAAGGTGGTCTCGGCCTTTCATATCAATGAGGACATTGTATTGCCATTATTGTGTCCTAAGCCGAAGAACCCCAAGGGGGTGGCCCTTCACGCTCTCAATGTGGTTAGGGCTGTGAAGGTGTACTTGTCTGTCACAGCTTCCTTTCGGAAGTCAGACTCACTGTTTGTTTCGGTGACTGTTTCTAAGAAGGGCATGGCGGTCTCGTCAGCCACCATTTCCAGGTGGATCAGACAGATTGTAGTCCAAGCCTATGCATTGAAGGGACAGGTGCCTCCCTTTCCAGTCACGGCCTACTCTACAAGAGCAATCGGAACGTCTTGGGCCTTCCGACACCAAGCGTCTGTCGCTCAGGTATGTAAGGTGGCGACCTGGTCATCTGTCCATACGTTTTACAAGGTAGACGTCAGTACATCGGCTGATGCTGGTTTTGACCGCAAAGTTTTGCAGGCGGCCGTGTAGTTGCTATTGTTTTTTTTTTCCTGTTTTTTAAAAATAAAAACACAGTACTGTTTCGTTAATGCACTGTTGCATTACTTCCGCAATGTTACGATCTGGGGGATCACTCCTGTTGAGGATGCCCGGTTTTATGGTGGAGTTTCCACACACTGCTGTTTTTTTGCGAGCTTAGTTTCACTAGTTCCCACTTGCCATGGTGGATGAAAAGTTTTTAATGCTGTTTTTTTCCCACCCCTCGTTTGGCACTGCTTGCGGATGTCCCATTTAGTTACAGAGAGGTGCTGTGTCGGTCGGTGAATATAGAAAAAATAAGATTTTTGTACTCACCGTAAAATCCCTTTCTCTGTAATTCACCGACTGACACAGCACCCACCCTTCCTTTTTTCTACGTTGTACTGCTTGTTGACGTACTGAAGCTGCTAGCAGCAGGAGGAGGGTTGATAGCCCGGGGCGGGATTAAAGTTCAGTGTATTGTGTAACAATTTTGCCTAGTTTCTCCTAATGGCAGGCTATACAACCCATTTAGTTACAGAGAGGAGCTGTGTCGGTTGGTGAATTACAGAGAAAAGGATTTTACGGTGAGTGCAAAAATCCTATTATTTCCAAATGGATTCGTCAAGTGATTGTTCAAGCTTACGGCTTAAAGAAGAAAATTCCTCCTTTTTATGTTAAAGCACACTCAACCAGGGCGATCAGTGAATCTTGGGCGGTGCATCAACAGGCCTCTATGGCTCAGATGTGTACGGCCACAACTTGGTCTTCAGTTCATACATTTACCATATTTTATCAAATTGATGTTCATGAGGATATTGCCTTTGGGCGCAGTGTATTGCAGGCTGCAGTATGAGTCCTCTAGCCTCTTTTTTGCCATACTTTTTTGTTGTGTCTCCCTCCCTTCAGCTGCCATTGCTATGGGACATCTATGGCTCTGCGTCCCCTGATGTATGAAAAGAAAACAGGATTTTTAATACGGCTTACCTGTCAAATCTTTTTCTTTGATGTACATCAGGGAACACAGAGGTCCCTCCCTAATGGTATGAACTTGTATTCCTTGGCTACAATACTGAGGTACTCCCAGTAATGGGAGGGTTTATATAGGGACTGCACTTCTAGTCTTAGGGTGTGCCAGTGTCCATCACCTATTGGTGGCCTATTAACCCCCATGGTAACTACTATGGCTCTGTGTCCCCTGATGTACATCAAAGAAAATGATTTTACAGGTAACCTGTTTTTAAGCCCCTGAAGGATTTACCCCCCTTCCTGACCAAGACACTTTTTGCAATTCAGCACTGCATTGCTTTAACTGACAATTGAGCGGTCATGCAATGTTGTACTCAAACAAAATTGATGTCCTTTTTTTTCCCCCCCACAAATAGAGCTTTCTTTTGGTGGTATTTGATCGCCTCTGCAGTCTTTATTTTTTGTGCAATAAACAAGAAAAAGAGCGAGGATTTTGAAAAAAAAACGCATTAAAAAAACAGTATTTTTAACTTTTTGCTATAATAAATCTCCCCCAAAAATATATAAAAGAACTATTTTTTTTTCCTCAGTTTAGGCTGATATGTATTATTCTACATATTTTTGGTGAAAAAAAAATTTGCAATCACCGTATATTGATTGGTTTGCGCAAAATTTACAGTGTCTACAAAATAGGGGATAGTTTTATAGCTTTTTTTTTTTTTTTTTTTTTTTTTTTTTATTGGTAAAAAAACTTCTTCCAATTTTAGGTTGCTATATGCGTTGCCAGCACCTGAGCTTCTAAACTGGAGGAGAGGTGTTTTTTTTTTTTTTTTTACCTGTCTGACCTACCTGGAGCGGTGATATCCCTTTCCCGATCTTCAATTTTCATTGGGACTGCAACATTATGGCAGACAGATCGGAAACTTTTGACACTATTTTGGGACCATTGTCATTTATACAGTGATCGGTGCTATAAAAATGCATTGATTACTGTGTAAATGACACTGCCAGTGAAGGGGTTAAACTCTAGAGGGCGGTGAAGGGCGCTCACATGGCACCGCTTCTTAAAGGGAACGTACCTGTATGCCCTTTTGCCCACCAGTGCCATTCTGCCATGCTTTTTATCCACCTAGCTTTGAATACATCTGTGGATTTGATGTATTGTTTCACTTTGCATTTATTAATTTTATTCATGCCTATGTTTTGTTTATGAACATTTCACATAACACAACCGTGTCATTTCAAGCAATACACATTTGTAGTTTGGATTGGATACACTTTGAACACTTGTGGACTTGATACATTTTCACTTTGGACTCTATTCATTTTATTTACACGTTTTTGATTGTTCATGAATTTCTCACATAGCGCAATTGTGTTGTAGACAATGAACTACCAGACTTCTCAACAACGCCATGGTAGTTCATTGAGAACTACAAGCCGACACCAGCAAAGGTTATTGGTACCTGTAGTTTCTCATCCACAGAAGTCTGTGAATAAATGATGTGGCAGGGTAGGCATTCTTTTCTTTTTTTTTTTTAATAATAAAAAAAAAAAAGAGAGAGAGAAGATCCCCATCCACTTGCTGTCACTAGAGGTAGTGGCTGCAGGAGTGAGAACATGTAACCTGTTTCTAAAGGTGAATTCATCCTTTAAATAGCTCCACGTTCAGTAAATATGATCTTAAGGTATGTTGTATTGAATTTGGCACATTCATGGCACCACAATAAAAAAGTGACACTTTGTAGAACTACCTAAATTTGGTGCAAGTGTCACTGTCGGAACCAAAAGTGTTGCAAATACTTAATGAGGGATTAAATCCAGAAAAGTTACACAGCAGCTTTACTTAATGGCTCTATTGTGTTTGTCTATTGTGACTTATATGAGGGTTTAATCACATATTATGACTCCTTACTGCGGAAAGCCCATTAATTGCAGGTTTACATACTTTTTCTTGCCACTGTATTTTGTTATGCTGTAAAATGATTAGAATTCCATTATTCGCAGTTTTGTGGATTCATTGGAAGTGAATATACCATATAGATTTGTGTTGCCTACTGAAAACTGAAAATATAATTTCTTTGGAAAGTCTGTCATTATAGATACTCACTCACCTTTTTCCAGGGTCTGGTTAATATGTAACTAGTTTCACTTGTTCAATCTTTCGCATAACCAGTATGCCATTGTTCTATATGGTCGTTTTTTTCTAGAGGAGAGAAAATATGCTTACCCGATCCTTGATCCTCCCAGCACAAGACTGGCCTGTTACCCCCCCCCCCCCCCCCCCCCCTGCTCCAGTGGTCTTGAATAATGGACTGTTCCGGACATCATCACGCCTAGAGCAGGCTCTTTAGACCAGGAACAGTCCACCACTGGACTGTGGGGGAGCACCATTTTCTAAAAGATTGGATGAGTATGTGCTTTTTGCTCACCCCTAGAAAACATGACCAGTTGAGCCCTGGAGTCAAAGGTACATTTGTAACTTAGTCCTCACTTCCTTCCAGGTGCAACAGTCTTCCCAGTGCTTTATCAGCTGTGCAGTGTACGACAGCAAGGTGGTTCTCGAAAAATCCAGTGTTATATGACTTACCAACAGCTGATCCACCAAAGGAACCCCCAAAACGTCCTATGTCATCTTATTTTCGCTTTGCCAGTCAGCAACGACCACGAATATTTAGGCAGTACCCTGGTAAGTTCTTGGCTATGGTTTTAATAGAAATGTCCTATTTCTGTAGTTCGCACAATGCACTTTTGACACATACAAGTTTGTATCAGAATTAAGCTTCCATAAGTTTAATTGCATTAAAATGACATTTTGGTTGCACTTTACCTGTTAAAATGTTTGCCCCCCTCCGTCTCTTCCTCTTTATGGGCACGTTAAAGTGGTTGTAAAGGCTGAAGGTTTTTTACCTTCATGCATGAAGGTAAAAAACCTTCAGTGTTCTGCTCCCCCTCAGCCCCTAATACATACCTGAGCCTGATCTCGATCCAGCAATTGTGCATGAGAGCAGTGGGTCTCCGGGGTCTCTTTCTCCTCATTGCCTGGGGTGCAGGAGCCATGGGCTTCCTCTGCTGTTAATCATATCCTGTGAGAAGGGCATAGGGGGTGGGTATGAGTCGCCCTCTCTGTGTCTTATGGACACAGCGAGCGACACTCAGGAGTGAGCATGCACTCGGCAGGGGCGTGGGGCCCATAGCGCTAGTGTGGGACGTGAGAAGAGGAGGATCTGAGCTGCTCTGTGCAAATTCCCTGCACGGAGCAGGTAAGTATGACAAGGTTATTTGAAAAGAAAAAAATTGCCGTTACAAACAATTTAAAGAGGGTTTCCACCTACAAAAAAAATATTAAAAGCCAGCAGCTATAAATACTACAGCTGCTGACTTTTAATAAACGGTCACTCACCTGTCCCGCGTTCCAGCGATGCCGAGGCCGATCGATCGCTCGGCTCTCGGCTGCTGCCGCCACCATTCTAGGTGAGGGAATCAGGAAGTGATGCGAATCGGCTTCACTTCCCGGTTCCCTACTGCGCATGCGCGAGTCGCGCAGCCCAGTAGGAATTGTCCGCGCTGTCTCTGAGACCCGTGTGTCCCCCAGCAGACAGCACGGCAGGACAGGAAATGGCGTAGACTCCCACGGGAGTCTATGCCCGGAAGTGGGTGTAAATGCCTGTCTTTGACAGGTATCTCCACCCCCCCTCCCCCCTGAAAGGTGCCAATTGTGACACCGGAGGGGGGGAGGGTTCCGATCAGCGGAAGTTCCACTTTAGGGTGGAACCCCGCTTTAAGGTCTGGACTCACTCCCTTTGTCAGTGCCTGGAGAAGGCCAGTGTTATGTGAGGTAACCTGCCCTTTTTTGAATGAATGAATGAATGAAATATTTGTATAGCGCACAACGCGAACTAAATCGCCTCAAGGCGCTGCTGTGACGAGGTTTGGTCATCAGCTAGAAGAGGAAGGTCTTGAGTCTTTTCCTAAAAGCCAGGTGGTTTTCTTCCAGGCGGATGTTGATTGGTAGAGCATTCCATAGCCGTGGTCCTTGGACAGCGAATCTCCGATCCCCCTTAGATTTGTACCGGGCTTTTGGCACGAGGAGGAGGAGGTTTTTGTTGGCTGATCGAAGACTGCGGTGTGGTGTGTAATGATGTATTTTCTCAGCTAGGTATTGCGGAGCTTCTCTATGCACGCATTTGTGGGTGAGGCAGAGGGTTTTGAATGTGATCCGATTTTTTTTTTTTTTTTTTTACGGTTAGCCCATGTAGGCTCCCCAGGGAAGGAGAGATTGGTTCCCATGGTTTTTTTCCTGTTATCAGCCTTGCCGCCGTGTTTTGGATCAGCTTTAAACACGCAAGTTGATATTGTGGTAATCCTATGTAAAGAGAGTTTGCATAGTCCAGTCGGGAATTAATGATTGTTCCCACTACCACTGCTTTATCATTCTTTGGGATAAAAGGGATGAGTCTGCGAAGCAGGTGGTGAGATCCACCGACTACTGCTCCTATTTGTGCATCCATTGACAATTGTGAGTCTAAAATAATCCCAAGGCTCTTGGCCTTGGTCTTGGTCTTTTGGGGAGATGGTCTGCCCAAAGATGGTTGGTGGAGTCCAGGAGAAATTTTTCTGTACCCTTCCCCCAGATCTGTGCTTCGATACAATCCTATCTCGGATGTCTACAGACAATTCCTTGGACTTCATGGCTTGGTTTGTGCTCCGACATGGTAATATAAATAAAAAATGCACATGAATCCACTCGCTAGTCTATCAGAAAGATCAAAGAATGAATACGTCATTGTGACGGGCTCCTTCCCATGAAACAGAATCAATATGCTTAGACAGAAAAAAGGGAATGAGACCATAGCGGGCTCACGACTGCTCACAGCGGGAAAAGAGAGCAACAAAATAATATATTTTGGTCATCAAAAAGTAAACTTTATTGAAAAAAATGCACAGACATCTAAAAAAGGAAATCCCTCAGGTGTATCACATCCCTCCACCTGTGAGATCCTTTTCTTCACAATACCACATAGTCAATTAGAATCAAAACATGAAAGCTGTAGACAAAAATAAGACAAACAAAACAACGTTGTGTACTAAGAACAATTTCAATACGCTGTTGTCAACACACACACACACACACACACACACACACACACACACACACACACACACACACACACACACACACTTCCTTCTAGCCCCGATATTGCACTCTTATGAAAATTTCCTAAACCGGGTATAAGACCTAGCACTTTCTCATGGTCTCCTTATTAACCGCACCAAACCATAATGTGGAATATGTTGTTAGGCCATAGAGATCCAGCAGGAGGGAAAATATATGTTCACTTCCCAAATGATCGCTTATCAAATATTTGCATTGTGCAAGTCTATAGCTGGTATAGCAGGTATGGAACAAAAAGGCAGTCTAATAAATGGAGAGTGTATAGTCTGCTGATATGAAAATAGAGAGGCAGTTACCCCACGCTTCCACAGAATATATCAATATGTCACCCCTCCAGCAGTGTAAAGAATGGGGGATCTATATTGCATAGTGTAATTCCATAGGTCTTGTCCTGACGGAAGACACACACATCAGCCGCCAACAGTCTATAGCGTCGTATAGATATAGACTCTGGGTATGCCAGTAACATGCCACTCATATCACTCAGCTGTCCGTCAGATCACCGCGGTCAAGCCATCAGGAAGTATCTGGGAGGAATTAATCCACAGTGTAAAGGATAACCTCCATTATGCAAACGGTCAAGCTACAGGTGGAGCGGTTACCTCATAGATGGCAGATAGTCGCTAAACAGCATTAGTTGGCGTGAGGGAGCAGACAGTCTGGAAACAGCAGAAGCTCCACTCTCCTCTCCTTCTAAGCCAGCTCGGACCCTCAAGAAAGAGAAAGGGGGGTCTGATCACTTCCTGGGCCCCCAGATTGGTGTTTTTTTCTGATTTATTCCTCCAGCTGTTTTTGTAAAAAAAAAAAAGAATGTTTTTGGCAGGCCGCAGGTGCTCGCTGAAGCCGAGGATTTACCCCCACCCGCCATGATGCAGGACGCTCGCGCGGGAGACTTATCTATATTTATTTATTTTTTAATGAGGAAGGTGGGGGCGCCGTATTCCCCACGCGGGTGGGGTGGGGGGGGGCAGTGTATGGCTAAAGGTCTCAGATGCCAGCCACACGTGCAGGAAGTATTTTAAAGCCCTGTGGCAGAAGCTGCTGCCTGCCGATGGAGGGACAGAGCAGAGTGGTTGCTGGTCAGGTTTGGTGACACAGGCATTTTCTTTTTTGACAACACTGTACTGCACAGCTAGGATTAATAGCAGTTTGTACTGTATTATAGCCTAGCAAGTGTTAGATTCTTTTGCTGGTAGTGCCTATGCTTTGTACTGTAAGCTATGAGTGACAAAGGGACCAGGAACTCCTCTAAGGGGTTTATGGTATACAACAAACTAAAAAAATCCTTCCAAAAGAATGTCGTCCTCCACTGAGAGGTATATGGCCAGTCAAGGGTAGAACAATTCTGTCCCTGTGTATTTCATACAAACGTGTTTTTTCTTCTACCATTTAAAAGATTATTGCTATGATGTCTCTCCATAGTAGGACTAAACATAGCAGATTCCCATCTAGTCCTCAGGGCCCTTTTGTTGAGGTGCAGGAGGCTGTGGAATCAGGTAGATCTTCCCAAATATTGGAAGATACTTATTTTTCCTCTTCTGAGGATCCTAACAGGGAGGGAGTAGCGGCACAAGTCAGGTGTTTGTCTACTCCCTTACTTAACCACTTCAATACAGGGCATTTATACAGCTTCCTTACCAGACCAATTTTTAGCTTTCAGCGCTCTCACACTTTCAATGCCAGTTACTCAGTCATGCAACACTGTACCCAAACAAAATTTTTATAATTTTTTTCATACAAATAGAGCTTTCTTTTGGTGGTATTTAATCGCCACTGGGTTTTTTATTTTTTGCGACATAAGCGAAAAAAAGAGCAAAAATTTTGAAAAAAAAAACACTTTTTTGTTTTCGTTTCTATGATAAAAATTTGCAAATACGTAATTTTTGTTCATAAATTTGGGCCAAAATGTATACGGCTATATCTCATTGGTAAAAATAAATCCAAATTGGTGGATATTATTTAGTCTCTGAACGTTAGAGTCTACAAGCTATGGTGCAAATCATTGAAAATTGATCACATCTGATCACACCTGATGTACTGACGGCCTATCTCCTTTCTTGAATCTCTGAAATGTCCAGAAAGTACAAATACCCCCCAAATGAACCCTTTTTGAAAAGTAGACAGTCCAAGGTATTTAGTAAGAGGCATGGTGAGTTTTTTGAAGTTGTCATTTTTTCCCACAATTCTTGGGAAAAGAAGAATGTTTTTTGTTTTTTCCAAAATTATCATAATAACAAGTTATTTCTCATACACAGCATATGCTTACTTCCAATTACACCCCAAAATACATTCTGCAACTCTTCCCGAGTATGGCGATACCACATGTGTGGGACTTTTACACAGGCTGGCCACACAGAGAGGTCCAACATGCAGGGAGCACCGTAAGGGGTTCTAGGAGCATAAATGACACCTCTAATTTCCTAACGACCTATTACATTTGTGAAGGCCCACCAGGACAGTAGAATTGCCAACAAAATGACCCCATTTTGGAAAGCAGACACCCCAACGTATATTCTGAGGCATAATGAGTCTTTTGAACAGTTTAATTTTTTCCACAAGTCTTCGGAAAACGTGGAAAGAAAAATAAAACATATATTTTTTTTTTTTTTTTTTTTAACACAGTGTTCAGTTTATAAGATATTTCTAACTCAAAGCATGTACATAGCAAAAATTACACCCCAAAATACATTCTGCTACTCATCCTGAGTATGGCGATACCACATGTGTGGGACTTTTACACAGGCTGGCCACACAGAGAGGTCCAACATGCAGGGAGTGCCGTCAGGTGTTCTAGGAGCATAAATGACACCTCTAATTTCCTAACGACCTATTACATTTGTGAAGGCCCTGGAGCACCAGGACAATGGAATTACCCAAAAAATGACCCCATTTTGGAAAACAAACACCCCAAAGTATATTCTATGGAGCATTATGATTCTTTTGAACAGTTAATTTTTTTACACAAGTCCTCAGAAAACGTGGAAAGAAAATTAAAATCTTTTTTTTTTTTTTTTTTTTTACACAAAGTTGCCCATTTATAAGATATTTCTAACACATAGCATGTATATAGCAAAAATTACACCCCAAAACACAATCTGCTACTCCTCCTGAGTATTGCGATACCACATGTGTGAGACTTTTACACAGCCTGGCCATATACAGAGGTCCAACATGGAAGTGGTACCTTCAGGCGTTCTAGGAGCATAAATGACACATCTCATTTCATTCCTACCTATCACACATTTGAAGGTCCTGGAGCACCAGGACAGTGCAATTACCCACAAAATGACCCCATTTTTGGAAAGCAAACACCCCAATGTGTACTGTATGAGGCATGGGCTGCAAATAGGTACTCAGGTACTCCGACGGGCTGGTGACAGGTACTCCGACGGGCTGGTGACAGGTACTCTGTTACTCAGATGGACTGGTGACAGGTACTCTGTTACTCAGATGGGCTGGTGACAGGTACTCGGGTACTCAGATGGGCTGGTGACAGGTACTCGGGTACTCAGATGGGCTGACAGGTACGCGGGTACTCGGATGGGCTGGGACAGGTACACGGGTACTCGGATGGGCTGGGACAGGTACACGGGTACTCGGATGGGCTGGGACAGGTACACGGGTACTCGGATGGGCTGGGACAGGTACACGGGTACTCGGATGGGCTGGGACAGGTACACGGGTACTCGGATGGGCTGGGACAGGTACTCGGGTACTCAGATGGGCTGGGACAGGTACTCGGGTACTCAGATGGGCTGGGACAGTTACTCGGGTACTCAGATGGGCTGACAGGTACTCGGGTACTCAGATGGGCTGACAGGTACGCGGGTACTCAGATGGGTTGACAGGTACGCGGGTACTCAGATGGGTTGGGACAGTTACTCGGGTACACAGATGGGCTGGGACAGTTACTCGGGTACTCAGATGGGCTGGGACAGTTACTCGGGTACTCAGATGGGCTGGGACAGTTACTCGGGTACCTCAGATGGGCTGGGACAGTTACTCGGGTACTCAGATGGGCTGGGACAGTTACTCGGGTACTCAGATGGGCTGGGACAGTTACTCGGGTACTCAGATGGGCTGGGACAGTTACTCGGGTACTCAGATGGGCTGGGACAGTTACTCGGGTACTCAGATGGGCTGGGACAGTTACTCGGGTACTCAGATGGGCTGGGACAGTTACTCGGGGACTCAGATGGGCTGCTGGCAGGTACGCGCGTACTCAGATGGGCTGCTGGCAGGTACGCGCGTACTCGGATGGGCTGCTGGCAGGTACGCGCGTACTCGGATGGGCTGCTGGCAGGTACGCGCGTACTCGGATGGGCTGCTGGCAGGTACGCGCGTACTCAGATGGGCCCACAGGAGCGGCGAAATACCAAGGCCGTCATATGATGTCCACCCAGGATGGGAGATCCCATGGGAGATGGCCCGGTATTGAAGTGGTTAAAGAGGAAGTAAACCCTGATGGGTTTACTTCCTCTTTGATTCCCTGCAAAGGTAAAGCATAATGGACTACTATGCATCGCATAGTAGTCCATTATGTGTCACTTACCTGACACAGGAGCCAGCGAAGTCACAGCTGTCTACTGTTTGTTCCGAGCGTCCATCTTCTTGGTGGGTCTCGCTGCTTCGGCGCTGTGATTCGCCGGAGCAGCGATGACGTCACTCCCGCGCATGCGCACGAGAGCCGACACGGCATATCGCCGCCATCTGCGGTCTGCCCAGTGCAACTGCGCGCCACTATCTACGGCGCATGCGCCGTAGAAAGTGGGGGCTGTCTTTGAGTAAATATCTCCTAAACCGTATAGGTTTAGGTGATATTTCTTGGACGTACAGGTAAGCCTTAATCTAGGCTTACCTGTAGGTCAAAGTGGTTTATAAGGGTTTACAACCACTTTAACCCTTTTGTTGCCTGCAGCACAGGCTCTTGAGGTATCTACCTCCTAATAAGGTTAATTTGAACCTCCTCCACCTGGGTATGTTTTTTCCTATTCATACATAGCTTATGTATTCTGAATGGGAACATTTCTATGAAGAAATGGGAGGTTCCAGCTATTAATGCTGCAATCGCCTCAGTGAGCAGAGTCTCGCATTTCCAGTGGATAATGCACGGATGTTAAAGGATCCAGCAAGTTAAAGTTGGATTTTCCTTTTAAAGACAGGATGTCTTTTGCCGTTCTTGCTGCAATTGGAGTTTCTCAGTCCATTAACTCTTTAACGTCTGCTCCACTATTTTGGTGGAGCACATTTTGAGTCACGCTAATGCATTGGAAAATGTGGACTCCAAAGGGTTAAGGAACAGGTGTGAGATAGCTGAAAATTCTGCCTGATCAGCAGGCCCGGCAATGGGCTGGTTTATTTGACGCACTGTCTCACACAGATGCTATGAAGGACTCAATTGTTTAAGCCTTATGGCTTATACTTGGACTAGTGCATTCTTGCAGAGGTCCATGGCTGAAATATTGATCAGCCCAAGCACCATGTGAAAACCCTTAGCCAGTTTGTGTCCCTTCCTGGGGTATGGCTATTTAGCGTGGATAAGTACCTCCAAAAGGGGTAAAGCTCTCTTTACCAGTAAAAGGAGGTTAAACGTGTCTCCTTTAATCATGCAGCCTCTCCTATACCTGGGGCATCTGCCTTTAGGCAGTCGCGACGCGACGGTCTCATTTGTCAGGTTCAGGAGAAAGTTCCCAAGGGCAGCACCAGGATCTTGGGGTCAGAGAGCCCATAAAGCAGAATGCTAAGGCCTTCTCATGAAGGAGCACCCCCACTCGTTTGGGTGAGGTGAAAGGTCCTGCAATTCTCAGTCTGGAAGGAACAATGTTAAGAGCAGAGGGATCTTTCCAGGGTTTTTTTTTTTTCTCTCTAGGTTACATCTAGAGTTCCAACAGCCTGGATGGCTCAGTTGACTTTCGATCTGAGGGTCTGGGGTTCGGGTCCCTGTTTGGATGCTGCCTGTGGGGTCTTTGGGGCTGCTGATGCAACAGTTTTTATGCAAGAGTGTCCATCTCCTAAGAGACTGCTCCTAAGGTTCCAAAGAAAAAAAAGATGTCTCTCTTTCTGGCCTCTGCATCAGCTGTTATCCCAGTCGGTGATATCAGAGATCCCCTTAGAGGAACAGGGTTTTTTGGCTCAAACCTTTTAGGGTTCCAGAGCCAAACAGACAGGTAAGACCCATTCTAGATCTCGGAGATCTGAATAGGCACTTGAAAATCCGATCCTTTCATAATTCGATCTGCTGTGTCCATCCTGCAAGGAGGGGAGTTGCAAATCTCTATGTGCCAAAGTTTCCCGCTTACCAGAAATTTCTGCGGTTTGAAATATAATATTATTTTTTTTCAGTTGTGGCACTGCCATTTGGCTTAGCCTTAGCACCACGAGTGTTCTGAAAAATTCTGGCACCTCCTTTAGCCAGGTTAAGGGCTCAAAGCGTACCGGTCCTAGCCTATTAGAAGATCTACTTTTAATAGATCATTCAGGCTCAGGTCTAAAACCAGAGTCTGATCTCAACTGTAGATATCTGAAATCTCTAGGTTGGATTCTCAGCCTAGGAAGATTCTCCTTAAAACCATCAAGGAGGTTACTTGGGGGCTGGTTATAGATACCATACAGAAGAAGTTATTCTTACCCCAGACAAGAATCAGTTCCATTGTAGGACTAATTCAACTTCTCGGGATAAAGGAAATATCCTTTATTTGGCTGCAGGAGATTTTTAGGGGGAATGGTGGCCTCCTTCAGTGCAGTCCCTTACGCGCAGTTTTATTCAAAGACTGCTTCAAGACACTATCCTGTCGGTCTGGAATAAAGAGGATTCAGACCTTGTTTTTTTCCAATACGCTTGGCTCCCAACATAGGTCAGAGCCTAAATTGGTGGTTGTTATCCAGCAGGAGGGAAAATCTTTATCCTGCAAGGTGTTAACAGATGCCTGCCTTCTAAGCTGGGGAGCAGCCCTGGAAGAAGATTCTGTCCAGAGGAGATGGTCCAGGTTAGAGGACCTTGCCTATCAACTTTGTTGGAAGTTTCAGGCAGTACATCTGGCCATAGAATCTTGGCAGTCAGATTACGTTACTGTCCTGACAGGATTCAGTCTGACAGAGCCACGGCGGTGGCTTACATTGATCACCAGGGGAGGCACGAGAAGTTGTGCAGCCCAAAAAAGAGGAGAATAATGTTCTAGCTTTGGCAGAACACAACACTCCTTGCCTATCGGCAATTTTAACATTTGAGGCGTACTACTTGAGTTGCCAACAATTATTTCCAGGAGAATGATCTCTTCACTCTGACATCTTCCTAGCAATATGTCAGATGGGGTACTCCGGACATGGACCTACTTCCGCGCCTTCGCAGGATTAGATGAAGGAGATGATTCTGGTGGCCCCAGCCGGGTCCCAGAAGATCTTACTTTATCGAGATCATAAAGAGGGCAGTAGAAGTCCTTTGGACTCTGCCATTATAGCCAGATCTTCTTGCACAAGGTCCGGTATTCCACCCTACTTTACAGACAAGAAGTTTAACAGGTTTGACTGTTGAATCCCACTCTATAAAAGATTGTGGATGATCTCCTCCAGTAGTGTCTACTTTGGCTAATGCCAGGAAGCCGGCTTCCAGAATCACTTACTATAGAATCTGGAAGGCATAGGTTTCTTGGTATGAATCCAGGGGTTAGCACCCCAGGAGGTATGTCAATAGGCAGGATTCCTGCTTATGGGATCTGAAATGAAGCTGGCCTTTAAATCCTTAGGATTTAAAATTGGTCTTTTCAGTGTTTGAACCTTAAGAGTAATTCTCTTGGTTCTTTGACAAGAAAGATAATCTTTTTTGCTTGCCATTTCTTCTGCTAGAAGAGTATCGGAACTAACGGCTCTGTCTTGTAAGAGCCATATTTCATCATGCATAAGGATGAGGTGGTTACAGGTTTTCATTTAAACCAAGATATTATTTTTCCTTCTTTCTCCCCAGAAGCCTTAATCTGGGAAGAGAAAGCACTATCGTCTCTTGATGTAGTAAGAGCGATCAGAATCTATTTAAAGGCGACCGATCAGGTTCGCAAAACACAGGTTTTGTTTGTACTGCCAGAGGGTCCAAGATATGGACAGGCAGTGCCAGGATCCGCTATTTTCCAAATGGGTTTGTCAAGTCATTGATCAAGCTTCAGCTTAAAGAAAATTCTTCCTTCTCATATTAAGAGCACACTCATCCAGGGCGATTAGTGCCTCTTGGGTGGTGCATCATTAGGCCTCTGGCTCGGATCTGTAAGACCGCAATGTGGTCTTCGGTGCAGACTTTTATCCGGTTTTAGCAAAACGACATTAAAGGTCATGAGGATATTGCCTTTGGGCACAGCATACACTGCAGGCTGCAGTATGAGTCCTCTGGCCTCCTGTTTCCTTGATTCTGGCCCGCCCCCCCCCCCCTCCTTCCATTGCCATTGCTCTGGGACATCCCACATAGTTATTACTATGGCTCTGTGTCCCCTGATGTAAGAAAAGAAAATAGGATTTTTAAAACAGCTTACCTGTAAAATCCTTTTCTTTGATGTACATCAGGGGACACAGTCCCTCCCTTCTTCTTCTTATACACTTATATTGCTTGGCTACAAAACAGAGGACTCCCAGTAGTGGGAGGAGTTATATGGGGAAAGATCACGCCTTAAGGGGCGTGCCAGTGTCCAGCACCTGATACGCTGATATAACCCATATAGTTATTACTATGGCTCTGCATCCCCTGAAGAAAAGGATTTTACAGGTAAGTTGTTTTAATAATCTTTTTTTTTTTTTTTCATTTTTACCTACAGGTAAGTCTATAATAAGGCTTGCCTGTAGGTAAAATTAATATCTCCTAAACCTGTACGGTTTAGGAGATCTTCACTTTGCATGCAGCTACTGAAGTCAGCGGGACATACGCTTTGAAGGTCCGGTGGACACTGCTGGACCTTGCAGGAAACACGTCTCCCGCGCACAGTGACGTCATTGTGGCTCCGGTCACTCGCAGTGCAGGAGCCACGAACCCAAAAGACACGCCGAGGGGGGAAATATCAGCTCCCTCGGCGATGACCAGGATCAGATGCCAACGCCTCGCTCTAAGATACTAGCTTATTATGCTTTTGCCTTCCAGGTTAATAAAAAAAATTGTGTGGGTATATAACCGCTTTAAGAAAAGGGGGCTGCTGTACACAAAAGGCTTTTTAATACTTACTGAAGCCCCATCTCTGTTCAACAATGTCCACGAGTATCTCGGCCGTCTGGGACTCTCTCTCCTGATTGGCTGAGACACAGCAGTGGTGCCATTAAGTCTGGCTGACTTTGGCAGCAGCAGATCAGGAGAGAGAGGGGTATAGCTTAATGGCAGCACCGTGTCTGAATGGGCACACAAAGCTGCAGCTCGACTTGGGTGCCCCCATAGAAAGCTGATGTCTTGCAGTGGTGCTGTGCCTGTACTGCAAGGGTGTAATTGCTAATTAGGTCTAGGGGATCAATCTTTTAATAATACTTTAATAATGATCAGTTTTCTAGAATGACTTATTTTTAAAGTCAGCAGTGATGAGTTTCTTGTTCCTGATGGGGGAGGTATCTATCGCTCACGTGCGGTCTTGGAAGACTATTGGAAATATTTACCAGTTAACTATAACTGGTATTCCATTTCAATAAATTGGGCACAGGGTCCCTTACTTCAGTGCAGTTAACACTTTGAGAACCTGTCTTTGAATTACTTTGTTTAATGTAAGGTTAAGGTATGACAGGGCAAATATCTCCTAGCAGTATTTTGACCATGTAAGGTGCTTCCTTCCCTCATTCACAAAATGAATACTTATTGCTGCTGGGTGCCAGCATCTTTTGGGTGATATCGGCATCCTTAGCTGCCACTTGTCTACCTCCTATGGAAAGCTGTTATGGAGTCTCGGCCTTATTCTGTCCTGTACTGGTATTCCTCTTAAAGCTGATCTCTGTGTTTTAATGAAGTTTAGTTTTTATTTTAACCAAGCTGGTTTAAACAAACTACTTCGTTCACTAAGGGCTTGTTCACACTTGACTAAATTTCTAAAGCCACGTACACACGGGCGGACTGTCTGGCCTACTTAGTCCGCCGAAACACATTTCAGCGGACAGTCCGCTCGTGTGTGGGCTTCAGCGGACTTTTTCAGCGTGCAGTCTGGCGGACTAAGTATTTCGGAATTTCCGTAATACTGTCCGTCGGACTCGCATTTCGGCGGACAATCCGCCCGTGTGTATGCCAGCCCGCCGTACTTTTGAAATGAGCGGACTTTTCCCGCCCGGAGAAAAGTCCGCTCATTTCGAGCGGGTATCCAGGTAGGCGGGGCCCGCGAAGGAGACGTCGCTGGCCCCGCCGCCTGGTTTGGGCTTAAAGGGGAACCCCAACGCCGAAAAAAATCGGCGTGGGGGTCCCCCCCAAGTCCACAACAGACCCTTGTCCGAGCACGCTACCTGGCCGGCCAGGAAAGGGGGGCGAGCGAGCGCCCCCCCTCCTGAGCCGTACCAGGCCGCGTGCCCTCAACATGGGGGGTGCCTTGGGTAAGGGGGGGGCCGCGCGCCCCCCCCACCCCAAAGCACCTTGTCCCCATGTTGATGAGGACAAGGGCCTTTTCCCGACAACCCTGGCCGTTGGTTGTCGGGGTCTGCGGGCGGGGGGCTTATCGGAATCCGGGAGCCCCCTTTAATAAGGGGCCCCCCGGATACCGGCCCCCCACCCTATGTGAATGAGTATGGGGTACAATGTACCCCTACCCATTCACCTGTAAAATAAAAGTACCAAAAAAAACACAACACACGAGATAAAATACTTTATTGCACAGCTCCGGGGGTCTTCCGTCTTCGGGGGTCTTCTCGCCGGACTCCTCCGCTATCTTCTTGTAGCTCTTTTGCTAGCGGAGGAGTCCGGCTTTCTTCCTCGCCGCCGGCCTCTTCTCCCGACTTCGGGGGTCTTGTCCCCCTCTTCGGTTCTTCTGCCGGGCCACCGCGCCTTCTTATAGCTCTTTTACAGGCGGTGGCCCGGTCTTCTGTCGCCGCCGCCGCCCCTTCCGTTCTTCTTCTTCTCCAGGAGATGTTGCCTCGACGATCTCTCCGGCCGGAATGCCAGGGACGCACTGCGCGGCCACTTATATAGGGACAATGGGGCGGTGTCACATGGCTTTATGTCACATGGGTTGGTCACATGGGTTGATGTCACATGGGGACTATGACATCGTAAGGGGGCGGGGTCACCATGTGACACCAACCCATGTGACATAAAGCCATGTGACACCGCCCCATTGTCCCTATATAAGTGGCCGCGCAGTGCATCCCTGGCATTCCGGCCGGAGAGATCGTCGAGGCAACATCTCCTGGAGAAGAAGAACAACGGAAGGCGACGGCGGCGACAGAAGACCGGGCCACCGCCTGTAAAAGAGCTATAAGAAGGCGCGGTGGCCCGGCAGAAGAACCGAAGAGGGGGACAAGACCCCCGAAGTCGGGAGAAGAGGCCGGCGGCGAGGAAGAAAGCCGGACTCCTCCGCTAGCAAAAGAGCTACAAGAAGATAGCGGAGGAGTCCGGCGAGAAGACCCCCGAAGACGGAAGACCCCCGGAGCTGTGCAATAAAGTATTTTATCTCGTGTGTTTTTTTTTGTACTTTTATTTTACAGGTGAATGGGTAGGGGTACATTGTACCCCATACTCATTCACATAGGGTGGGGGGCCGGTATCCGGGGGCCCCCTTATTAAAGGGGGCTCCCGGATTCCGATAAGCCCCCCGCCCGCAGACCCCGACAACCAACGGCCAGGGTTGTCGGGAAGAGGCCCTTGTCCTCATCAACATGGGGACAAGGTGCTTTGGGGTGGGGGGGGCCGCGCGGCCCCCCCTTCCCCAAGGCACCCCCCATGTTGAGGGCACGCGGCCTGGTACGGCTCAGGAGGGGGGGCGCTCGCTCGCCCCCCTTTCCTGGCCGGCCGGGTAGCGTGCTCGGACAAGGGTCTGTTGTGGACTTGGGGGGGACCCCCACGCCGATTTTTTTCGGCGTTGGGGTTCCCCTTTAAGTCCATACCAGGCGGCGGTGCCAGCGACGTCTCCTTCGCGGGCCCCGCCTACCTGGAGACGCGCTCGAAATGAGCGGACTTTCCTCCGCGTGGTGGGCTAGTTCGTTCATTTCAAAAGTAGGGCGGATAGTATGGCGGACTTAGTACGCCGTATTAGTCCGCTCAAAAAGTGGTGTGTGTGGTCAAGTCCGTTCATTCGAAAGTATGATGGACTGTCCGTCGGATTGTCTGACGGACTAAGTTGGCCAGACAGTCCGCCCCGTGTGTACGCGGCTTAACCCTTAATTGCTCGTTAGTATTGGCGGTAGATTGGCATCAGTGAGCTTTAGTATGGGCATTTTACAAGCATTGACGAGTTAAAAATTCTCCCGAAAACGTCCTATGTGCAGTTTTGAAGCGTTTAAAATGGGTCCACAAATGCCTGTTTTTAAATGGGAAGTGACAGTACAGGAAATTGAACTAATTTTAATGTCCCACAACCGCGCCGCAAACGCCTGCCAGAGCTTTTACGAAGTGTTACCATAGACTTGAATGGGAGGCATTGGGAGGCTTCAAACCCCTCATGACTTGACATGAGGCTTCAGTTTTGAAGCGATGCTAATGCTTTATGTTTTGATAATGTGAATAGCACTGTGTGCTGTTCATTTTTATCATTTGGATAAGCGTTTGAGGGGTGATTTTATCGCCTTTCAAACGCCTGCTTTTATTTCCACTGTGAACTTTGCCTAATAGCTGCAGAGGCTGTGTGCACTGTATAAACTGTAGGTAGCCTCAGCTACACACATTATACAGCAATGTGCTCTGGCAGTGGCATGGGAACTTCTCATGCTGCTCCCCAGAGTAAAATCAAGTTGAGCTGAGCATTGCTCAGCCATTCTCAGGAAGCTTTGTATTCTATGAATGAATACAAAGCTTTTGTTGATTGGCTGAAGCAGATGTCAATTCATATAATTCATAGCATACAGAGCTCCATGTGAATTACTTAGCAGCAACTCAATTTTTTACTGGGAATGGGATGGGAAGTTCTCATCACGCTGCCGAAACACAACGCTCCATATTGTACTTAGCTGAGGCTACAATACAGTTCATATTGCTCTGACAACCGCGGCATCTGTTAGGTAAAGTGGTTGTAAACCCTTCCCAACCACTTTTTACTACAGAAAAGCCTATAATAAGGCTTACCTGTAGCTACTGTGGATAGCCCCTGTATCGGCATATACCGATGTTATCAGCACATGCACACTGAAGCAACGGCTCGTTCGTGCCATTGCTTCAGCTGACGGGCTGTTACCAGCAGCTCCTACATGCATACAAGGGAGTGACGTCATTGTGGCTCCGGCCAATCACATCGACAGAGCCTGCGATACCCAGAAGTAACTCTGGGCGCTTTGATCTAAGGTAAGTATATCATACGTATATCATACTATGCATACTAGCTCATTATGCCTTTTTGGGTTGCAGGGTTTTTTTTCTCCCCCTGCCCCCCACCACCCCTTGCTCCCCTTGGGTTTACAACTGTTTGAAGTAAATGGTTTGTTTGGATCCCTAAAACACGGGGATCAGTTTTAAGTTAACAGGCAAAATTGCTGTTTAAAAGATTATGAAGCAAAATGGAACAAATAAACTTCAGAAAGCATATATGCAAAGAAGAGAGGAACGGTGATGTCATGTTCTCTTAGAGTTAAAACCAAAAGCAAACATTATTATTTTGCAGCTTGTCATTTCTTAAATGTGGTGGCTGTGTTAGTTTTCTTTTTTTAGGCTTTTTGCGGACGATACTAAGCTAAGTAGGGCAATAACTTCTCCGCAGGATGTGGAAACCTTGCAAAAAGATCTGAACAAATTAATGGGGTGTGCAACTACATGGCAAATGAGGTTCAATGTAGAAAAATGTAAAATAATGCATTTGGGTATCAAAAATAGGAATGCAATCTATACACTGGGGGGAATCTAGGATGGAAAAGGACCATGGGGCTCCTAGTAGTAGATAGGCTCAGCAATGCCAAGCTGCTGCTAACAAAGCAAACAGAATATTGGCATGCATTAAAAAAGGGATCAACTCCAGAGGAAAAGAACGATAATTCTCCCGCTCTACAAGACTTTCGTCTGGCCGCACCTAAAGTATACTGTCCAGATCTGGGCACCAGTCCTCAGGAAGGATGTACTGGAAATGGAGCGAGTACAAAGAAGGGCGACAAAGGGTCTGGAGGATATTAGTTATGAGGAAAGGTTGCGAGCACTGAACTTATTCTCTCTGGAGAAAAGAGGGCTTGAGAGGGGATTTCAATATACAAATACCATACTGGTGACCCCACAATAGGGTTAAAACTTTTTCACATAAGGGAGTTTAACAAGACTCATGGCCACTCATTAAAATTACAAGAAAAGAGGTTTAATCTTAAACTACATAGAGGGTTCTTTACTGTAAGGGCGGCAAGAATGTGGAATTCCCTTCCACAGGCGGTGGTCTTAGTGGGGGGCATTGATAGTTTCAATAAACTATTAGATAAGCACCTCAACGACCACAACATACAGGGATATACAATGTAATACTAACATATAATCACACACATGGCTTGGACTTGTCTTTTTTCAACCTTACCAACTATGTAACTAAGGCTTTCCTTTCCTATACTTTCACTTGGTGATCCAGCCAGTAAGCCTGTTTTTCAACACAACAAGCCCTCTTGCAGATGTAGCAGTTACAAGGTTGAGACAAACCATTTACAGAGACAGTGGTTCCTATAGTGATCAGCATTTATTTATTTGTAAAGGTATGTAAAAAAAACTTGCTGTAGCTGCTTATAAAGTGTGAGCTAGAGCTTGGCTTAATTTTTTTAATGTATCTAAATCTCCTAGATCATCTAACACTCCCCTCCCCTTTAAATGTACAATGCTGCTGTCAAAAGGTGCCCTGTGCCCCTTCATCCCAGATTGGGGGCACACTAATATAGGAGGTGTGTTACTGTCCAGATCACCAGGTGAAAATGCAGAAAAAAAGACAGACAAAAAAATAAATAAAAACAAATTCAGACATCACATCTAATAACTGGTAAGCTGCAATGTATCAAATTTTTTTTTTTTTTGGTTTAATATCACTTTAAGTTCATTAGTCTATTATCTTTTTTTACTGCACAGAGAAATAGTTACATTGGTATATATAATATATATAATTTGGGCAGTTTTTACATTGAGAATGCTCAATTTTTTATATTGTGCTGCATATATTTGTCAAAGGATAACTCCACTTTCATGAAAAAAACAAACAAAAAAATAATAATATAGTATATACAATTGCTTGACAAGCCTTTACTTTTCAATCTGCAGTCGCTGTAATTTTTTGAAAAATTCAATGCAGTAATATAACCTGAATACACTCCGCACACTATTGCTGTATGGAATGCCACGAGAAATGTAATTTCCTAGTTGTGTGATCGGCTCACTAAATTTCCAAGGAGTTTGCAGTGCTGCACTAAGATGCAATTCAAATGTTCCTCAAATGCATCCTCTGCAATAGAATTTCAGTTTAAGGGCCTGTTCACACCACACGTGCATGAAAACTGATCGAAAAACTGCAGATTTCACTTGCAGAGACACAAGTTAACATCAGTTTCACATCAATTATCATGTGTGTTTCAGTGAGTTTTTATGCCTGTTGACATCAATTTTCATGCACGTGCCCTTGCAGAACACTGACCTCTCTGCACCATGGTGTTAGAAAGGCCTTAATAAGATATACTCCCCAAGGTTTAAATACTTCTAAAGAGATGCAGATACTGCAGCTTTCTTTATTAAAACACTGAGAGGGCACCATGTAAATAAAATGAACCATCCTATGCAATCGTGAAATCTTGTGATACTTCGATAATCGTCATTCTCTAACCAACAGGCCTTATAATTTGTGACAGATATCCCAGGAGGTTGCAGGTGACTGAAGGAGCATGACTTTTGCTTTAGTGAAAAAGGTGGAAGTGGAATGTGAAATATTGGGTATTTACTAAACTAATGCCCCATACATACTATCAGTTTTTCTGCTGAGTTTTTCCTTCAGGTTTACAAAAAACATGTAGTACAAGGGCCTGCCTGATTGCATACAAATTGAACCTCCTAAGGTTTGACCTCATATATGGTTTTGGTAAATCTGAAGAAAAAACTCAGCAGAAAAACTGATAGTGTGTATGGGGCTTAAGAGAAAGTGTTTGGGTAAAGATGAAAAGTCCACTCTAATGTTGTATTAGGGAGTTGTATATTTATTTTTGTTCATGTGTGGTAATTTTAAGCTTGTTCAATGTATTTGTATTTTTATTATTTATAGAGGCATCAGTCGTTGAAGTTGCCAAGATTACTGGGAGTGAATGGAGAGCACTTTCAGAAGCTGAAAGACAAGTAAGGTTTTATGCTGAACTTTAAATATGTTTAAGATAAATCTGTAATTTTTAAAATTTGATCCATGGCATTGGCTGAGGGGGCTCATGATGTCACAAACCCCACCTCAGCCAATCGGAGGAAGCTGTGCATTCATTCATAGAGTCGACTTTGTTCAGGCATTGAGACGGGAAGTTCTCTCCTGCTGCTAAAACACACTACTTTATACTGTAAGGAGCTGGGGCTACAATAAAGTTTCTAGAGTGCTTCTAGCTGCTGCAACTCTTAGGTCTTTTTCAGTTTTTGCGAACGTGTTCTGCAAGGGTTTAAAAAAAAAAAACATTGTTTTATATGCACAAGAAAACTGATCTGAAACTCTCTGCAAATGAAATCTGCACAGTTTTTCAATCAGTTTTTATGCACGTATGGAGTGAACAAAGCCTAAAGTTAAAGGAAATATGGAGATCAGCTTTCAATGTAAATGAGAGACAGATTTTTGCTTTCACTCTGGCATGCGCTGCAATATAACCTTCTTTACTTACATGTGTGCACTTTTATTTTTTTTATTTTTTTTATTTTGTTTAACGTTTTAATTTTTTTTTTCTTTTACTTCATTGCTGTCACAAGGGGATTTAAAGCCCCCTGTGTCATAGCATTGAGCAGGTGACAGGTTCTCTTTGTGGAGACATTGGGGCTCTATTAGACCCCTAATGTGTCCCCTGCCCTTTACTCCATCCAAGCAGACTTGTGCTTGTTCAGCTGTTTACCTGGGTTTCTAGCCAGGATTTGAATAGCTCTGAATTGGAAGCGCTCAATGCTGAGCATTTTTGGTTCACACTTTTTCCCTGATATGCTCATGCTTGCCGCCGTGGCAAGCTTGATCACTTTTACATAAAAACTGCAAGCCAGCTGTATTAAGAAAAAAAAGGCACAAAGTAGCAGCTGCTGCTGTGGCGATTAGCTTGTTTTAACTACAGGAAGTTCCTGGTTTACAAACAAGATAGGGTCTGTAGGTTTGTTCTTAAAGCGGAGTTCCACCCAAAAATGGAACTTCTGTTTTAAGTACTGGTGACCCCCTGACATGCCATATTTGGGGGGGGGGGGTTGTGTGTATTGGGTACCCAGTTTTGACAGGCACCCAGCTCCCACTTCTTCTCTTGGTGCCGTGGCACCAGAAGGAAGTTCCCCTCCACCCCCTCCCTTACTGCAATCTTCTGGGACACGTCACAGGTTCCAGAATATTGCCCGGCCATTCACAATGCGCGGCTCGCGCATGGGCAGTGCGTGCCTGGTTGCGAAGGGAAAAGGATCGAGGCTTTGTGCGCCTACATCACTAGACCGTAGGACAGGTGAGTGTCTATTAAAAGTCAGCAGCTATATTTTTTGTAGCTGCTGACTTTTAAATGGGTGGAACTCCGCTTTAAGTTGAATTTGTTTGTAAGTTGGAACAGGGTTTTTTTTTTTTTTTTTTTTTAAAGTGTAGCTTCAGCCAAAAAAATCCTTTTTAATGCTTTTTTTTTTTTTATATAAATAGTAGTCCTAAAAGCGCATATTATCCCACGCCGACAATTGCCTAGTCATATTAGACTCTTATCTGGTGAGCTGGTCATCTCCAAAAATACACATGTAATTCATATTACAAAAATGTTTAGGTAATCAAGCAAATAATCATCAAGAACTTTAAAACAACTGGAAAAAAAATGACATACAAATTTTAGTTTTTATAAAAACTTTTAAAAGCTAAGGAGGAAAAGCCATCCTAATGATTAAAACAATATATATGAAGCACATATAGCTAATCCATGAATCACAGAGTACTAGCTTAAAAGGGTGTGTCATAAAACATTTTTCTTATCGAACATCACAGGACACACAGCCATAGTAGTTACTATGTGGGTTATAGGCTACCTTCAGGTGATGGACACTGGCACATCCTAAATTAAAAAGTGCACTCCCTATATAACTCCTCCCATTGGTGGGAGTACCTCAGTTTTTTCGCCAGTGTCTAAGGTGTTGGTCTTGAGTAAAGGTGTGCTGTGCTGAGCTCCGCTGGGGCTAGCCATGCAGCCAGATCGGTTCAAAGTTTCTTTTTGGCCAGATTGAATGGTACCGTGCCACGTATCCGAAGAAACAAGGTCTTGCCTGTAATGCTTCTCTTTTTAGTGAGCTGGACCTCGGGATCCAGTACTTTTTGTTAATTAAGGCCATAAAGTTTTACTGGCGGAGGTGCTATTACAGGTCCAGGATTGTGGGTTTCCTGGAGGATCCCCAGCTCCTGAAGGTTTAACGGAACCCACCGTGAAGGTTGAAGATTGGGTCTGTTGGTTTACCACAGAAAACCCTGCAGCGGGAAAGGTAAGTGGAGTTTTTCTAAGAAATTTTCAAAATTTTCATATGAATGTCTCCTTTAATTAGTACTTGTTGTCATGCCTATGTGTCACCACTGGGGGCTGTATAGAGCACTTGCGTCTCATGCTTCTCTGAGAACCCACAATGTGTCCAGGAAACTGCAGTTTTCTCTTCCTCTGGCCAGCAGCAGACCAGCAATAAATCTGGGGGGATTTTGCCTCCCCACCAGACGCCCCCTGTGCTGTTTTTTTTTCTTCAGGGAAAGAGCTCTAAAAAAAAAAAAAAGCGTAAACTGCACACCGCTCGGCGACTTCCAGGCTCCCTCCAACATTTATCTTTGTTGATCCCATAGGATCGGAGCCCGCTCTCGCGTGGGAAAAGTGATGCTGGGCTTAGCACGGCATTGACGTCCTCCAACACCCAGCGTGGGGAATGTGTGTTTTAAAGGCACCATTTATGTCGTTTCAAGCTGCGGAGGGACACAGGAGCAAAGGTATATATGGTTTGGTGACACAGGCATTCCTTTGACACATTTTGCTACTGCATTAGGCTGAGCATTAATAGCAGCAGCAGAGCTGGACTATTGCTCAAGCAATGCATGCATTTCCTTCTGGTAGTACCTCTGCTCTGTGCATTAGGCTATGATCAGAAGGGAGGTTAAAATCGCCTCAAAAAGGGGCTCTGAAAAGACTATAGTCACTAGGGAGCCTAGACCCATCTCAAAAAAGAGGGCATCTTCCCCTGAGAGAAATATGGCTTGTTAGAATGAGCCATTAGGAGGGGCAAGGGTTACAGCTGCTTTTAGCATTACAGGCCCTGTATATATGACTAAGGAGGTATTTTTTTTTTTTCTCCAACCAAATTCTAAATTTGGAGCAAATAATTTGATGCTTTAATTATATAATTAGAGGGTACTAGTGCGCTTCACCTTACTAATCTATATATAACAAACCAAAAAAATTTTTAAATCATATTAAAGTGTGGAAGCAGCCTGCAAAAATAGTGATCTCCACACTACTAGTGATACAATAAATAATAAATAAATTGCGGCGCTCACCATAAAAGAATAACTAATCAATAGTACACTAAAAAATATAAATAGAAAGTGCAATAAGTGTGAATCACCTCACAAAGTGCAAATAGTGCAATTAAATAAATGCAATTCAAGTAATTGCTGCGATAATATATGTGCTCATATAATAAATATATGTCCAAAATGCAAAATCCGAGAACATAAAAAATGTG
This sequence comes from Lithobates pipiens, assembly GCF_037356315.1. Classification (NCBI taxonomy): domain Eukaryota; kingdom Metazoa; phylum Chordata; class Amphibia; order Anura; family Ranidae; genus Lithobates; species Lithobates pipiens. Next base: position 26,133,512 of record NW_027507787.1, read on the forward strand.
CAAAAAACAATTTTAAAAGACACAGTAAATATATAAATCATAAATGTTCATAAATTCCCATTCATGCAGATGCTTTGTGAGCTATAAACAAAGTCCATGCATAAAAGTGCCTTCCACGGTGTGTACTGATCCAGTGAATCAATTCAGTGCCAAGCCAGTGCACCACCTGTTTCCCCCAGCCTCTCACCTCCAATACTTGATAAAGAAGCACAATTTAAAAGCCAGAGCTATTTCCTCCACAATCATCCAGTGGCTAGTATCCAGCTGACTTTTTCTTTCCCAGGTTCTCCACCTCTCACATAAGTAAAGAACAGAAGGACAAGGGGGCTCTCATGTGTAGTATCCAGATGAAACGACTTTAATAACAAACAATAGTAACTTACAGTTCAGTAAAAGACAGCGAATAGATGTAGTAACAATCCGAACTTCCGGTCTCGGCCGCGACCGGAAGTAACAAGTCCAATACCACAGCTCCTTCCCTGACGCGTTGCGTCACGATCACATGACTTTTTCAAAGGGTAATGGGAGTGTGGTAAGTACGGAGCTATTTATTCGATCAGCGCCGTCGCCATGGTAATCACGGCGGCGCCGTCGCAGGTCAATGACGAATGACCATCTTAATACTAATAGATAATAATAATATCTTATTCTAAACAACATTCGACATTGCAACAAATTAAATTTAATCATATTCTAGACATTTCAGATTACTAAATAACACATTTAAAAAAAAATGACATCTAGTGTTAAAATACATGTATATAAAAAGGATACTAAAAAATCTATAATAATTCTCCTTTAATATATAAAAATATAAAAAATATATATATAAAATATAATTAAAAAATATTGTCAAAGACGGGTTATCAAAAAGAAAAATCATCAAAAAAGAAGAAGAAATAATTCGGAAGCACCACCCCATTTTTTTCCTTTCTATTACCATCATCGCTTACATGGGTGTCTCCTTATAAATGTTTACCGAAAAAAATATATATATAAAAAAATATATATACGCAGACTTAAAATATGAATGAAGCCATACAGTATCATCTACAAATACTAAAAATATATAAAATATTAAGTATATAGTACAAAAACTAAAACCGAAAACAGAAATAGTTATTAAAAATTAGAAATAAAACAATTGAGATCAAACTCAACATTATGGCCTAACGGAGTCAACGTGCGGAGCTCGTGTATCCAGCGGGATTCAGCCTGACTGATTTTGATGACTTTATTGTCGCCCCTCCAATGTGGTTTATACTTCTGAATGCCACATATAATTAGTGATGAGGGGTCTTTTTGGTGGAACTTAGCATAGTGTCTAGACAAGCTATGTTTGTCGAAACCTTTTTTGATGTTCTGGACGTGTTCTCTGAGTCTTTTCCATAGCTGTCTCTTTGTCCTTCCCACATATTGAATGTGACATGGACATTCCAAAACATAAATTACCCCTTCACTATAACAGGTGATTAAGTCATCTATCTTATATTCTTTTTGTGTTACTGTAGAGATGAATGATTTCTTTTTTTGTTTTTCATTTACATGCCTACATGCGTAGCACCTTTTACATGGATAAAAACCTTTACCTTCAAAAAAAGAGAAAGGTTTTTTGGGGGGATCAAGGACATTTTTTGCCAAATTGTCCCTCAATGTAGGAGATCTTCTATATACAAACTTGGGCATTTCAGGTAAGATATTTCGGAGATGTCTATCTGTTCTGATAATCTCCCAATGTTTTCTTATGATTTTTTCTATTTGTTTATACTGGATATTGTAATCCATGACTATGGGTATTAGATCTTGTTTTTCTGATTTGGTGACATTATCTTGTATTAATTTTTCTCTATCAAGTAGTGCCACACTTTTTATTTGGTCCTCGATGAAGTCAGTGTGATACCCCTTCTGGATAAATCTGTCCCCAATTAATTTTGCCTGTGTAAGGAACATTGATTCATTGGTACAGTTCCGTCTTAGCCTAATCATCTGTCCCCTAGGTATATTATCAAGCCATCTCCGATGATGGCAACTGTCCATGGGTAAATAGCTATTTCTGTCCACTATTTTAAAATGGGTACAAGTATTTATTTTATTGTCTTCTTTCTCAATCACCAAATCTAAAAAATTAACTTTCTTTTCACTGACCTCCCATGTTAGTCTAATATTTTTCTCATTCGTATTTAAATTAAAACAAAAATCATTAAGGATCTCTCTCTCCCCTGACCAAATTAGAATGATATCATCTATATATCTTTTATATAGTACAACTTGTTTAGGCAGATTTCTATATAGCGTTTCCTCTTCCCACTGGGCCATAAATAAATTGGCTACGCTCGGTGCGTATTTAGCTCCCATAGCGATACCGCATATTTGTTTAAAATAACAATTGTTAAACCAGAAGTAGTTTGACTCCAATCCAAAACGCAAGCAATCAATAATAAATTTTCTTTGTTTGCATTTAAGATTACTAAAATTTCTAAGACCCCATTTAGTGGCTTCTATTGCCTGCTCGTGGTTAATAATAGTATATAAAGAATTTACATCAGCGGTAACTAAATAAATAGGGCCATTATCTAATCTGATTTCATTTAGTAATTGAATAAGATGTTTCGTATCTCTCAGAAACGCTTTGGTCTCCTTTACAATGGGCTGTAGAAAGAAATCAATATATTCTCCTAGTCTGGAACAGACCGAATTGATGCCATTCACTATGGGCCTACCAGGTGGCTTTGTATCGTTTTTGTGAATCTTCGGAATGGTGTAAATGACCGGCACCCTACAAGTGTTGGGCACTAAGTATTTCGCTTCTTTCTTATTCAATAGACATTTATCAAGGCCTTTCTGTATAATTTTGGACAGATCCTTTTTATATCGTAGGGTGGGGTTACTAAGCAACTTTAGGTATGTAGTCTCATCTCCTAACTGTCTATACAGTTCTTCATTATAGTCATCTTTGGACTGTATCACAATAGCCCCACCCTTGTCCGCTTGTCTTATAACAATGTCCTTTCTGGATTCAAGTTGTTTAATACCTTTCCGAATGTCCACAGGATCATATACTTTCTTGATTTTCAATTCTTGTATATCGTTTAGAACCATTCTCTTGAATACTTCAATATGCCCATCATTTACCACTGATGGATTAAAAAGGGATTTGTTTCGTAGATACGAATATTGTGTGCCGTTCTGCTCTGGAAGTTTCGTACCTCTTCCAAGTGCTGAGTCAGTCAGCATGTATTTCTTTATATTCATGCTCCTGATAAATTTATTAATATCTACATAGGTATTAAACCTGTTCCAATTTCTTTTTGGAGCAAATTTTAACCCCTTATCCAACACTTTAATCTCTTCTTTTGTCAAAACGGCTCCACTAAGGTTAATAATACCCTCTCCTATCGTTCTCTTTTTCTTTTGTTTTTTGACTCCGGATCTACAACCTCTTCTCGTTTTTCGTTTTTGCCGTTTCTTCTGTCCTGTTTCTCTGGAGATCTCTTGGGAGTTTTGTTTACTTGTGGGGCCTCTTTTTCCTGATTTTTCTGATATTCTTGTTTCCTGGGGCTCCTGTTTTCCCTGGATATCGGAGGGTAACGATCTGGTCTCCATGGAGTCACATCTTGATCGTGATATCGAGGGGGATCCCACCGACGTTGATCTAAAAAATGATGAGGTTCACAATAGATACGAACAATTGAGCAAATACAATGATGAAAGACGTTATGAAGATAATAGAACCCCCACACGTCAATATCATCAGTCTCAAAGATACAATTATGAAAAGACCCCATATCATCATTTTTTAGATCAACGTCGGTGGGATCCCCCTCGATATCACGATCAAGATGTGACTCCATGGAGACCAGATCGTTACCCTCCGATATCCAGGGAAAACAGGAGCCCCAGGAAACAAGAATATCAGAAAAATCAGGAAAAAGAGGCCCCACAAGTAAACAAAACTCCCAAGAGATCTCCAGAGAAACAGGACAGAAGAAACGGCAAAAACGAAAAACGAGAAGAGGTTGTAGATCCGGAGTCAAAAAACAAAAGAAAAAGAGAACGATAGGAGAGGGTATTATTAACCTTAGTGGAGCCGTTTTGACAAAAGAAGAGATTAAAGTGTTGGATAAGGGGTTAAAATTTGCTCCAAAAAGAAATTGGAACAGGTTTAATACCTATGTAGATATTAATAAATTTATCAGGAGCATGAATATAAAGAAATACATGCTGACTGACTCAGCACTTGGAAGAGGTACGAAACTTCCAGAGCAGAACGGCACACAATATTCGTATCTACGAAACAAATCCCTTTTTAATCCATCAGTGGTAAATGATGGGCATATTGAAGTATTCAAGAGAATGGTTCTAAACGATATACAAGAATTGAAAATCAAGAAAGTATATGATCCTGTGGACATTCGGAAAGGTATTAAACAACTTGAATCCAGAAAGGACATTGTTATAAGACAAGCGGACAAGGGTGGGGCTATTGTGATACAGTCCAAAGATGACTATAATGAAGAACTGTATAGACAGTTAGGAGATGAGACTACATACCTAAAGTTGCTTAGTAACCCCACCCTACGATATAAAAAGGATCTGTCCAAAATTATACAGAAAGGCCTTGATAAATGTCTATTGAATAAGAAAGAAGCGAAATACTTAGTGCCCAACACTTGTAGGGTGCCGGTCATTTACACCATTCCGAAGATTCACAAAAACGATACAAAGCCACCTGGTAGGCCCATAGTGAATGGCATCAATTCGGTCTGTTCCAGACTAGGAGAATATATTGATTTCTTTCTACAGCCCATTGTAAAGGAGACCAAAGCGTTTCTGAGAGATACGAAACATCTTATTCAATTACTAAATGAAATCAGATTAGATAATGGCCCTATTTATTTAGTTACCGCTGATGTAAATTCTTTATATACTATTATTAACCACGAGCAGGCAATAGAAGCCACTAAATGGGGTCTTAGAAATTTTAGTAATCTTAAATGCAAACAAAGAAAATTTATTATTGATTGCTTGCGTTTTGGATTGGAGTCAAACTACTTCTGGTTTAACAATTGTTATTTTAAACAAATATGCGGTATCGCTATGGGAGCTAAATACGCACCGAGCGTAGCCAATTTATTTATGGCCCAGTGGGAAGAGGAAACGCTATATAGAAATCTGCCTAAACAAGTTGTACTATATAAAAGATATATAGATGATATCATTCTAATTTGGTCAGGGGAGAGAGAGATCCTTAATGATTTTTGTTTTAATTTAAATACGAATGAGAAAAATATTAGACTAACATGGGAGGTCAGTGAAAAGAAAGTTAATTTTTTAGATTTGGTGATTGAGAAAGAAGACAATAAAATAAATACTTGTACCCATTTTAAAATAGTGGACAGAAATAGCTATTTACCCATGGACAGTTGCCATCATCGGAGATGGCTTGATAATATACCTAGGGGACAGATGATTAGGCTAAGACGGAACTGTACCAATGAATCAATGTTCCTTACACAGGCAAAATTAATTGGGGACAGATTTATCCAGAAGGGGTATCACACTGACTTCATCGAGGACCAAATAAAAAGTGTGGCACTACTTGATAGAGAAAAATTAATACAAGATAATGTCACCAAATCAGAAAAACAAGATCTAATACCCATAGTCATGGATTACAATATCCAGTATAAACAAATAGAAAAAATCATAAGAAAACATTGGGAGATTATCAGAACAGATAGACATCTCCGAAATATCTTACCTGAAATGCCCAAGTTTGTATATAGAAGATCTCCTACATTGAGGGACAATTTGGCAAAAAATGTCCTTGATCCCCCCAAAAAACCTTTCTCTTTTTTTGAAGGTAAAGGTTTTTATCCATGTAAAAGGTGCTACGCATGTAGGCATGTAAATGAAAAACAAAAAAAGAAATCATTCATCTCTACAGTAACACAAAAAGAATATAAGATAGATGACTTAATCACCTGTTATAGTGAAGGGGTAATTTATGTTTTGGAATGTCCATGTCACATTCAATATGTGGGAAGGACAAAGAGACAGCTATGGAAAAGACTCAGAGAACACGTCCAGAACATCAAAAAAGGTTTCGACAAACATAGCTTGTCTAGACACTATGCTAAGTTCCACCAAAAAGACCCCTCATCACTAATTATATGTGGCATTCAGAAGTATAAACCACATTGGAGGGGCGACAATAAAGTCATCAAAATCAGTCAGGCTGAATCCCGCTGGATACACGAGCTCCGCACGTTGACTCCGTTAGGCCATAATGTTGAGTTTGATCTCAATTGTTTTATTTCTAATTTTTAATAACTATTTCTGTTTTCGGTTTTAGTTTTTGTACTATATACTTAATATTTTATATATTTTTAGTATTTGTAGATGATACTGTATGGCTTCATTCATATTTTAAGTCTGCGTATATATATTTTTTTATATATATATTTTTTTCGGTAAACATTTATAAGGAGACACCCATGTAAGCGATGATGGTAATAGAAAGGAAAAAAATGGGGTGGTGCTTCCGAATTATTTCTTCTTCTTTTTTGATGATTTTTCTTTTTGATAACCCGTCTTTGACAATATTTTTTAATTATATTTTATATATATATTTTTTATATTTTTATATATTAAAGGAGAATTATTATAGATTTTTTAGTATCCTTTTTATATACATGTATTTTAGCAAATTTTATTTAAATGTCTATATGGATTGGAATTTTTTCCATGTAGAATTATATAAAAAGTGAAATTCGGAATTTAACCACAAGATGTCACTCTCCATTTAATAGTATATGGGAGATAATATGATCTATAATTTTAACACTAGATGTCATTTTTTTTAAATGTGTTATTTAGTAATCTGAAATGTCTAGAATATGATTAAATTTAATTTGTTGCAATGTCGAATGTTGTTTAGAATAAGATATTATTATTATCTATTAGTATTAAGATGGTCATTCGTCATTGACCTGCGACGGCGCCGCCGTGATTACCATGGCGACGGCGCTGATCGAATAAATAGCTCCGTACTTACCACACTCCCATTACCCTTTGAAAAAGTCATGTGATCGTGACGCAACGCGTCAGGGAAGGAGCTGTGGTATTGGACTTGTTACTTCCGGTCGCGGCCGAGACCGGAAGTTCGGATTGTTACTACATCTATTCGCTGTCTTTTACTGAACTGTAAGTTACTATTGTTTGTTATTAAAGTCGTTTCATCTGGATACTACACATGAGAGCCCCCTTGTCCTTCTGTTCTTTACTTATGTGAGAGGTGGAGAACCTGGGAAAGAAAAAGTCAGCTGGATACTAGCCACTGGATGATTGTGGAGGAAATAGCTCTGGCTTTTAAATTGTGCTTCTTTATCAAGTATTGGAGGTGAGAGGCTGGGGGAAACAGGTGGTGCACTGGCTTGGCACTGAATTGATTCACTGGATCAGTACACACCGTGGAAGGCACTTTTATGCATGGACTTTGTTTATAGCTCACAAAGCATCTGCATGAATGGGAATTTATGAACATTTATGATTTATATATTTACTGTGTCTTTTAAAATTGTTTTTTGCACATTTTTTATGTTCTCGGATTTTGCATTTTGGACATATATTTATTATATGAGCACATATATTATCGCAGCAATTACTTGAATTGCATTTATTTAATTGCACTATTTGCACTTTGTGAGGTGATTCACACTTATTGCACTTTCTATTTATATTTTTTAGTGTACTATTGATTAGTTATTCTTTTATGGTGAGCGCCGCAATTTATTTATTATTTATTGATGCTTTAATTGCTTCCAGAGTGGGACTAAGCAGAACAGGTCCCCGTCCATTGCACAGGACCCTCATGCTGAGGAACAAGGGGCGAAAGATGACGAATTTCTCTCAAGGGACCAGGAAGAGACTGATGTCCGAAGTACCTTACAATAAAGGATCAGGTTCGCAGGAAAGGTTGTTGGTACAGTCTCTCACTGAATTGGTACACTCCACATTTCGACTGCCAATAAGCGCAGTCAATCGATGAGCCCACTTCTGGTTTGGGTTCACTAAAGCCTCCTCAATCTGTTCATGCTTTTTTTATCCATTTATGGCTAAAAAAGCTTATGTATTCTGTTGGGAATAGCCAGATAAACAGTTTTTTCCTCCAAAAAAGTTTTCAATACTTTTTCCTATGGAGGAAAAGTTCTATAAGAAATGGGATTTCCAGCAGTTGACGCTGCTATATCCTCTGTATCTGACTTGTCCAGTAGGCAATGCTCATATGCTAAAGGTTCCAACAAATAAGAAGTTGGAATTCCTTTTTAAAAGCTATATTTTGCTCGCAGGTTCAGCCTGCGCTGGCAGCGATCAGAGTATTTCAGTCCTTAAAGGACCAGTTTATGGAGGTACCGTATATACTCGAGTATAAGCCGAGATTTTCAGCCTCTTTTTTGAGGCTGAAAGTGCCCCCCTCGGCTTATACTCGAGTCATCGCTGTCTGCCCGCTCGATCAGCGTGTCGAGCAGACAGACAGCGGCCATTCTATAATTCAAAAGCCGCGCCTCCGGCTCCGCCTTCGCCTGTGATAGGCGGAACACTGAATTTCCCAGCAGCCTGTGTTCCGCCTATCACGGACATCGTATCATCCTCGTACTACGGACGAGGATGATACGATGTACGTGATAGGCGGAACACAGGCTGCTGGGAAATTCAGTGTTCCGCCTATCACAGGCGAAGGCGGCGGCGCAGCTTTTGAATTTTACAATGGCCGCCGAGGCGCCGACGAAGAGGGCACGGGACGGAGGCAAGGCAAGGCACGGCACGGGACGGGACGGGACGGAGGCAAGGCACGGCGGCGAGGCACGGAGGCAAGGAGGCAAGGCACGGGACGGAGGCTCGGGACAAAGGCTCGGGACACAGGTAGGCTGGACACACACACACACACACACACACACACACACACACACACGGATGGATACACACACACACAGGGATGGATGGATGGATGGAGACACACACACACAGGGATGGATGGATGGATGGATGGAGACACACACACACAGGGATGGATGGATGGATGGACACACACACACACAGGGATGGATGGACGGACACACAGGGATGGACGGACACACAGGGATGGACGGACACACAGGGATGGACGGACACACACACAGGGATGGACAGGCATGTCTTACCCTCGGCTTATACACGAGTCAATAAGTTTGCCAGTTTTTTTGGGGGTAAATTGGGGGCCTCGGCTTATATTCGGGTCGGCCTATACTCGAGTATATACGGTACTCAGGATTATTCCTGATCAGCAGGCCCAGGGTTTGGCCGGGATATCAGAAGCGCTGTGTTTTACAGTAGACGCTATGAAAGATTCTATTCTCCAGGCCTCACGGCTCATGCTAGGGCTGGTACATGTGCATATAATCCTATGGTTGAAAAATTGAACAGCCAAAGCACCATGCAAAAGCTCTTGGCCAGTTTCCAATTTCATGGTGAACGGTTATTTGGGGACAACCTGGATAGGTATATCCAAAGAACTTTTCTAATGGGAAAAGTTCCCTTTTACTGGTTACAAAAAATTTAAGCATTTTTTTTTCTTTTAAAACGTGCTTCTTCGGTGCCAGGGGCATCAGCCTCCAGGCAGTCATGATGGCCTCCACCGTCAACTTCAAGAGGTAAACCTCAGGGTTAGTTGCAGTGCCAAAAGAGGACCTGGGGGAGGAAACTCGCAAAACAAAATACTAAAGCCTCTTTATGAAGGGGCACCCCTGCTCGCTTGAGTGGGGGGAAGGCTTCTACAATTTTCAGGGGTCTGGCAGGAACACTACCTCGGAACTCTACAAACTAGAGTTCAGAGGGTTCCCATCTCATTTTCTCAGATCAAACGTTCCCAGAGATCCAGTGAAAAAGAAGTCTCTCCTAGCTTTGGATTATCCCTTGTCTTAAACAGCGCTAGTGGTGGTCTCCTTGGAAGAGCAAGGATTAGGGCTTTTATTCAAAACTTTTCACGGTTCCAAAACCGGGGATGTCAGACCCATTTTAGATCTCAAACATCTAAACCGGTTTTAGAATACCGTTCTTTTCGCATGGAGTCAATCCGATCAATAGTCTCCATCCTACAAGGGGGAGAACTTCTGGCGTCAATCGACATCAAGGATGCTTTTCTCCATGTGCCGATTTTCCCCACTCACCAGAAATTTCTACGCTTCAAGGTAGAAAATCTTAATTTCCGGTTTGTAGCTCTGCCTTCGGTCTAGCTACTGCACCTCAAATGCTTACAAAGGTCCTGGCTCCTCCTTTAACCAGGTTAGGGACTCAAGGTATAACGCTGCTAGCCTACTTAGACTATCTAAATCAATCAGTAGCCCGCTTAAAACCAAAGTTTGTTCACCACAGTCGGCTACCTGAAATACCTAGATTGGATTCTCAACCTAGAAAAATCCTCCTTAAAACCATCAAGGAGATTGCAGTACTTGGTGCTGATCATAGATACAGCTCAGAAGAGGATGTTTTTGCCCCAGGAAAGGATAAGTTCCATAAGGGAACTGATTCAGTTGATCAAACAAAAAAGAATCCTTCTATTCGACTTGCATGAAATTCGAATTGCATGAAATTGTTGGGAAATATGGTGGCTTCTTTCAAAGCCGTTTATGTTTCATTAAAGACTGCTGAAAAACAGTATCCTGTCAACTTGGAACAAGAAGGTCCAAGCTCTGGACTTCCCAATGTGTTTATCCCCCAAACTGCGTCAGAGCCTCAATTGGTTCGGAATTGTCCTGTCAGGATCCAATCTGACAATGCCACAGCTGTGGCCTATATCAATCACAAAGGGGGCACGAAAAGTCATGCAGCCCAAAGAGAGGGGAATCGTATGCTGTCTTGGGAAAACAAAATTTCTCTTACCTTCACCGACTGACACAGCTCCTTTCTTAGACCATCGGGTTGTTACGCCACCTTCAGGAGAGGACTAGGCAGTGAAGTACCTAGTGAAGGAGAAGGACCTCGGAACCCTGCTGGCCCATCGGTCCGTGGATTTTTTCTGCAGAAGTTTGCCTTTTGTGCAAGATTAAGATCCTGTGATCTGCTATCAACAGCCGACTGGGTGACAAGCTAGATACCCTTATGCTTGTAGTCTCCCCAGCCTGGCCAGTGAGCGTGTGCAGACCAGAACTCCGCTCTGGGTTGACCAAGACATGCCCCCCAGCTCCAATGGTGGCTGGTGGACGTAATGCCCCAGGGAACACATATGACTGGGCTACTGTCTGCATCGCAGTGTGCCAGGCCAGCAGCCACCCCGTACTGATCGGAGAGTGGGTCTGTGATGGAATGTTCCCCAGCTCGTCAGGACTGGTAAGTACAGCTCTCCCGGCTTCGATGGGGCTGAGCAGCTGGGCATTCCCTGGGAGGTCAATCCGGGGGTCCCTCACCTCCCTCTCTTCTCTTCCTGTCCCTATCTTCCCTCCCCCCTTCCCTGTGGGGGATGCTGCATGGGCTGCTGAGCGGTGTGTGTGCCATAGACAGGGGCTCTCACCTGGGGTGGAGATTGCGCTGAGTAGCTGTGCCCTTGATGTCTGTAGGTCTCTCCCCTGGGTGTCTAGAGGCTATTTCTGCTGATCGCTGTAGTGATTTTTCTCTGCCTGTTTTCACTGTCCCTCATTGCATACAGTGTTCAGCGGCCATTTTTGGTGTGACCAGGGAGCAGCATGCTCTGACCTCATTTTACTGTAGTCCGGCGGCCATTTTCCCTGTGATTATGTGCTTTATACTGGACGCTTGGCGGCCATTTTGTTAAAGCCTGAACATGTTTTCATGTTCAGCGCTGTACAGTGGGGCTCAGCACAGCGGTCTTTTCTCTCATAAGCATCTGGGAGCTGACACAGGACACAGGAACACCTAGCTGGACAGCGCAGAACTCCGTCAGGGTGGGGAGCCCTGCGGTGGGGGCCCCTCGGCTTGCAGCAGTTAGAAGGGTGGGACCATCACATGGCTTCAGAAACTGGTGTTTCTTCCCCCGAAATCCAGGCAATTGCAACCGGTTCGCCTGCATACAGTGCAGTGCCTCTGGACGCTTTGTCGGTGGTCCTTTAATACGTTTGTTGCTAAGATGGAGGCGGTGTGTGGGCGCAGAGGTGGTAAAAAAAAAAGTAACCACGATCCCGGTTGAAGGGACTCCTGCATTCAAGGATCCCATGGACAAGAAGGCCAAGGCAGTGCCTCGTTCCTTGTTTACGGTTGTGGGGTCAGCCGTGCGACCAGTACTGGCATCCCCACTTGTGTAGCAGATACTGAGTGGGCAAAACTTTTGCACCCCGAATTGGGAGAGCAACAGGCTTCTCCTGTCTGCGCAGAACTAGCAGACCAACTAGTGCAAGGCCTTAAGTACGTCTGTGACGTGGCCTTGGATACTCTCCCTCTGTTATCCAGGGCTTCAGTGTCAGCTGTGGTGCTGAGGCGCCTAATTTGGCTAAAATGCTGGTCTGCTGACCAGGCATCCAAAAAAGCCCTGACGGATCTTCCCTGCCTTGGCGACCGGCTCTTTGGTGCCTCTTTGGATGACATTTTTAAAAATGCCACCGGTGGTAAGAGTTTCCTTACTCCCACAGGCCAGGAAGGCTAAGGAGCCACGCCATAGGCAAGGGCCCTCTTTTTCCGCCCATAAACTGCTTTTTCATTCGCCCGGAGCTTCGGCAAAACCCCTCCGGCCTGATAGGATGACCACAGACGGACAAAAAAACGTCCCTGGAACTGCAAACCTACCAAGCCTGTGAATGAAAATGCTACCACATGAAGGTTTGCCCCCACCCATGTCTCGGGTGGGGGGTCGCCTTCGGGAGTTTGCAGCCCAGTGGTCCTCTGTTATCCGACCTCAGGCTACAAGAGTTTCTCTCTTGCCCGCCAAACAGATACTTCCCCTCCAGTATACCCATATCCCCGGCTCGCCGGGAAGCCCTCTTGGGTGCAGTAAGGGACCTGCTGAGTTGCAGGGTGGTTGTACCAGTTCCAGAATAAATGGAACGTTTCCAGGGATTCTACTCAAATCTGTTTGGACGTACCCCTTCCTTCTTGGGAACTACAATCTTGACTTAAAAGCCCTCAATTACTTTGTAAAAGTGCAGAGGTTCAGAATGGAATCAGTTCGCTCAGTAGTCGCTGCACTCCATCAAGGGGACTCTCTGACGTCCCTGGACATCCAGGATGCGTACCTGCACATACCCATTTTCTTTCGGCATCAAAAGTTTCTGCGGTTTGCAGACAGGGAAGCCTACTACCAGTTTGTGGCTCTTTCTTTTGGTCTGGCATCAGCCCCCTGAGTCTTTACCAAGGTATTGGCTCTAGTTTTGGCGTTGCTGCGGCAACATGACATCGCAATCGTGGGATACCTAGACAATCTCCTCCTGAGGGCATCTTCCGCCTCAGAGTTAGAGGAGGATGTGGCGATCACCATGTATACCCTGCAAGAATTTGGGTGGCTGTTGAACCTAAAGAAGTCAGTGATTGTACCGACCCAGCTTCTGGAGTACCTAGGCTTGCTGCTGGACTCCATGGAAGCAAGAGTTTTTCTCCCTTCAGATAAACTGCAGACTCTCAGATCCGTGGTGAAACTGGTTATGAACCGCAAGTGGTCGTCGCTCCACTTTTGCATGCGAGTCCTGGGTCTCGTGGTAGCCTCCTTCGAGGCAGTACCTTATGCCCAGTTCCACACCAGAGTCCTGCAGAAGGAGATTTTGACAAAATGGGACAAATCTCAGTTGTCCCTGGATCGATAGATCCAGGTGAGCCAGTCAGTCAGAGACTCACTGATCTGGTGATTGAGGTCCCCGGTGATTCAGTCCGGAAAGTCGTTCCTGCCTCTGAAGTGGACAGTGATCACAACGGACACCATCCTATCTGGCTGGGGTGGAGTGATGGGGGTTCAGTCGGCTCAGGGCCTCTGGTCGATGGAAGAATCCAAGTCGCCGCTCAATCTGCTCGAATTGAGAGCGTTCAGGCTGTGCCTCTCCACATGGTCGATGAGAATTCAGGGGCGTCCGATCAGGATCCAGTCAGACAATGCCACGGCTGTTGCATACGTCAATCACCAAGGGGGAACAAGAAGCTCAGCTGCTGCACGGGAGGTTGCTTAATACTTCGGTGGGCAGAGCAACACGTACTGGCCCTGTCGGCCATTTACATCCCGGGAGTGGAGAACTGGCAGGCGGACTATCTGAGTCGCCAGATGCTGGACCCAGGAGAATTGACGTTGCATCCGGAGATATTCAGGTTACTGTGCCTGCGGTGGGACACACCAGAAGTGGATCTTCTGACCTCCCGTCTCAATCAAAAAGTGCCAAGATTTGTGTCCCGGACAAGAGATCCGTGGTCAGACGCGCTGGTGGCTCCGTGAGATCAGTACCAGCTGATCTACACCTTTCCTCCACTGAAACTGTTACCACGCCTGCTTCGTAGGGTGGAAGCTGAGGGGGAGTAATACTGGTTGCTCCAGATTGGCCTCAGTGTCCTTGGTACGCAGACCCGGTGCGTCTGGTGACTGCCGTTGTGAGAAGACCTGTCTCAAGGGCCGATTCTCCATACTGCTTTACCATCGCTGGCTTTAACGGCATGGCTATTGAGAGCCAGGTGTTGAGGAACCGGGGTCTGTTGGACTCGGTGATCCCAACTATGTTGAGAGCACAAAAACCTGGAAGGCTTACATCTCCATGTGTGAGTTAAAAGGATGGCATTCGCACTCCTTTTCTATATCCAGGATCCTGCAGTTTATTAGCAAGGAGTAGACCAGAAATGGTCTACCGCTCAGATGTTTAAAGCAGGAGTCCACCGGGACTCCGCGTTTTTTTTTTTTTTTTTTTAAAAGCCAGCAGCTACAAATACTGCAGCTGCTGACTTTTAAAATAGTGACACTTACCTGTCCAGCGCGCCCGCGATGTCGGCACCCGAAGCCGATCGCTAGGTCGTCTGTCGGGTCCTGCCGCCGCCATCTTGGGTATGGGAATCAGGAAATGGAGCCTTTCGGCTTCATTTCCCAGTTCCCTACTGCGCATGCGCGAGCCGCGCGGCGCAATCCGGACGGTCCCCGCTGCCTCTGGGAACTGTGTGTTTCCCAGCAGGCAGCGGGGCACTTGCGCAAAGGGGCGGGCAGTTGCGGAAAGGGGCGTAATCTACGCCCCTTTCCGCAGACAGCTATCCCGGAAGTGGGTGCAGTTACCTGGATTATCCAGGTAACTGCACCCCCCTGAAAGGTGCCAATTGTGGCGCCGGAGGGGGGGGGGGGGGATTCCGATGAGCGGAGGTCCATTTTAGGGTGGACCTCCGCTTTAAGGCGGCGACATGGTCGTCTGTCCACGCGTTTACCAAGTTCTACAAGGTAGACGTGTTTTGGCTGCAAAGTTTTGCATGCGGCTGTATAGTTGCAATAGAATATGCAATATATTCCCGTTTTTCGTTAAAAACACACTACTGTTAAGTTAATGTGTTGTTGCATTACATTCAGCAGTTTTTTTTGTGCGGTTGTGGGTAGTCACTCCTGTTGAGGGTACCCTGGTTTGGTGGTGGATTTTCACGCACTGTTGTGTTTTTTTGTGGGTAGTTTCACTAGTTCCCGCTTGCCATGGTGGATGAAGTTTTCTATACTGTTTTCCCACCCCTCATTTGGCACTGCTTGGGGACGTCCCAATGGCTAAGAGAGGAGCTGTGTCGGTCAATCTAAGAGAAAATAGGATTTTTTTGTAATCACCGTAAAATCCTTTTCTCTGTAATTCACTGACAGACACAGCACCCGCCCCTCCTTTTTATCTTTACGTTATACTGCTTGTTGATGTACTGATGACTGCATGGCAGGGTGGGAGGGTTGTTGCCAAAGGGACTTAAAGTGTTGTATTACAACTAATGCCTAGAATCTCCTAGTAATAGGGCATAACAACCCAATGGCTAAGAGAGGAGCTGTGTCGATCTGTGAATTACACAGAAAAGGATTTTACGGTGAGTACAAAAAATCCTATTTTTTGTACTCACCGTAAAATCCTTTTCTCTAGTTCACTCACTGACAAAGCACCCTCCCCTCCTATTTTTTCAGTTGTACTGCTTGTTGTCTAGGGGGTTGTTACCTAAGGGACCGCCCCTTGGGCGGAACTATAAAGTTCTGGTTTTGTTATAGCGTGTTAACATGTTCTGCCTAGTCCTCTCCTGAAGGTGGTGTGACAACCCAATGGTCTAAGAAAGGAGATGTGTCAGTCGGTGAACTACAGAGAAAAGGATTTTAAGGTGAGTACAAAAAATCCTATTTCCTTTTCCTATTTTCATTCCAGGGATAGGGCATTGTTAACTACTTGAGTCACCAACAATTGTTCCCGGGAGAATGGTCCCTTCACCTCAACATGTTTCTTTCACTATGCCAAAAATGGGGAGTTCCGGATGTTGATCTGTTTGCGTCCAGGTTCAACAACAAGATCGACAACTTTGTGTCAAGGACAAGGGATCAGATGACATACGAAACAGATGCCTTCGTTTTTACGTGTGGTCGGTTTTTCACTGATCTATGTGTTCCCTCCTGTTCTGCTGCTTCCGCGCCTTCTCGCAGGATCAAGCAAGAAGGGAAGGAGGTGATTCTTGTGGCTCAGGAGATCTTTATTTGCAGAGATCGTAAAAATGGCGTTAGGTTTCATAGTTAGGTTGAATAAAGACACCAGTCCAAAAAACTGAGGTAGTCCCACCAGTGGGAGGGGTTATATAGGGAGTGCAATTTTTAATTCAGGGCGTGTCTGTGTCCATCACCTGAAGGTGGCCTATAACGCACATATTAAGTACTATGTCTCTCTGTCCCGTGATGTACTTCAAAGAAAAGGATTTTACAGGTAAGCTGTTATAAAAATCCTATTATACCAGAAGTACAATATATAATGAAATAAAGCATAATGTCAAAGAACACGATCTTAAACCAATATTCCCTTCATCAACACGTTTCTCGAGTGAAACATGCTTCTTTTGGACAAAGGAACCTGAGTTGATAAAATTCAGCACTGGTCTTTTTGGTATAGTTGTACAAAGAATAGATAGGTGGAAAGACTCCTATGTGGGTTCTTCGTCTGGAGGTCCTTTTCCCTCAGCAAGTCGGGTGCCTTTTTGTGCTGGAATGGAAAATTGAGAGATGCACGGATACCATTCACAAATGAGATTTAGCAATGTGACATTTTCTGATGTTTGGGGTGTTTTTGTCTATCTACTCTTTTTACAACTATACCACGAGGACCTTTGTTGATTTTTATCAACTAGGTACTCTTGTTCCTTTGTCCTGAAGACACAGGTTTCACCTGAGAAATGTGTTGGAGGAATACTGGTTCATGATCATGTTTTATTTGACATTATGGCATTTATTCTCTAAAGCTGGTGAGTGCAAAATCGGTCTCGCTTTTGCATAGAAAACAATCAGCTTCTAACTATAGCTTGTTCAATTTAAGCTTTGGCAATAAAACCTGCAAGCTGATTGGTTTCTATGCAGAAGTGAGACTGATGTTGCACTCTCTCCAGCTTTAGTAAATAAACCCCTATGCATTATTTCATTCATTATATATTGCACCCCTGGTGTGAATATTTTTGACACACCCTTAAAAGCTAGTACTCCTATGGAGTAGCTTCATATTTAATCTTGTAATTAATCTACCTCAATATTTTGCTAATATAAATTACATGTGTATTTTTGGAGGTGATCATCTCACCAGATAAGGGTCTGATGTGACTCCCCAATTGTCGATGTGGGATATGTGCTTTTAGGACTACTGGTTCGTAAGAGCCGTGAAAGAGGCCATCTAGGTCAAACAGAAACAGCCATCCCCGAACAGGGGGTAGAGTCTTTTGATACCATCTGTCTTCCATATATATTGCAGTTTAAACATCTCTACCCCAGTGATTTGAAAACAATTGACACCTTCAGCCATGTAACTTAAGGAAATGACACCTATGACGACTTCCTTACATTGAGGATAGAATTAAGTATTTTAATAAGTGTGGCTCCAAAACTCTTAAACCTCCAACTCTGTTTTTGGACAGTTAATGCTGGTTTATCTTCCTTACACGCATTTGAACTAAAGAAGTGGCTTGGAAACGTTACAGAAAATCAACATACAGAAAAAGCCCAGCTGAATGTAACCAACTACTACTAGCTAAAGAAATGTGGTAATATTTTTAGTAAATAACACCACTTAAGTGTAGATTTAGTGAATTAGTAACTTTTACATATTGCTTTCACGTACCTCAGTGACCCCGGAAGAAAGAAGGATCAGTCTCCTATCTCCCTCTCAACTATTGCTTTGTCTACTTTCTGAATTCTGCAGAACACATGTTTTACAAGCCTGCCTTGAATTCTTTACTTATTTCAGCAGAAATTCCTGATTTCAAAATTCTATCCTTGTGTTTATTATTTACCTTAAGACACCAGCATATGGGAGTTTCGTTTATAGCAGACCCTTCCGACAGCTATACTATAACAAGTAGTAGGTCTCTCTGACAAAGCCAAAAATTACCACTGGCTAATACCAAGTTAATCCAAGTTCCATAGTCTACTCCTGCTGCATAGTTGCCTAACAGTACTTATTTTCAAACTGATTTATGATTTTTTTGTTTTCACACGGTGACATCGATTGGTCCAGACTGAATATTCATGCTGGTTTGTCTGAGATGATTTTTGGAGCATTATGAGCTCTGTGCTCTGCCTAACCTCAGATGGACCTATTTAAATAATTGCTTAACTTTACTATCATCCATACACATCTGGCACTCAGTCACCTGTACTCTCTCGTGGTGTCGGTACATAAACATTGTTCCTTTTGGCAATAAAAAAAAGTTTGTTTAGGTGTAAGCTGGTGGGCATTATATGCCTGGGCTGCTTGTTAATCCATGGCTGGCGCTGGATGTTGGTGCGCCCAGAATGGCAGCAGACAACTGGCAGGGTATATCTCTTGGCCTCTGCAAGGACTTGCATCACACTTAATGCGATACAGTACAAAGCTCTTGCTTTGTTCTGTATGACATGCAAAGCTCATTAGATATCTATATGCAGACAATTGATAATTGCTCCTTTTTTCTTATTACCAGGTATATATAGATGCTGCAAGGGTTGATATTTTGAAATACAGAGAAATTTATAAACAATACAAAGAGAGTCTTGATCCTCTAGACCAGGAATTACTAAAAGAGGATCGGAAGAAGACGAAGCAAAGAAGAAAAAAGAACAGAGCGAAAAAGGTAAGGGATAAATGTTACACAAGATCAATAACAAGTACAAGCTGATCATACCTTAAAGTGTTTCTACATTCTGAGATGTAAAATGGGCAGCAGCTCGAGCACATAAAGTCTACACACCCCTGTTAAAATGTCAGGTTTCTATTAGAGGTCGACCGATATGGGTTTTTCTCTGGCCGATGCCGATATTTAGAAATCATGGCGGCCGATATATGATGCCGATTTTTTTGGGCCGATATGTTAGGCCGTTTATTTATTTATTTATTTTTTTTATCCCCCTTCATCTCATAAAATCTAACACACCTTTCCCACTGGGGTGTTTTTCAGGCGCTTTTGGGCTAAAAATAGCGACTGTAAAGTGCCTGCAAAATGGCTCCCCTGCAGTCTGTGTGAAAGACAGAGTGCTTTCACACGGAGGCGATGAGCTGGCGAGATCTTAAAAAAAAAAGTCCTGCAAGTAGCACGTTTGGAGTGGTGTATACCGCTCCTCCACCACTCCTGCCCATTGATATGAATGGGCACCACTGTCGAAGCGCATGCAATGCGATTTGGCAGCGGTGCTTCACGGGCGCTTTTAACCTCTTCCTCGGCCGCTAGCTGGGTTTTATGTGCACCACTAGCAGCCAAATAGCACCGCTAAAATGATGGTAAAGAGCCGCTAAAACTTGCAGCGTTTTACCATCAACACCTGCCCGCTCCAGTGTGAAAGCAGCCTTCATACGTGATACAGAAAATTTCTCACATTTAAACATTTATTAAATAAAACAAACCTCCAATCAGTTGTATGTACAGTGCCTTGCGAAAGTATTCGGCCCCCTTGAACTTTTCAACCTTTTGCCACATTTCAGGCTTCAAACATAAAGATATAAAATTTTAATTTTAGTGAAGAATCACCAACAAGTGGGACACAATTGTGAAGTGGAACGAAATCTATTGGATAATTTAAACTTTTTAAGCAAATAAAAAACTGAAAAGTGGTGCGTGCAAAATTATTCGGCCCCTTTACTTTCAGTGCAGCAAACTCACTCCAGAAATTCAGCGAGGATCTCTGAATGATCCAATGTTGTCCTAAATGACTGATGGTGATAAATAGAACCCACCTGTGTGTAATCAAGTCTCTGTATAAATGCACCTGCTCTGTGATAGTCTCAGGGTTCTGTTGAAAGCGCAGAGAGCATCATGAAGACCAAGGAACACACCAGGCAGGTCCGTAATACTGTTGTGGAGAAATTTAAAGCCGGATTTGGATACAAAAAGATTTCCCAAGCTTTAAACATCCCAAGGAGCACTGTGCAAGCGATCATTTTGAAATGGAAGGAGTATCGGACCACTGCAAATCTACCAAGACCTGGCCGTCCCTCTAAACTTTCAGCTCCGACAAGGAGAAGACTGATCAGAGATTCAGCCAAGAGGCCCATGATCACTCTGGATGAACTGCTGAGAACAACAGCTGAGGTGGGAGAGTCTGTCCATGGGACAACAATCAGTCGTGCACTGCACAAATCTGGCCTTTATGGAAGAGTGGCAAGAAAAAAGCCATTTCTCAAAGATATCCATAAAAAGTCTCATCTAAAGTTTGCCACAAGCCACCTGAGAGACACACCAAACATGTGGAAGAAGGTGCTGTGGTCAGATGAAACCAAAATCAAACTTTTTGCCCACAATGCAAAACGATATGTTTGGCGTAAAAGCAACACAGCTCATCACCCTCAACACACCATCCCCACTGTCAAACATGGTGGTGGCAGCATCATGGTTTGGTCCTGCTTTTCTTCAGCAGGGACAGGGAAGATGGTTAAAATTGAGGGGAAGATGGATGCAGCCAAATACAGGACCATTCTGGATGAAAACCTGTTGGAGTCTGCAAAAGACCTGAAACTGGGACGGAGATTTATCTTCCAACAAGACAATGATCCCAAACATACAGCAAAATCTACAAAGGAATGGTTCACAAATAAACGTATCCAGGTGTTAGAATGGCCAAGTCAAAGTCCAGACCTGAATCCAATCGAGAATCTGGAAAGAGCTGAAAACTGCTGTTCACAAACGCTCTCCATCCAACCTCACTGAGCTCGAGCTGTTTTGCAAGGAAGAATGGGCAAGAATTTCAGTCTCTCGATGTGCAAAACTGATAGAGACATACCCCAAGCGACTTGCAGCTGTAATCGCAGCAAAAGGTGGCTCTACAAAGTATTAACGCAAGGGGGCCGAATAATTTTGCACGCCCCACTTATTTTTTTATTAGTTAAAAAAAAGTTTCAAAAATCTTGTTGGTGATTCTTCACAAAAAATAACATTTTTTTATCTTTGTTTGAAGCCTGAAATGTGGCAAAAGGTTGAAAAGTTCAAGGGGGCCGAATACTTTCGCAAGGCATTGTATGATTTAGATTAAAAAAAAAAAAAAAAACTATATATTAAATAAAAACAGGTAGTCAAAACTTTTGGACGAAAAAAAAAATGGGCTAACTTTACTGTTTTTAATTATTTTTTTTTTTTAAATAGTGTATTTTTTTCCCAAAAAATGCATTTGAAAGACCTCTGTGCAAATGCCGTGTGACATAAAATTGCAACAACCCCTGTTTTATTCCCTAGGATCTCTGCTAAAAAAATATATATAATTTTTGGGGGGTCTAAGTGATTTTCTGGCAGAAAATACAGGATTTTTACTTGTAAGCAACAAGTGTCAGAAAAGATTTAGTCTTTAAATGGTTAAACTGAGAACTTTACACACAGAGATGAGTTCATTCATTCAAGTGTAAACATTGTATCTTTTTGCTCTTTTCTTGGCAGACTGTCCAGAGAGGAGGAAAGTCGTTTCTATGACGACTCAGGCAACTTACACTGACTTCTATTACAGAAGTAATTTCCAAGTCACACTGTAGTTCTAAATCTGCCTTTTTATCAGCACAATCGGCCGATGCCGATTAATAAAAAAACTGCAAATATCGGCCGATACATGTGGAAAAACAGAACTGTACAGTACCGCCCAGGGGGCGGTCCCTCTGGTAATAACCCCTCAGCCTGCTTTCTGCAGCTCAGTTTTTTCCTGCTTAGTGAAGAAGGACCTAGGCTCCCTGCGGGATCATCGGTCCTGGATTTTTTTTCTGGATGTTTGCCTTTTGCGCAAGATTTTAAGATCCTGTGATCTACTATCAACGGTGACAGGCTGGATAATATGATCCTTGTAGTCTCCCCAGCCAGAGCAGCTGGGCATTCGCTGGGAGGTTGACTAGGGGTTCCCTCTTCTCCCTTTCTTCTCTTCCTGTCCCTGTTTCCCCCCCCCCCCCCTTCTGTGGGGGATGCTAGATGACTGGGCTGTAGTGCGGGACTCTGACCCTTGATTGGGGGCTGTGCTGGCTGTCTGTGTCCCGGGTTCTGTCTTCTGTCTCTCTGCTGGTGTCTGTGGACTCTGCATGTGCTGCCGCCGTAGCGCTGAATGCCGCCATTGTCTGTGTATTCTTTGTATACAGCAGGGATATGCAATTAGCGGACCTCCAGCTGTTGCTGAACTACAAGTCCCACCATACCTCTGCCACTGGGTGTCATGCTTGTGGCTCTGTCTTGCTATGCCTCATGGGAATTGGAGTTCTGCAGCAGCTGAAGGTCCGCTAATTGCATATCCCTGGTATACAGCATTATTGTCGGCCATTTTCTGTTAGCCTCTGTGAAAAGCATGGTCAGCGGCCATTTTCCCTGTGATTTTATTTATTTTTTTCCCATACAAGGGCACGCGGCTGCCATTTTCTTGTAGCCTCAGCGCAGTTTTTCTCCACAGCGCTGGTTCCTGTGCCTCAGAACAGCTCAGTTTTTGTTCCTGGACATTTGTGAACTGACACAGGACACAGCTATCAGCGACAGCACGGCGCAGTACTCGGTCAGGGTGGTGAGTCCTGCGGTACGGACCCCTCAGTCTGTAGCAGCTAGGAGGGTGGGATGAGCACCTTGTCCTAAGTCCCCAAGGGTGGCAGATGGGGTGGGTCAGCATGGCATCAGAAGCTGGCGTTTTTTCCCCAGACCTCCCTGTAATTGCAACCAGCTCGCCTGCAAGCAGTGCAGTGCCTTTGGACGCTTTGTCGGTGGTCCTTGAAACGTTCGTTGCCAGGTTGGAGGCGGTGTGCGGGCACAAGGGGGTAAGGAACGGCCCCCCTGCCCGTCCTCAGGGCAGAGCTCTGATTCAGCCTCAGGCCCCAGAGTGACTGGCGGCCCATGTTCTGATGTGTCAGAGGGCACTGACCAGGACCGATCGGACAGTGAGGATGATTCCGGGTCCGCGCAGGAAAAAGCGCTAGTTGGAGCACTTATCACAGCTGTGCGTGATGCCCTGAAAATATAGGATGCAGCAGGATCCTCTGCTGAAGTGGCAGCCCCTTTTGGGTCTCGTAAGCCAGCCTGTAAACCTAAGGTGTTTCCATATCTGACTTATTTTGATAAGTTCATATACAAGGAATGGGGAAGCCCGCAACGGACCTTTTCAGTTCCAAAAAGAATGGCGGTGCGGTACCCCTTTGAGGAGAGCCTACTTCAAAAATGGTCGGCTCCCCCCGGTTGTGGACCCCCCAGTATCTAGGTTAAACAAAGTAACCACAATCCCAGTAGAAGGGGCTCCTGCATTTAAGGACCCTACTGACAAGATGGCTAAGGCAGTTGCCTGGTTCATGTTTACAGTAGTGTGGTCAGCACTACGACCAGTACTGGCCAGGGCATTAGTGTCACAGACCCTTACTGAGTGGGCGAAATTGTTGCACCGTGAATTGGAGAAGCAGCCGTCTCCTCCACGGCCTTAAGTATGTCTGTGATGCGGCCCTGGATACACTTCCTCTGCTCTGCATCAGTATCAGCAGTGGTGCTGCGGCACCTGATCGGGCGGAAATGCGCAGACCAGGCATCTAAAAAAGCCTTGACGGATTTGCCCTTCCTTGGTGAGCAGCTATTTGGAACCTCGCTGGATGACATTATTAAGAATGTCACATGTGGGAAGAGCACTTCCGTGGAAGCGAGAGTGTTCTCCCTTCAGACAAGCTGCAGAGTCTCCGCGGCAAAGCTGTTGAGGAACCACAGGTGTTCGTCGCTGCATTTCTGCATGCGAGTCCTGGGCCTCATGGTAGCCTTCTTTGAGGCGGTACCGTACGCCCAATTTCACACCAGAGTCTTGCAGAAGAAGCCATTATCCAAATGGGACAAATGTCCGTTATCCCTGGATCAGCAGATTTGGATGAGCCAGTTGGTCAGGGATTCTCTTCTCTGGTGGCTGAGATCCCCAGCCTTTCGGTCCGGGAAATCGTTCCTGCCTTTTCATTGGACGGTGATCACAATGGATGCCAGCCTGTCCAGCTGGGGTGGAGTACTGGGAGTACAGTCGACCCAGGGCCTCTGGTCGAGGGAGGAATCCCAGTTACCGATCAATGTACTCGAGCTTCGAGCGATCAGGCTAGGCCTCTCCACATGGTCGAGACTAAAAGGCCGTCCGATCAGGATCCAGTCGGACAACGCTACAGCGGTGGCATATGTCAACGATCAAGGAGGAACAAGGAGCTCAGCTGCAGCACAAGAGGTCGCTCACAGCCTTTGGTGAGCAGAGTGACACGTACCGGCCCTGTCGGCCATATACATCCCAAGAGTAGAAAACTGGCAGGTGGACTATCTAAGTCGCCAGATGCTGGACCCAGGAGAGTGGTCATTGCATTTGGAGGTATTCAGTTTTCTTTGCCTCTGGTGGGGCATGCCAGATGTGTATCTTCTGGCCTCTCGGCTCAATCGAAAGGTGTGGAGGTTCGTGTCCAGGACAAGAGATCCTTGGGCGGACACGTCAGATGCGTTGGTGACTCCATGGGAGCAGTACCGGCTGATTTACGCCTTCCCTCTGCTCAAACTGTTACCACGCCTGCTCCGCAGAGTGGAGGCAGAGGGGATTCAAGTACTACTGATTGCCCCAGATTGGCCTCTGCGTCCTTGGTATGCCGACTTGGTATGCCTGGTGGCAGATGCTCCTTGGTGGTTGCCGATGCGAGAGGACTTTCTATCACAAGGTCTGTTACTCCATCCTGCTTTACTGTTGCTGCTTTTAATGGCATGGCTGTTGAACGCCAGGTGCTAAGGAACCAAGGTCTGTCGGACTCGGTGATTTCCACTATGCTGAGAGCACAAAAGTCTTCTTCTCGGAAGATATACCATCGTACGTGGAAGGCTTATATCTCCATGTGTGAGGAGATGGGGTGGTGTCCACGCACCTATTCAGTTACCAGGATCCTGCTGTTCTTACAGCGAGGAGTGGACCAGAAGCTGGCCTTGAGCACCATCAAGGGACAGATATCAACCGTGGCTGTTTTTTTCCAACGACCCCTGGCGTCTCACTCATTAGTAAGCACCTTTGTGTAAGGAGTTTGGCATGTAGTCCCTCTGGTGCGGCCACCCTTGCCTCCGGGGGATCTGAACCTGGTGCTATTGGCGCTTCAGAAGCCGCCGTTTGAGAAAATCAGGGAAATTCCCTTGTTGACTTTCTCAGAAAGTGGTCTTTCTGGTTGCTATTACATCTGCCAGGAGGCTTTCTGAGCTGGCGGCCTTGTCTTGCAAGTCGCCCTATCTGGTTATCCATAAGGATAAGGTGGTGTTGCATCCGCAACCTTCTTTTCTGCCGAAGGTGGTTTTGGCCTTCCATCTCAATGAAGACATTGTGTTACCATCTCTGTTTACTAAACCGACACACCCTAAGGAGGTGGCCCTCCATTCCCTGGACGCGGTCCGGGCTCTGAGGGTATATCTGTCTGCTACAGCTCCCTTCCGGAATTCAGACAGTTTTTTTTTTTTTTTTTGGTGACTGGTCCAAAAATTTGTTGACTGCCATTTCCCGGTGTATCAGACAGATCGTGGTCCAGGCCTACGCCCTGAAGGGGCAGGTGCCCCCTTTCCTTTCACGGCTCATTCCACCAGGGCATTTGGGCCCTCCCTGGGCTTTCTGACATCAAGCGTCTGTCTCCCAGGTGTGTAAGGCGGTGACTTGGTCGTCCACACTTTCACAAAATTCTACACAGTTGATGTAAGCGCATCTTCGGATGCTTGCTTTGGCCGTAGAGTTTTGCAGGCGGCTGTGTAAAATTGCAATTTACACATTTTTCCTTTTTAAAGAAAGTTACAATTTGTTGTAAACGCATTTTTGATGCATATGTTGGCCGCAAGTTCTGGTGCGGCAGTTTCAGATGGCAGCTCCTCTGTTGAGGCGTTTCTCTGTTTGTGGGTGAAATTATGTTTTGTGTTTTCCACCCCTCGTTTTGACACTGCTTGGGGACGTCCCTACGGTCAAGATTTGAAGGAGCTGTGTCCGTCAATGAACGAAAGAGTAAATAGGACTTTTTGTACTCACTGTAAAATCCTTTTCTCTGAATTTCATTGACACAGCACCCACCCCTCCTATTTTACGTTGTACTGCTTGTTGACGTACTGAGCTGCAGGAAGCAGGGTGAGGGGTTATAGCCAGGGGGACCGCTCCCTGGGCGGAGCTATGCAGTCTTGCTGTTTTTACATGTTCTGCCTAGTCCTCTCCTGAAGGTGGCGTGATAACCCTATGGTCAAGATTTAAAGGAGCTGTGTCCATCAATGAACTTCAGAGAAAAGGATTTTACGGTACAAAAAATCATTTTTTTTCCCCACAAAAGCTTTCTTTTGGTGGTATTTGATCACCTCTGCAGTTTTTATTTTTTGCGCTATAAACAAATAAAGACCAAATTTTTTTTTAAAAAAGACATACATTTTTTGTTTGGGTACAGCGTTGCATGAACGCAATTGTCATTTAAAGCGACAGTGCCATATCGTAAAAAAGGCCTGGTCATTAAGGGGGCAAATCATTCAGGGGCTGAAGAGATTAAAGGAGCTGCAGGGATATCTGGCAAGTACTGGGTGTGTGGTACATGTGACAACAATCTCTTGTATTCTTCGTATGTCTGGGCTGTGGGCTAGAGTGGCAAGACAGAATCCTTTTCTTACGAAGAAAAACATTCAAGCCTGCCTACATTTTGCAAAAAAAACAAATCTGAAGTCTCTCAACAGCATTTAGGAAAATGTGTTATGGTCTGATTAAACCAAGGTTGAACTTTTTGGAGATAATGCCAAAAGATATGGTGCAAAAACACTGCACATCCCCAAAAGAGCACCTTACCCACAGTGAAGCATGGTGGTGGCAGAATCATGCTTTGGAGCTGGTTTTTTTTTCAGCAGGAACAGGGGCTTTATGCCCTGTACGCACGGTTGGACATTCCGACAAAATTCATCTTATTTTTTTGCTACAGATTTTGGCCCAAATTTGTCTTGCATACACACGGTCGCACAAAGTTGTCGAAAATCTGATTGTTCAGAACGAGGTGGCGTACAACACATATGGCGGGACTATAATGAGGCTGGTAGCCAATAGCTTTCGTCTTGTAATTTTATTCTGAGCATGCGTGGCACTTTGTGCGTCGGAATTGTCTACACACGATCGGAATTTAAACGATCGAATTTTGTTGTTGGAATTTTTTTTTAGAACAAGAGCTCAAACTTTTTGTGTGTCGGAAATTCCAACGGAAAATGTCCGATAGAGCCCACACATGATCGGAATTTCCAACAACACAGTCCGATCACACATTTTCCAATGGAAAGTCCGACCGCATGTACAGGGCATTAGTCTAGGTAGAGTGAATTATGAACAGTTCCAAATACCAGTCAATATTGGCACAAAACCTTAAGGCTTCTGCTAGAAAACTGAACATGAAAAGGAACTTCATCTTTCAGCATGACAACGACCCAAAGCCTGCATCCAAATCAACAAAGGAATGGCTTCACCGTAAGAAGGTTACAGTTTTGGAATGGTCCGGCGGGTTCCTAGACCCGAATCCCATTGAAAATCTGTGGGGTGATCTGAAGAGAGCTATACACCGGAGAGGCCCTCTCGATCTGACAGATTGTTTTTGCAAAGAGTGGGAAAATATTGCTAAGTCAAAATATGCCATGCTGATAGATTCATAGCCAAAAAGACTGAGTACTGTAATAAATCCAAAACGGGTGTGTAGACTTTTTATATCCACTGCATATGTAAGGGTTTACAATCTCTAGTGTACCTGCGATTGGCAGAGCAGAGCGACAGGCTCAGTTTAAGTGGTTGTAACCCTTAACTTTTATTTTTTATTTTAAGGCATGATCTATATCTCAGGGTGCTTGTGCTGTGTTGCAATATATCTGGCTGATCCTGCCTGTTCCTGTCTGTGCTGACCACTGTAATCATGGCTGCTGAGCCATGATACCGTGGTTGGTTTTCGGGCCTCAGTCATCACACTTTCTCTTCTCTGGGTCTCTTTCCCCGCTGATATTCTGCTGCAATATGCAGCAAATATACTTGCATCCCCTCTGGTTTGTACAGTTATTAACTACAGTGTGTTTTTTGTATTTTTAAATGACAAGGCTAAATACATTTTCCTACACTGCTGCTGTGCGGTCACGTTTGTTTCCCTCTGCTGACGTCTGAGGGGAATCTCAGCCCCTTCTGTTGCTTTCCTTAAATTGGAGAAGGAGAGCAGTGTTCATGTGACCACACAGCAGGGGTGTGAGAAAAGGTATTTAGCCTTGTCAATAACCAGAGGGGATATCAGCAAACCCACAATGTGTTTTTACAAACACTTTACATTTCACCCTTCCGAACTACGCACAAGTTGCTTTTATTTGCTTTGTTGTCTGCTAAAGATTACACAGGGCTGAGGACTCATTTACTGTACTTATGTGAGTACCCGAGTAGCCAGGTATCACTGCTGAAATATGGGAGATAAGAATGTAAGTCATATGCTCTCCATACATGGAGGTATCGAATAGTCATTTTCACTCCCTGTTGTCAAATTAAATTGTTTGAAAGTGAAGGCAGGAAAGTTTGTGCAGCTGGAGAGGGAGGGGTAAGTATGAGCAAAACAGGTTTACTTTGGGGTCCATTCATCCTAACGTGAGTTAAAATTGCCTTTTCTTATGTACTTTAAGGTGGGCTTAATTGTCCTTGCTTTGCAGCACTTTTATATATACTCTAATTTGGGGTTTGCATTTCAGTGCATGAAAAATGCACAAATCATCGAAAATCTATTAATAAAAAAGGCATTTCTTTATCATACGTCATGGGACACAGAACACCATAGTAATCACTATGTGGGTATGTAGGCACCTTCAGGTGATGGACACTGGTATACCCAATACAGGAAGTTCACGCTCTGTATAAGCCAGTGTCTAAGGTGTTGGTTACGAGTGAAGATGTCCTCTGAGGTGCTCCAGGAGGGATCCATGCAGGATTTCAATAGCCTCCACAGACCAGATCCATCCAAAGTGCCACTGAGGTGAAAGTGGATTGTACCCGGGCCTTGTATACCAAGCACAAGGTTTTGCCTGTAACGCCTCTTTGCAGGGCTGTACCCTGGGACCCAGGGCTTTTTGGGTCATGCTTACATTACGTAAAGCTTTTCCTGACAGGGTGCTAATACAGGTCCAGGGGAGTGGAACACCAACAAAAAGGGACCCGGTCCCTGAAGGTGTGCTATAAACGCAGTCTGCTGTGATGGGTGAAGTTTAGCTCTGTTTGTTAGAGCAGTATCCTGCAGCAAGGAAAAGGTAAGGGAAGAAGCCTAGGAACTGTAAAAAGTCCACCTACGTTTTTTCTTTTGTTTTGTTTTTCTTCCATGAGTAAAAATGTTGTCATGCCTTAAAGTCTCCACTAGGAGTAAATGCACATACCTTAGTATGTTGCTTCTCAGTCAGCTCAGTGTCCCAGCTAAACAGCATGTGTGTGTGGTCTCAGCAAGCTGGGGGGATTCCTCATCCAGCAAAGAACAACATAGTTTTTCCCCCCTGGTGGAAGGGAGATACAACGCTAGTTTTCAGATTTGGAAACAATCATTGGAACCAATTGGTGGTGCAGCTGTTTCTCACATCTAAGCCCCTGTATACATGACTGAAAATGCAGTCTCCTCCGCCCTGCAGGGCCTAGAAGGAATATTAGCGGCTTTAATAGCATCCTCCATCCAAAAGGATAGGAAGCGTGTTAGAGCCCCCTCCCGCACCTCAGACGCATTACCAAGGGAACAGTGGGTAGAAGATGAAGTGTTACCCTCAGGAGGAAAGGCAAACCAATTACTCCTCGCAGAGGAGACAACAGTGGATGTAACTTTTTCAGCCTCGCAATCTGAGATATTGCTGGTACAATCTCTTATGGAGGTGGTTTGTTCCACTTTCAAGCTACCCCTAACGGAGTCAGCTGAAAGTTCTATTTCTTCTTTAGGTTCCTTAATACCTTCACAGCCTTTGCATGCATTTCCTGTCCATGCATTACTAGAACAGCTTATTTATGCCGAATTTCATGCGGATAAGCATTTTCTCCCTCCAAAGAGATTCACAGCACTCTATCCCATGGAGGAAAAATTCACCAAAAAATGGAATGTACCAGCAGTTGACAATTTCCAGTGTGAATAAGTCTAGTTGCTTAAGGATCCAACAGATAAAAGGTTGGAATTCCTGTTAAAATCCTTTTTCTTGGCAGGTGCCATTACTCAGTGCAATAGGCATCTGTCAGTCCCTAAAGGACCAGTTTAGACAGGTCCTTTAAGGAGGTTCCTGCACAACAAGCCCAGGATTTGGCTGAACTGCCAAGGGCATTATGTTTTGCCAAAGACGCCATGAAAGATTCTATTCACCAGGCATCCCGCCTTGCGCTTGTGCTATTACACATGCGTAGGATCCTGTGGTTGAAAAATTGGTCAGCTGAAGCACCATGCAAAAAGCTTCTGACTGGTTTTCCTTTTCATGGGGATCGGCTATTTTTGGGATGATTTGGACAAATGCATCCAAATGATTTCTAGTGGCAAAAGTACTCTTTTGCCAGTCAAAAGAAAGTATAAACACCCTTCATTTAAGTGGACTTCGTCTCCTGCGCCAGGGGCATCCGCCTCTAGGCAATGGCCTCTGCCGTCAGACTCTAGAGGAAACCCTCGGGGTCAGGCCTAGGCACAAAAGAAGCCCTGGGGGCGGAAACCTGCAAAGCAGAATTCCAAAGCATCCCCATGAAGGGGTGACCCCCCTCGCCAGAGTGGGGCGAAGACTTCTGCAATACTCAGAAGTCTGGCAAGAGGAAATTCAGGACAGATGGGTCATCTCTGCGGTGTCCCTAGGGTACAAACTATAATTTCAGGAGTTTCCACTCTCTTGTTTTCTGAGGTCAAACGTTCCCAAAGATCCAGGGAAAAGGTGATCTCTGTTTTGGGCACTAGACTGATTACTGGCTCAGGGGGTGATCATACAAATCCCCATAGAAGAGCAAGTTTGGGGTTTTATGCAAACCTCTTTATGGTACCAAAACTAAATGGAGATGTCAGACCTATTCTAGATCTAAAGAGTCTAAATCGGTTCCTGAAGATCTCCTTTCACATGGAGTCGATCAGGTCAGTGATGTCTATCCTACTAGGAGAACTTCTGGCGTCTATCGACATCAGGGATGCATATCTGCATGCCCCTATGTTTCCCGCTCACCAAAGGTTTTTGCAGTTCGAGGTAGAACAGCAGCATTTCCAGTTTGTAACCTTGTCCTTCCGGCTAGCTACAGCACCCCGGGTGTTTACAAACGTCCTGGCCCCACCTCTAGCAAGGTTAAGGGCACAGGGCATAGCAGTCTTGGCATAACTAGACAATCTATTGCTAATAGACCAGTTGTGGCTCGTTTGGAGCAAAGCATGCGCATTACAACCAGTTACCTGGAATGTCTGGGTTGGATTCTCAACCTAGAGAAGTCTTCCTTAAAACCGCTGAAAAGGCTGGAGTACTTGGGTCTGATCATAGACAGCCCAGAAAAAGGTGTTCTTACCTCAGGCAAGGATCAACTCCATAAAAGAGCTGGTGCGAATGGTTAGGTCAAAAGGAGATCCCTCCATTCACCTTTGCATGAGGTTGTTAGGAAAGGTGGCTTCATTTGAAGCGGTTCCCTATGCCCAGTTCCATTTGAGACTGTTGCAAACCCGTATCCTGTCTGCGTGGAACAAAACGATTCAAGCTTTAGACTTGCTAAAGCAGCTGTCCCCAAAGGTGGCCCAAAGCTTTAGTTGGTGGTTACTAACCCAGAATCTGCTGAAAGAAAGATCCTTCAGGCCAGTTATCTAGAAAGTGGTAACGACAGATGCCAGCCCTTCAGGCTGGGGAGCAGTACTAGAGAAGATAACTGTCCAAGGACAGTGGAAAAGAACCAAAAGAGCCATGCCCATCAACATCCTAGATTTTCAGGCAGTTCGTCTGGCTCTGAGAGTGGAAGCCGAGGGGATTCCAGTAATCCTGGTTGCCCCAGTTTGGCCTCAGCGGGCCTGGTATGCAGACCTGGTGTGCCTGGTGGTAGACGCTCCCTGGTGACTGCCGTTGAGAGAGGACCTCCTATCTCAAGGTCCAATCCTTCACCCTGCTTTACCATCGCTGGCTTTAACGGCCTGACTATTGAAAGCCAGGTATTGAGGAACAGGGGTCTGTCGGACTCAGTGATTCCTACTATGCTGAGGGCACGGAAATCTTCTTCCAGGAAGATATACCATCGTACTTGGAAGGTCTACATCTCCATGTGTGAGGAGAAAGGGTGGCATCTGCGCTCCTTCTCTATATCAAGGATCCTGCTGTTTCTTCAGCAAGGTGTAGACCAGAGGTTGGCGTTGAGCACCATCAAGGGGCAGATTTCAGCTCTGGCTGTCCTTTTTCAAAGACCCCTGGCGTCTCACTCATTAGTGAGTACCTTTGTGCAGGGGGAGCGACATATAGTCCCTCCGGTGCGTCCTCTGTTACCTCCGTGGGATTTGAACCTGGTGTTGTCGGGCACTTCAGAAGCCGCCGTTTGAAAATATCAGGAAGCTTCCTCTGCTGACCCTTTCACAGGAGGTGGTGTTTCTGGTGGCTATCACATCGGCCAGGAGGGTTTCGGAACTGGCAGCCTTGTCCTGCAAGTCGCCTTATCTGGTCATCCACAGGGATAAGGTGGTGTTGCGGTGTTGTTGCGTCCGCAACCGTCCTTTCTACCTAAGGCCTTTCATATCAATGAGGACGTTGTATTGCCATCATTGTGACCTAAGCCGAAGCACCTCAAGGAGGTGGCCCTTCATGCTTTGGATGTGGTTAGGGCTCTGAAGGTGTAATTGTCTGCCACAGCTTCCTTTCGGAAGTCAGACTCACTGTTTGTTTCGGGGGCTGGTCCTAAGAAGGGCATGGCGGTCTCGTCGGCCACCATTTCCAGGTGGATCAGACAGATTGTAGTCCAAGCCTACGCATTGAAGGGGCAGGTGCCTTCTTTTCCAGTCACGTAACAACAAGGCCTGGGGAATTGCCCAGGAAAAATCCAAGCTTACTTTCCACCAGCTCGCAGACAACCAAATTGACCTGTCTAACAGTACGTTAAAAACAGGGGTTTAGTCCGCACGCATTTGCAAATGATGCGTAAGCCACAGAGCCTCTTCAAGGCACCCTTGTATCTGTGGTCCTAACACTAAAGTATGAGTGTCCCCACAGTGGAGGCATATGCATTCTAATGGATAGATGAGGTCAGGTGGACTGAAGGGGAGCCCATCCCTTCTTATAGGTACATGCAGCACACCAAACACCCAGCATGTAGCACAATGGCTGCAAAGGTGTTGGTGTATTGCTGCACCAATACTAATACGATATATTTTTTTTTTTTTCCCTTTCCAGTCACGGCCCACTCTACAAGAGCAATCGGAACGTCTTGGGCCTTCCGACACCAAGCGTCTGTCGCTCAGGTGTGTAAGGCGGCGACCTGGTCGTCTGTCCATACCTTTACCAAGTTTTACCAGGTAGACGTCAGTGCATCGGCTGATGCCTGTTTTGGCCGCAAAGTTTTGCAGGCGGCCATGTAGTTGCAATTGAATTCTTTTCCTGGTTTTTCGATAAAAACGCAGTACTGTTTTGGTTAATGCACTATTGCATTACTTCCGTAATGTTGCAGTCTTGGGGATCACTCCTGTTGAGGATACCCGGTTATATAGTGTTTTTTCCACACACTGCTGTTTTTTTGTGCGTTTCACTAGTTCCCAATTGCCATGGTGGATGAAGTTTTTATGCTGTTTTTTCCCACTCCTCGTTTGGCACTGCTTGGAGACGTCCCATTTAGTTGCAGAGAGGAGCTGTGCCAGTCAGTGAATATAAGAGAAAATAGGATTTTTTGTACTCCACCGTAAAATCCTTTTCTCTATAATTCACCGACCGACACAGCACCCACCCCTCCTTGTTTTCTACATTGTACCGCTTGTTGATGTACTGAAGCTGCTGGGAGCAGGAGGAGGGTTGATAGCAGGGGGCCTGCCCCCCTGGGGCAGGATTAAAGTTCTGTGTATTGTGTAACAATTTTGCCTAGTTTCTCCTAATGGCAGGCTATACAGCCCATTTAGTTACAGAGAGAAACTGTGTCGGTCGGTGAATTATAGAGAAATGGATTTTACGGTGAGTACACAAAATCCAATTTTTTTTGCCAAAATTGGTCTCTTCCGTTTCAACCTGAACCAAGATATTGTCCTGCCATTGTTTTTTACAAAACCATGTTCCAGTGAAGAGAAGCCACTGCATTGTCTTGATGAGGTGAGAGCGGTCAAAGTCTATTTAAAGAAGGCTGATGTCTTATTTGTTCTGACAGAAGGCCCTAAGAAAGGACAGGCAGCGTTGAAATCCGCTGTCACTAAGTGGATTCGGCAGTTTATAATTCAGACTTATGATTTAAGGGGTAAAATTCCACCTTTTCAAGTCAAAGTGCAGTCTACCAGGTCAGTTAGTGCTTCTTGGGCAGTGTGTCACCAGGCCTCCATGGCTCAGATCTGTAAGGCCGCAACCTGATCTTCAGTACATATATTCAACAAGTTTTATCAGGTGCATGTAAGAAGGGATGAGGATATCGCCTTTGGGCGCAGTGTGCTGTAGGCAGCAGTATAGGTCCTTAAGTTTGGGGGTACCCTACAGGTTGTATCTCCCTCAAATAGCATTGCTAAGGGACATCCCACATAGTGATTACTATGGTGCTCTGTGTCCCATGATGTACGATAAAGGAAATAGGATTTTTTTAATGGCTTATCTGTAAAAGCTTTTTCTTGGAGCACATCATGGGACAAAGAGGTCCCTCCCATCTTTTTGGGTTTAGGTATATTGCTTTGCTACAAAAACGGAGGTACTCCTGGTAGGGGGAGGGGTTATATAGGGAGTGAACTTCCTGTAATTGGGTACCAGTGTCCATCACTTGAAGGTGCCTATATACCCACATAGTGATTACTATGGTGCTCTGTCCCATGATGTACTCCAAGAAAATGATTTTACAGGTAAGCCTAAAAGTAATCCTACTTTTTTTTTTTATTCAAAGCAGTATGAACAGACCATAACATGCAAATAGTTTTGAATCCAACTGTTGACCAGGGGAAAAATAACTTCAGTTATGTAGGAATGGCACATGGTGCTTTCTTTATGCATTATGCACTGTTTGTATAGACCTTTGCCTTCAGTTAAAAAAAAATAAAAAATAAAATCAATTGGCATGTCTCTGTAATAGAAGAGGGATTATGCGCACATCTCCAGCTGCCTGTTTCGCCTATTTACCTAGTTTCAGCACTGCAGCTTTCCTCAGGCTTGTCAGCATTCACATTTCTGTAAGTATTGGATGCCGCCTTCACTGCACATTGTGGTTCTATCCTCTAATTCCCTACATCATTACTGTGCTGTAGTAGTGTAGGGGTCAAGGGAAAGAACCAAAGCAGACAGAAAAGGATACATAGGCATCCAACACTTCCAGAAATGTTGAATGCTAAAGGATCTGATTGAGGCTGCAGCACTGAAATGGAGTTAAGCTAGGAGACACCGGTCCCCTCAGAGATTAATATGTTTTCTCTTCAATTGCAGGGAACTAGTATATTGTTTTGGAATTTTTTTTTTATTATTTTTTTTTTTAACTGATCGAGTCTTCTTAAGATCCTTTTTGTTGAACAGCAAGGTACCATTTAAGAAGACAATGTGACTAGGGTTTGTTACATTCATAAGCAATTATTATTGTCTACATTTACCAGGTACACATCTATTAAATAAGTAAAGCTGTGTTATGAACTGTTTTAACTGTATCCTTTAGTTTACTGAATTCAGTTTGTTATATTTTATTATCTAGGAATCAAAATTACTTGGGAAACCCAAAAGAAATGTTAATGCCTTCGCAATCTTCCTGGCAGAAAATTACAATGAGACTGAAGGCAATACTTTTTCAGTAAGTGTATGCAAAACATAGTGCTTGTTTCTGAGGGTATTACAGGAAAGTCTTTATGAATACATTTATATGCTGAATATTTACACATATAAATTGCGTATCCTTGCGAATTATAAAAATCTTGACAAGAAACCCAGTATATTAAAAGCAACATGGTCCAATATCTAACCAAGTCAGAATATGCCAAATATCAGTACCAGGGTGCTCACTATTGTGTCCATTTTATGAAACTGAGATGAGCTATGATTCTGATGATTGCAGCTCATCTTAGATCATTATTGGTTTATTATACTGAGATGATGAGCGGAGAACATGCTCTCCGCTGACCATGTCAGCACACAGAGAATTTGTAATTTATAGAAACAGAAATTGTCAGTTATTGAAGGGATGATCTCGGCACTTCACTGGGGATCTCTGTCAGAGCTCTCCCTCCCAGATTCTCCAGGTCAAAGGTGGGGTGTCAGAGAAGGGGGAGTGTCAGAGAAGGGGGAGTGTCAGAGAAAATCCTTGGAGAACTCCCAAGCTCCTCACATGGATCTGTGATCCACGATCCAGTTTGAATCTTGGTCCTCTCCCCCAGGACAGTTTAAACCCACCTGTGACAGACAGTCTTCGCTCTCTGCCTGGGAAACACAGACAACACTGGTCTGTGAGAGCAAAAGGTTAGTATAAAGCTGTATCTGTGGAAACTGACAAGCTGTAGGCTTGCTCAACCTGATAGTTGGGGCCTATATATATATTGTATAGTTAGTGCCAAGGCACGGCTAGGTATTTGACTATTTTTGTTATGTTTGCTTTCTTAACCTCTTCGCGCCCGCCCTATAGCCGAATGTCGGCTGTAGAGCAGGCGCTTTCGTCCGGGTGGCCGTCCGTGGACGTCCTGTTGTTTACTTCCGCAATGCGCGCCGCCGCGCATCGGGGAAGTTCTGTGTTTGCCGTGTCCCCCGGGGACAGGCAAACACAGATCGCTGTATACGGCCAATCACAGCGGCCATTTGAAGCGCGATCGGCGTGTCCAATGGGAGATGATCTCATATGTAAACATATGAGATCATCTCTCAGCGCCGCTCTCCCTCCTCACACAGACAAAGTGTGAGAAGGGAGAGATGCAGCGGCCTTCAGTGTAAAAAAAAAAAATCAAAAAAAGTGCCATCCACCCCAGTGCTACCTGCCCCCAGTGCCATTTGTCCCCAGTGCCATCTGTCATCAGTGCCACATAGTGCCATCTGTCATCAGTGCCACGTATTAGTGCCATCTGTCATCAGTGCCACGTATCAGTGTCATTTGTCATCAGTGCCACCTGTCAGTGTCACGTGCCATCTGTTGTCAGTGTCACGTGTCATCAGTGGCACTCATCAGTGCCATCTGTCATCAGTGTCACGCGTCATTGGTGCCACGTATTAGTGCCATCTGTCATCGGTGCCACGTATTAGTGCCACGTGTCTTCAGTGCCACGTATAAATTTCCACGTGTCATCAGTGCCACATATTAGTGCCATCTATCATCAGTGCCACTTATAAGTGTCATCATTGCTACGTATCAGTGCCATCTGTCATCAGTGTCATTGTCCTGGTGCTCCAGGGCCTTCAAAAGTGTAATAAGTAGTCAACAAGTTAGATGTGTAATTTATGCTCCTAGAACACGTGATGGCGCTCCCTGCATGTTGGGCCTCTCTATGTGGGCAGGCTGTGAAAAAGTCCCACACACGTGGTATTGTAATACTCAGGAGGATTAGCAGAATTTTTTTGGGGGTGTCATTTGTGGTATACACATGCCATGTGAGAGAAATAACCTATTACAATGACAATTTTGTGGAGAAAAATAAAAAAATGAAAAATCTTAATTTTGCAAAGAATTGTGGGAAAAAAATAACATCAAAAAGCTCACCATGCCTCTTACTAAATACCTTGGAATGTCTACTTTCCAAAAAGGGGTCATTTGGGGGGTATTTGTACTTTTCTGACTTGTTCGGGTCACAAGAAGCGAGATAGGCCACCAGTACATCAGATGTGATCAATTTTGTGCGATTCGCACCACAGCTTGTAGACTCTCTAACTTTCATAAAGACCAAATAATATCCACTAATTTGGGTTATTTTTACCAAAGATATGTAGCAGTATAAATTGTGGCCAAAATTTATGAAGAAAAAGTAATAATTTGCATAATTCTGTCACAATTTTTTTTCATTTATAGCGCAAAAAATAAAAACCCCAGAGGTGATCAAATACCACCAAAAGAAAGCTCTATTTGTGGGAAAAAAAGGACAAAAAATTCATTTGGGTACAGTGTTGCATGACTGAGTAATTGTCATTCAAAGTGTGAGAGCAACGAAAGCTGAAAATTGGTCTGGGCAGGAAGGGTGTTTAAGTGCCCAGTAAGCAAGTGGTTAAACACTGTACAGCAACTGTATATAGATTTGTATACATCGCCAATAAACACCACACTTTTTGTTACTACCTCAATGGATTTGGTATCTGTGCCTGAAAGACTGCTTATCCCAGGGAGCTTTGTACCACCTACCTGTCCCCCAGGTTACATATGGTGGAGGCTGTGACCAGCTGTTGTGAGTTACTACTTAAAAGGACAGTACCTACTGTAACTAAACATGGAGGAAATCCTCTAACAATTGGTGTTATCCAACGCTGCACAACAGCAAGCCATCGCTATCGCACAGGAGCAAACCAAGGCACTGCGCCAACAGGAGCAATTGCAGAGGCTGCTTGAACAGCTAGCCACTGCTGCAAAAGCGGATAGGAAAACCCTGACTGCGGTTGTGGAGACGTTAGCACAGGTGTCATCTGCTAAAATTGATGATGTTGGAGACAAGCCCTCAGCCATCCATGTGGGTCGCTTTGTTTCTAAGATGACTGCAGATGATGCAGAGGCCTTTCTGCTAAGGTTTGAATGGACCGCTGAGAGGGAAGATTGGCGTGAAACCCAGTGGGCGGGACTGGTCACCCCCTTACTTTCTGGAGAACCGCAGGTGGCCTACTATGATCTGGAGTCGGCAAAAGCGGGAGACTATGAGAAAGTCAAGCAGGAAATCCTGACGTGACTTGGTGTCACCTTGGCCATTCGAGCATAACGGGTCCACAGCTGGTTCTTCCAACTTGAGAGGCCCCCAAGATCGCAGATGTTTGATCTAATCCACCTGGTGCGGAAATCTCTACAGTTGGAGCCCCTGTCTGCACCATAAATAGTGGAGCGTTCCTGGCCACAGTTTTGCAGCTCAGTTTCAGTGTCTTGGCAATCTTCTTATAGCCTAGGCCAGTGATGGCGAACCTTGGCACCCCAGATGTTTTGGAACTACATTTCCCATGATGCTCCACTACAATGCAGAGTGCCTGAGCATCATGGGAAATGTAGTTCCACAACATCTGGGGTGCCAAGGTTCGCCATCACTGGCCTAGG
Source organism: Lithobates pipiens (assembly GCF_037356315.1). Taxonomy (NCBI): domain Eukaryota; kingdom Metazoa; phylum Chordata; class Amphibia; order Anura; family Ranidae; genus Lithobates; species Lithobates pipiens. Next base: position 26,173,434 of record NW_027507787.1, read on the forward strand.
CCATCTTTATGTAGAGCAACAATTCTTTTTTTTCAGATCCTCGGAGAGTTCTTTGCCATGAGGTGTCATGTTGAACTTTCAGTGACCAGTATGAGAGAGTGAGAGCTATAATACCAAATTTAACACACCTGCTCCCCATTCATACCTGAGACCTTGTAACACTAACAAGTCACATTACATCGAGGAGGGAAAATGGCTACTTGGGCCCAATTTGGACATTTTCACTTAGGGGTCTACTCACTTTTGTTGCCAGCAATTTAGACATTAATGGCAAATGCAAATAAAAATCCAACAAATAAAAGGTTGAAGTTCCTTTTTAAAATCCTATTTTTCCTTGGTGGGGCTGTTACTCAGACTGCAGTCGCTGCAATAGGCATCTGTCAGTCCCTAAAGGACCAGTTTAGACAGGCCCAACTACCAAGGGCGCTATGTTTTGTCATAGACGCCATGGAAGATTCTATTCACCAGGCGTCATGCGCTTGTGCTAGTACACATGCATAGGACCCTGTGGTTAAAAGATTGGTCAGCCGAAGCACTTTGAAAAAGGCTTCTGACTAGTTTGCCTTTTCAATGGGATCGACTACTTGGGGATGATTTGGACAAATCCAAACGATTTCTAGTGAGAAGAGTACTCTTTTGCCAGTCAAAATAAAATAAAAATGTCCTTCATTTAAACTGACTCTCTTTCCCCTGTTCCAGGGGCATCTGCCTCTAGGCAGTGGGGAAGGCCTCCACTGTCGGACTCTAGAGGAAAGCCTCAGGGTCAGGACCAGGCATAGAAGACCTGGGGCCGGATATCTGCAGAATTCTAAAGCCTCGCTATCAAGAGGCGCCCTTCCCCCTTGCCAGAGTGGGGGGGGGGGGGAGACTTCTGCAATACTCAGAAGTCTGACAGTCTACAGTCCAGAAGAAGGCGTTCTTGCTTCAGGCAAGATCAATGCCATAAGAGAGTTGGTGCAGATGGTCAGGTTGAAAAGAGATTCCTCCATTCACCTTTGCATGAGGTTCTTAGGAAATATGGTGGCCTCATTCGAAGAGGTTCCCTATTCCCAGTTCCATTCAGGACTGTTTCAAAACAGTATCCTGCCTGATTAGAACAAAACAGTTCAAGCTTTAGATTTGCCAATGCGGCTGTCCCCAAAGGTGCCAGAGCCTCAGTTGGTGCTCGGTGTCCGGGAATCTGCAGAAGGAAAAAACCTTCATACCAGTTACTGGAAACTGGTAATGACAGATGCTAGCTTGAGTGAAGAGGGATGTCCTTTGCCTATCAGCAGTCACCAGCAGTTATTCCTGGGGGAGTGGCTCCTTCACCCTGGAATCTTTCTGGTTAAATGCCAAGGATGGGGGATCCCGGACTTAGATCTTTTGGCGTCCAGGTTCAACATGTAATTAGTCAACTTTATGTCAAGAACAAGGGATTCACTCGCATGCAAGACAGATGTGTACCCCATGGGGTTGGTTTCACTAAATTACATTTTTATCTTAGTTGCTGTCACAGCTTCTTTGCAAGATCAAGCTGGAAAGAAAGCCGGTAATTCTGGTAGCCCCAGCATGGCCCAGAAGGTCATGATATGCAGAAATCGTAAAGATGGCAGTGGAGGATCCATGGTCCCTTACATTACGCCCAGACCTACTCTCACAGGGGCCGATATTCCAACCTACTTTACGAACACTAAATTGAATGGCTTGGTTATTAAAAGCCACATTCTGAAGAAACGTGGGCTTTCCGGGTCAGTTATCTCTTTGATTAATGCACAGAAGTCAGCTTCCAGAACTATATATTATAGAGTCTGGAGGGCTTATGTTTCCTGGTGTGAATCCAAGGGTTGGCACCCTCGGAGATATAGGCAGAATTCTTGCCTTTTTACAATTAGGGTTAGAGATGAAGTTGGCCTTGAGTACTATTAAAGGCCAAGTCTCAGCTTTATCTGTCTTATTTCAAAGACCGCTTGCTACACATTCTTTAGTCTGGGGTTTTATACAGGTGGTGATGCGGATTAATCCATCAGTTAAATGACCTTTGAGCCCTTGGGACTTGAATTTAGTTTTGTCAGTGTTAGAAAAAAGGCCATTTGAACCGATACAGCATATTCCCTTAGTCCTGACAAGGAAGCTGGGGTTTCAGAATTGGCTGCTCTTTCTTGTAAAGAGCCATACTTGATGAGAGAGGTTTTTTGCCAAAAGTAATCTCCTGAACAAAGCTATTGTGCTGCCATAGTTTTTTCCAAAACCATGTTCCAGGGAAGAGTAGTCACTACATTGTCTTGATGTAGTGAGGGCAGTCAAAGTCTATTTATTTAAAAACGACTGCTCAGATTGGGAAGACTGATGTCTTATTTTTTTTTCTGTCCGACGGTTCTAAGAAAGGACAGGCAGCATCAAAATCCACTGCCGCTAAGTGGATTCGGCCGGTTATAATTCAGACTTATGATTTAAGGGGTAAGATTCCACCTTTTCAAGTCAAAGAGCACTCTACCAGGGCGGTTAGTGCTTCTTGGGCAGTGCATCACCAGGCCTCCATGGCTCAGATCTGTAAGGCCACACCCTGGTCTTCAGTACATACATTCACCAAGTTTTCAGGAGAATGTGAGGAGGCATGAGGATATCGTCTTTGGGCACAGTGTACTTGCAGGCAGCAGTAGAAGTCCTCAAGTCTAGGGGTTCCCTACGTGTTTTCTCTCCCTCCCCTCAAATAACATTGCTATGGGACATCCCACATAGTGATTACTATAGTGCTCGGTGTCCCATAATTTACGATAAAGAAAATAGAATTTTTATAACAGCTTACCTGTAAAATCCTTTTCTTGGAGTACATCATGGGACACAGATGTCCCTCCCCTCTTTTTGGGGTTTAGGTATATTGCTTTGCTACAAAAACTGAGGTACTCCTGGAAGGAGGAGGGGTTATATAGGGAGTGAACCTCCTGTATTGGGTATACCAGTGTCCATCACCTGAAGGTGCCTATATACCCACATAGTGATTACTATGGTGCTCTGTGTCCCATGATGTACTCCAAGAAAAGGATTTTACAGGTAAGCTGTTATAAAAGTCCTATTTTTATTCAATATATTAACCACTTTCAGACCGGACCATTTTGCTGGTTTAAGACCAGACCGCTTTTTGCGTTTTGCCACTGTGTCGCTTTAACTGAGAATTGTCATGTGACGTGGCTCCCAAACAAAATTGATGTCCTTTTTTTTCCCACAAATAGAGCTTTCTTTTGGTGCTATTTGATCACCCCTGCGGTTTCTATTTTTTGCGCGATAAAAAAAAAATGCGTCAATTTTGAAAAAACACATTATTTTTTACATTTTGCTATAATATCCCAAAAAAGTATAAAAAATTTTTTTTCTTTTCCTCAGTTTCGGCTGATACGTATTATTCTACATATGCAATTGATTGGTTTGCGCAAAAGTTATAGCGTTTACAAAATAGGGGATAATTTTATGGCATTTTTATTAATCATTTTTGTTTTACTAGTAATGGCAGCGATCAGCGATTTTTATTGTGACTGCGACATTATGGCGGACACATCCGACATTTTTGACACGTTTTTGGGACCATTGTCATTTATACAGCAATCAGCGCTATAAAAATGCACTGAATCCTGTGTAAATGACACTGGCAGTGAATGGGGTTAACCACTAGGCAGTGTAGGGGTTAAGTGTGTCCTAGGGGTGTGTTGCTAACTGTGTGGCTGTGTTGTACACATTACTGATCTCTGCTCCAATTACAGGGAGCAGAGATCCGTGTCACTGTTGCTAGGCAGAATGGGGAGATGCTTGTTTACTTTAGTATCTCCACGTGAGACGATCGCGGGTATCCCAGCGGCGATAGAGTCCGTGGGATCCACGATCGGACTCATGGAGGTCCCGACCGGCGCGGGTGCACACCACCGGCTGCGCGCACGCAATGTCACAGCAGCAAATTTAAAGGGACGTACCTGTACGCCCATTTGCCTGTCTGTGCCATTCTGCCGATGTAAATGTGTGTGCGGCGGTCGGGAAGTGGTTAATGAATACAAGAACAATTTCCAAAATGTTCACAAAACTGAGTCTTATAGAACATTTGTTTAGCTCAATACATGAAAGCAAGGTAATATTATAACTTCGATTTACAAAATCTTCAGGTTTTCTCAAATTAGTTGATGCAAAAATGAATACACCCCACAACAAAAACTACTACTTCATTTTTGTAATTTTGTAAGGACAGCGCTAAAGCCCCGTACACACGAGAGGACTTATGTCCGACAGACCTCCGAAGGAGTTCTGTCGGAGTTCCAACAGAGTTCTGACGGACTTTTCGACTGAGCGGACTTGGCCACACACAATCACACTAAACTCCGACGGATTCGAACGTGATGACGTACGACTGGACTCGAATAAGGAAGTTCATAGCCAGTAGCCAATAGCTGCCCTAGCGTCGGTTTTAGTCAGTCGGAATAGCATACACACGAGCGAATTTTTCGGAGGGACCGGGTCCGGCGGAGTTCCGTCGGAAAAATTTGAAGCATGTTCCATATTCTAAAGTCCGTCAGACTTTGGCGAATCAAAAGTCCGTTGCAGCCTACACACGATCGAATAGTCTGACTGAATCATTCCGTCGGACTTTGGATGTTCAAAAGTCCGCTCGTGTGTACGCGGCATTAGTCTTCTAGGCATGGAATGAACATTTTTCCATTCTTGAAGAACTACCTCTTTTAAAGCCGGATGCTGGATGGAGAGTGATGCTCAACTTGTCTCTTCAGAATTCCCCATAGATATTCGATTGGGTTCAGATCAGGAGACATACTTGGCCACTGAATCACTTTCACCCTATTCTTTTTCAGAAATGCAACAGTGGCCTTAATGTGTGTTTTGGATCATTATCATGTTGGAAAAGTGCATAACAACCAAGGGCACGGGGTGATGGTAGCATCTTCTCCTTCAATATAGAGCAGTACCTCTGTGAATTCATGATACCATCAATGAAATGCAGCTCCCCGACACCAGCAGCACTCATGCAGCCCCACAGAAAGCAACTGCCACCACCATAATTCACTGTAGGCACCATGCATTTTTCTTTGTACTCCTCTCCTTTGCGACGCCATACAGTTTTGAAGCCATCCGTTCCAAAAAACATTTATCTTGGTCTCATCACTCCAGAGTACAGAGTCCCAGTAGTCTGCTTCTTTTTCAGCATGGGCCCTGGCAAATTCTAGGCAGGCTTTTTTGTGACTGGGCTTTAGAAAAGGCTTCCTTCATGGATGACACCCATGCATGGCATTCCTCTGCAATAAATAAATAAGTAAAGTCGCGCTATGGAAAAACCAAAAAAACAAAGCAAGATCTCCAATGTGATAAAAATATAAAAGAAGTGAAGGAGGAAAAGAAAATATGCTGGGTTAGAGCTGCCTATGCCTGAAGCCCTCACCTCCTTAGTAGGGAGGAGAGGGAAATGAAGAGTATAAAATAAAAAGGTTATGGCGCTAAACCCTATCAGTGGTGTGTTAAATTGACCTATCACCACAAACTGGTGTTATTTAAAAAGAAATGCTATTAACAATATCGTGCAAAAACAATTTTGTATATATCCTAAAAGTATATATGCTAAAAGTATATCCTTGAAAAAAACCTAAAAAATATATGTGTGATCAATATTGAATCAACATGTGTGTTCCATCATAATTAAATCCAAAATAGATATTAAATTATCTTATACGTGTCAGCATACTATGAGTGAATACCAAAACATTCATTTAGATATACAAAATGGTGAAAATGTTGTTAGTATCCAACAGTGTGCTAGTTCAGAAAAAACTGTGCAAATACGTGCAAACAAAGTGCAAAAAAAGCGACTAGGGATCAGAACAACCAGGGATCAGAAATATGTTCAACCAATTTGAACGGATAGAGACGAACGGCTGAGTTTTTTCCACATGCATATGCTTTTAATGTCAAATGTGAGTAGTTCTTTATACAAATAAACGAACGATCTGGTTAAGAATGTATTACACTATGGATATGTCTTTTCTCATATATAATTAACGTTGGAGACCACACGGACGGAATAGTGAAACTTCACCCAGTGCACCAGCAGCAGCCAGAGAGCAACACAGTGGCTTACATTGTGAAGGTCCATCCAGCCCCATAAGGGGCATTAATTCTGGTGAGAGCATTTACACACTATAGCACTGAGTGGCGCACCGGGGATGAAGTTTTCTAATTGAAGACCCGCACTGTTTGCACGAGTGAATGAAATATTCCCTATTGACTTTACGCATCAATTACAGCAATAGTCTGAGGAGGCAGTATTATTAAGCCAAACATTAACTTTGGACTTATATTGGACATAGATGCGTCTTCATGCGATTATTGGTTGAACATATTTCTGATCCCTGGTTGTTCTGATCCCTAGTCGCTTTTTTTGCACTTTCTTTGCACGTATTTGCACGGTTTTTTCTGAACTAGCACACTGTTGGATACTAACAACATTTTCACCATTTTGTATATCTAAATGAATGTTTATTATATTTTTGGTATTCACTCATAGTATGCTGACACGTATAAGATAATTTAATATCTATTTTGGATTCAATTATGATGGAACACACATGTTGATTCAATATTGATGACACATATATTTTTTAGGTTTTTTTTCAAGGATATACTTTTAGCATATATACTTTTAGGATATATACAAAATTGTTTTAGGAAATTTTTGCACGCTATTGTTAATAGCATTTCTTTTTAAATAACACCAGTTTGTGGTGATAGGTCAATTTAACACACCACTGATAGGGTTTAGCGCCATAACCTTTTTATTTTATATTCCTCTGCAATGTTCGCCACATTGTGTCACAGGAAACAATCGCTTCAGTCTGGCTTTTTACTTCTTTAGCTAACTGCAGTGAACTTGGATGGCGATTTTCTTCAATGCTTCTCATCGGAAGATGCTCCTATCGAGGTGTTAACTTCTGTGAACGGCCTGGACATCTCTGTGAGATGGTTGCAGTTCCATCTTTGTTAAATTTTTGTATCACTTTTGCTACAGTATTCTGACTGATAAGTAAAGCTTTGCTGATCTTCTTGTAGCCTTCGCCTTTCTTGTGTAAATACATTTTTCTTTCTCAGGCCTTGTGACATTTCTCTTTCATGTGGTGCCATCGAATGGGAAAGTGTTTTCTTTAAGTATATAATCAACTGTCTGCTGGACACCTGTTTAATAATTAGATTGCCTGTAGTTGAATTATTGTTAGGATTTTGTTGTCCACAATTTAGCTTTGCTCCTGCTTCATTGGGGGTATTCCTTTTTTCAACATGGTCTTGAATGAATTTGTTAGGAAAATTTTTATTTTATTTTTTATTGGTGTGTGTGTGTGTGTGTGTGTGTGTGTGTGTGTGTGTGCGCGCGCGCACGCAAATTAACAAGTCTTGGTTGAAATCAATTGCCCGCATTTGTGGGAGTATTTTGTAGTATAGTGTCCAATAGAAAATGTTGATTCTGAAAGGAAAGTAAAAGTTTTTTTGACAAATCTGTTGGGGTACACCCATTTATGCTGAGATATATAATATACACACGCATATTTACCAGCCACTTTTAGGTATCCCTTGCTAATACTAAGTTGGATTCCCTTTTGCTTTCAGAACTACCTTAATTCTTCGTGGCTTAGATTCAACACGGTATTGCAAACATTCCTCAGAGATTTTGGTCCATATTGACATAGCATCACGCATTTGCTGCAGTTTTTGTGGCTACACATCCATGATGTGAATCTCCCATTCCACCACATCGCAAAGTTGTTCTAATGGATAGCGATATGGTTACTGTGGAGGCCATTGGAGTACAGTGAACTAATTTTATTTTACAATCACTTTTATGTGATGCTCAATAAGTACTAAGGAGCCCAAAAGTTTACCAAGAAAATATCCCCTACACCAGGGGTCTCAAACTGGTGGCCCTCCAGATGTTGCAAAACTACAAGTCCCATCATGCCATTGCCTTTGGGAGTCTTGCTCTTAACTGTCAGCCTTGCAATGCCTCATGGGACTTGTAGTTTTTCAACAGCTGGAGGGCCACCAGTTTGAGACCTCTGCCCTACACCATTACACCACCAGCCTGAACCTTAGCAGGATGGATCCATGCTTTCAGGGTATTTATGCCAAATTCTGACTCTAACATCTTTATGTTGCAGTTGAAATTGAGACTCATCGGACCAGTCATTGTTTTTCCAATCTTCTATTGTCCAATTATGCTGAGCCTGTGACAATTGTAACCTCCGTTTCTTGTTCTTAGCTGACAAGAGTGGCACCTGGTGTGGTCTTCTGCTGTTGTAACCCATCTGCTTCAAGGTTTCATGTGTTGTGAATTCAGAGATGGTATTCTGCATACCTTGTAATGAGTGGTTATTTGAATTAATGTTGCCTGCTATCATTTCAAACCAGTCTGCCCTTTCTCCTCTAACATCAACAAAGCATTTTTGTCCACAACTGGATATTTTCTCTTTGTCGTAGATAGTAGCAGTTTTTAATAGTAGTTTTTGAAACACTCAGACCAGTGTGTGTGTGTGTGTGTGTGTGTGTGTGTGTGTGTGTGTGTGTGTGTGTGTGTGTGTGTGTGTGTGTGTGTGTGTGTGTTTTTATAAAAAAAATAGATATATAATATATACACACAGCTATCACAATTCAACAAGAAGTATATTGTATTCAATAATATGCAGACTTTAGAATTTATTATTATATTTTTTTAAGCAAAGTATGGTTGGGAATAAAACTTGTGCTGTTCTTGCAGTTATGGAGGTCTTAGAGTGTTTAAGCCCTTCTTCCATATATAGTATTATCTGCTTAAAAGCCAAAAAATAAATAAAACAGCAGAGAGCAAGACAGAGGAAGAAACTATTAATGCTATTATTGTCTTGCAGGCAAAGATGAACCACATAGTGCATCAGTGGGAAAATTTGCCTAGCTCAAAAAAACAGGTAAGAGTTATTAGAATGTGGCCTTTTTGATTACCAACATCATGATATCTTTTGATGAGATTACATTGTTGTTTTGATGGTGTAGCTTTTGAATATATTATTGTTTTTAATAGAGGAAGTTCCATCAAAACGCTAAGGCACTAAACAATGTTTGAAGAAACCTTTCCATCACTGCTGTTTGCTGTGAAAGCTAAGATGTTCATATTGGTTGTATGTGGCCTTTACTTTTACTTGAAACTGCACAAAGAAAATAATTTCAGAGCTAAATACAGCATTAAATTGTGATGCAAATTACATTTTAATGCTTTCAGCCATGGGAAGTTTTTCTGGTCCTGTTAACTCCAAATTAGGTCACATAGATCTATGGATTCCAATCCATTTTACTAGCTCCCTATCCAAGCTCACCCGCTCCCCTTTTCCCCATGGATAGGCTAAACCCGGCCATAGTCGGTTTGAATCTTAGCCAGTTTAGCAGGAACTGGCCGAGTGTATGGGCAGGCTAAATGTGCCAAGTTGATCAACTTGGGTACAACCAGCCTAACTGTTTTTACATGCGATTGTCGCTAGAATGGCTGCTATAGCTGCTAGTAATAATCACTGTCTTCTCCCAGCGGGGACTGCTTCCCCCACCTGACTCCATTCACTCCTGAGCGAATTTAATGTCTCAGCGGGAGGAATTTCCCAGTCAGCGTGGTCCAGTGTTAATTTTAGCAGCAAATTTCAATTTAGTTTTAAGACTAAAATGGCACTTCTCTTATGTTCACCGACTGACACAAATCCTCTCTTAGCCATTGAGTTGTTACGCCACCTTTAGGAGAAGACTAGGCATAACATGTTATGAAAAAAGCAGAACTTTTAGTTCCGCCCAAGGGGCGGTACCTTAGGTAACAACCCCCCAGCCTGCCATGCAGCATCAGTTTTATTTTGCCTAGTGAAGGAGAAGGACCTAGGAACCCTGCGGGCCCATCAGTCCATGTTTTCTTTTCTTACATCAGGGGACACAGAGCCATAGCAATAACTATGTGGGTTATATCGGCATATCAGGTGCTGGACACTGGCACGCCCCTTAAGGCATAAACTTCCCCCATATAACCCCTCCCATTACTGGAAATCCTCAGTTTTTTCGCCAGTGTCTAAGGTGTTGGGCACGTGTAAGGATGTGTGTACTGAGCTCCACGGGCAGTAATCCTTTGATGCGAGCCAGCCATCCTTACCGGATCCGTTCTGATGTCTCTGTAATGGACTAAATGAATGGTACACGGGCCTCGTTGTCCAAAGGCACGAGGTTTTGCTTGCAAATGCTTTTAAGCTGGGCCCTGGGATCCAGTACTTTTTGGTAGTAAGGCAGGGTCTTCTCACAGGTCCAGGATTGCGGGATTACCTGAGTGTACCCCTGTTCCTGAAGGTTTCCTTTCAAGGTCTCTGAGCCTACCGTGAAGGGCAAAGATTGGGCTTTTTATCTCTGATAAAGCCCTGCGGCGGAAAGGTAGGGGAGATTTTCTGCAAGGAATCTCTCCTTCCATGTATTTATGTTGTCATGTAATGTCTGTGTCACCACTGGAGGCTGTATTGAGAACTCACCACTCTGACGCGGGAAACAGCAGAAGCTTTCACTCTCCTCTCCGTTCAAGCCAGCTCAGGCCCTCAGGTATGAAGGGGGGTCTGATCTAATTCCCTAGTTGAAAAGGGGGGGCATTTTTGCATGGGGGCGTGGCTAAACGGAGTCAGACGCCGGCCACACTTGGAGGAAGTGTTTTAAGCTACACAAGCAGAGCTGCAGTATGGCGGTGGAGGAACAGAGCAGAGTGGTTGCTGACAGGTTTGACACAGGCATTGTATTGTACAATAGCCTAGCAAGGGAAACATTATTTTTCTGGTACTGCCTCTGCTTTGTCATGTAAGCTATGAGGGTTCTAAGGGGTTAATGGTATACAACAAACTAAAAACCCTTCCAAAAGAATGTCTGTCTAAAAAGAAAAATACGGCCATTCAGATGAAGCCGTCAAGGGTAGAACACTTCTGTCCCTGTATTTCATACAAACAGGTTTTTCTTCTACCATTTAAAAGATTATTGCTATGTCTCTCCAGAGTAGGACTAAACATAGCAGTTTCCCATCTAGTCCTCTGGGCACTTTTGTTGAGGTGCAGGAGGCTGGGGATCAGGTAGATCCTCCCAAATATTGGAAGATACTTATTTTTTCCTCTTCAGAGGATCCCAACAGGTAGGGAGTAGCCGCACAAGTCAGGTGTTAGTCTAATCCTTTACTTAACCCTTTTGTTGCCTGCCGCAGGCTCTTGAGGTATCTACCACTAATAGAGTTCATTTGAACCTCCCCCAGCTGGGAGTCCATTTAACATGGTGTCCTATGGACAAGTTCTATAGTGCAAGTTTGCAAGATGCAAAAAGCACTAAAAATGCATAGCTATGTATTCTGAATTGGAACATTTTTATGAAAGAAATGGGGGGGTTCCAGCTATTAATGCTGCAATCACCTCAGTGAGCAGAGTCTCACATGTCCAGTGGATAATGCACTGATGTTAAAGTTGGATTTTCCTTTTAAAGACAAGATGTCTTTTGCAGTTCTGGCTGCAATTGGAGTAGCTCAGTCCATTAACCCCTTAACATCTGCTCCACTATTGTGGTGGAGCACATTTTAGGTCAAGCCAATGCATTGGAATGTGGACTCCAAGGGGTTAAGGAACAGGTGTGAGATGCCTGAAAGTTCTGCCTGATCAGCACATGTCTCACAGATGCTTAGAAGGACCTGATCATTGAAGCTTTATGGCTTATACTTGGACTAGTGCATTTTTGCAGAGGTCAGTTGCTGAGATATTGGTCAGCCGAAGTACCAGGTGAAAACCCTTAGCCAGTCTGTGTCCCTTCCTGGGGTATGACTATTTAGAGTGGATAAGTACATCCAAAAGGGGTAAAGCTCTCTTTACCAGTAAAATGAGGTTCAAACAGTTCTCCTTTAATCATGCAGCCTCTCCTATGCCTGGGCTATCTGCCTTTAGGCAGTCTCAATGGTCTCAATCGTCAGGTTCAGGAGAAAGTTCCCAGGGACAGCACCAGGATCTTGGGGGCAGAAAGCCCATGAAGCAGAATGCTAAGGCCTTCTCATGAAGGAGCACCCCCACTTGTTTGAGTGAGGGGGAAGGTCCTGCGATTCTCAAAGTCTGGCAGGAACAATGTTAAGAGCAGAGTGATTTCTGAGATTTTTTTTTCTCTAGGTTACATCTAGAGTTTCTAGAGCCCGGATGGCCCAGTCTGCTTTCGATCCGAGGGTTCGGGTCCTGTTTGGGTGCTGCCTGTGGGGTCCTTGGGGCTGCTGATGTGCCAGTCTTATGCAAGAGTGTCCGTCTCCTCAAAGAATGCTCCTAAGGTTCCAGAGGAAAAAAAAGGAGAAAGAAAGTGTCTCTTTCTGGTCTCTGGATCAGCTGTTATCCCAGTCGGCGATATCAGAGATTCCCTTAGTGGAACAGGGGTTTTTGGCTCAAACCTTTTAAGGTTCCAGAGCCAAGTAGAGAGGTAAGACCCACTCTAGATCTCGGAGATCTGAATCGGCACTTAAACAGCTGATCCTTTCATAATTCGATCGGCTGCAAGGAGGGGAGTTGCATATCTCCATGTTACAACGTTTGCCACTTACCAAAAATCTCTGAGGTTTGAAATATAAAATTATTTTTATCAATCGTGGCACTGCCATTCGGCTTAGCCACAGCACTATGAGTGAACAGAAGGAGGTGATTCTGGTGGCCTCAGCGGGTCCCAGAAGATCTGAATTTATCGAGATCATAAGGAGGGCAGTTGAAGTCCTTGGACTCTGCCATTATAGTCAGACCTTCTTGCACAGGGTCTGGTATTTCATCCTACTTTACAGACAAGGAGTTTAACAGGTTTGACTGTTGAATCCCACTCTATAAAAGATTGTGGGTGATCTCCTTCAGTAGTGTCTACTTTGACTAATGCCAGGAAGCCGGCTTCCAGAGTCACTTAATATAGAATCTGGAAGGTATAGGTTTCTTGGTATGGATCCAGGGGTTGGCACCCCAGGATGTATGTCAATAGGCAGGATTCCTGCTTATGGGATCTGAAATGAAGCTGGCCTCGACTTTTATCAAGAGCCAGATCCAGGCTGATGTCGATGTCCTTTCCTACGGCCTCTTGCTTCCCACTCTTGGTGCGTAGCTCATTCAGATGGTAACAGTTTATTCCCCTTATCAAGTCACCTCTAAATCCTTAGGATTTAAGATTGGTCTTGTCGGCTTTGTTAAATCAGCCGTTTGAACCTCACGAGAAATTCTCTTGGTTCTTTGACAAGAAAGATAATCTTTTGCTTGCCATTTCTTCTGCTAGAAGAGTATTGGAACTAACGGCTCTGTCTTGTAAGAGCCATATTTCGTCATGTATAAGGACGAGGTGATTTGATGTCCTCATCCTGAATTCTTACCAAAAGTGGTAACAGGTTTTCATTTAAACCAAGATATTTCTTCCTTCTTTCTCCCTAGAAGCCTTAATCTGGGGAAGAGAAAGCTCTTGATGTAGTAAGAGCGTTCAGAATCTATTTAAGGGCGACCACTCAGGTTCGCAAAACACAGGTTTTGTTTGTACTGCCAGAGGGTCCAAGATATGGACAGGCAGCGTCAAGATCCACTATTTTCCAGATGGGTTTGTCAAGTGATTGATCAAGCTTCAGCTTAAAGAAGAAAATTCTTCCCTCTCATATTAAGAGCACACTCATCCAGGGCAATTAGTGCCTCTTGAGTGATGCATCATCAGGACTCTATGGCTCAGATCTGTAAGACCGCAACATTGGTCTTTGGTTCAGACGTTTATCCGATTTTTTAATTGATATTAAAGCTCATGATGATATTGTCTTAGGGCACAGCATACACTGCAGGCTGCAGTATGAGTCTTCTGGCCTCCTGTTTCCTTGATTCTGACCCCCCCCCCCCCCCCTTCAGTTGCCATTGCTCTGGGACATCCCACATAGTTATTACTATGGCTCTGTGTCCCCTGATGTAAGAAAAGAAAATAGGATTTTTTAAAACAGTCCTTTTCTTTGATGTACATCAGGGGACACAGAGTTCTCTCCCTTCTTCTTATACACTTTGATTGCTTGGCTACAAAACTGAGGACTCCCATTAATGGAAGGGGTTATATGGGGAAGTTCACGCCTTAAGGGGCGTGCCAGTGTCCAGCACCTGATATGCCGATATAACCCACATAGTTATTACTATGGCGCTGTGTCCCCTGATGTACATCAAAGAAAAGGATTTTACAGGTAAGCTGTTTTAAAAATCCTATTTTTTCTGCAGAAGCTTTGCCTTTTGCGCAAGACTAAAGGTCCTGTGATCTGCTATCAACAGCCGGCTGGGTGACAGGCTGGATACCCTTATCCTTGTAGTCTCTCCAGCCTGGCCAGCGAGCGTGTGCAGATCAGAGCTGTGCGCTGGGTCGGCTACGATGTACCTCAGCTCCAGAGGTGGTCGGTGAGCATTAATACTCTGGGGCACACATATGACCGGGCTACTGATGTCTGCGTCACAGTGTGCCGAGCCAACAGCCACCCTGTACTGATCAGAGAGTGGGTCTGTGATGGAATGTTTCCCAGCTCTGCAGGACTGTTAAATACAGCTCTCCCTGCCTCAGTGGGGCTGGGCACTTGATTCAGGGGTTCCTCACCTCCCTCTCTTCACTACCTGTCTCTATCTTCCCCCGCCCACCCCGTGGGGGATGCTGCAGGTGGCTGCTGAGCGGTGTTTGTGTCATGGCTGGGGCTCTCACCTGGGGGGACTACGCTGGTTGGCTGTGCCCTGATGTGTGTTCTCTCCCTGGGGGGTGCCTGGTGTCTGTGTCTATCGATCGCTGCGGCGCTGTGCACCGCCATTTCTCTGTCACTGTCCCTCGTGGTATTCAGTGTTCGGCGGCCATCTTAGGTGAGGGCAAGAAGCAGCATGCTTTCCTATAGCTCGGCGGCCATTTTACCTGTGTTTATGTCCTTTATACTGGACGCTCAGCGGCCATTTTCTTGGAGCCTGAACACGTGGAACGGTTTCAGCACCATAAGCAGCAGCTTTGGATGACACAGTGTGATCTCCTATGCACCTGGGAGCTGACAAGGGACACAGGCACTACTAGCTGGACAGCCCAGAACCAGTCAGGGTGGTGAGTCCTGTGGGAAAGAGCCCCTCAGCCAGCAGCAGTTAGGAGGGTGGAACCATGGCTGTCCTAAGTCCCCATCAGGTGGCACACAGGGTAGGGTCAGCATGGCTTCAGAAACTGGTGTTTCTTCCCCCGAAATCCAGGCAATTGCAACCGGTTTGCCTGCAGATTTTGCAGTGCCTCTGGACGCTTTGTCGGCAGTCGTCAATTCGTTAGTTTCCAAGATGGACGTGGGCGCAAAGGTGTTAAAAAGCGGTCGTTCCCCCCCTCCTCTGGGGAGAGCTCTGGCACAGACTCTGGCCCTACTGAGGCTGGTGACCCCTGTTCTGTCGTTTCAGATTATGCTGACCAGGACCGATGGGACAGTGAGGATGAGTCCCCGTCTGGGTCCGTGCGCTTGTTGGAGCATTTATCACAGTTGTGCGTGATAACCTGAATATTCAGGAGCCAGCGGATCCTTTTGCTGATCTAGCGGTTTCTTTTGGGTCCCGTAAGCCAGCCCGTTCACCTAAGGTGTTTCCATATCTGACTTATTTTGATAAGTTAATTTACAAGGAATGGGGTCGACCTCAACGGACCTTTTCGGTCCCCAAATATATGGCAGTGCGCTACCCCTTTGAGGAGAGCCTTCTCAAGAAATGGTCGGCTCCTCCGGTCATGGACCCCCCAGTATCCAGGTTAAACAAAGTAACCACGATCCTGGTAGAGGGGACTCCTGCATTTAAGGACCCCATGGACAGGAAGGCCAAGGCAGTGGCTCGTTCCTTGTTTACGGTTGTGGGGTCACCCATGCGACCAGTACTGGCATCCGCACTTGTGTCGCAAACACTGAGTGGGCAAAACTGTTGCACAGCAAATTGGAAGAACAGGCTTCTCCTGTCTGCGTGGAACTAACTAGCAGACCAACTAGTGCAAGGCCTGAAGTACGTTTGTGACGCGGCCCTGGTTACTCTCCCTCTGTTATCCAGGGCTTCAGTGTCAGCAGTGGTGCCGAGGCTCCTGATTTACTTAAAATGCTGGTCTGCTGACCAGGCATCCAAAAAAGCCCTGACGGATCTTCCCTTCCTTGGCGACCGGCTCTTTGGAGCCTCTTTGCATGACATTATTAAAAATGCCACAGGTGGTAAGAGTACTCTACTCCCACAGGCCAGGAAGGCTAAGGAGCCACGCCGTAGGTGAGGGCCCTAATTTTCGTCTCACAAACCGCTTTTTCGTCCGACCAAGCATCCCCAGCCCGACAGGATGACCACTGAAGGAACAAAGCGTCCCTGGAACCATAAGCCTGTGAGCAAAAGTGCTACTGCATGAAGGTTTACCCGCAACTCGGATGGGGGTTCGCCTTCGGGAGTTTGCAGCCCGTTGGACCTCTCGGCTGTCCGACCTATGGGTCTGCGATCTGATTTCCTCTGGCTACAAGATAGATTTCCTCTCTTGGCCGCAAAACAGATTCTTCCCCTCCAGCATACCCATACTCCCGGCTCGCCGGGAGGCCCTTTTGGGGGCGGTAAGGGACCTGCTGAGTCGTGGGGTGATGTTACCTGTTCCGGACTCTGAACATCTCCAGTGGTTCTACTCAAACCTGTTTGTAGTCCCCAAGAAGGAAGGGGTACATCCAATCTTGGATCTAAAAGCCCTCAATTACTTTGTGAAAATACAGAGGTTCAGAATGGAATCAGTTCGCTCAGTAGTCGCTGCACTCTATCAAGGGGACTCCCTGGCGTCCTTAGACATCCAGGATGCGTACCTGCACATACCCATATGCCATAAGCCCACTACCAGTTTGTGGCTCTCCCTTTTGGTTTGACATCAGCCCCCCCCAAGTCTTTACCAAGGTATTGGTTCCTGTTTTGGCGTTGCTACGGCAACGCGGGATCACGATCGCAGGATACCTAGACGATCTCCTCCTAAGAGCATCTTCTGCCTCAGCGTTAGAGGAGGATGTGGCGATCACCATGCAGACCCTGCAGGAATTTGGGTGACTGTTGAACCTGAAGAAGTCGGTGATCATACCAACTCATTGTTTGGAGTACCTAGGCTTACTGCTGGAATCCATAGAAGCCAGAGTTTTCCTCCCTTCAGAGAAGGGGCAGACTCTCAGAGCCGTGGTGAAACTGCTAATGAACCGCGAGTGGTCTACACTATGCTTCTGCATGCGAGTCCTGGGACTCGTGGTGGCCTCCTTCGAGGCAGTACCGTATGCCCAGTTCCACACCAGAGTCCTGCAGAAGGAGATTTTGACAAAATGGGACAAATCTCCGTTGTCCCTGGATCGGCAGATTCAGGTGAGCCAGTTAGTCAGAGATTCCCTGCTCTGATGGCTGAGGTCCCCGGCACTTGTGTCCGGGAAGTCGTTCCTACATCTGAAATGGACAGTGATCGCAACAGATGCCAGCCTATCAGGCTGAGGTGAAGTAATGGTAGTTCAGTTGACCCAGAGCCTCTGGTCGGTGGAGGAATCCAAGTTGTCGATCAATCTGCTCGAACTGAGAGCGGTCAGGCTATGCCTCTCCAGACAGACATCTCAACGGCTGTGGCATACGTCAATCGCCAAGGAGGAACAAGAAGCTAGGCTGCCACACGGGAGTTTGCTTACATACTTCGGTGGGCAGAGCGACATTTACCAGCCCTGTCGGCCATTTACATCCCGGGAGTGGAGAACTGGCAGGTGGACTATGGGAGTCACCAGATGCTGGACCCAGGAGAATGAGCATTGCATCTGGAGGTGTTCAGGCTACTGTGCCCGCGGTGGGGCACACCAGACGTGGATCTTCTGGCCTCCTGTCTCAATCGGAAGGTGCTCAGATTTGTGTCCAGGACAAGAGATCCGTGGGCAGACGCGTCAGACGCGCTGGTGGTTCCATGGGGTCAGTACCAGCTGATCTATGCCTTTCCTCTGCTGAAACTGTAACCACGTCTGCTTCGCAGAGTGGAGGCTGATGGGATCCCAGTAATACTGATTGCCCCAGATTGGCCTCAGCGTCCCTGGTACGCAGACCTAGTGTGCCTAGTGGCAGACGCTCCTTGGCGACTGCCGTTAAGAGAAGACCTTCTGTCTCAAGGTCTGAGTCTCCATCCTGCTTTACCATCGCTGGTTTTAACGGCATGGCTTTTGAGAGCCAGGTGTTGAGGAACCGGGTTCTTTCGGGCTCGGTGATCCCAACTATGCTGAGGGCACGCAAATCTTCTCAAGATATATCATCGTACCTGGAAGGCCTACATCTTCATGTGTGAGGAGAAAGGATGGCATCCGCGCTCCTTTTCTATATCCAGGGTCCTGCTGTTTCTTCAGCAAGGAGTAGACCAGAAGTTGGCTTTGAGCACCATCAAAGGATACATTTCAGCTTTGGCTGTCTTTTTTTAGCGAACCCTGGCATCTCACTTTCTAGTGAGCACTTTTGTTCAAGGGGTGTGGCATGTCGTTCCTCTGGTGTGTCTATCGTTACCCCAGTGGGCTCTGAACCTGGTATTATCGGCGCTGCAAAAACCGCCATTTGATAATATCAGAGAGATCCCTCTGTTGACTCTCTCCCAGAAAGTGTTCTTTCTAGTGACCATTACATCGGCCAGGAGGGTTTCAGAACCTGGCGGCCTTGTCCTGCAAGTCGCCCTACCTGGTTATCCACAAGGATAAGGTGGTGTT
Source organism: Lithobates pipiens (assembly GCF_037356315.1). Taxonomy (NCBI): domain Eukaryota; kingdom Metazoa; phylum Chordata; class Amphibia; order Anura; family Ranidae; genus Lithobates; species Lithobates pipiens. Next base: position 26,192,197 of record NW_027507787.1, read on the forward strand.
GCGTCCTCATCCTTCCTTTTTGCCAAAGGTGGTTTCGGCGTTTCACATCAATGAAGACATTGTGTTACCTTCTCTGTGTCCTAAGCCAACACAGCCTAAGGAGGTGGCCCTCCATTCCCTGGACGTGGTTGGGGCTCTGAGGATGTATTTGTCTGCCACGGCTCCCTTCCGGAAGTCAGACTCCCTGTTTGTTTCGGTGGCTGGTCCGAAGAAAGACATGGCGGTCTCGTCGGCCACCATTTCCAGGTTGATCAGACAGATTGTAGTACAAGCCTACGCCTTGAAGGGGCAGGTGCCCCCCTTTCTGGTCACGGCCCACTCCACAAAGGCAATCGGAACGCTCAAGTGTGTAAAGCAGCGATTTGGTCGTCTGTTCACACTTTTACAAAGTTCTACAAGGTAGATGTCCATGCATCGGCTGATGCCTGTTTTGCAGGTGGCTGTATAATTGCAGTTGCACATAAAAAATGTTCCTGTTTTTTTGGGTAAAAACGCAGTATCTTTAAGTTAATGCTCTGTTGCATTTGTTACCAAAGTTTTGGTGCAGTTTGAGGGTAGAGTCTCTGTTGAGGAGCACCCTGGTGGTTATACCACACACTGTCTTTTTTTGTGGGTAAAGTTTATACTAGTTCCCACATGCCATGCTGGATGAATTTGTTATGCTGTTTTCCCACCCCTCATTTTGGCACTGCTTGGGGACGTACCAATGGCTAAGAGAGGAGCTGTGTCAGTTGATGAATATAAGAGAAAATAGGATTTTTTTGTACTCACCGTAGAATCCTTTTCTCTGTATTGCATTGAAGCCTTTGCATTGAGTGTGCACAAGTAGCGCTGTGCTTTCAGAATGGTCCCGCCGTCTTCTGGGACCTGTGTATGTCCCAAAAGGCACCATGGTGAAGGAGGAGCTGGGTACAATTTTCTTATTTTAGCCAGCAGGCTAAAAAAAAAAAACACACCAGAATCCTGCATCCACACAAGCAAGGTAGATTTAGGAATTGCCCCCACCATTGGAATACACTGATCAGCACTTCTGCCATTGATCAAATGGAAATTTTCCAGCAGGTATGTTCAACAGACACTGGTGTAACAATCCACCTCTGTCAAACAAGGAGGGCTACACAGAACAAAAATTTGTCCAGTCTCTGCTATTGCATTTATTGTGGCATGGCTGGAAGTGGTTAAGGGACTGACCAAGAAAGTTTGCAGCAGTGGCTGTTTAGCCCACCAAGACCTGCACAACATGTCGCTGTCCAGAGAGTAGACAGGACAGTAAACAATTTTAGAGGGGCAGGAGCATAAATTTAAAGGATGATGTTATAAAAGTTATCCTTTTAAGGTGAATGCTACAATAATTAAAATATATAAATACTGAAAATGCACTGTATCACCACTGGATTACTTAAGACAAGAGGTTATTGTTTAATCATCCTGTTTGCTTTTGTGTTTTGCAGATCCTATAATTGCATTACAGTCGTTTTTATTTTATCATTCTTTTCTCTTCTGACAGGTATATTTTCAGTTATCTGAAGATGACAAAGTCAGATACCAAAACGAGTTAAAGGCTTGGGAAGAACAGATGATCGAAATTGGTCGTGAAGATCTTGTTCGAACTCGGATAAGAAAACGTCTTGTGAAAGAAACATTTGTGTCAGCAGAGAGGGAATCTGGAAAAAAGAAGTCGTCTTCTAAACCTGCTGAAGGAAGGACAAGAGGTCCTAAAAAGCATGAAGAGTAAAGTCATGAGGATTTACAGTACTTAAATACCCCACAGACTGTGCAATGTGGTTCCTTAAGGAGGACAATAGCAAGTGGCATACTGTCACTTCGCAACACATGCAGCAGCTTGCCTATACAAAGGATTTTTCTGTATGTTCATGTGACATTTTATCCTACAAGGGAAAAAAACTTTACATGTGTCCAGCTTTTTCATATCATTCTGAGTCCAGTAAGAGCATTTTGTTCTGCCAACAAATTATTTAACTTCTTTAATTTCAGCTATTTGTGTGTGTTGATTAAATAATTTCACATTTACTGTGTTGCATTTGTTTTGTTTGTAGTAGACTAGCATTAAAAAAAACAGGAGTGTACTTTTCATTTTTTTTACTTTGTTGAAACAAATGTGAAAACCGTTAAATGGTCCAAAATATGGTTACTGGTTGCATTTAGACTTCCCCTAGATGTCAGATCTCCCAAACTTCCCCTAGATGTCAGATCTCCCAAACTTCCCCTAGATGTCAGATCTCCCAAACTTCCCCTAGATGTCAGATCTCCCAAACTTCCCCTAGATGTCAGATCTCCCAAACTTCCCCTTGATGTCAGATCTCCCAAACTTCCCCTAGATGTCAGATCTCCCAAACTTCCCCTAGATGTCAGATCTTTCAATGAGAAGAGAATGGTGAAAGATTTTCTGACAGGGAAAACTATCTCCACCTTTTGAAACATTTTACTCAAAGCTGCTTGTCTTCTCCCACCTTGCTTGATATTTGTAACCTACAGTGCAGCACCAGCTGCCACTGCTGGTCCTGCATTGTGCATGATGAGGTTGAGGGTCCCTCCACATTCTTGTGCAGGTGCAAAGAAGGTTGGCGTTCTGGCTGGTCTAGGACCTAGAAAAAAGGTAAGTACTCGTCCTTATTGCAAGGCCCACCTTCTCCCTTATCAGACCGGGTGAAATAAGAAGCATATCCAGAATATAGAGACAGGTCCAACAAATTGTTTAGTGCTTCGCCATGCTCAAACATGGACTGCCACACCGCAGCACCTGACAGGTCAGGCCGCAAAATCACATGGTACATTCGTGGATTAAAGGCTTCAGCGCGAATGTGAATGAGGCCTTTATGTTAAAAATTAGAATGCATGAACAATTAACAGCTGCTTTAAAAATAAGAGGAACAATGAAATAAAATCTGGTTTCTCTTTTGTTCATTGACAGACACAGCTCCGGTAATCTTGACTGTAGGTTATTACGCCACCTTCAGGAGAGGACTAAGCAGAACATGTAATACATGTGAAAAACAACAGAACTTTACAGTTCCCCCCAGGGGCGGTCCCTCTGGTAATGACACCTCAGCCTGCTTCCTGCAGCTCAGTTTTTTTTCTGCCTAGCTACGCGCTGGGTCGGCCACGACATAACCCCTCAGGCTCCAGGGGCGGCCGGTGTGCGCAACGCTCCGGGGCACAAATATAACAGGACTACCGATGTCCTTGTCATAGTGTGCCTTGGCCAGCAGCCACCCTGTACTGCTCGGGAGTGGGTCTGTGATGGCATGTCCCCAGTAAGTACAGGTCTTCCTGCCTTAGCGAGATTGAGCAGCTAGGCATTCCCTGGGAGGTTGATTAGGGGGTCCCCCCCGTGGGGGATGCTGCATGGCTGGGCTGCTGAGCGGTGTGTGTACCTGAGCCAGGGGTCCTCCGGGGGTTCTGACCTTAGATTGGGGGCTGCGCTGGGTATCTGTGTCCCTGGGTGTCTGGAAGCTCTGCATGTGCTGTCGCCATGGCGCTGTTCTGCCGCCATTATCTCTGTTCATTCACTGTGTATAGTTGCTTGTCGGCCCTTTTCTGTGTGTCTCAGTGGAAAGCATGGTCGGGGCCATTTTCCCTGTGATTGTCCCTTATACAGGGTGGCCGGCGGCCATTTTGTTGTAGCTCAGCATGGTTTTTATTCTCAGCGCTGGTCCCTGTTCAGAACAGCTCGTTTTTTTTGCTCTGGACACCTGGGAGCTGATAATGGACACAGGCACCTGTAACAGAACGGCGCAGCACTCGGTTGGGGTGGTGAGTCCTGCGGTGGGGGTCCCTCAGTCTGCAGAAGCTTGGAGGGTGGGATTGTGCACCTGTCCTAAGTCCCCAAGGGTTGCAGATATGGTGAGTCAGCATGGCCTCAGAAACTGGTGTTTCTTCCCCAGAACTCGCTGCAATTGCAACAGGATCGTCTGCGCGCAGTGCCTTTGGACGCTTTGTCGGCGGTCTTTGAAATGTTCGTTGCCAGGGTGGAGGCGGTGTGCGGGCGCAAAGCTGGCAAAAAGCAGCCCCTGCCCCCCCCCTTCTTCCGGGGAGAGCTCTGACGCAGACTCGGCCCCACAGCTACTGTGGCGGCCCCTGCTCTGAGGTGTCAGATGACACTGACCAGGACAATGAGGATGATTCCCGTCCGGGTCCGCGCAAGACAAAGCGCTAGTTGGAGCACTTACCATAGCTGTGCGTGATACCCTGAAAATTCATGATACAGCAGGATCCTCTGCTGAAGTAGTGGGCCCTTTTGGGTCCCGTAAGCCAACCTGTACACCTAAGGTGTTTCCATACCTGACTTATTTCGAGTTCATATACAAGGAATGGGGAAGCCTGCAGCGGACCTTCTCGGTTCCCAAAACAATGGTGGTGCGATACCCCTTTGAGGAGAGCCTTCTTAAAAAATGGTCGGCTCCTCCGTTCGTGGACCTCCCAGGTTAAATAAAGTAACCACGATCCCGGTAGAGAGACTCCTGCATTTAAGGACCCTACCGACTGGAAGGCCGAGGCAGTGGCCCGTTTCTTGTTTATGGATGTGGGGTCAGCAATACGACCAGTACTGGCCACAGCACTAGTGTCGCAGACACTTACTGAATGGGCAAAACTTTTGCAGTGTGAATTGGAGAAGCAGCAGGCTACTCCTGTCTGCATGGAATTAGCAGACCAGTTAGTGCACGGCCTTAAGTACGTTTGTGACGCGGCCCTGGATATGCTTTCTTTGCTCTCCAGGGCTTCAGTGTCAGCAGTGGTGCTGCGGCGCCTGATATGGCTAAAATGCTTGTCTGTGGACCAGGCATCTAAAAAAGCCTTGACTGATCTACCCTTCCTTGGTGAGCGGCTGTTTGGAGCCTCATTGGATGACATTATTAACCACTTCAGGACCGCCGTATTGCCAATGTACGTCAACACAATGGCACAGGCAGGCACAATCACGTAGATGTACGTGCCTGCCTTCCAGCGGGTGGGGGGTCCGATCGGACCCCCTCCCGCTGGTTACGGCGGTCCGGTTCGCTCCAGGAGCGCTCCGTGATGAGGGGATGGCCGTTGGTTTTCGGCCACCCCCTCTGGATCGCTCCTGGCCAATGAGAAGCTTCCTCCCACTGTGTATTGTTTACACAGGAAGGAGGAAGTGATGTCATTCTCCTCGGGGCGGTCTTTTTGACCGGACTACGAGGAGAAGACTAATAGTAAGTGTGCACCAACACTACACTGACATGTAGGTACACACAGGCACACAAACCCCCCCCCCCCGATCCCTTTCACCCCCTTTTGCCAGTGTCGCTAAGCGATCATTTTTCTGATCGCTGCATTAGTGTCGCTACAGTCGCTAGGTAGCTAGTTATTTTTTTAGGTTCACCGCCAGGTTTTTATAGCGCTAGGTACCCCGATATACTACCCAATAATGGTTTTAACCCCCTGATTGCCGCTAGTTAACCCTTTCACCCCCTTTTGCCAGTGTCACTAAGCGATCATTTTTCTGATCGCTGCATGTGTCGCTAGGTAGCTAGTTATTTTTTTAGGTTCACCGCCAGGTTTTTATATCGCTAGGTACCCCGATATACTACCCAATAATGGTTTTAACCCCCTGATTGCCGCTAGTTAACCCTTTCACCCCCTTTTGCCAGTGTCACTAAGCGATCGTTTTTCTGATCGCTGCATTAGTGTCGCTACAGTCGCTAGGTAGCTAGTTATTTTTTTAGGTTCACCGCCAGGTTTTTATAGCGCTAGGTACCCCGATATACTACCCAATAATGGTTTTAACCCCCTGATTTCCGCTAGTTAACCCTTTCACCCCCTTTTGCCAGTGTCGCTAAGCGATAATTTTTCTGAACGCTGCATCAGTGTCGCTAGGTAGCTAGTTATTTTTTTAGGTTCACCGCCAGGTTTTTATAGCGCTAGGTACCCCGATATACTACCCAATAATGGTTTTAACCCCCTGATTGCTGCTAGTTAACCCTTTCACCCCCTTTCACCAGCGATCACAGTATAAGTGTCACTGGTGACGCTGGTTAGCCAGTTAGTTATTTAGGTTCCCCGTCAGGTTTTTATATAGCGCCAGGGACCCCCATATACTACCTAATAAAAATTTGAACCCCCTGATTGCCCCTAGTTAACCCTTTTACCACTGATCACCGTATAAGTGTTACGGGTGACTCTGGTTAGTTTGTTTTTTATAGCATCAGGGCACCCACCATTTATTACCCAATAAAACAAGTACTAGTATCACTGGAATGTGCACACAAAATATTGAAAGTGACAGCCAATGATCCCAGCGCCCTATGCAGTAAGTCAAAACTCACCCTAACAAGCTGCTATCATACAGAAGGACAAAATCACAAAAATATATAGTATACCGTATCCGTACCCTAATTACCCCGCATATACTATATTGACAGCGCTAAAACAAAAAAGGGGAAATAATCAAAAAATAAAATATAATAAATATATAGAGGATAAAATATAATAAATACATGGAGGATAATAACTCAGTGTCTAAAAAAAGTCACTAGCAAGTGTCCATAATATCTCCAAACATATATGACTCAATATTCAATTGAGCTATCACACTTTGGAAAAAAGTTCAGATAAGCAGATCCATCTCCGAAGAAGAAAACACCAGTGTGCGAAGGGTCTGACGGCCGGTGACACCCCTTATGGTAATTCACTCACCAGAACCCAAAGGGTTAACAGGCACTTCACTACGGCTGCAGAAGTAGTCCCACTAGTGTCCCTCCGGAAAATCGTCTTATCATAACACCATAGGTTCCTCTCTCTCGGGCTCCCTGCTCTCTCACCGATAAGAGTTCACTTAATTCTCATTCACAGCTCCAGATCCACATATAGAAAACAATAAAATATAGATTCCATAGTGCAACACAGCTTTATTCATTAAAAACACTCATGCGCTTAAAATCATACGTACACAATGTGCACAGCAAAATGTCACATTTAAAATGTCACTTGCAGCGATAACGAGGTGGTCTCACCGCAGTCCTGAGCGCGTTTGGTCGAATACTGCCTCAGCTTCCACGGCGGGTCCCGGGTAACCACTCCGAATAGCCTGCTCTGGTGACGTATAGCTGCCTGGTCACGCCCATACGCGTTTCGTCATCACGTCTTCGTCCGTGGGCGTGGCCAGGCAACGCAGCTAGTCAATTTAAATACCTTGCGGGGCGGGAAGCCAGATCAAAATAACGCCCACGTCCGGCCCCCTCTCCTCGCATTCGATGTGACAATGTAATGACATCGCCGTATAAGCGATCGTCATAACAACGGCCTGCTAAAAATCACTATCTAGCTTAAGGGGAAGGAAATGAAGAAAACCTTCTGCTTTGTTTATTGTTACATGATTAGGTCCCGCCGTGCAAGCCATCAGCATACCGGCCAGGATACTAATAACAAAACCTTATCCTTATTGCCTATCTAAAATACCTGTATGCCTACCCCATCACCTATATTAGTTTAAACAGGGCATATCATTACTATGATATAACAAATCCGGGGCATACTGCTGTAGATATTATGAGTCTACACTAAACCATATTACAATATGCCAAAGTCACCTATGTGCAAACTATAAGTGATCAAAATTATCATTCACTGATCGACCAATAAGCACAAAATCCCAATTATCCAGTCTAGATGACAAAGGTGAGAAAAAATGAAAATGAAAATAAAATAATATGATAAAAGAAAATATAAGACAAATAAATAAAATAAAAAATAAAAATAAATAAATAAAAATAAAATTAAAAATGAAAAATGAAAATAAATATAAAAATAAAAATAAATATGAAAATAAAATAAAAATAAAAATAAAAATAAATAAAAATAAAAATAAATATAAAAATAAAAATAAAAATAAAAATAAAAATAAAATACACTCAAACTCAAATCCCAACTGTTCTATAATAGATAAAATCAGTAATCACTAATAAAGCAGTTAATATCTAACTCTATATTCAAACCAAAAGGACTCAAAGTATTTGTACGGAAAATCCATTCCGTTTCTCGCTTGGATATCTCCCGGACTAGGTTGCTGCCCTTCCAATCAGGAAAGATCCTATCCACTCCCCAAAACTTGAGTCCAGTTGGGTCCCTACCATGTTCACGTCTAAAATGTAGGGAAACACTATGCTCTTTATAACCGATGGAGATGTTATAAATATGTTCTGCTATCCTGGTGCATAGCTTTCTCTTAGTACGTCCTACATACATAAGCCCGCATGGGCACTGGAGGACATATACTACATGCGTGGTAACACATGTAATGAATTGATCGATTTTGAAATTTTGTCCATTACCAGTGGAGGTGAACTGGACCAACCCTCTTAGATGATTACAAACTGATTTGCAAGCCCGGCAGTTGCGACAGGCATAAAAGCCAGCTCTATCCCAAAACATAAGCGGTTTAGAGGGAGGATCCAGTACCTTTTTAACTAATTTATCCCCAAAGGAGGAGTTCCGCCTATATATAAACCTAGGTCTATCCGGAATGACGTCCCTGAGAGTCTTATCCAATTTAAGAATATTCCAATATTTTTGGATAATACCCTCCACCTCTTTATATTGAGTATGTAGAGTACTAATAAAACTCCATTCCTGTGTGTTTCCAGTTTTATTTTCTTTGGGTCGTAAACATTGTTCCTGAGGAACCCGAAGAACCCGTTGTAACTCTTGGTCCAAAATCTCAGCTGGGTAACCCTTTTCAACAAATTTGTCTCTAACTAGGGACACTTGTGTCAGGTAATCAGCATCAGAAGTACAGTTTCTCCTCACACGGAGAAACTGTCCCTTTGGAATCCCCCTTAACCAAAGGGGGTGATGACCACTATGAATGGGGATAAAACTGTTTCTGTCCGTGGGTTTGAAAAACACCTTTGTGGATAGGTTAGTCCTCTCTCTCATTACTGTTACATCGAGAAAATTAATAGTTTGTTTACTCCAACTGAACTCTAATTTAATATTGTTGTTATTATTATTTAAACTATCGGAGAAGCTCATCAAGGAATCCTCAGTGCCCTGCCAAATGAAAAACAAATCATCAATATACCTTTGATAAAATAATAGTTCACTTCTTCGGTTTGCAAAAATGCGAAAATCCTCCCATTGGCTCATAAATAAATTAGCCAAACTCGGTGCGAACTTTGAACCCATCGCAACCCCTTTCTTTTGGTTATAGAATTTGTCATTATACCAAAAGTAGTTGTGAGAGAGGCAAAACTCAAGAGACATACTCAAAAATTTCTTCTGGATAAAAGGCAAATCATCTCTCTGGGAGAAAGCCCAGTTGAGAGCCAACAGAGCGTCCTCATGTTGTATGATAGTGTAGAGCGAGGCTACATCCGCCGTTACCAGATAAATCTCAGCTTCTGCAGGGAACTCAACCTCCCGTAGCAATTTTAGAAAACTAGTGGTATCTTTCAAATAGGAACGTGTAGTGACTACACTCATCTGCAAGAAGTGGTCTAGATATTGTCCAATCCTTGCAGTCACTGAGTTAATCCCATTAACAATTGGTCTGGCCGGGGGGTCACTCTGATCTTTATGAATTTTGGGTAGTGTATAGATGTTAGGAATTCTGTTATAACTCGGTACCAGAAACAATTGTTCTTTCTTCGTTAAAACACGCATACAATACCCATAATTCACCAGATTCGTCAAATCCTTACGATAAGACTTTGTGGGATCTTTAACTAATGGTGTATACGTTGTTTGGTCTGACAGCATATTAATCAGCTGAGTATGATAAAACTGCTTGTCAAGAAGTACCACACCTCCCCCTTTGTCAGCTGGTCGGACTATTATATCCTTCCTCTCCTCTAGGGCTTTAATCCCTTCTTTAATGTGTTTGGGACAGAGATTTTTCTTCAAAGGAAGGATATTCAAGTCTCTGAGCACTGATTGCTTAAAAACCTCCACCTGATGATTAGAAGGTAATGAAGGATTAAACAATGACTTGTTCCTGAGTCCACTATTAATGCCTATTGTCTCACTGTTCCTATTATTCATTATCATGCTATTGTTTGAAAGCATGTATTTCTTAATATTAATCTTACGTACATATTTATGTACGTCAATATAGACATTAAATTTGTTCATAGTCTGCCGAACAGAGCATTTTAAACCAGCGTTCAAAATGTTCTTCTCCTTCTGGGATAAAATTGCTTGGGTCAGATTGTAAATCCCTGTCATTCCGTCTCCCTGCGTCTTTTTTTGCTTGAGGCGCTTACCGGCTCTGCAGCCTCTTTTGTGATGGTTTTTAATTGCCTGATTGGGCTGTATGGTATTCCCCAATCTTGGGGTTGCCTCCATTCCTGAGTGTTCTGAGTGGTTGGAGGGTACGGCGGTCGGCCCCTCCATGGACGTCCCCCTCTTGATCTCCCTCTCCATTGCCCTCTCCCTCCTCTCCCTAAAAAAGGGGGCCTCTGAGTATTATGAGGTGAGGATGATCTCATTAATGGTGTAAATCGGTTGTATGTGTCAACCTGATAAGGCCCTTGTTGATTATATACCGGGCGAGGGTCCCTATATCCCTTATTTGGTTGGTGGTATCCCTGATTTTTCTGGGATTTTTTACTTACTAAGTTTAATTTTTTTGGCAGGACTTCATCAGACATTCTAGGGATATTCCCAGAATTTTTTGATGTTCCTGATGATGATTGAATCACTACTCTACCCTCATTAGTCACTTCTTGTGTTGGTGGCCTATTACCTTCTTGCCAGCTATAAATAGTATGGTTTCTGAAGTCATTGTAATCTCTCCTAAATTTTTTTATTTTCTTTTTCTGTGTTTCTCTATCGACCTTTTCTAACTTCTTCTGAATATCATTATTAAAAGAAACCCATTGTGGACTGCCCCTTATTGGTTCGAGTGATGCTTGTAAATCTGCAATCCTTTTTTCCAGGATCACCATTTTTTTCTTTTTACGCGTTAAGACTAGTTGTTGCAATTTGTAGCCAACACCATTAAAAAAATCAAGCCACTCTGACATAGAGCAAATATCATCAAGGCCGTCTTGAGGTGCCACATCCCACCTCAGACTTCTCATTATTAATTTGTCCTTGAGATATTGTTCAAACGTACAGATATCCCACCATGTACGGACTTGTTTCTCCAGGGTGTTGGCCAGAGCTGTCAAAGTTTCGGTGTAATCATTATCCTCAAGTTCTCCCCCTTCATAGGAAAAAACTGTTTCTAAATCGATCTGTCGATCCCTCAAAAAATTGACTGCCTCCATGTTCGCTCAGGGTAAATAAAACAATGTAACAAGTACTAGTATCACTGGAATGTGCACACAAAATATTGAAAGTGACAGCCAATGATCCCAGCGCCCTATGCAGTAAGTCAAAACTCACCCTAACAAGCTGCTATCATACAGAAGGACAAAATCACAAAAATATATAGTATACCGTATCCGTACCCTAATTACCCCGCATATACTATATTGACAGCGCTAAAACAAAAAAGGGGAAATAATCAAAAAATAAAATATAATAAATATATAGAGGATAAAATATAATAAATACATGGAGGATAATAACTCAGTGTCTAAAAAAAGTCACTAGCAAGTGTCCATAATATCTCCAAACATATATGACTCAATATTCAATTGAGCTATCACACTTTGGAAAAAAGTTCAGATAAGCAGATCCATCTCCGAAGAAGAAAACACCAGTGTGCGAAGGGTCTGACGGCCGGTGACACCCCTTATGGTAATTCACTCACCAGAACCCAAAGGGTTAACAGGCACTTCACTACGGCTGCAGAAGTAGTCCCACTAGTGTCCCTCCGGAAAATCGTCTTATCATAACACCATAGGTTCCTCTCTCTCGGGCTCCCTGCTCTCTCACCGATAAGAGTTCACTTAATTCTCATTCACAGCTCCAGATCCACATATAGAAAACAATAAAATATAGATTCCATAGTGCAACACAGCTTTATTCATTAAAAACACTCATGCGCTTAAAATCATACGTACACAATGTGCACAGCAAAATGTCACATTTAAAATGTCACTTGCAGCGATAACGAGGTGGTCTCACCGCAGTCCTGAGCGCGTTTGGTCGAATACTGCCTCAGCTTCCACGGCGGGTCCCGGGTAACCACTCCGAATAGCCTGCTCTGGTGACGTATAGCTGCCTGGTCACGCCCATACGCGTTTCGTCATCACGTCTTCGTCCGTGGGCGTGGCCAGGCAACGCAGCTAGTCAATTTAAATACCTTGCGGGGCGGGAAGCCAGATCAAAATAACGCCCACGTCCGGCCCCCTCTCCTCGCATTCGATGTGACAATGTAATGACATCGCCGTATAAGCGATCGTCATAACAACGGCCTGCTAAAAATCACTATCTAGCTTAAGGGGAAGGAAATGAAGAAAACCTTCTGCTTTGTTTATTGTTACATGATTAGGTCCCGCCGTGCAAGCCATCAGCATACCGGCCAGGATACTAATAACAAAACCTTATCCTTATTGCCTATCTAAAATACCTGTATGCCTACCCCATCACCTATATTAGTTTAAACAGGGCATATCATTACTATGATATAACAAATCCGGGGCATACTGCTGTAGATATTATGAGTCTACACTAAACCATATTACAATATGCCAAAGTCACCTATGTGCAAACTATAAGTGATCAAAATTATCATTCACTGATCGACCAATAAGCACAAAATCCCAATTATCCAGTCTAGATGACAAAGGTGAGAAAAAATGAAAATGAAAATAAAATAATATGTCTTATATTTTCTTTTATCATATTATTTTATTTTCATTTTCATTTTTTCTCACCTTTGTCATCTAGACTGGATAATTGGGATTTTGTGCTTATTGGTCGATCAGTGAATGATAATTTTGATCACTTATAGTTTGCACATAGGTGACTTTGGCATATTGTAATATGGTTTAGTGTAGACTCATAATATCTACAGCAGTATGCCCCGGATTTGTTATATCATAGTAATGATATGCCCTGTTTAAACTAATATAGGTGATGGGGTAGGCATACAGGTATTTTAGATAGGCAATAAGGATAAGGTTTTGTTATTAGTATCCTGGCCGGTATGCTGATGGCTTGCACGGCGGGACCTAATCATGTAACAATAAACAAAGCAGAAGGTTTTCTTCATTTCCTTCCCCTTAAGCTAGATAGTGATTTTTAGCAGGCCGTTGTTATGACGATCGCTTATACGGCGATGTCATTACATTGTCACATCGAATGCGAGGAGAGGGGGCCGGACGTGGGCGTTATTTTGATCTGGCTTCCCGCCCCGCAAGGTATTTAAATTGACTAGCTGCGTTGCCTGGCCACGCCCACGGACGAAGACGTGATGACGAAACGCGTATGGGCGTGACCAGGCAGCTATACGTCACCAGAGCAGGCTATTCGGAGTGGTTACCCGGGACCCGCCGTGGAAGCTGAGGCAGTATTCGACCAAACGCGCTCAGGACTGCGGTGAGACCACCTCGTTATCGCTGCAAGTGACATTTTAAATGTGACATTTTGCTGTGCACATTGTGTACGTATGATTTTAAGCGCATGAGTGTTTTTAATGAATAAAGCTGTGTTGCACTATGGAATCTATATTTTATTGTTTTCTATATGTGGATCTGGAGCTGTGAATGAGAATTAAGTGAACTCTTATCGGTGAGAGAGCAGGGAGCCCGAGAGAGAGGAACCTATGGTGTTATGATAAGACGATTTTCCGGAGGGACACTAGTGGGACTACTTCTGCAGCCGTAGTGAAGTGCCTGTTAACCCTTTGGGTTCTGGTGAGTGAATTACCATAAGGGGTGTCACCGGCCGTCAGACCCTTCGCACACTGGTGTTTTCTTCTTCGGAGATGGATCTGCTTATCTGAACTTTTTTCCAAAGTGTGATAGCTCAATTGAATATTGAGTCATATATGTTTGGAGATATTATGGACACTTGCTAGTGACTTTTTTTAGACACTGAGTTATTATCCTCCATGTATTTATTATATTTTATCCTCTATATATTTATTATATTTTATTTTTTGATTATTTCCCCTTTTTTGTTTTAGCGCTGTCAATATAGTATATGCGGGGTAATTAGGGTACGGATACGGTATACTATATATTTTTGTGATTTTGTCCTTCTGTATGATAGCAGCTTGTTAGGGTGAGTTTTGACTTACTGCATAGGGCGCTGGGATCATTGGCTGTCACTTTCAATATTTTGTGTGCACATTCCAGTGATACTAGTACTTGTTACATTGTTTTATTTACCCTGAGCGAACATGGAGGCAGTCAATTTTTTGAGGGATCGACAGATCGATTTAGAAACAGTTTTTTCCTATGAAGGGGGAGAACTTGAGGATAATGATTACACCGAAACTTTGACAGCTCTGGCCAACACCCTGGAGAAACAAGTCCGTACATGGTGGGATATCTGTACGTTTGAACAATATCTCAAGGACAAATTAATAATGAGAAGTCTGAGGTGGGATGTGGCACCTCAAGACGGCCTTGATGATATTTGCTCTATGTCAGAGTGGCTTGATTTTTTTAATGGTGTTGGCTACAAATTGCAACAACTAGTCTTAACGCGTAAAAAGAAAAAAATGGTGATCCTGGAAAAAAGGATTGCAGATTTACAAGCATCACTCGAACCAATAAGGGGCAGTCCACAATGGGTTTCTTTTAATAATGATATTCAGAAGAAGTTAGAAAAGGTCGATAGAGAAACACAGAAAAAGAAAATAAAAAAATTTAGGAGAGATTACAATGACTTCAGAAACCATACTATTTATAGCTGGCAAGAAGGTAATAGGCCACCAACACAAGAAGTGACTAATGAGGGTAGAGTAGTGATTCAATCATCATCAGGAACATCAAAAAATTCTGGGAATATCCCTAGAATGTCTGATGAAGTCCTGCCAAAAAAATTAAACTTAGTAAGTAAAAAATCCCAGAAAAATCAGGGATACCACCAACCAAATAAGGGATATAGGGACCCTCGCCCGGTATATAATCAACAAGGGCCTTATCAGGTTGACACATACAACCGATTTACACCATTAATGAGATCATCCTCACCTCATAATACTCAGAGGCCCCCTTTTTTAGGGAGAGGAGGGAGAGGGCAATGGAGAGGGAGATCAAGAGGGGGACGTCCATGGAGGGGCCGACCGCCGTACCCTCCAACCACTCAGAACACTCAGGAATGGAGGCAACCCCAAGATTGGGGAATACCATACAGCCCAATCAGGCAATTAAAAACCATCACAAAAGAGGCTGCAGAGCCGGTAAGCGCCTCAAGCAAAAAAAGACGCAGGGAGACGGAATGACAGGGATTTACAATCTGACCCAAGCAATTTTATCCCAGAAGGAGAAGAACATTTTGAACGCTGGTTTAAAATGCTCTGTTCGGCAGACTATGAACAAATTTAATGTCTATATTGACGTACATAAATATGTACGTAAGATTAATATTAAGAAATACATGCTTTCAAACAATAGCATGATAATGAATAATAGGAACAGTGAGACAATAGGCATTAATAGTGGACTCAGGAACAAGTCATTGTTTAATCCTTCATTACCTTCTAATCATCAGGTGGAGGTTTTTAAGCAATCAGTGCTCAGAGACTTGAATATCCTTCCTTTGAAGAAAAATCTCTGTCCCAAACACATTAAAGAAGGGATTAAAGCCCTAGAGGAGAGGAAGGATATAATAGTCCGACCAGCTGACAAAGGGGGAGGTGTGGTACTTCTTGACAAGCAGTTTTATCATACTCAGCTGATTAATATGCTGTCAGACCAAACAACGTATACACCATTAGTTAAAGATCCCACAAAGTCTTATCGTAAGGATTTGACGAATCTGGTGAATTATGGGTATTGTATGCGTGTTTTAACGAAGAAAGAACAATTGTTTCTGGTACCGAGTTATAACAGAATTCCTAACATCTATACACTACCCAAAATTCATAAAGATCAGAGTGACCCCCCGGCCAGACCAATTGTTAATGGGATTAACTCAGTGACTGCAAGGATTGGACAATATCTAGACCACTTCTTGCAGATGAGTGTAGTCACTACACGTTCCTATTTGAAAGATACCACTAGTTTTCTAAAATTGCTACGGGAGGTTGAGTTCCCTGCAGAAGCTGAGATTTATCTGGTAACGGCGGATGTAGCCTCGCTCTACACTATCATACAACATGAGGACGCTCTGTTGGCTCTCAACTGGGCTTTCTCCCAGAGAGATGATTTGCCTTTTATCCAGAAGAAATTTTTGAGTATGTCTCTTGAGTTTTGCCTCTCTCACAACTACTTTTGGTATAATGACAAATTCTATAACCAAAAGAAAGGGGTTGCGATGGGTTCAAAGTTCGCACCGAGTTTGGCTAATTTATTTATGAGCCAATGGGAGGATTTTCGCATTTTTGCAAACCGAAGAAGTGAACTATTATTTTATCAAAGGTATATTGATGATTTGTTTTTCATTTGGCAGGGCACTGAGGATTCCTTGATGAGCTTCTCCGATAGTTTAAATAATAATAACAACAATATTAAATTAGAGTTCAGTTGGAGTAAACAAACTATTAATTTTCTCGATGTAACAGTAATGAGAGAGAGGACTAACCTATCCACAAAGGTGTTTTTCAAACCCACGGACAGAAACAGTTTTATCCCCATTCATAGTGGTCATCACCCCCTTTGGTTAAGGGGGATTCCAAAGGGACAGTTTCTCCGTGTGAGGAGAAACTGTACTTCTGATGCTGATTACCTGACACAAGTGTCCCTAGTTAGAGACAAATTTGTTGAAAAGGGTTACCCAGCTGAGATTTTGGACCAAGAGTTACAACGGGTTCTTCGGGTTCCTCAGGAACAATGTTTACGACCCAAAGAAAATAAAACTGGAAACACACAGGAATGGAGTTTTATTAGTACTCTACATACTCAATATAAAGAGGTGGAGGGTATTATCCAAAAATATTGGAATATTCTTAAATTGGATAAGACTCTCAGGGACGTCATTCCGGATAGACCTAGGTTTATATATAGGCGGAACTCCTCCTTTGGGGATAAATTAGTTAAAAAGGTACTGGATCCTCCCTCTAAACCGCTTATGTTTTGGGATAGAGCTGGCTTTTATGCCTGTCGCAACTGCCGGGCTTGCAAATCAGTTTGTAATCATCTAAGAGGGTTGGTCCAGTTCACCTCCACTGGTAATGGACAAAATTTCAAAATCGATCAATTCATTACATGTGTTACCACGCATGTAGTATATGTCCTCCAGTGCCCATGCGGGCTTATGTATGTAGGACGTACTAAGAGAAAGCTATGCACCAGGATAGCAGAACATATTTATAACATCTCCATCGGTTATAAAGAGCATAGTGTTTCCCTACATTTTAGACGTGAACATGGTAGGGACCCAACTGGACTCAAGTTTTGGGGAGTGGATAGGATCTTTCCTGATTGGAAGGGCAGCAACCTAGTCCGGGAGATATCCAAGCGAGAAACGGAATGGATTTTCCGTACAAATACTTTGAGTCCTTTTGGTTTGAATATAGAGTTAGATATTAACTGCTTTATTAGTGATTACTGATTTTATCTATTATAGAACAGTTGGGATTTGAGTTTGAGTGTATTTTATTTTTATTTTTATTTTTATTTTTATTTTTATATTTATTTTTATTTTTATTTATTTTTATTTTTATTTTTATTTTATTTTCATATTTATTTTTATTTTTATATTTATTTTCATTTTTCATTTTTAATTTTATTTTTATTTATTTATTTTTATTTTTTATTTTATTTATTTGTCTTATATTTTCTTTTATCATATTATTTTATTTTCATTTTCATTTTTTCTCACCTTTGTCATCTAGACTGGATAATTGGGATTTTGTGCTTATTGGTCGATCAGTGAATGATAATTTTGATCACTTATAGTTTGCACATAGGTGACTTTGGCATATTGTAATATGGTTTAGTGTAGACTCATAATATCTACAGCAGTATGCCCCGGATTTGTTATATCATAGTAATGATATGCCCTGTTTAAACTAATATAGGTGATGGGGTAGGCATACAGGTATTTTAGATAGGCAATAAGGATAAGGTTTTGTTATTAGTATCCTGGCCGGTATGCTGATGGCTTGCACGGCGGGACCTAATCATGTAACAATAAACAAAGCAGAAGGTTTTCTTCATTTCCTTCCCCTTAAGCTAGATAGTGATTTTTAGCAGGCCGTTGTTATGACGATCGCTTATACGGCGTTGTCATTACATTGTCACATCGAATGCGAGGAGAGGGGGCCGGACGTGGGCGTTATTTTGATCTGGCTTCCCGCCCCGCAAGGTATTTAAATTGACTAGCTGCGTTGCCTGGCCACGCCCACGGACGAAGACGTGATGACGAAACGCGTATGGGCGTGACCAGGCAGCTATACGTCACCAGAGCAGGCTATTCGGAGTGGTTACCCGGGACCCGCCGTGGAAGCTGAGGCAGTATTCGACCAAACGCGCTCAGGACTGCGGTGAGACCACCTCGTTATCGCTGCAAGTGACATTTTAAATGTGACATTTTGCTGTGCACATTGTGTACGTATGATTTTAAGCGCATGAGTGTTTTTAATGAATAAAGCTGTGTTGCACTATGGAATCTATATTTTATTGTTTTCTATATGTGGATCTGGAGCTGTGAATGAGAATTAAGTGAACTCTTATCGGTGAGAGAGCAGGGAGCCCGAGAGAGAGGAACCTATGGTGTTATGATAAGACGATTTTCCGGAGGGACACTAGTGGGACTACTTCTGCAGCCGTAGTGAAGTGCCTGTTAACCCTTTGGGTTCTGGTGAGTGAATTACCATAAGGGGTGTCACCGGCCGTCAGACCCTTCGCACACTGGTGTTTTCTTCTTCGGAGATGGATCTGCTTATCTGAACTTTTTTCCAAAGTGTGATAGCTCAATTGAATATTGAGTCATATATGTTTGGAGATATTATGGACACTTGCTAGTGACTTTTTTTAGACACTGAGTTATTATCCTCCATGTATTTATTATATTTTATCCTCTATATATTTATTATATTTTATTTTTTGATTATTTCCCCTTTTTTGTTTTAGCGCTGTCAATATAGTATATGCGGGGTAATTAGGGTACGGATACGGTATACTATATATTTTTGTGATATTACCCAATAAAGGTTTAACCCCCTGATCACCCGGCGGGTGATATCAATTAGGTTTTAGGGTCAGGGTCTGCGTCGCCCCAGGCAGCGCTAGGTTAGTGCCAGTACCGCTAACACCCACACGCAAAGCATACACCTCCCGTAGTGGTATAGAATCTGAACAGATCAATATCTGATCTAATCAGATCTATACTAGCGTCCCCAGCAGTTTAGGGTTCCAAAAAAACGCATTGTTAGCGGGATCAGCCCAAATACCTGCTAGCACCTGCGTTTTGCCCCTCTGCCCAGCCCACCCAAGTGCAGTATCGATCGATCACTGTCACTTACAAAACACTAAACACATAACTGCAGCGATCGCAGAGTCAGGCCTGATCCCTGCCATCGCTAACAGGTTTTTTGGTAGCATTTTATATTCAAATCCGGAAGGCAGTGCTTGGTTTTCGGGGTCCCGTACGTGGCTAGGCTCCCAAAATGTCCCCCACATGTGGTATCCCCGTACTCGGGAGAAGCAGCAGAATTTATTTTGGGGTGTAATTTGACTTCTGCCCATAGCATGTGTGCAACTTTTGGCAAAATATAAAATATTCCATGGACTCAACATGTATCTCAGTAAATAGCTTGGGGTGTCTACTTTCCAAAATGGGGTCATTTGGGGGGGTTTTGTGCTATTTTGGCATTTTATGGCCTTCGAAACTGTGATAGGTAGTGAGGAGTTAAATCAAAAATTTGCACTCTTAGAAATCCTGAAGGTGGTGATTGGTTTTCGGGGTGCCGTGCGCGACTAGACTCCCAAAAAGTCCCACACATGTGGTATCCCCGTACTCAGGAGAAGCAGCAGAATGTATTTTGGGGTGTCATTTCACATATGCCCATAGCATGTGTGAGCAATATATCATTTAGTGACAACTTGGTGCAAAAAAAAAAAAGTTTGTAATATTCCCGCAACTTGTGGCAAAATATAAAATATTCCATGGCCTCAACATGCCTCTCAGTAAATAGCTTGGGGTGTCTACTTTCCAAAATGGGGTCATTTTGGGGGGTTTTGTGCTATTTTGCCATTTTATGGCCTTCGAAACTGTGATAGGTAGTGAGGAGTTAAATCAAAAATTTGCACCCTTAGAAATCCTGAAGGTGGTGATTGGTTTTCGGGGTGCCGTGCGCGACTAGACTCCCAAAATATCACACATGTGGTATACCCATACTCGGGAGAAGTAGCGGAATATATTTTGGGGTGCAATTCCACATATAATCATGGCATGTGTGAGCAATATATCATTTAGTGACAACTTTTTGTAAAAATTTTTTTTTTTTTTTTTTTTTGTCATTATTCAATCCCTTAGGACAAAAAAAATAAATATTCAATGGGCTCAACATACCCATCAGCAATTTCCTTGGGGTGTCTACTTTCCAAAATGGGGTCATTTGGGGGGGATTTGTACTGCCCTGCCATTTTAGCACCTCAAGAAATGAGATCGGCAGTCATAAATTAAAAGCTGTGTAAATTCCAGAAAATGTACTCTAGTTTGTAGATGCTATAACTTTTGCGCAAACCAAAAAATATACTCTTATTGACATTTTTTTTACTAAAGACATGTGGCTGAATAAATTTTGCCCTCAATGTATGACTAAAATTTAGTTTATTCGATTTTTCTTATAACAAAAAGAAGAAAATATCTTTTTTTTTCAAAATTTTCGCTCTTTTTCCATTTATATCGCAAAAAAAAAAAATCGCAGAGGCAATCAAATACCATCAAAAGAAAGCTCTATTTGTGGGAAGAAAAGGACGCAAATTTCGTTTGGGTGCAATATTGCATGACCGCGCAATTACCAGTTAAAGCAGCGCAGTGCGAAATTGCAAAAAGACCTCTGGTCCTTAAGGTGTTTATTGGTCCGGAGCTGAAGTGGTTAAGAATGTCACAGGTGGGAAGAGCACCTTGCTCCCACAGGCCAGGAAGAGTAAGGAGCCACGCCGCAGGCTAGGGCCTTAATTTTCCGGTCAAAACACTTTTTTGTCCGCCCAGGACTTTGGCTCAATGCTCCCAGTCCAACAGGACTGAGGGATAGAAGTGTCCCTGGACTTGCAAGCCTGCAAACAAAAGTGCTACTGCATGAAGGTTGCCCCCGCCTGTCACTCGGGTGGGGGGTTGCCTTCGGGAGTTTGCAGCTCAGTGAGCCTCTTGGCTGTCCAACCAATAGGCCTGCGAACTGATTTCATCGGGCTACAAGATAGAGTTCCTCTCTTGGCGGCCACCAAACAGATTTTTCCCCTCCAGCATACCCTCACTCCTGGCATGCCGGAAGGCCCTGTTTGGGGCAGTAAGGACCCTGCTAAGCCGCGGGGTTTATAGTGCCTGTTCCAAAAACAGAAAGGTTTCAGGGCTTCTATTCCAATCTGTAGTCCCCAAAAAGGAAGGGATACGTCCAATCTTGAACCTGAAAGCCCTCAATTGCTTTGTAAAAGTACAGAGGTTGAGAATGAAATCAGTTCGCCCAGTTGTCGCTGCACTCCAGCAGGGGGACTCCCTGGCATCCTTGGACATCCAGGATGCGTACCTGCACATACCCATATGCCTCTGGCATCAGATGTTTCTGTGATTTGCAGTAGGGGAAGCCCACTACCAGTTTGTGGCGCTCCCCTTTGGCTTGGCTTCAGCACCCCGAGTCTTTACCAAGGTATTGGCTCCAATTTTGGCGTTGTTGCGACAACGCGGGATCATGATCATGGGTTACCTAGACGATCTCCTGAGAGCAGCTTCCGCCTCAGAATTAAAGGAGGATGTGGTGATCACCATGCAAACCTTGCAGGAATTTGGGTGGTTGTGCTGACTCAGCGCCTGGAGTACCTAGGGTTACTGCTGGACTCTGTGGAAGCGAGAGTGTTTCTCCCTTCAGACAAACTGCAGACTGTCAGAGCCACCATAAAGCTGTTGATGAATCGCAGGTGGTCATCGCTGAGCTTTTGCATGCGAGTCCCGGGCCTCATGGTGGCCTCCTTCGAGGCGGTACCGTACACCCAGTTTCACACCAGAGTCTTGCAGAAGAAGCTATTGACAAAATTGCACAAATCTCCGTTATGCCTGGATTGGCAGATTCAGGTGAGCCAGTCAGTCAGGGACTCATTGCTCTGGTGGCTGAGATCCCCAGAACTTCAGTCCGGGAAGTCGTTCCTGCCTCTGCATTGGACAGTGATCACAACGGACACCAGCCTGACTGGCTGGGGTGGAGTACTGGGAGCACAGTCAACCCAGGGCCTCTGGTCGGGGGAGGAATCCAAGTTGCCGATCTATGTGCTCAAGCTCCAAATGATCAGGCTATGCCTCTCCACATGGTCGAAGAGACTAAGAGGGCTCCGATCAGGATCGAGTCAGACAACACCATGGCGGTGGCATATGTCAACCATCAAGGAGGAACAAGAAGCTCGGCTGCAGCATGGGAGGTCTCATATCCTTCGGTGGGCAGAGCGACGTGTACCGGCCCTGTCGGCCATTTACATCCCGGGAGTAGAAAACTGGCAGGCGGACTATCCAAGTTGCCAGATGCTGGACCCAGGAGAATGGTCGTGGCATCCGGAGGTGTTCAGGCTTCTGTGCCTGCGGTGGGGCACACCAGACATGGATCTACTGGCCTCTCGACTCAAGCGGAAGGTACTTTTCAAATGTCTACATAGCAAACAACCAAAACAAGAGGTTATTCCATCTAATCTTACAGCAGCTGATTTTAGGGCCCTACGTGACCTTAATCAGCTGCTGCAGGAAAATGAATTAGTGCTGGAAGATTGGGAAGAGGAAACTGGTAGTGAAGATAGTCCAGACGAAGATCTTGGGCAGAGTTCCCCACCTGTGATAAAAAAAGCATACAAGAAAAAATCCAACAAATTTCCCCCATTGAGTTCCAATCCAGCCCTAGCATTGTTTGTCAGGTTGACAACTAAAGAAATCAAAAAAATGAAAAAGGATAAGGGTAAGCCAAAAAAATCTTAATTTGGAGCAGAACATGCGCTAAAATCACTCCAGGACAATGTAGAAATTACAATAAAACAATCAGACAAGGGGGGTAACATCGTTTTAATGGATAACTCCATGTATGAAGCCATGTGCCTTAAAATCCTTAACGATCGGAAATGCTACTGTAGAATTTCGGCGCACTGTGTAGACAAATAAAATCAAAAATTCTATGACCGGGTTGATGGGATCTATAGAGATGGTGCCATTACTGTAGAGATGTGGGATTTTATACGTACTAAATATCCAAGAATACCTACCATGTATGCACTACCAAAAATACATAAAAATATTCAGAATCCCCCGGGAAGACCGATCATCTCTGGTAATGGCTGTATCTCGGAGGCTGCAAGCCAGGTCATAGATGATCATCTGAGACCACACGTTTTGGAATTAGCATGATACAATAAAGATACTATCCATTTATTGCAAATCTTAGAGGATTTGATAATCCCGGATACAGCAATATTGGTACGTCGAATCTCTCTATAATAGCATTCCCCACGATTTAGGAATAAAGGCAATACAACGAGTTTTACAACAAAGGTCGACGATGGAATGGAAATTTAACGAGTTTATTTTATCCATGCTTGACTTCATACTCAGACATAATGTTTTTTTATTTAAAGGATCCCACTACCTCCAGGTACAAGGGGTGGCCATGGGCACATGTTGCGCACCCTCCTATGCCAACTTGTACCTGGGGGAGTGGGAAAAAACCTTTTTGTCTGATGAGGCATGGGCCACATACACTAAGAACATCGTACTGTGGCAATGTTATATAGACAATGTATTTATGGTTTGGAATGGCCCGGAGGAAATATTAACAACTTGTCTTGAAGTGATGAATCAAAATAATCTGAATCTTTTTTTCACAATGTCCTATAATCGGACCCAAATTGATTTCTTAGACATTACCATCATGAAAGATGCAGTAGGGCAACTCACCACTAAACTATTCAGGAAGGAAACTTCCGGCAATACGCTTTTGCATGCCGGAAGTTTCCATCCTGAATCTTTGAAAAAATCCATTCCATATAGTCAAATTTTGCGAATCAAACGCAACTGTACAACTAATGAAGCCTTCCAAATAGAGGCGGATGAATTAAGCAAAAGATTATTGCTACGTGGGTATACAAAAACTTGCCTGAAAAAGGCTTTCAACCGTGTGAAAAATCAAGACAGACAAACTTTGCTATTTGGAAAAAGTAAACCTAAGAAGAATGAGAATACAACTAGATTAATACTACGTTTTTCAAACGAGCATGACAAAATAAAAAGTGTTCTTACAAAATATTGGTCAATATTAACAGAGGATCCAATATTATCGACGGTTGTTACCCCAAAACCTCAAATCACTTTTCGTAAGGCCGGCTCTCTTGGGGATTCATTGGTACAAAGTGAATATAAGGGTAACCAACGCCTAGATCCATGCAAAACTTGGGGAACATACCCATGTGGGTCCTGTTCCTGTTGTGATTATATAAAACAACGGACAACTTTCAAGTTACCCAATGGTGAGAGTTTCAGACTAAAACACTTCGCTAACTGTAAAACTAAAGGCGTTGTTTACCTGTTTCAATGTGAGTGCGGGGCTTTCTACATTGGAAAAACCAAACAAGAATTAGTTCAGCGTATTAGCAAACATTTGTCTGCCATGAGGATCTGCAATTTCTATCTCCCTTTGGGGAGACATATTGCAGAGGCTCATGCATATAGGATGTCGCTTGTAAACTTTACTGTGATCGACCGGGTACATATACCTATTAGAGGGGGGGATTGGAACAAGATACTCTTGCAACGTGAAATGCGCTGGATTAAATTCTTGGAAGCTACAATTTATCCAGGGCTCAATGAAACAGAGAGCTTTAGGCCATTCTTAGAGGGCTATGTTTCAGGTAAAACTGAATAATTAGCTGGTTGGTGGACAATTGGGCTCCTCATCCAGATGTGATTCTGTTCCCTTTTTTTTCTCATCAATAAACAAAAATAAAAACCAATATATTTGTATCTTTATACACAACTTTTCCTATGTGAACAATACTTGATGTCTTTAAACATGTTTTTAAGTGATTCATAATAGGTTTAGTGGGATCTGTGGTCACCGCGTTCCCGGCACAGGTAAGCCCATTGGGGTGGTTTTGTTGGGAGGGCGCTTTGGTAGGGGTTATTCTTACCCCTTTCTTTGCTCCCCTTTTCTTTGCCACCAATTTGGGCATTGGTTTTCTTTCCCGATGTCCACTGTGTGTGGCATCTGGATGTTTATCCAGTTTATTCCTGTGTCGGTGGTTTTAGTTTTAGCCTTAGTGACACATTGCAGGGAACAAATTTAATTGGTGTTTATCTGTAAAGTTACGGTCACTTTTGTGGATTAATTTCCACATGCCCATTAACTTGAGTCTATTGGGATGAGCCCTGTTTAATGGATTGCAATAGATTTAGCGATTCATTTTGAAGTGTTTATTTCCTCCCATGTATTCTTATAATTACTTGCAGTTATTGCTTACAGTTATTGCCCAGTAAGATGTTATCTCCAGGAAGTACAAAAGAGTGTCACTTCCGGTTCCGGAATATGACGTCATCTCCGGTTCCGGGTGGAGGTGACGTCACTTCCGGTTCCGGCGGAAGTGGTCATACCGGAAGTGATGTAAATGGCGGCAAAAACGCCGCTATTTTGACCAATAAGAATATATATACCTGGAGCAATCACCTGGGTGATCACCAATGAAAAAAGTTACTGCTGAAAAGAGGAGGAGCTCTTCGGAGAACCTCCAATTAGAATAAAGCGTCCAGATAGATGGGAGGAGCCTCTGTGTTGATTGGAGGAAGCTTTTGGCGCCAATCCACTCAATAAGGGCTATTTAAGGCAGACGCCAGAAGCTCTAAGTAGGTGGGAATCTCTCCTATGTCCTTTGGATGCTCCAGATTCGGTGATATTCGTATAAAATTAGGAAACGTTGAACCTCGTTATGGCGGTAAGCTACATTTTGGGAATCCCTGTCTTATGATGGATGTAAGGCTAGGGAGTAGACTAAAATGTTTCTTGGTTCTTTTTGTTGTAGGTCCTATAGACAAGATTGAGGTTTATACAACATAATATCTTCCTATTTGATGGGCCATTGGGCATTTGTGCAAAGGAATTGTTTATTCCCATCCTTTGTTGAGCTCATTTTTGACTCCAGGGCTTTGAATGCGGTGACTTTGCAACAGATCCACACTATCCTTACCATCTCCACGTTTGTGGTTCAATCCCCTCCTCTCTTGGCTTGTCTTTCCGTTTTTGGAACGGTTGCCTAAAGAGGAGATAGTGCCTACTTTTGGTACAAAAATAGCATGTAAGTATTCAAGTATTGGGCTTTAATGTATCATGTCAGTTGTATATATGTAATTTTTGTAATATTCATTGCTTGTTGTGTGCTTACAGACAGTATCTTCCCTGAAGAAGAAATTATTAATACACATTTTTCGAAACGCGTAGGAAAAGAGCTGCCTGTTTTGCTGGATAGAGTCTACGCATGTAGTAATATTCTATGCCATACACATATGTTAGCACAACACTGTTATTTTATGGATCATTGTGGTTTTGTAATATCTTTTGATAGTTGTAATAAAAATTTATATATTTTTTCATATACATTTTAGTATATATTTTCTTTTTTCTATATTGCCTTAAAAATCCCAACAAATTTGAGGTGTTATTTAATTATATGTATCATTTTCGAGATGATGGCAATAACAAGCCATAGCTCATGAGTCCAATCATTTTTACTGGCGTCCGCGCACCTTTTCCGTTTCCAGGATCCTGCTGTTCCTACAGCGAGGAGTAGACCAGAAGCTGGCTTTAAGCACCATTAAGGGACCGATATCAGCCTTGGCTGTCTTCTACAATGACCCCTGGCGTCTCAGTCTCTAGTGAGCACCTTTTGTACAAGGGGTCCGGCATGTAGTCCCTCCGGTGCATCCACCCTTGCCTCCCTATGATCTGAACCTGGTGCTATCTGCGCTTCAGAAAACGCCATTTGAGAATATCAGGGAAATTCCCTTGTTGGCTCTTTCTCAGAAAGTGGTCTTCCTAGTGTCCATTACATCGGCCAGGAGGGTTTCAGAACTGGTGGCCTTGTCTTGCAAGTCACCCTATCTTGTTATCCACAAGGATAAGGTAGTGTTGCGTCTGCAACCTTCTTTTCTACCGAAGGTGGTTTTGGCTTTTCACATCAATGAAGACATTGTGTTACCATCTCTGTGTCCTAAACCGACATCGCGGTCTCGTTGGCCACCATTTCCAGGTAGATCAGACAGATTGTGGTCCAGGCTTACGCCTTGAAGGGGCAGGTGCCCCCCTTTCCTGTCACTGCCCATTCCACCAGGGCAATTGGGACTTGGTCGTCCGTTCACACCTTTACAAAGTTGTACAAAGTGGATGTAAGCGCATCGTCTGATGCCTGCTTTGGCTGCAAAGTTTTGCAAGCGGCCGTATAATGTTGCAATTTTACACTCTTCTTTTAAGAAAAAGTTACTTTTGAATATTGATGCACTTGCTGCATTTGTTGACCACAAGTTCTGATGCCGGTTGTGGGTGAAGTTATGTTGCTGTTCCCACCCCTCGTTATGACACTGCTTGGGGACGTCCCTACGGTCAAGAATACTGGAGCTGTGTCCGTCAATGAACGAAAGAGAAAATAGGATTTTTGTACTCCTAGTAAAATCCTTTTCTCTGAAGTTCATTGATGGACACAGCACCCTCCCCTCCTATTGGTTTACGTTAATGCTTGTTGACGTACTGAGCTGCAGGAAGCAGGGTGAGGGGTTATTACCAAAGGGACCGCCCCATGGGCAGAACTGTAAAGTTCTGTTGTTTTTTGTGTTGTGCTAAGCTCCACTGGAGCAATCCTTGCTGGGGCTAGCCATGCTGACCAGATCCATGCAGAGTGTCTTATTTTTGGCCAGATTGAATTGTACCCGGGCCTCGTATCCGAAGAAACAAAGTTTTGCCTGTGCATGCTTCCATTTTTAGAGAGCTGGACCCTGGGATCCAGTACTTTTTGGTAGTGAGGCCATACATTTTTCACAAAAAAAAAAAAAAAAGCCAAGAGGACCCTCTGGGTGTGGAGATAACATACACTTTAATTATAAAAATGTATTTAATAAAGGCAACTCCCATTTTGGATGGGATGTATGAGCATTCAGTCACTTTAAAAGCTAAGCATGGTGCCAGGATTGGCACAGAGGCCGGCCGTGGAGCGCAGTTCAAAGCAGAATGAAGTCTTGAGCGCAGGCGGAGAGAGATGATGTCGTGAGGTAGGCATACAAGCTGAGATCGTTTGACAGCTGCGTGCCGTGGGACAAATACAAAGACTGATATATATATATATATATATATATATATATATATATATATATATATATATATATATATATATATATATATATATATATATATAGGCTATGCACAGGAGGGGGAGGAGGCACTTAAAATACAGGTGCACAGGATTACAAATCTTTAAAAAAAAGTCAGCAAAAATGGGAAATAAGATATAAATTAATTGGAAATGGAAGATGAATAAGAAAAATAATAAAAAAAATAAAATAAAGATGATGAATGTAAAAATAAAATGGAAAATCAAATAGATATAACAATGATAATGCAAACATTCAAGACTCATGGGTAAAAACAGAGACATTTATAGATAGATGATAGGCACACTATATCATAAATGAATTAAAGTTAAACCGACATGATATGGAGAAAAGGGAGGGAGAAAAGAGGAACAATATAAAAATAACTGGCATGAGGAATAAAAACTAGTTGTATAAAAATCATGATATGTTAAGAAGTTACTACTGATGCAAAACTATAAATATGTATACAAGTTAAAAAAAAATTTGAGATATATACATATATGGAAACTATAAAGTATGTATGAGGCACATGGCTACACCGAGATGGATGCATCTAAAGCTCTGTGCACATATATATATATATATATATATATATATATATATATATATATATATATATAAAAACATGTGCGTGCGAGCACACACGTGTACCTTGAGGTAATGGTGCAATGTTTTAGTTACTATTTTACATCTTTGGGAAAAGGAATGCACATTAAACACATGCGCGCACATATACATGCACCACAGGACAACAATGCACAACGTTTTGATAGCTATTTATAAGAGGAGAAATGCATATTGTACTACACATATATTGATTACACACATGCGCACGTATATACATGCACGCGCGCATAGTCAAAGGTTACTGCAAGGTCTAAAAGAGGGGGGGGGGGGGAAGAGGTGGGGCACTTTAGATAACAGTAGAAATTTCAATATTGTCATTGATGCCACCAGGGGAAAGTACATCTAGAATATATATCCACTACGTTTCGTGTGCACAGAGCTTTTTAAATCTCTCTGCTGCAGGAAGGGTGCTGGAGATTTGCTCAATCACCCAAACTTGAAGTCTGCAGTGGAATTTTGGTGAACTCTAGCAAAGTGTCGGGGAACACTATAGCCCCGTACACACTATCAGATTGTCTGCTGAGTTTTTCCTTCAGATTTACCAAAACCATGTAGTACAAGGACCTGCCTGATTGCATACACATTGAAACTCCTAAGGTTTGACCTCATATTATATGGTTTTGGTAAATCTGAAGGAAAAACTCAGCAGACAATCTGATAGTGTGTACGGGGCTTATGAGGGTCTGTGCCACCCTCTATAAACCTGTGTTCACCGAATCTTGTTCTCAGTACCCAGATCGTCCAGCCTACATAAAGCAGACCACAAGGGCAGGTAAGGGCATAAACGACATTTATGAACAATTAAAAAAAGTCCTTTTGTTGATAGGATTTCCCTTTTGTCGTGAATGATTTTTGGCCATGACAGACAAAATGGCACGCTTTGCATAATGTTTTTTTGCATTGATACATGCCTGTAATAGGTATTAGGACAGGTACATTTGGTGAGACAGTATTGGTCTTTAATTTGCTGGGTGCAATTTTGTTTTTAAGTTGGGAGCTCCCCGGGGGGGGGGGGGGGGCGTGTCCGGATGTGAGTAGCAGCAGACGTGTTTGAGAGGAGCTCCGGGAATCCTGTACTCCATCCTTTGCCATCTCAGCATCTACTAGCCTAAAAACACCTCAACAACTCTGCCATCTGCTCCTCGCTGTCCCCTCCAGAGCCCTGGGGTGAAACTGTGAGGAGATTCGGCCGTGGGAGGCCACGCACCGCTCGGGCCTGCAATCGCCGCCATCTTGCGGATCGGCTGGAACGAACTTCTCCCGGCCTGGGGTAAGAGACTGCCATCCTTCCAGGAGATAGTGCCCCATCCTCCCTCCTGCCTGCCCCTCCGCCTGCCTGACGTGAATTGCTGACCTCCTGGGCCGCTGGGAACGCTCGCGGCGGCCGCGGCCTACTGCGGCCTAGTGAAGCCTGCCGGACACCGCTGTTTCCTGCGCGGCTGCCACGCGGAAGTGCGTCGCGGCCCGGCCCTAAATCGAGCTCGGGGATCTCTCGGCCTATACCTGCCTTTTCATCCACCCTTCCCCCTGTAGTGACTGAGTGTGCTGAGCGGTGGGGGCTGGTTTGGGTGCACGGTGGCCTGGTGTCTCCCCCACCATTCTTCCTGATCCCCCCCGCCTGAGGCCTTCCCTGGTCACTCTCCCAGCTGTCCATCCTTCTGAATCTGCCTCTGCTTGGGTAATTGCTGTGGGGGGGCTGCAAGTGACTGCTATCTGTGCCCTCCCTCCCTGACTGGGTAGCCAGTGCTCCCCTGGGCTGAACATAGTGGTCCCTTTTGCTCCTCCGTAGGGGTCCCCCCTTTTTGTGTCCCATCAGATGTCACCCCCTTCCAGGAAGGGGAAGAAGCACTCCAGGGCTGTTGAGACTGACTCCCCACCCCGACAGCCTCAACTCTCTTCAGATCCCAGCCAACCGGACCACATACTAGTGGGGAGACTCCGGGCCTTGCTGTCTGAGCTGGAGATGGGCCCCGGGGAGGCTCCGGCGGCTGAGGGGCCGGCCCAATGTCGCAAGATAGCACGGCCACGATCCTCGCTGCGATTGAGCAGAGTAGAACCTCACTGCTTGTGCGCATTGACCACCTTGCAGACGAGTGCAACTTTATCAGGAATGACCTTGACAAAATAAGAGGGAGAATGACTGAAACTGAGACCAGAGTATCCGCCACCGAGGATCTTACCGCTACGCATGCCTCCTCCATCGCTGAGCTGCCGCGCACGGTACAGTCCCTTGTCGCAAAATCAGATGACGCCGAAAACCGGCTCAGACGCAATAATGTTAGAGTCCTGGGGCTTCCTGATAAAGAAGAAGGGGACCACCCGGCTGTCTTTGCGGAGGAGTTCTTTAAAAATCTTTTGGGTCTTACCGCTGTCCCTTCTACCTACGTGGTTGAAAGGGCCCATCGGGTGCCCTCCGGACGCGCCATCCCCGGAAATCACCCCAGGCCTTTCCTGGTCTGCCTCCTTAATTATCGGGACTGAGACCAAATTCTATCTGAAGCCCGCAAACATCCCACTCTCAACTATGGTAACGCCTCCATTCATCATTTCCCCGACTTCTCGGCTGATTTGCAGCGGAAGAGAAAAACCTTCAATGATGTTCGTAGACGGCTCAGGGACAGGAACATAAAATATAGCATGCTTTACCCTAGCCGCCTGCGTGTCCAACATGCTGGAGCAATCCGGTTCTTTGACAACCCAGCGGATGCGGACGACTGGCTGACCACCTTGCTTGGCCTATCCTCGTAAAGATCTCGGATGCGCGGATTACCCCTGACCTTACCTGTTTCATCGGTGAAAACCTCCTGTCAATACCGGAGCCACCTCACAAGTACCTGGACAAGTGATCCACATTGAACCCCCACGCTTGGGTTCATCCACAAGAAGTTAGGAACCAACTGCTCTCCATCTAATTAGAGAAAATATCACTGGACCCTCTTGCCGTGGGAGGATACAAGTCCCCCCCAACCCACCTTAGGGGAACTCGGTATATCAAGGGGGGTTGTTCTGGCCCTTCAGAGAATTTCCATAGTTCTCATGCACACCAGTGAACTGTTACCGAGTAAACAACTCTAAGGTTGAGTCCGCAGTTCTGCGGAGGACTGTAGTGTGGCCTAGTTTTTGGGTTATCACTCCAAAATGTTACAGTTAGTTTTGGGTATAGACTGGTTCCTGGTCCACCCCCAGTGTTTTTGGGGGGCACCGGGTAGGCAAAGCACCCAGTGCTTGGGAAGTTGTAATGTTTTTTTATGGTTGGTGTATGTTATGTGCTGTTTGGCTCTTGCTCCAAAACTACTTATCGGGCGGGACTCAGGTGGGACTCAATCATCCGAACGTTATAATTTCTCCCCTGGAATCATGGCATTACGTGATCAGGGAACTATGTCGGTGATATCCTGGAATGTCAGAGGCCTCAACTCCAAGTTCAAAAGGGCACTTATGTTCCAGTATATCAAGACGCACAACCCACAAATACTGATCCTACAGGAGACCCACCTGATGGGGAGCAAACTGATGGCTTTGAAAAAGCATTGGGTTCAGAAAACTTTTCATGCCACGTATTCCTCATATGCCAGGGGGGTCTCAATCCTGATAAACAAATCCTTTCTGTGTACGGTTGAGGCTGTCCACACGGACCCCCATGGCAGATTTGTAATTGTGGTATTCACGGCCTGGCAACAACGGTATATTTTAGTAGGAGTGTATATCCCGCCACCTTTTAAGCCGGAAGTGTTGTATACTATTTTGGAGAGGATTACCCCGTACTGTCCAGCTAAATTGCTAATCCTGGGGGACTTTAACAACACCCTCTCCCCTGATCTTGATAGGCCCACTCCATCACAATCCTCTAGGGGGGACCTGCTGGGGTGGACACACTCGGCGGGGGTTACGGAGGTGTGGAGATGGCTGCACACACACACTAAGGCTTACTCATGCTTCTCTACGTGATATAAAACCTCCTCTAGAATTGATTATGCGTTTGCAAATCAACTTATGTTAACTGACGTAGTGGAGGCGACATACCTGCCTAGTGGGCTGTCTGATCATTCCCCCCTCAAGATTACTATGCGGACAAAAGAAAGGCGCAGCGGCTCCCTGTGGCGCCTCGGGGTCCACTGGATCTCCCATGAAGAGATAGCGGGGCGAATCCCACAAACATTGCGAGAATATTGGGAACATAACGCGGGGTCATCCTCTCCTTCCACAGTTTGGGACGCCTTTAAGGCATTCACCAGAGGGCACTATATGTCAGAAATTAAGGCAGTAAAGGTAAATCAACAGGCCAATACAACACGGTTGGAGGGGGAGATCGAGGAGGCATCCGCTGTCTATGGGTCTGACCCCTCGGTTTCCAATTTTGAGTGGCTACAGTCCACCAAAAGGAATCTTCAACTCCACCTCACTGAGGTCACACGTTTGGAGGTATTTCACACTAAAGAAAGGTTTTTTGAGCAGGGTGATAGAAATGGTAGGCTACTGGCAATGATGTCTCATCACGACCCTCCTATGACCCTGATCCCCGAATTGGTTTCTCCTACTGGGGAATCTATTACATCCCGGGAGGGTATCCTAAGAGAGTTTCGGACCTTCTATCAGACACTATACAGTACCACGCTCCCTCCTGATGTAAATCCTGACGAGATGGCGCCTCTCCTGGACCCCCTGGTCTTGGGGTGGCTCTCAGATGAGGAGAGATCCCATCTGGTCAGACCTATTACTGCAGAGGAAGTACATGCTATTATTAACTCGGCAACTGGGAGGGCCCCAGGCCCGGACGGTCTGCCTGTTGAGTTCTACCGGTCCCATGCGGATCTTCTGGCCCCTCTGCTGGCAGACCTGTATACCCAGTGTCTGGAGGGGGGAGCACTCCCACCCTCCATGGCAGATGCCCATATTATTCTAATTCTTAAGCCCAATAAAGATCCCAAACAGTGCGCCTCATACAGACCCATTGCTCTTCTCAACACTGACTTCAAAATGTTATCTAAATTAATTACCGTTAGACTCAACCCACTTCTACCCTCCATTATAGACCCTGACCAGACTGGGTTCATGGCCCAGAAATCGACGGATATCAACCTCCGCAGACTATTCACCAATCTGCATGCCATACATGACAATGTGGGCACTAGAACGGTTGCCTCCTTTGATATCGAAAAGGCATTCGATTCAATCGAGTGGCCATATCTTTGGGAAATTCTGCGGAGGATGGGATTTCCGTTGGTTTTTATTGGGTGGCTACAAACCTTATACAAATCCCCAAAGACTGGCGGGAGATGTCTCTGCTCCCTTCCCACTGTCCAGGGGTACCAGGCAGGGCTGCCCTCTCTCTCCGGCACTATTCGCCATTGCTATGGAACCGGTGGCGGAGGCACTGCGGGTCTCGCCCCACATAAAAGGACTAAAAATAGCGTGGCTGGAGGAGAGGGTAGCACTATACGCAGACGACCTCCTACTCTTTCTGAATGACGCGGACCCCTCCCTTAGAGGAGCGCTGCAAGTACTGACTGACTTCTCCAAAATAACAGGATTGCGGGTGAACTGGACGAAATCCCAGTTACTTGCCATTGACCCTGAGGCAAAACGACTAGCCCCGTACCTGGGGGTGAGGGTCTCGAGAGATGCATCCAGCTTTATCCCCCTTAACCTAGATCCGGTGGTCCAAGGAGTCAAGGCCAAGTTGAAAGCCTGGGAAAACCTTCCTCTATCCTTATTAGGCCACATTAATCTAATTAAGATGAAAATCATACCTAAATTTACCTACCTATTCCGTAATTCCCCACAATGGATACCTTCCACATTTTTTACGAAATTGAACCGCATGTTCTCCTCCTTCCTCTGGGGCCCCCATAGATTTAAACTGTCCACGCTGATGCATCTGGTGCTGCGGGGGGTTTCCAGACTGCCAGAAATACTTTCTGGCAGCTCAGTTAGTCACGGTAGTTTGGTGGCTGGTACCAGACGCGTCCAACCCTGCAGCGGTTCTAGAGGCTGCAGTAGTCCGTTCTGTGGAGGCCTTAACACATTTACCCCTGCGGGTCCCAAAGCCCCCTACGACTTGACACCCTCCATGCACACGACTCTAAGGGCCTGGAGGGCGGGACTGGGACTTGAAGGGTTTCCACGGAATGCAATCTCCCCACACACCCCCCTATGGAACAATCCTACCTTACCCCATCTCTACTCACTACCAGACCCCAAAATATGGGCCAAATGTGGTATTAAACTCATATCTGACCTCACAACCGGCACAACTATACACCCCTTCAATCACCTGGTATCTCACAATAATGTACCCCCCTCGCATGTATTCCAATATATGCAGCTATCCCATGCATTTAAAGCCCAAGTATTACCCAATGACACGCAAATAGTGCAGTCCGCTCTGGAAAAGGTTGCAAGGTTTGAATGCGCCAGGAAGCCGACTTCGGTCCTCTATGCGCACCTCATTAGGGTCTCCTCTCCAGATCTGTCAAAGCTCCGTCAGAGATGGACTTAGGACATCCCGGATCTGGATTCCGAGGACTGGGAGGACATGTGGGACTTCCCCTTCAAAATCCTGGTCTCACTTCGAGACCGTCTCATACAATACAAAATACTACACCGGGCATATATATCCCCGTATAGATTACATAAAATGAGAACCTCCCTGTCCTCGGAATGTTGGAGATGTACTGGGGATCCGGGTGACTTCATACACATCTTCTGGTCCTGCCCGGCAATTCAAAATGACTGGTCACAGGTTCTATCTGTAATTCAAGAAGTGGTGGGAATAGATGTAGCCCAAACCCCGCAAATATGCCTTCTAGGCTTAATAGAGGGGTTAGCCCCCAGGATAGCGGACAGAACTCTGATAGGATTCCTACTTTTTTTATGCCAGGAAAATGATCACTCTATGCTGGAAAAAGCAGGCCCCGCCGTCAATACTGTTGTGGAAAACTCTTGGGACTCTTGGGGTCCCTTGGGGCCCGACTGAAGAATTTGGTCCTTAGTTATCTCAATTGAGTGGGAGCCAACCTAGCACTAAGTTAGTTGTTGTTTGTTCTTGTGGACGTGCTACAGCTGTAGGTTAATAATGTTGGAAGCAACTCACTGGCCCCTGCGTGGGTCTAGTCCTAATGCTGTGGCATGTTTACTGTTACCTGTTGACTGTCTGTTTGTCTGTCTTAAACTCCACAAAAATATATAAAAAAAAAAAGTTCTCAGGGCTCTGGCAGGAGGAATTTCGGGACAAATGGGTAGTCTCCACAATAACTCTAGGTTACAAACTAGAATTCCGAGAATTCCCTTCTCCTCGTTTCCTCAGATCAAATGTACCCAGAGACCCATAGAAAAAGAAGTCTCTCCTTCTAGCGTTGGAGCGACTATTTTCGCAAAAATTTATCATGGTAGTTCCCATGCAAGAGCAGGGAATGGGGTTTTATTCAAACCTTTTCACGGTACCGAAGCCAAACGGAGATGTCAGACCCATTCTAGATCTCAAAGATCTAAACCAATTTCTAGAGATACGGTCCTTTCACATGGAATCGATCCGATTGGTAGTCTCCATCCTACGAGGAGGAGAACTTCTGGCGTCAATAGACATCAAGGATGCGTACCTGCATGTACCTATTTTCCCTGTCATCAAAAGTTCCTGCGTTTCGAAGTAGAAAAATGTCACTTTCAGTTTGTAGCTCTGCCTTTCGGGCTAGCTACTGCACCTCGGGTGTTTACAAAGATCTTGGCCCCTCCTCTGGCCAGATTAAGGGCCCAAGGTATAACGATAATAGCATACCTAGACGACTTGCTCTTGATAGACCGGTCGGTAGCCCGCCTGGACCAAAATTTGGTCACCACAATCAACTACCTGGAACGCCTAGGTTGGGTCCTCAACTTAGAGAAGTCTTCTTTAAAACCAGTAAGAAGACTAGAGTATTTGGGTCTGGTCATAGATACAGCCCAGTGCTATAAGAGAACTGATTCAGGTAGTCAGGGCAAAGAAGGGTCCTTCTATTCGTCTTTGTATGAGGTTGTTGGGGAAGATGGTGGCTTCATTCAAAGCAGTTCCCTATGCTCAGTCTCATTCAAGGCTACTTCAAAACAGTATCCTATCGGCCTGGAACAAGAAGGTTCAGGCGTTAGATTTTCCGATGCATCTGTCGCCTACAATGCTTCGAAGCCTCAGCTGGGGGTTGATACCCGAAAAACTGCGGAAAGGAAAATCCTTTTTACCAGTTACCTGGACAGTGGTAACAACAGATGCCAGTCTTTCGGGTTGGGGGCAGTCCTGGAACAGTCGACTGTCCAAGGGAAATAGTCCAGGGCCGAGAGGGCCTTACCCATCAACATTCTGGAGATCCGTGCGGCGTATATAGCCCTAAAAGCCTTGACACTCAGGTTGCAGGGTTGCCCTGTCAAGATCCAGTCCGAAAATACCACAGCAGTGGCTTATATCAATCACCAAGGGGGCACCAAGAGTTGTGCAGCTCAGCAAGAAGTAAACCAGATCTTAATCTGGGCAGAAAGACATGTGCCATGCATATCGGCAGTCTTCATTCCGGGGCCTATGACATACTTGAGCTGCCAGCACATACTTGAGGCGGACTACTTGAGCTGCCAGCAGTTAGTGCCAGGGGAATGGTCTCTCCACCCCGATGTCTTTTTGGCCATATGCCAGAGATGGGGGGTTTCGGATGTAAATCTCTTTGCGTTCAGGTTCAACAACAAGGTCGACAACTTGTGTCAAGAATGAGGGATCCTCTTGCATGTGGGACAGATGCGTTGGTTAGTCCATGGCATCCGTTCTCTCCGATTTATGCGTTCCCTCCTATTCTGCTACTGCCAAGACTGCTTTGCAGGATCAGGCAGGAAAAGAAGTCGGTGCTTCTGGTGGCCCCAGCATGGCCCAGAAGAGCTTGGTATGTAGAAATAGTGAAGATGGCGGTAGGCTCTCCTTGGACCCTACCGTCCCGTCCAGACCTGCTATCCCAGGGACCGGTATTCCTTCCTACCTTACAAACGCTAAATTTAACGGTTTGGCTATTGAAACCCACATTCTGAAGAATCGTGGGCTTTCGGGCCCTGTGATATCTACCTTGATTAATGCAAGAAAGCCAGCTTCCAGAATGATTTATCATAGAGTCTGGAAAGCATATGTCTCCTGGTGTGAATACAGGGGTTGGCACCCCAGAAAATATGTCATAGGCAGAATCCTCGAATTTCTGCAAAATGGGTTAGAGATGAAACTGGTCTTGAGTAACATCAAGGGCCAAATCTCGGCCTTATCGGTTGTTTCAACGTCCACTTGCTTCACATTCTTTGGTCCGAAGCTTTATACAAGGGGTAACACGCCTTAATCCTCCAGTTAGGGCGCCTCTGAACCCCTGGGATTTGAATTTGGTTCTGTCAGCTTTACAGAAGCAGCCTTTTGAACCGATACATCAGATTCCCTTAGTTCTGTTGACAAGGAAATACATTTTTCTGGTGGCCATTTCTTCTGCCAGAAGAGTATCAGAATTAGCGGCCCTCTCTTGTAAAGAACCGTATCTGATAATTTACAAGGATAGAGTGGTGTTACACCCTCATCCTAGTTTTCTACCGAAGGTGGTCTCAGGTTTTCATCTAAACTAACATATTGTTCTGCCTTCCTTTTTTCCAAATCCCTGTTCTACGGGTTGTAGAGAAGAGAGAAGAGAAGTCACTACATTCTTTGGATGTAGTGAGAGCAGTCAAAGCCTATCTGGAAGCGACGGCTCAGGTTCGCAAAACTGATGTTTTGTGCATGTTGCCAGAGGGTCCTAAGAGAGAACAGGCAGCATCAAAATCTACCATTGCTAAATGGATTCGACAAGTAATTGTTCAAGCTTATGGTTTGAAGCAAAAGATTCCGCCTTTTCAGATCAAGGCACACTCCACTAGGGCTATTAGTGCTTCGTGGGCAGTGCATCACCAGGCCTCCATGGCTCAAGGCCGCAACCTGGTCATCAATCCATACATTCACCAAATTTTATCAGGTGGATGTGAGAAGGCATGAAGACTTCACCTTTGGGCATAGTGTGCTGCAGGCAGCGGTACAGGGTCCTCAGGTCTGAGTACACCCTATGTTGTGTGGTTCCCCTCCCCTCAGATAGCATTGCTCTGGGACATCCCACCAGTAATTACTGAGTCTCTGTGTCCCGTGATATACGAGAAAGAAAATAGGATTTTTATAACAGCTTACCTGTAAAATCCTGTTCTTTTGAGGTACATCACGGGACACAGAGGTCCCTCCCCTCTTCTAATACACTTATATTGCTTTGCTACAAAACTGAGGTACCTCCAGTAGGAGGAGGGGTTATATGGGGATTGAACTTCCTGTCTAGGGTGTGCCAGTGTCCAATCACCTAGTGATACCCTATAACCCACCAGTAATTACTGAGTCTCTGTGTCCCGTGATGTACCTCAAAAGAAAAGGATTTTACAGGTAAGCTGTTATAAAAATCCTATTTTCCATCCCTATAAAAGTCAAGAAAGGGGGGAAAAAGAAAGGGGGTAGGACTTTAAATGAAACATTAAATATTGCATGGGTAGAACAATACATCTTGGTTATAGCTTGAATACACAAACAATGGCAAAACAATCATTTTCCAAAGTGCACCAAAAACACATTTTTGATAAAGCCATAATATATAATGATGCCTGCAAAGTCTCGGGCCTTTTGGATCCTTATATGGGGTATTAGAGGTTAGCTAGCAAAGCTATATGAGTATTGATGAATATCAAACTATATGGCAGCTCTATGCTTTTTGTGGCTAGAAGGCCAGCACTTGATGTACCTAAAAGTAGAAATATTGATGTGAGCTTAAATGATAAAATAAATGCACCTATGGGCAGGGGTAAAACTAGACACCCCCATACCAAATGCCGTGGTGGTGTGGCTAGTGTTGCCTGGCACCACACCACCACCGCATGAACTCAAGTAAGTCAACTTGCACTCATATAGCTTTGCTAGCTAACCTCTAATACCCCATATAAGGATCCAAGAGGCCAGAGACTTTGCAGGCATCATTATATATTATGGCTTTATCAAAAATGTATTTTTGGTGCACTTTGAAAAATGAATTATTGATTATTTTGACATTGTTTGTGTATTCAAGCTATAACCAAGATGTATTGTTCTACCCATGCAATATTTTAATGTATTTTTACATCTTATACCCTGTTTTGTATTTCTTGGCTATCAATAAAATCCTATAATGATCACCAAACTACTCTATTGAAACCACATGCTTCATTTAAAGTCCCACCCCCTTGCTTTTTCCCCCCTTTCTTGACTCATCTTCATCTAGACAATCAGTTTATATGTCCGAAAGTTCAGACATAGATACCAACGAAGCAGAAGGGGTATCGCCTGAAGATTTAATGGAGGCATCAACAGAAACTACGTTCTGTTCTTTATCATGTTTGATGTGGTAATGTCTTTTCAAGGTGAGGTTACGTCTGAACTTTCAGACATAGAAACTGATTGTCTAGATGAAGATGAGATGCTCAGAACATTGACTCAACATCTAGCCACTTTTCCCCCTATAGTTCATTCATCCCTCAAGCCAAAATCAGTTTTCTTTCCCACACATTCAAAAGGGCCCTACTTGGAAACGTTCTATAGAGTAGTTTATACCGGTCTATATGTGTAACTCCACCGCCACATCCAAACATAATAACCTTGCACCCTCTGAAATCACAGCACTTTAAACCCTTATACATGCTGATGACTTCTTGATAAAATCCGCAGATAAAGGATGAGGCATCGTAATTTTAGACAGGACTGACTACATGAAGGAGCGACTCCTCTCTGACAAAGCTACCTAAAGAAAACCTAGAAAGGACCCCACCCCAGATTTTTCCAAAGAAGCAGACATTTTGATTGACCATGCACTCCGAGATGGTATTATCTCAAAAACTGTAACATTGGAACACATTTTTGCTCCTAGACCCATTAATCAATCCACGTCAGGCAGACTTCATTGTACAAGCTACAGATTTCTGCCTTACACACAATTATTTTACATTTTGATGATGATTTCTATCAGTAACTGCAAGGTACTGCGATGGGGGCCAACTTTGCACCTTCATATGCAAACCTTGCAATGGGTTTTTGGGAAAATAATCATATTTATAAAGATAACCATTTTGCAGCCAATATAGTTTTCTTTGGGAGGTATATTGATGATCTCATTGTCATCTGGGATTTTTCTCCAGACTTGATTCCTCAGTTCATCCAACATTGTAACAACAATACCTATGGATTGTCCTTTACGTTTGTAACCCACCCTTCTACCATGGCTTTTCTAGACCTAGAGTTAAGTTACGATGGTGAACAGATTTGTGCCCAAAATTATACCAAACCTACAGTGGAAAATTCTTATCTGCACTTTAGAAGTTGCCACCATCTGAACTGGATATATAATATCCCAAAAGGTCAGTTTTGCCAGCTTAGGCAAAACTGTACCAAAGAGTCTGACTATATTGAATTGAGTACCCATCTCAAAAATAAACATTGGAATATCCTTCAGCAGGATCCCCATTTAAAAACTATTTTACCAGCCCACCCTACTGGAGAGCTCCCAACTTAAAAAAACTAAATTGCACCCAGCAAATTAAAGACCCATACTGTCTCACCAAATGTACCTGTCCTAATACCTATTACAGGCATGTATCAATGCAAAAAAACATTATGCAAAACATGCCATTTTGTCTGTCATGGCCAACAATCATTCACGACATAAGGAAAATCCTATCAACTAAAGGATTTTTTTAATTGTTCATCAGACTATGTCGTTTATGCCCTTACCTGCCCTTGTGGCCTGCTTAATGTAGGCCGGACAATCTGGGCACTGAGAACAAGATTTGGGGAACACAGAAGGTTTATAGAGGGTGGCATAGACCCTCATAGTGTTCCGACACTTTGCTAGAGTTCACCAAAAATCCACTGCAGGCCTTCAAGTTTGGGTGATTGAGCAAATCTCCAGCTCCTTTCCTGCAGAAGAGAGATTTAAAAAGCTCTGTGCACACGAAACATACTGGATAAATACTCTAGACGTACTTTCCCCTAGTGGTATCAATGAGAGAATTGAAATTTCTACTGTTATCTAATGTGCCCCCACCTCTTGGAGAGTTTCTTTTATTCCCACCTCTTCCCTCCCAGTTCTATTCTGCCACCCCACCCCCTTTTATACCTTGCAGTAACCTTTGACTATGCACTCGTGTATGTATATACGTGCGCATGTGTGTAACCAATATATGTGTAGTACAATATGCATTTCTCCTCTTATAAATAGCTATCAAAATGTTGTGCATTGTTGTCCTGTGGTGCACGCGCGTGCGTGCATGTATATGCATGGGTATGTGAGCACATAGATGCGCGCGCCTGTGTATATGTGCGCACATGTGTTTAATGTGTGTTCCTTTTCCCAAAGATGTAAAATAGTAACTAAAACATTGGCGTGCACCATTACCTGAAGGTGTACGCACACACGTTTTTATATATATATATATATATATATATATATATATATATATATA
Organism: Lithobates pipiens; assembly: GCF_037356315.1. Lineage (NCBI taxonomy): Eukaryota > Metazoa > Chordata > Amphibia > Anura > Ranidae > Lithobates > Lithobates pipiens. The sequence goes on from NW_027507787.1 coordinate 26,234,947, forward strand.
TATATATATATATATATGCACAGAGCTTTAGATGCATCCATCTCTGTGTAGCCATGCACCTTGTACATACTTTATAGTTTCCATATGTTCATGTTTATATGTATACATTTTGTACATATACATATTTATAATTTTGCATAGTAGTAACTTCTTAATATAGCATGATTTTTATACAACTAGTTTTTATTCCTCAGGCCAGTTATTTTTATATTGTTCCTTTTTTCTCCATTTCATGTTGGTTTAACTTTAATTTATTTATGAAATAGTGTGCATATCATTTATCTATTGCGGTTTCTGTATTTACCCATGAGTCTTGAATGTTTGCATTATCATTGTTATATATATTTGATTTTCCATTTTATTTTTACATTCTTCATCTTTATTTTACTTTTTTTTTTTCTTATTTTTCTTATTCATCTTCCATTTCCAATTCATTTATATCTTATTTCCCGTTTTTGCTGACACTTTTATTTTTTTTTGCAACTAAGATTTGTAATCCTCTGCACCTGTATTTTAGGTGCCTCCTCCCCTTCCTCCTGTGCATGGCCTATACTGTATATACTAGTCATATCAGTATGATATGATATGTACACTGCTACAAAAGTATACAATCTGTTGTCTATTTCCAATACTAGAACCACAAACCTACCCATAGTGTCCGTCTTGACCGTCTTGGTATGACACGGTAACGACTTGGAGACCAAGACCGACACCCCCCTGGCATAGTTGGAGTACGTAGAGTGGAATGCTCTGTCCACGAATATCGTGTGAAGGGCCAATGTTTTAGATCCTGTCAAGTGTGTTTCTTGGAGAAAGATTATACTTGGGTTATGTTTTAGGATATATTTGAACACTAAGGCACGTTTAATCCTGGAATTGAGGCCTCTCACATTCCACGATATCAAGTTAAGAGATTGCATGGCGATTAAGTACTATAATCAACGAGAAAGAATCATAGTGGCAACTATGAAGGGTGCACCTGGCAGCCCCCCGAAGTGGACAGAGCACCCCGCCCCACCCCCCTGTTCCATACATTACATTGCAGGTCAGTAGTATCGTCACCCCCAAGAGTGGTGAAGGAAAAATCATACACAACAATATGAACATGTTATAAAAAATGATGTAAAAGTCAAATGAACCATCTATAATAAACTGTGATCCATAACCGAGGATCAAAACTTCCCCTCCCCACACCCTGCCCGTAGCCCCAAACGTCCCACGAGCTTGTACCCCAAACTGTAAACCAATAGACATGTTCACCCCTGACGGGGAATACTCCCAATCCAGCTGGACTGGGCGATCAAGGGTGGGTATGTGTTTCCAAAAGAGCGAAGTGTAGACTGCGATGCTTGTAGAATGATTCCCAGCCTGCCAGTCTGAGGATATATTTCAATTGCGTTAATACTTCAAGTGTCATGACATGGTGGGCTTTCTTGTATGCTTGTTTCCAGGGAAACGCTTACGTGACAGCACGTGCCAGTCTCTGAATCATCAGTATGTATACCGGGGGTCATCAAGCTGGGCCCAAGGACTCAATCCAGTTGTTGGATTCCCTGGGGGATGTAAAAAATTGTGTTTTGTCCCCCTGAACCACGCGTAATCTAGCTGGGTATAGCATGCTATATGGAAGGCTGCATTCTCTCAGCCTCAGTTTCACTCTTTGGAAGACTGCCCTCTGTTTCTGTTTTGCAGCCCAAAAATCTGGGAAGATATTTATACAGTTGTTGTACAGGACTTCAGGAATATTGCGGGCCTCGCGTAAAATGGTTTCTTTATCTCTGAAGTAGAGAAATCGAGCCAGAATGGGTCTAGGATATCTGCCCAGTTGTGGTGCTCTTAATGTGACTCTATGAGCCCTTTCAATGGCAAAAAGGTGAGAGTAGCATTCTGTACCAAAGGTTTGCTCAAGCCAGAATAATAGGAACTCTTCTGCCTGCTTACCCTCGGATCCTTCTGGGAACCCCAGGAAGCGGAGGTTATTCCTAATAATATATATTATAATAGGGGACCTGCAGATGGTGCTGTTGGCACAAAAAAGCCTTACTCTTTTTTTTAATGCTCTTGTGTCTGTGACTCATGAGTTATCACACATTTTTTATGTTGATATCCTATAAAACCATCTACAAAATGAATGAATATATCGTAAGATAAATCTATCCACCAATAGACAAAACAGCGCGTATTACTCCGTTTGCAATAAAAAATGTTGTTATAGTGCAGTCTTCTATTTTAGATTTAACATATATGTATACGATAGTCACAAATAAATCATTAGTGTGCAATTCATTCATAAGAACTGTCCTTGCATCCGATTTGTGGTTTCGCTACAATGTTCATCAGCTCTCTCTCAATGGTTAAGCCACACAAGTGCAAAAGTTCTCTGCCACAGTTCATTAGATGTAAATCATTAGTGTGCAATTCATTCATAAGAACTGTCCTTGCATCCGATTTGTGGTTTCGCTACAATGTTCATCAGCTCTCTCTCAATGGTTAAGCCACACAAGTGCAAAAGTTCTCTGCCACAGTTCATTAGATGTGTACTATGTAGCCCTTTCTATCGAGAATACACCTCCACACGTGCGATAATGTGCCCACAAATCACACTGGGGGATATGTGCAAAACAGAAAACCCCCTTTGGTATTATTCTTACCAGATAAAACTGGTTTCACAGGCCTTTAGAGATCACTCTTGTCGGTTCCTAAAGCCAGGTCCCATCCACATCATAGACTCCAGGTGTTCAAAATAGGTTAAATTAGATGAGTTCAGTATGTGGTGAAAATCCCCAGTCCTGGAGTCTCATAAATGTCTTCCCTTTGCAGCCTGGGGCACTGGTGTGATCTTACAGGGATCCAGAGAATGCTGGGAACCAGGAGGCAGGAAAAAGGGGGTTTTCTGTTTTGCACATATCCCCCAGTGTGATTTGTGGGCACATTATTGCACGTGTGGAGGTGTATTCTCGATAGAAAGGGCTACATAGTACACATCTAATGAACTGTGGCAGAGAACTTTTGCACTTGTGTGGCTTAACCATTGAGAGAGAGCTGATGAACATTGTAGCGAAACCACAAATCGGATGCAAGGACAGTTCTTATGAATGAATTGCACACTAATGATTTATTTGTGACTATCGTATACATATATGTTAAATCTAAAATAGAAGACTGCACTATAACAACATTTTTTTATTGCAAACGGAGTAATACGCGTTGTTTTGTCTATTGTTGGATAGATTTATCTTACGATATATTCATTCATTTTGTAGATGGTTTTATATCTGTGGGGGTTTTAAGTTTAAAACCTTTTTTAATACAGCTGCTATTTAGAAACACATCATTAAAACATTTCACAGCCCCCAGATAAAAAGCACGCTATTTAGTGCAAGCGCCTGGTATTGTTCAGCTAACGGGCGGGTGTTATCTGTAACAAAAGCTGTGATTAACTTATGTTGATATCCTGTTGATGATCTAAACATGCCAGAATCTCGCTCAGTCTCCCAAAACACTTAAAAATATTTTTTTAGAATACCTTTGTCAAATTATTTTGTTTTGGCATAATTACAAGGCCTGCTTAACCACTTGCCAACCACCTCATGACGATATATGTCGGCAGAATGGCACGGGCAGGCAAAGTTACATAAAGGTACGTTACTTGCCTCCCGCAGGCGGTATCGCTGCGGCAATGATCCATGCTGAGGGGGAGGCTGCTCGTTTGTGACCACCCCCTCGTGATTGCTTCCGACAAATGAAATGCTTCCCCTGCTGCTGTAATGTAAACAGCAGTAGAGGAAGTGATGTCATCTCTCCTCATGGAGTTTTTTCGTTCCGGTGTCCTATCACATAATGTCGCCCATCGGATAGTGTCCGCTGTGTACTGGGCATGCCACACGGGACAACCACATTCCGAAAATAGCCGAAGATGAATGGCGCCTGTGCCATGAGTCCAGGTTCTACCCCCACCATCCAAGTGGACATAGAGCCAGAATAAAAAGAGCCGAGCGCAGCGAGGCTGTGCCCGAATCGTGGCAAGTGCAGCCCTATGTCCACTTGGATGGTGGGGCTTGCACCTCGACTCACGGCGCAGGCGCGGTTCATCTGCATTTCAATGAAAATGAACTGTCGTCCTCGTGGAGACCCTGGATACGATCGGCTCTACAAAATTCAGCCCCTCGTAAACCACTTCAACCAACATTATGCAGACTTGTTTACTCCCCATCAAGTTGTCTGCGTTGATGAGTCCCTGATTAAGTTTTCTGGCCACTTGTCATTCAAACAATACCTTCCCAGCAAGCGTGCCAGATACAGGGTCAAGATGTATAAGCTCTGTGACAGGGCCACAGGCTATACATGCAGTTTTATGGTTTACGAGGGCAAAGCTAGTCACGTAGAGCCGATAAACTGCCCTGACTACATAGGAAGCGCTGGCAAGATTGTGTGGGACTTGGTGTCACCCTTATTCGGAAAGGGGTACCACTTGTACGTGGACAATTATTACACGAGCGTGCCCCTGTTTAGTCATTTGTTTGATCAGCAGATTGGAGTATGTGGCACTGTGTGACCTAATCGCCGGGGCTTTCCCCAGCGGCTTGTAGACTCTTAGGCTGGGGTAGAGAGGCTGTTTGCAGTGTAATAACTTGCCCGCTATGAAGTGGAAGGATAATAAGAATGTTTTTGTTCTTACCTCCCTTCATGCAGACATGATGGCCCAAATTACTACGGCGACTGGTGTTGTGGAGAAACCCCTCTGTGTCCACGAATATAACCAAAATATGGGAGGGGTGGACCTCAACAATCAGCTGTTGGTGCCGTACCTAGTTGCCCGTAAGGCCAGATGCTGGTACAAAAAAGTGTCTGTTTATTTATTTCAATTGGCTTTTTAAAAAGAGGGAGTACACTGGAAAAAAGTTATTAAAAGCCAGCAGCTATAAATACTACAGCTGCAGACTTTTAATAAATGGACACTCACCTGTCCCAGGGTCCAGCGATGTCAGCAGCCGAGGCCGATCGATCGGCTCTCGGTTTCTGCCACCGCCTTTCTCAGTGAGGGAATCAGGAAGTGAAGAGTTGCGGCTTCACTTCCCGGTTCCCTACTGCGCATGCGCGAGTCACGCAGCGCAATGGGAATGGTCTGCGCTGTCTCTGGGAGCCGTGTGTGTCCCAGCAGACAGCGAGGCGGGACAGGAAAAGGCATAAACTCCCCTGGGAGTCTATGCCCGGAAGTGAGTGCAAATACCTGTCTAAGAGAGGTATCTGCACCCCCCTCCCCCCTGAAAGGTGCCAACTGTGACACCGGAGGGGGGGAGGGTTCTGATGAGCAGAAGTTCCACTTTAGCTCATCAGAAGCTAAAGTGGAACTTCAGCTTTAAAGCCCAACCTGAAACCTCAGACATCTAGGGTATGGTGTTCTCTTTGCTACTGACATGTGGTGTCATCATGCCAAGATCAACAGAGCTTTCTAAGACTTATGCATACTTCTGAGTCTGGAAAAGACTTAAAAAGAAAATCGCTTTGAAATAAATAAATTCCACTGTACCGAAAATAATTTACAAGTGGCATAGATGTCAATCAACTTGTCCAGGACTGGCCAGCCCAGCAAATTCAACTTAAGAGCTAAACAAGTTTCCAAAACTTCATTGCAGGGTGTTTAGGTAACTTATGCAACAGTTTGAGTCAAAATGCATGTATCTAAAAATCAGAAAAATTTTGCATCAATTCAACCTGGTGTAAAAGCCTTTTCAGTTTAAAAAAAATAAAAATAAAAAATTACAGTTTACCATTAAACATATAGGCAAAGACAAGGCCTTCTGGATCAATGTGCTGAAGAGTTTTTTTGGTGACAGTCACAGTAGATATGTTATCCACAAACCAAAGACAGTTTTTCATTAGAAGAACCTCGTAGCAACTGTCAAGCATGGTGGTGGAAATGTTATGATTTGGGGTTGCTTTTCAGCTTCAGATTCAGATGCAGCTTGCAGTCATCAAATCAACTTTACATTCTGCATAATATCAAAATGTGTTTGATGAAAATGTAAGGTCATCTGTCAAAATTGTTTCAGTTGAGCCAGAAATGAGCAAATCTATCAAGGAATGGCTCAAAAAGAAGACATGGAAGGGTTATGGATTGTCAGGTCACCTTGAGGCGAGGTGACAGATGCACACCGTAGGGATCAGGAGGGCACTGCAAGGTAGTGGACCCTACGGCTGACTGCTGCGATTGGGAGACAGGTCCCACCGGGGTTAGAGCGTAAGATTCCCTGGGGCGCGGAGTCTAAGAGCCAGCAGGTGTTCACCAGAGCCTCGAGTGGTGAGGATGGACTTGGCTGCAACTGGCTCCAGGTCGCGACCCCCAGGGTCCCCCAGCTCTCACCCACAGTAGGCAACAGAAGGATAGGGATGGTGAGGGACAAAGCCAAGGTCGGGGCCACAAGCAGACAGGAATAGTCAGGAACACGCCAAAAGGTCAGGATCACAGGCAAACAGGGATAGTCAAAGACACGCCAAAGTCAGTAACGGAACAACAGAAGAGCACACGGCAGGTAACAGGAAGCTAAACACACAAAAGTAATACACAATGGTTGATCAGCACTGTTGGCTTGCAGTACACAGGTTAATATAAGGTTCCCTGATAGGGCCTGGGGTGGAGCCACGCTTAGAGGAGAGGATATAAAAACCAACAGGAGGAAGTGGCTGGCCTCTTAGTCTGAACACATGAGGGAAGGTAAGCAAACAGGAAGATCACTGCATAACCATGACATGGAGTTCCACTGTCAAAGCCCAGATTTGATTCCTATACATAGAAATGTCATAGGAGGCTTTTGAAACAGGCAGTTTATGCAAGGATGCCCACAAGCACCTTGCAACTGAAGGAATTTTGCATTGATAAGTGGTCAAAAACATCACTGGGGTCGATTTACTAGAATTGGAGAGTGCAAAATCTGGAGCAGCAGTGCATGGTAGCGTCACCTTCTAACTTTTTTGTTTAAACTTTTTTATTGAAAAGAATACATAAACATCAACAGGTAATCTCAGTGTGACAGTTGACAAAGTACTTAACATTTCTTTGTACAGCAAGATATTAAAAAATAGACGACGGGAACGAGCGCCCATCCTACACGGGGCTGCTGTACAGACCATCAGGCGACTCCCCGCGGGGCTGTTTGGAGACCGGGAAGGCTTTAGAACTGCGGAAGCCGCGAGGCATAGGGACGGCCGGGCGCCATCTTGCGGCCTACGTGCAGGCCGCATCGCGCCACACGCCACCACCGAATACCGGAGCCTCCGCATTGCATCCCCGCGGATCCGTGACCCACCAACTGAAGGGGATTCTGCACAAGCGTAAACCGCAGCCGACAGCCCCCTCTCTACACCCGGGGAGACGGAGTAGGCCGCAGCAGACTCCCACAGGCGCCATCTTGGGGCCTATGAAACGGCCGTTCCGACCGGACCTCCACCGCTGGACACCTTGAGCTGCAGGCATCCCACACCAGCAGACCCTGAACACTCGGTGACCGCTGTTGAGGAGCCCCAGGACACAACCAGGACCCGTTGAAAAGCCAGCCACGACTTGGGCCTTCAGCCTGGGCACACAGTAAGTGATACAGAGCCCATCTCACCCCCCTCACCCTTACAGACAAAGTTGCCCAGCACCCGGTTCCCCCTGTCATCCCTCCCTACAAGCCCTGGGTCATTTGGGAAACAAGAGCCACCAGTGGGACAACAAGAACCAGCAGGCCTATTGAAAGAACACCAGCAGCCATATTGCTACACCCTGCTTACTCACCACACTCCTAAACCCACCTGCAATAGACTGACCTGGCTCACCGGGATACAAAAGTACACCTGTAAGGACTGTACATAAGATACACCCCCCTCCATTGCTATCCTGCCACATATTTTCAGATCTGGCAACAGGGGCAGAGGCCTGGTGTATAGCCTATATGCTATTGATGTAAAACAACCCTGGTGACCTGGGGACCTGAGAAGTGAAAACGGATCATCTTGACTATGTCAACACACTCACGGAGAAGTACACATACCCATACCCTGCGCTCTCTGGGGACCCCACAGGGCAAACTATCATCCGCAAACCTGAGCAAATTTAAATACTCGGGTAGCGGTAAACATTCCAAACAGACGCCCCCGCAGGACAACGGTATCATAGAAGACATGGAGGACGATGAGGTCTCTCTACCTGCCTCTGAAGACTCTACTGTTGGGGCCAATAAGACTGACCACCTGCTCACCTATGCGGCCATGACTGACATTGCGGCCGACATTAAAAGCTCCTTCACTGCTGCCATAACGGACATTAAAACCGAAATTCTACGCCTAACGGAACAACTGGCGATAACTGACCGGGCAGGGAAGAGAAGAGACAGAGCCCTGATAAGATTGGATGACATCGCAGCCACACATTCCCAACACCTGATTGACATGAATCGACAAATTGAAGATTTAGACAATCGAGGACGTAGAAATAACATCAGAATCAGAGGAGTACCTGAGACTGTCTCCCAAGAACAAATTAAGCCGACTCTCACAGCCATATTCAATACCCTCATGGAAAGGCTGGAACAATCCCCTATTGATTTTGACAGGGCGCATAGGGCCCTCAGACCTAGGGCACAAGATGGAAACCCCCCGAGGGACATCATTTGCTGTCTACCCAACTACTGCCTGAAGGAAGACATTCTTCAAAAGGCCAGGACCAGAGAGCGGATTGTACATGAAGACGCGGTGATTCAACTCTTCCAAGATCTGTCGCCAATTACACTCAAAAACAGGAGAGCCCTGAAGCCACTCCTGGAAGTACTACGGCACAAAGGAATTAGTTATAGATGGAAGTTCCCGTTCGCGCTTCAAGCAAACTTCCTGGGGAAACAACACTTACTCAAAGTGCCAGGGGATCTCAACAAATTTTGTGATGAGCTTCAGATCGACACCGTAGAGCTCCCAGAGTGGTATGCCGAGTTCCGCCCACCTCCAGAAGTGAACAATCCACAATTCTCGCCGGGACCGTCACATACGCAGTCGCCCTACCAACCTGGTAGACACCGCAGGAACCCGGACAGAAACAGTTTCGAACCTCCATACCCCTCCAGAAATGACAGAAGCCCAAGAGGGAGAGACGCAAGGGACTATTGACCTGATGGGGCTGCCCATAAGTTCGGTCCCTACAACCCGTGTTCTGTTGCCACCCATTGAACATTGTGACCACCCGATTGCCTACGAACGATGTGCACAATCTTAATGTGAACACTGCACTCATGTGTAAATTACACGCAGTATACCACTAGTCAGAGTGACCTAAGACCGCACCTGGTCTTCTGCTTCCAATTGAACTGTAAGTACCAAATGCCACGCCAGATGCTGTCTCCCCGGTGCAGCCTGGCAGGGTGTGTACCTGACACGGTCAACCGGATTCCTCTTACAGCTTCCTGTTCTTTAAACAGGCCACTCTGACCCTGCCTTAGTGGAGACTTAAGATGTATACTCGAGACTGCAGCTGCACCGTATTGAGTGTATATCTCGGGCCTACACTCCTGGTCAATTGGTTCAATGGGTTAGTTGGTTTGTTGAAGGGTTAAACTACTTACTGTTTATTGTTACATTCCGGGTTGCAGACTGTTATGATACCATTCTAGGCTGATAGATGTGCATGTCTCAACCACCTTTGACCTGAATTACTCCTGCCTGAGCTTGTTATAATAATTTTTCTCTTAGGTCCATTACCTTAGGCGATTTTATACGTTCTTCATGGTTATGTTCTGTTGATAAAGGTTTTTTCTTTACATTAACGGCTAATTTGGGCAATGTCCATGTGCAATGTCACTACCCCAAGCGATGCCACCTGCAGATAATACTTTTTACTAAATTAGCCTTACGTCTGATCCCAGACACCCTAATCTCACTGGGGGAAACCCCCCCCCAGCCTGAACTCTTTGGTCCTCAGGTCCCATCGGACCTTTCTATAGGGTTAACTACCTCTAAGATCACACTGCGCTGCTACACAGCGCAACTTATACCACTACCTGCTAATACACCTCCCGCTACCCCGACAGGGGAAGTACCACCGTACTTTGGAGCGAGCCAGACGCTGGTCTGACCCGTTCCATAAAGTGGGCAGATAAATCTGCCCCACCAAACCACCCTACCTGTTCTATTCCCCTCCCCTACCTACCCTTACCCCCTATTTACATTCTCACCCCCTTACTTCTACAATACCCCTACCCGTTTACACCTCACGATAACAGTGGGTCCAGATTATATTGGCTGACTACTGTGTCCCCTCAAAACATATCACGCTAGCAGTCACACCTTCACCATGGCGTACGCTTTCCTGGGAAAAGCTCCTACCATTATCTCCCATAATGTGAACGGTCTAAATGTACCCGAAAAGAGGTCTAAACTATTGAGGGAACTTAAAAAAGCCCGGCCTTCAGTTGTCTTCCTACAAGAAACCCATTTTAAAAGCAGTAATATTCCTAGGCTCACTGATAACACATTTACCACAGTATATCACGCCACCAACTCCCTGGCCAAAACTAAAGGAGTATCCACCCTCTTCCACAAAGACGCTCCCTTTGTGCTGAAGCAACAATTGGCCGATCCCGAGGGGCGTTTCCTATTCCTCAAAGGCTCATGGGAAGGGTCCCCTATAACCTTCGCTAATGTTTACTTCCCTAACACCTCCCACATATCTTTCTGCGATAAAATTGTAGGGGATCTCAAATGGTTTGCTGAAGGATGTATCCTCCTTGGAGGAGATTTTAATGTCCCTCTTGCACCCCTGAAAGACACCTCCACAGGACACACGCAAGTGCCATATAGAACACTCAAAAGAATAAAAGCCCTCCTGCAATCACTAACACTAGTAGATTCTTGGAGATCCATGCACCCCACAGGCAGGGATTATTCCTTTTTCTCCGCACCACACAAAAAATATTCGAGAATAGATATGATATTCATCTCGCAAAGGGACCTTGGTAACCTACTCTCAGCGGAAATAGGCATTATGGCCCTCTCCGACCATGCACCTACAGCAGTCACACTGCAGCTAAAAGCGCCATGCAAGTCTGTATTTAACTGGAGACTGAACTCCAACCTACTCACTGATCCAATTATAAAAGAAGACATACTACACGCCATCAACACCTATTTTGTTCACAACATTGACACTGACACAACCCCTCTGAATAATTGGGAAGCACACAAATCTGTAATTAGAGGCGAACTTATTAAATGGGGTGCCAGGAAAAAGAGGGAAAGGGAAAATGAAATTAACAAACTCTCCCAGCAAATAGCAAATCTTGAATTGCAACACAAACAATCCCAATCACTCAAAGTGGAAAATCAATTAACTCAACACAGGACCGCCCTAAGACTCCTGTTAGACATGAAACTTAAACGCTCCCTGTTTTTTAAGAAAAGTATTTTTTACGAACACGGAGACAAGAGTGGCAAACAACTAGCCAAAGCTCTAAAAGACGCCACGCTGGCGAACCATATCCACGCGTTAAAAGATAGGAAAGGCATTTTGAAACACAACCCGGAAGAAATAGCACGTATATTCCATAACTATTATTCTGAACTGTATAATCTCCCAGCCCAACACAGACCGCCTCACCTTACACATACGAAACGGGACAATATACATGATTTTCTACGGAATAGCGGACTCCCATCACTGACAGTGGAGGATACAAACGCACTTGAGGACCCCATAACTGCCACTGAAATCTCAAACGCGATTGCAGACCTGAAAACAGGGAAGAGCCCCGGTCCTGACGGCTTCACATCACAATATTATAAAACCTACACTGCTGCCCTAATAAAGCCCCTCCGTTCAGCCTTTAATTTCTTGGCAAAAAACAAACATGACTCCCAATCCTTCCTCATGGCACACATAGCTGTGATTCCTAAGCCAAACAAAGAACACACGGACTGCGCAAACTTTCGACCCATCTCACTCCTCAACATAGACCTAAAACTCCTTGCCAAAATACTGGCCAATAGACTAAAACCCCTTTTAGCAAACATGATCGGCCCTGAACAAGTGGGGTTCATGCCGGGGAGGGAGGCCCGTGACAACACCATTAAGGCCCTGAACTTGATACATTTTGCAGGCAAATCTGGAACCAAGGGCATGCTGCTCTCTACCGATGCCGAGAAGGCCTTTGATAGGGTCTCCTGGGAATACATGTTGGCTACATGCTCGCACATTGGCCTTGGAGGAAACATGTTGTCATGGATCTCAGCTCTTTATCGGAACCCCCAGGCCAAAATCAAAATTAACAATATTTTCTCTGAACCCATATCCATTCATAACGGTACACGCCAAGGCTGCCCCCTGTCACCACTCCTCTTTATTCTGACCCTGGAACCCTTAATTAGAACTATTAACCTAAACAAGGACATACAGGGATTTACACTAAAAGATAGAGAATATAAAATTGCTGCTTATGCCGATGATCTCCTATTCTTTCTCACCAACCCTCACATCTCGATACCCAACCTACACAAAGTATTTCAAACCTTTGGTTACATATCCAACTTTAAAATAAACCAGTCTAAATCGGAAGCCCTAAACCTCACCCTACCACAGAACCTCCTTGAAAATTTACAAAGCAATTACCCCTATAAATGGGAACGGGGCGCCCTTAAATATCTGGGTATAAATTTATCCAGTGACATTGAAAAATTATATGATGCAAACTATAAACCCCTACTTGCCACGATCAAAAGAGACCTCCTTAAGTGGAATGCAAAAATGTTTTCCTGGTTTGGGAGGGCCGCCATTTTAAAGATGACGGTACTCCCTAAACTTTTGTATGTATTTAACGCCCTGCCAATTAAAATACCGGAACTCTTCTTTAAAACATTACACCAAATTCAGAGGCGATTTTTGTGGGCCGATAAGAAACCTAGAATCCAATTCAGACATTTAACACTGGCTAAAGGAGATGGGGGTATAGGTTTGCCCGACTTCAAAAAGTACCACCAGGCCACCCATGTCACAAGAGTTATAGACTGGCATTGCCATGGCCTGAATAAGGATTGGGTCCAAATAGAAAACAACTTGGCGGCTCGCGGCATCCTCTACCTCCCATGGTCGTTTCATGCCAGACAGCCCAAACTTATAGATCACCCACTAATTGAAACAACAATTAAGATCTGGCAAACACTGGTAAAGTCACAAAAGATCGCAACATATCCAGGTCCCCTGACGCCACTCGCGAATAACCCCGACTTCATTCCAGGCCTGCACCATAATCTACCACAAAACTTCCTAGTGCATACATGTATATCAGGTACACAAGTTAAGTCATTCGAAACTTTGACCGAGGAGGTGGGGGAGCTGTTTCCTGGAAGTTGGTTCTACATCCAATTGCAGGATTTCCTGGTAAATAACAAATACAAAAAGCAATTCCGCCTTCCATTGACTCAGATCGAGAATATATGTTTACAGAGATCACCGATAATGAACACCACATCTCTTGCATACTCATTGCTAATTCAAGCATCACAAGCTGACAAAAACAAATTCAAAACAAAGTGGGAACGTGATCTCCAGACTAGCATATCTGAGGAGCAATGGAATAAGGCATGCGTGTTGGCACACAAGTGCTCCTTAAGCTCCAAATACCAGGAAATATCCTACAAAATTTTAACTCAATGGTATATTACGCCACAGCGAACCAGGAGATGGTCTCCCTCCACCTCAGACTTGTGCTGGAGATGTAAGACTCACAAAGGTACCTTTCTGCACATATGGTGGGAATGCCCGCTAATACAAGCCTACTGGGATGCGATCAAATCCTGGATAAAACACATAACAGAAACTCGCCTAGAATTGAACGCGGCTATGTGCCTGATCAATCTGGTCCCCACCAATCTAAGCCGCTACAAAAAATCATTGTCCAGACACTTACTCACGGCCGCTAAAACACTGATACCAATACATTGGAAAACAACCAAAACACCGAGCATTGCTGACTGGTTAGACAGAGTGCAATACATCTACAAGATGGAGGAGATTGTGGCTACCAAACATGAAAACAGCACGAACTTTATTAAAACATGGCAGCCATGGCTGATCTTCACACTCTCCCCTGAATTCCACACGCTTAGAGATTAAACTTTTTAGCATATGTTGATCCTTATCACGGTGGGTGCAAAGCTTAAACAGTCATAGAACCTTTCTAATTAATGGAGCTATGAATGATAGTGATGAGATGATCACACCCCACACCCTCCTCTCCTTCCCCCTACCTCCCCCCCTCCCCACACCCTTCATATCGTTCTCAACTGTCCCCAAACTTCATACACTACTTTACCTCTCCAATTGTGTCCTTACCCCAACCTAGCCGCTAACAGAATCTGAACACAGTGGAGATGTACTTATATGTTATGTTTTGTTGTTTACAGTTTGATTGCAATGATATATGTATTCAGACATTGACTGTAAACCTGATCTTATTTTCAATAAAATCTTTGATTGAGAAAAAAAAAAAAAAAAAAAACATTTGCTATGTGTGATGGTACAGGAGATAATTGTTTTATCAATAAGAGTACAAACTTTGGGTTCATTACAACCTTCTAACTTTTCAATTAAATGTTGACAAAAAAAAGAAGCTGATTGGTTTCTATGCAGAGCTGCACCAGATTTTGTACTCCAGCTTTGGTAAATCAACCCGCCTGTGTCCATGTAAGGCTTCATGCACACGAGACGCAGATGCAAACTCTGCTGGACACATGTTTTTAAAAGCTGAAACCGGCGTTTAGAAACGCGCGTTTTGCCGCAATTTTTACCGCGATTTAGCGGCGTTTTACCGCGTTTGCGTCTAGAAGCGTTTAGTTAAGCTAACATCATAGACCCTCCCCAGCTCAAAAAACAGTATTAACAATTTCAGCAATTTTGTGAGACCAGAGTGAGTAGCAGCAGCTGTGAGAGCTGCAGTGTACTTGTATTTAGCGTGTCACTTGCCACAGCACCTGCCACAAGTTGTGGATTGTCCAACTGCCACAAGTTGTGGATTGTCCACTTGCCACATCACTTGCCATGTCACTTGCCACAAGTTGGGGATTGTCCACTTGCCACATCACCTGCCACGAGATGTGGATTGTCCACTTTCCACGTCACTTGCCATGCCACCTGCCACGTCACTTGCCACTTCACCTGCCACAAGTTGTGGATTGTCCACTTGCCACGTCACCTGCCACAAGTTGGGGATTGTCCACTTGCCACGTCAACTGCCACGTCACTTGCCACGTCACCTGCCAAAAGTTTTGGATTGTCCACTTGCCACGTCACCTGCCACAAGTTGGGGATTGTCCACTTGCCACATCCCCTGCCACGTCACTTGCCACATCACCTGCCACAAGTTGTGGATTGTCCACTTGCCACATCACCTGCCACGTCAGTTGCCACAAGATGTGGATTGTCCACTTTCCATGTCACCTGCCATGCCACCTGCCACAAGTTGTGGATTGTCCACTTGCTACGTCACCAGCCACATCACCTGCCACAAGTTGTGGATTTCCACTTGCCACGTGACTTGCCACATCACTTGCTACAAGTTGTGGATTGTCCACTTGCCACGTCACCTGCCACAAGTTTTGGATTTTCCACTTACCACGTCAGCTGCCACGTCACTTGCCACAAGATGTGGATTGTCCACTTGTCACATCACCTGCCACGTCACTTGCCACATCACCTGCCACGTCACCTGCCACAAGTTGTGGATTGTCCACTTGCCACGTCACTTGCCACATCACTTGCCACAAGATGTGGATTGTCCACTTTCCATGTCACCTGCCATGCCACAAGTTGTGGATTGTCCACTTGCCACGTCACCAGCCACATCACCTGCCACAAGTTGTGGATTGTCCACTTGCCACACCACTTTCCACATCACCTGCCACAAGTTATGGATTGTCCACTTGCCACGTCACATGCCAGTCACCTGCCACAAGTTGTGGATTTTCCACTTGCCACGTCACCTGCCAGGTCACTTGCCGCGTCACTTGCCACGTCACCTGCCACAAGTTGTGGATTGTCCACTTGCAATTGCAATTGTTTAAAATATTTTTCTAATGGTTTTTCATCATTTGCAATCATTTTTGAGATTTTTAATGTAAAAAAAAAAGGTCACCTTTAAAAACGCTTATAAACGATTTTGCCGCGTTTTGCGTCTGAAACGTGGAAACTTTTGCGTCTGAACCCATTTTTTTGCTTCTGGAAAAACGAGGTTAAACGCAACTGCATAAAAACGGCAAAAAACAAGACTGTGTGCATGGATACATAGGATAACATTGAATGAGTTCAGGAGCAGTTGAAAAAAAGTGTCCAACTGCCTCTGAACACGCGTATAACTGCGTCTCGTGTGCATGAGGCCTTAGAGACTAGTTGGCAGTTAAACAAAATGTCTAAAGAAATCATTTCTGCTAAAGGGAGCAATACCAGGTTTTGATTGCAATGGTGTAGTTTTTTTCCACAGTGCACACAATATCTATTTATATTTTTATTGAATAAATGATTGAAAAGGCAAATATTTATTTTATTATTAAATATATCACCTTTATTTGTAGGTACCATTTGAATAAAGATATAATGCTTGCATGTTCAAAATATGTTGGAAAAATTCGAAAATTTTATATGGTGTACTTAATTTTTACATTTCTGTATGTGGTCATAAATGATACAACTAATGTGATAAACAACCAATACTGAAAAAAACAATAAAATTTTACATTATCATTCACAGATATTTCCATGCTGAAATATTTCTGAATATATATAGTACAAAGTAACAGATTCACTTAACTTCCACCCTCCCCCAACTGCTTATACTTACCTTCCATTCAAAACCAAATGGCACTTTATACCTATAGAACTCCATGCTTCTTTGGTTGGAGTTCACAAAGGATTATGGACTCTCACCCCTTGACTATGTAACATCGCTGGGCCTGGTGATCTGATGCTCTAAAGCCGCGTACACACGTAGCCGTCTGTCCGACGTACTTAGTCTGGCGGACTTCCTGCCAGACTGTCCGTCGGACTTTCTGAACGGGCTACTTGCCCACACACGGCACTTTTTCAGCGGACTAATACGGCATACCAAGTCCGCCGTACTATCCGCCCTACTTTTGAAATGAACGGACTCGCCCACACACGCAGAGGAAAGTCCGCTCATTTCGAGCGTGTCTCCAGGTAGGCGGGGCCCGCGAAGGAGACGTCGCTGGCCCCGCCGCCTGGTATGGACTTAAAGGGGAACCCCAACGCCGAAAAAAATCAGCGTGGGGGTCCCCCCAAAGTCCACAACAGACCCTTGTCCGAACACGCTACCCGGCCGGCCAGGAAAGGAGGAGCGAGCGCCCCCCCCTCCTGAGCCGTACCAGGCCGCCTGCCCTCAACATGGGGGGTGCCTTGGGGAAGGGGGGGCCGCGCGCCCCCCCCACCCCAAAGCACCTTGTCCCCATGTTGATGAGGACAAGGGCCTCTTCCCGACAACCCTGGCCGTTGGTTGTCGGGGTCTGCGGGCGGGGGGGCTTATCGGAATCCGGGAGCCCCCTTTAATAAGGGGGCCCCCGAAAAACCGGCCCCCCACCCTATGTGAATGAGTATGGGGTACAATGTACCCCTACCCATTCACCTGTAAAATAAAGTACAAAAAAAAAAACACAACACACAAGATAAAATAATTTATTGCACAGCTCCGGGGGTCTTCTCGCCGGACTCCTCCGCTATCTTCTTGTAGCTCTTTTACTAGCGGAGGAGCCCGGCATTCTTCTTCGTCGCAGCGGCCTCTTCTTTCCGACTGCGGGGGTCTTGTCCCCCTCTTCGGTTCTTCTGCCAGGCCACCGCGCTTTCTTATAGCTCTTTTACAGGCGGTGGCCCGGTCTTCTGTCACCGCCGCCTTCTCCTGGAGATGTTGACTCGACGTACTCTGGTTTTCTTAAGCCGCGTACACACGTAGCGGTATGTCCGACGTACTTAGTCTGGCGGACTTCCCGCCAGACTGTCTGTCGGACTTTCCGAACGGGCTACTTGCCCACACACGGCACTTTTTGAGACCCCAGAAGTCGGAAGAAGAGGCCATGGCGACGAAGAAGAATGCCGGGCTCCTCCGCTAGTAAAAGAGCTACAAGAAGATAGCGGAGGAGTCCGGCGAGAAGACCCCCGAAGACGGAAGACCCCCGGAGCTGTGCAATAAATTATTTTATCTTGTGTGTTGTGTTTTTTTTTTGTACTTTATTTTACAGGTGAATGGGTAGGGGTACATTGTACCCCATACTCACATAGGGTGGGGGGCCGGTATCCGGGGGCCCCCTTATTAAAGGGGGCTCCCGGATTCCGATAAGCCCCCCGCCCGCAGACCCCGACAACCAACGGCCAGGGTTGTCGGGAAGAGGCCCTTGTCCTCATCAACATGGGGACCAGGTGCTTTGGGGTGGGGGGGCCGCGCGGCCCCCCCTTCCCCAAGGCACCCCCCATGTTGAGGGCATGCAGCCTGGTACGGCTCAGTGGGGGGGGGGGGCGCTCGCTCCTCCTTTCCTGGCCGGCCGGGTAGCGTGCTCAGACAAGGGTCTGTTGTGGACTTTGGGGGGACCCCCACGCCGATTTTTTTCGGCGTTGGGGTTCCCCTTTAAGTCCATACCAGGAGGCCTACCTGGAGACCCGCTCGAAATGAGCGGACTTTTCTCCGGGCGGGAAAAGTCAGTTCATTTCAAAAGTACGGTGGATTGGCATACACACGGCCGGATTGTCCGCCGAAATGCGAGTCCGGCGGGAAGATTGGAGTGTAAAACTACATTCTAAGTCCGCCGTACTTTCGGGTCAAAAAAAGTATGCCGGAGGCTACACGGGGGGATTGTCCGGCAGACTTGAGTTTGCCGGACTTTTCCACCCGCTTGTTTGATCGTGTGTACGCGGCAAAAGAGTTACATACTCTCAGTTTTCAAGAGTAACAGGCATCTCTTTTCACTCCAGACAGTTGAACAAAGCAATGAGAGAGGAGAACATTAAGTGAGCCTGTATGGGCAGTTCCTTTTAACTATACTTGAGTTTTCTAGTTGAATGCACACAACAAAAACATGCTGATTATGATTTTGATACTACATAAAATATGCATAAATATTTTTTCATACTTTGGTCAGGTTAGTATGAGACATTTCATAGTATTACAGTATATTTTATATTTACTATTTTCAACCAGTAGATTTAGCTCTAGGCTTTTTTTGTTTTGTTTTTTACATTTGTTAGGCTGACCTTGCAGCCTCTGTTTGGAAGCTGAGTTTCACTTTATAGGACATCTTGAAGACTGTTATTGCTGGCCTTGTTCTAAAAGTGCTAGGTATTTGTGTCTCTGGCTTTATCATTTCTATTGTTAGACTTACAACAAGCATGTAGAACGAGTTTCTGAAAGAGTTGGGATACCTAATTTCTTTACCTGTTCTGGGTCATTTAGCATTTTTAAAGGTCAGAATGGAAGCCTACATGTTTTTCGTGACTTGGGTATACTTTGACAAAATCTCAAATTCTTGGAATTTTTTAATTTGTTGCATTTAAATTAAACAGCCACATGGAGATGTAAATTGTTCCCTATTAGTATTTGTAATATTAAATGTACAATTTCCAAGCACAGTAATGTCTCTTCTGCACTTTTCTTAAAGCTGATCTCCAGGTATGCTCTTTATTGCATACTTACATTGGTCAAAGCTGGGCCAATGTAATTAAGTATAATTCATACATGTGAGGTCACTGGGAAAGCTGACAGTGACTGTAGAAGTCAATGCTACTACAGTGATAGCCACAATGTTCTGGGTCCTGTGCAAGCAGCTGCCTCTCTGCACATTGACCACAAGGTGTCACTGGCTCTGCATTATTGGCATTCTTAAATCTCCTTGTATTTTTTTAGTGAATACATTCTCTGACTGGGGGAGGTAGAGAAGAGGGTCAGTGATTTTGCAATCTCCACCTGTAATGGATGTGATCATGAATGTTATAAGTGAAATGCCTATTTCCGGTACTCTTATAGATGTAAGTGCTTATCTTTCATTATCAGTTATCAACCTTAATCATACACATTTAATCACAATTAAGATGTCTGCCAGCTTCTCCCTTCATGTGAAACGAAACTGCATGGGTTAAAAAAAAAGAGCAACGTCAAAAAGGAGATTGCGCCTGTTCTCGGCACCGTGAGACTACACCCAAGAGGAAGAAGGGGCTGGGAACAAGGCTCTACTTTAGCCACCGAAGCTAGCTTTTCCCTTTTTTAGACATAACCCAGCTAAAAAGCTTATACTCCGTCACAATAATGAATATGTATAATTTGTGGTTTGTACACGCTGTCTTTCATCTAATTTTTGATTTGATAGTATGATATCCGGCTATAGTATATCAGTCGGAGTTCAGGAAATAAAAAGCAGAAATATCTGAATACTGAACTACATGTGTGTCAGTGTTTGACTTCAAGTGTGCACACTTATATTAAGGATTAATTTGGCCACGGGGACAGAAACAGGATACCGGGCTTTTCTAGTTCAGGTCCAAAACACACCTTTTCCAATCAGAGAACACCTTGTATTCAATGGAAAATAAGTAAAACCCTTCACTGATCATAGTGAAATTGCATTTCACCCTGTAGAATGAAAACAATATGGATAGTCTATGTGTGTATTTATAATTTTGAAAGGGTTTCTGTTATAGGGTGTTAAAGTGGAGATTTAAGTCAATTGATAATTAAGCAAATGGGTTCCCAGTATATAATCTAATCTTGTCACTGCTTAAAGCTGAGCTATAGACAACATTTTTTTTGCAGTTTGGATAGAGCAAGGGAAGGCATAACGCCGGTCAGATTTTTTTTTTTTTTTTTTTGCCATCTCTGCTCCATTGCAGAGAATTCCCTTCACTTCCTGTCCCATAGTCAAACAGGAAGTGAGGAAATCCCTGAAAATTAAGGGAATTCCTTGGGGACCCCAGGTCACCAGAACTAGTGTCCCCATTAGAAAATGTTGCCTCTTTTACTGGGAACAACTAAATATTGGGATTTTCTTTTACCTT
Source organism: Lithobates pipiens (assembly GCF_037356315.1). NCBI lineage: Eukaryota > Metazoa > Chordata > Amphibia > Anura > Ranidae > Lithobates > Lithobates pipiens. The sequence continues at coordinate 26,256,008 of NW_027507787.1, forward strand.
CACTTTCAATGATAATCGTAAACAGGACAGATAGAGAGGGTGAATCTTCTTAATGGGAACACAGACAGAAATAAAAACTGACAGTCATTCTAATACCTCTCCCCTCTGTCCATAACTAAAAAACAAAACAGAAAATTGTTTCATACTTACTGTAATTTTCTTTTCCTGGTGACTATCAATGGCAGCATACCCATGACAAGCTCCACCTTGGCTTCTCACTCAAGATTAGTGAAGAAAATTACGGTAAGTATGAAACAATTTTCTGTTTTCCTGGTGCCTTCATGGCAGCATACCCATGACAAATAACAAGCTAGATGGGTGGGTCCATGCTTAGAAAAAAATGTATTTAGAAGAGATTATCGTTTGGTTTTAGATAATGCCGACTTGATGGCTTGCCTGCCGAATTCAACAGATGAGAGAACCCCTGGATCTACTCTGCAGTGTTTCATAAATGTGTGCTGAGATGACCATATTGCTGCCCTGCAGCTGGTTTCAAACGACACGTTCGCCCTTGCTGCCCACGAGGCGAAAACTGACCTGGTAGAATGAGCTTTAATTGAAGTAGGTGGTTACAGACCTGTCGCCCTGTATGCTTTCTGGATCAATCATGTTATCCATGATGCGATTGTCCTAGCCGTTGCCTCTTTCCCCTTATTTTTTTCCCCAAAGGATAATTAATAATTTGGGTGAGCTTCTGAAGGTGGCCGTGACCCAGAGGTAGTGTTTCAAAATGGCTGCTATGTCAAGTTTGTGACAAGGCTCAGCATCTTGGTTAGAAAAGGCTGGTAGGACCCAGGGTTCTGATTTTTTTTTCCCCCAAAGGATAATTAATAATTTGGGTGAGCTTCTGAAGGTGGCCGTGACCCAGAGGTAGTGTTTCAAAATGGCTGCTTTGTCAAGTTTGTGACAAGGCTCAGCATCTTGGTTAGAAAAGGCTTGTAGGACCCAGGATTCCAATAGCCTAATGGAGAAAGATGCTTTAGGGAGAAATCCGCAAAATGTTCTGAGTTCTACCCTGTCTAGGTACAAGATGATATGGTTGTCATCTGCTCCTAAAGGCTTGGAGCTCTGATATCTTTCTGCCAGATGTTACTGCGAGGGAAAGGACTGTCTGATAGGCAGACATATCTTCCTGACTGCTTTAAAAAATTGCACCACTAATGGGTCTTCTGCCCATCTGCTGCCGGTTGCTGCAGAAATGGCTGCCACTTTCACTTTTAAGGTACTTAGCCCTAATCCTAAATCTAGACTTGTTTGGAGGAAATCCAGAATTTGGGAAGAGGAGGGCGTATTGGGGTTGAAGCTTTTGCCGGTGGCAAAGAACCTGAATTTGTTCCAAACTCTGTTGTACATGGTTTATGAAGGCTTGCACGCCTTGAGCAGAGTTGAGATGACAGTTGTGGAAAACCTAGAGATTGGAACCTCTTCCGCTCAATATCCAGACGTGGAGATTCAGTCTCTGGGGGTTCGAATGAGTGTGATGCCCTTGTGATAAGAGAAATGATATTGAAGGTATCCTCACTGGATGCTCAAACACATTGCCATTGAGAACCATGGCCAATATGGTAAAAAAATGTATTCTATAAAAGGGGACAATGGCACTGTTCAAATATAAGATGGGTGCACTATACAAGCACCAGTGAGTGTGTATGTGATCTAACACCACTAAAAAATGAGTAAGTGAATAGTGTATGTAAATAGTAAACACATCACTAAATATAAAGTGCAATGTGCATAGAAATAAAGATGTATAGAAGTGGGTGTATCAAAACAAGAATAATAAAAAAATAAATAAAAAAAACATATATAAAGTGGTCAATGACAAGATAAAAAAGGTGATCACAAAAAAGATTATCTCAAAAATACACAAAATTCATGCCCAGAAGAACTGATGCATAAATATGTAGCAACAAGAAAAAAAAAAAACGCAACATAAAAAAAGGTTGATTCTTTACGAAAAAAATGATAATAATAAATATCCAAAATATGGTGATAAAAAATAAATACATTTATAAATGACCAAAAATATATTACAGTGTCCAAAACAACGTATTTAAAAAACTAACAAAAAATTCCAGAAATACTAAGTATTGCTGGACCTAGCGCTCTATAATGGAAAAATGAATTTTTTTATAACAAAGGTTTTATACACCCCCAGCTGCTATCATAACGTGATCAATCAATATATAACAATATGCTCAAACATGTAAACTTAGCAAGCATTGACAGCGCTAAATATGAACATACTCCTGATCAAACAAGTTAAATGTCACATAAGGTGCATGAGAATAAGGCAAAAGAGAATATATCGGAATTAAGTGCTAAAAAACTTCATAAATAAATGCACAACTAAATCCACTCTTATATTCCAAATTATAAGTCAGTGTTCATAGCAGAAAGTGATGTTAAATGACCATCCACCAAAAGGAAAGTTCCTTAGGAGAGACAATCACATCCGCTAAATAGTTCTGAAGTTAATAGTCATAGAAGCAATATTCCAACTGCTGCAGCTATTTGTTCCTCCACCAATGCACCAGGTGATTCCCCTTTTGTATGTACGCTTAACAGAAGTGTAAATCCATTGAGCCTGTCTCAATTTCCACCACTAGAGGCTGCTGTATCCCCTAGTAAAATCTCTGAATCCGCTTGGATGGATCAATGTATTAGAATGATAGGATCATGCAAAATACAAGGGAGAGATCTCCATAGTGTAATACTGTTTATTAAACCAACGATTCCCTCCCTGTACAAAATGTGCTGACAAGATCAAGTAAAAACAATCAGCATGTCAACAGTTAGACCTTTGCTCACCGTCAGGGTTCTGCTCCATACAAAGCCCCTCCGCCGTGAGTCCCAGGAAGAGGCAGACACTGAGAGTATGCCTAGTCGCGTGGTCACGCCCCTGTTTAAAAAAATTGTATATAAATATGTGACAGCAAAATCACCTAAGTGATCATGTCCAAAAAATGAATTGGTAATAAATAGAATAAAAAAAATCAATAAATAAATAAATGTCCAAAATATTGCAGTGTCCAGGGAAACGTATCTGTAAGTGATACGTTGCAGTGTCCAGGGAAAAAAATCTGTAAGTGAAAATCCGTGCAACTAAGAGAAAGGTAAAAAAGGTGATTCTTCAGTGCTCCCCTCCTTCGTTCACTTCCCTCTCTTATGTATGCACTCACCAGAGTGCCTCACCCCTGCAGGGGTAACAGGCATAATAATCCTTATCTGGAAGGTGGTGTCCCTCTTACCAGGAAATCCCTTGGATCCGAATGGCTGTCAGCCAGCAGCAGCCCATCAACGGCGGGAATTCCACATGTATTTACAAAGGATAAGCCTCATAGCGTGAACCCATCAAAATAAATGTATTAAAAATATATAGTAAGTAGGGGCTACAACACCCCAGCTTCTATGTAAAAGTACAACAAGGCTCCCGCAGTTCCGGCATATACGGCGTGCGTTCCACAGCTGAACTGTCCACAAACTGGAAGCACTCAGCCTCGGTCTCGGCCAATACGGTAGGACTGCTATGACCGTTTTCTTCCCTGTCGCTAATTTGGAGAGGAATCTCTAGATAAGAGGCCATAGAGGGAAGGCATAAGCTAGGCTGTATGGCCAGGGACTTGACAGGGCATCCATCACCCGAAGGTGAGGCAGACATGAGATAAACATTGGTAGTTTCGTATTGACTATTGATGCAAATAGGTCCAGTTCGGGAAGGCCCCACTTGTGTACTATCCAAGTGAATATCCTCGGGTGTAGAGACCACTCGTTGGGGTCTAAGAATCTCTGATAGGAGATCGGCTTTTCTGTTCAGGTGACCTGGAAGATAGACCACCCTTAAGTCTCTCAACTTCCTCTCTGCCCAGATAATGTAGAGTTGCACCTCCCTCTGCGGGTAGCTGCTGTGTGTTCTGCCCTGGCGTTGGATGTATGAAATTGCTGCCTTGTTGTCCATTTGGATAAGAACAGATCTGCCCTTGATCTGAGGGGCTAAGGCTATCAATGCAAGATATATACGGCCCTGATTTCCATTATATTCCATACGATACCTGTTGTTCTGAATGCCCATCTTCCCTGGACCGATACCTGGTTGCAGTGCCCTCCCCATCCTTTCGAGCTGGCATCTGTAGTAATTGTGATCCGACAGACATGACCTAAAGGATGTGGTTTTAGGAGCATCTCCTTCCTCGTCCACCACTTAAAACTCCTGAGTATTGGAGCTGTCATACGTATGGTCTGAGAGAGCCGGTGTCGGTTTCATTGTATTAGGAACCCTATCTGGAAGAGCCTCAAGTGCGTCCAGGGGACCATCAGAATACACAAGGACATAAGACTCAGCAGGCTGAGGCAGTCTGAAGCTGTTAAGTGGAAATGTGTCCTCATCTTCCTTATCCTCTGGGTGATTCATTCTGCTTTCTGGGGAGGTAGGGACACAGATGTTCGGTGTTGAGTAACGCACCCAGATAAATCATCCATTGAGTTGGGGAAAGGTGATTCTTCTGATAATTGATTATCGATCCATACTCCTTTAGTATTGCCAATAAGATCTTCCTGTGCTCTGTTAGCCAGACTGGATGGTTCGCTAGCAGGAGAATTTCATTGAGATAGCGGAACACCCTGAGCCCCTTCTACCGCAGGGGGGCTAAAATTGCAATCAGCACCTTGGTGAAGACACTGGGCGAAGTACAGGCCGAATAGGAGACTCTGGAATTGTAAATGAGTATGGTCAACTGTAAATCTCAGATATTTTTGGAAGGGTTCTAGAATGAGGATGTGCAAATATGCATCCACCAAGATCCACCAACAACATCCAATCTCCTGGGCAGACTGCTCAGATTATTGTCTTAAGTGACTCCATTTTCAACCTCTCTAGAGATATATGGCGATTTAGCTTTTTGAGGTCTATTTTTTTGGGGGGACCAGGAAGAGTTTGGAATAGAACCCTGAAAACCTCTCTGAGCAAGGTACTGGTATAACCGCTTTCTGGTCTTGTAGGGAACAAAGGAATTGGAGCTGCACCTCTGACTTCTAAGGGGACCTCGGTATTTCTGTAGGTATAAATAGATCGCTTGGAGGGTGGTCTAAGAATGTCCACAAATGACCGTACTGCACCGTTGAGACTACCCAGGGATCCTTGCAGTTTCTCCTCCATACCCTGGAAAAGTGCCTGAGCCTTGAGCCTACCGGGAGCTCCTGGGATGGTCTGGCGTCAAAAGGATTTATTATGCCCCGTACACACGAGAGGACTTATGTCCGACAGACTTCCAAAGGAGTTCCGCCGGAGTTGGCCACACACGATCACACTAAACTCCGACGGATTCGAACGTGATGACGTACGACCCGACTCGAATAAGGAAGTTCATAGCCAGTAGCCAATAGCTGCCCTAGCGTCGGTTTTAGTCCGTCGGAGTAGCATACACACGAGCGGAGTTTTCGAAGAGGACCGGGTCCGGCGGAGTTCCTTCGGGAAAATTTGAAGCAGGCTTCATTTCTAAAGTCCGTCAGACTTTGGCGAATCAAAAGTCCGTTGCAGCCCACACACGATCGGATAGTCTGACGGACTCGGTCCTTCGGACTTTGGATGTTGAAAAGTCCGCTCGTGTGTACGGGGCATTAGAGTCCTGTGGGTTAGGCAAGGCTCTCTGCTTGAGCGCTTTCAGGAAGGTGGATTGAGTACTCCTTCAATTTCTCCTGGTATCCTCTCCCTGTCTCTGCTGTCTATAATCTCTTGTTCTGGACTGCTGGAATCTAGAAGGCGGCCCTCTGGGGCCTTGACCTGATCCCCCCCCCCCATGACCCGGAAAATGGCTTTTTCTAACTTTTCACCAAAAAGGGCTTTCCAGTCAAAAGGTATTTTGCACCAATTCTGTTTGGATGCAGTATCAGCCACCCAGGGTTTCAGCCATAGGGCCCGTTTAGCCATCCTAATAGTATCAATTGCCGCTTCGCCAATGAAATCTGCTAAGTGTTTAAGTTTGTCCAGTCATTTATCATATCTGCCTTGGGAATATCTTGACGTATAGTCGTCTCTATATTTTCTGTCCAAATCCACAGGGCATTGGATACCGATGTTAAAGCAATCGCTGGTTTGCATGCATTGCCTGCCATTTGATACGCTCTTTTTAAGTCAAAATCTATTCGCTTGTCGAGAGAATCTTTAAAAGAAATTGAATCATCCATTGGGAGAGTGATATTTTTTGCCAGATGTATTACAGCCACGTCCACCACCAGCGGACCATCTAACACTGCCGAGTTCTGTTCTGACATTGGGTAGAGTTTACCTAAATGGTTGAGGGGAAATCTTTTTTCAGTTTTCTTCCACTCCTCTTCGATAACATGTTTCATTTCCTCCATTAGAGGAAAAAAGGAGATCGGCTTCTTCAGGTAAGGAAAATAGTGCTTTGACTTTTTAGCGGTAGTTTAATTTCCTCTCAGCCTATAGATTTTTTTTACGGCCTGTATATATGGCAGAACTAAAGAAAATCTGACGCCAGAGGAAACCTGTTCTTCTTAGAAATCCCCCTGGCAGGCTCCTCAGATGAGGGTCCAGGGACTGGGGGCTCTGCAGGAGGCTGAACCGGAGATTGCGGGGTATTTACTGATGTTATCTCTGCTATAGAGTCCTTGACCACTCTCTTAAGAAGATCTGCCACCTGTTGGCTTTGTCCACTCTTTGTCCACTGCATACTCCCTAAAGCAGCTTCTGCAGACCAGTTTATTCGGAAGTGGAGTGGCTCCACATGCTCTACACCTTGGACTTCTGGCACTTGGAAAATGCGAGGAGTGATGCCTTTATGCAGCTGAGCCCTCTGCGTGAGCATGATGTCCCGATCTTGAAGATCTACTCCGGTTAGGGCTTTGATGGGATTTGTCATGACACCTTTGAGGTCTTCTTATGCTGCGTACACACGGTCGGAGAATCCGTCGGAATGCGTCTTATCGGACCGTGTCGTCAGATAATCCGACTATGTGGTATGCATCGGACTGATTCCGTCCGAATCTCCGTCGGACCCAATTTTCCAACATGTTGGAAATATTTCCCGACCAACTGGGCCGGTCGAACGTAATCCGATCACGTGTAGAGAATTTTGATCGGACCAAGTGCCACGCATGCTCAGATCAAATTCCTACATCAAAGCTATTGGCTACTAGCCTGAATCTAGTCCCATCGTAACGAAATTACGTCATCACGTTCTGAAAGATCAGATTTTACGACAACTTAGTCCGACCATGTGTATGCAACAGTTTCGGACACAATCCGTCAGACTAAATCTGACAGATTTGGTTGTGGAAATCTCCGACCGTGTGTACAGGGGCTTAGACTTTTTCTGGCATACAGGGCTGTAATACATAATATGTACCAGCATAAGTGCACTTTTTTTTTTAAACTTACCTGGACGATGGTCCTTACCTTAAACTTTGTTGAAGGTCTTAAGAGGGCGGCCAACAGCTCATAGTAGGCAGCAGGCAGGACAAACAGCTAGAGACAAGAAGCGATTTTAATTATTGGGCTTTACAGGGTGGGGGAAAAAAAAACTGAATGGATAAAGATCCAAGAAAAAAAAAAAGGTACCGTGTATGACAAACTGGAAGACCACCACTGAATTTTTTGGGCTTAAATGGAAAAAAGGGGAGGTATTTTGCAAATACCACCAAAAGAAAGCTCTATTTGTGGGAAAAAAAGGACATCAATTTTGTTTGGGAGCCATGTCGCACGACCACGCAATTGTCAGTTAAAGCGACGTAGTGCCAAATTGCAAAAAGTGGTCTGGTCTTAAGCCAGCAAAATGGTCCGGTCTGAAAGTGATTAAGGACCCTAGAGGCTAAAATAAGAGGAGGAAAGAAACAACACTGCCAGGTAAGGAAAAGAGAAAAAATAAATCCTTAGAAAGAAGGTGAAAAGGAAGAGGAGAGGGGGAAACAGAAAAGGATAGGAATGGCCACAGAGAAAACTTTCCTTTTTAAAGAAACAAGGGAAAAAAAAGAAACAAAATGTGCAAGCTAAGGGGCTGGCTGTAGCTGTTTGCTCCGCTGTAGGCCTTGAGCAGCCTTCATGCATTTAGCAGCCCTAGACCAGGGACAGCATCTGGAAGAGGCTGAAACCATACGGAAACTGCTGGATGCAAAGGTAAGGACGTTCGACCAACAATCACTGTCCATAAGGTATGAGGAAAAAAAGGAGAAACGAAAAATGTAGTGATAATGCCGCGGCAAACCTAAAAAGTGAGCAGCCAACACAACAATCAGGCTAATTATACATAAAGATATATATATAAACGTGTAGCGTTAATAATGTATATAATTCACAAAAGCATATCAGAATATGAATCTGAATGCAACTTGTGCCTTAAACATTTATGTGATACGCCAAAATTCAGAGTGAGTGAAACAATATATGTAATGAAACATAGTTTCATAGTTAGTAAGGTTGAATAAAGACACCAGTCCATCCAGTTCAACCTGAGTGAGTGTCTACAATTGTCCCTATACCTGTACATTGCACACTCTCATTGGTCCCTACCCTCAAACCAAGATCATATACATATACTAGGGCCAAGGTCATATTCATATACTAGGGCCAATTTTGGACAGAAGCCAATTAACCTACCTGCATGTCTTTGGATTGTGGGAGGAAACTGGGGTGCCCAGAGGAAACCCACACAGGCACAGGGAGAACATGCAAACTCCAGGCAGGTAGTGTCCTGGTTGGGATTTGAACCAGCGACCCTTCTTACTGCTAGGTGAGAGTGCTAACCACTACCCCACTGTGCTACATATATTGAAAAATAGTAGGGCAACAGTTCCCAAAATTTAAATCACATAAATCACTAAAAGAATAACTAATAAGGGATACTAATATGTGATACACATAAAACTGAAAAAAATTTAATATTATAAAAAGACGCAGCTGAAAAGTCGCAAACAATCGCATACAACAAAATAAAAATGTGTACAAATATAGCATGTGCTTAAATTCCTGAAATGAGAATCATATAAACTCAATAAAAGAAGAATAGCCAATAAATGATGTTAATGTGTAACACACGTGAAACTAAAAAAAAAAAAAATAATGTATAGAAAAGTTGCGGCCCAAAAGTCGCAAAAAATCGCACCCAACAAAAGAAAGGTGTGTACAAATAGAACATGTGCTTAAATAGACATTCTAATACATGCATGTGTTACACTTACTCAAAAATTGATAATAAATGTGCAAATGCAAGGAAATATTCACTTCTACTGTTTATGAATTAGCTTGTAACCACAGAAATGATCCGTTAGCCTCCTATAGGGGGCATAGCAATCAGTAAAGCTGACAATTGTTCCACTGATGGTAATTAAGGACAATGAAGCAAAATAGAAATGTATCAAAATACACTTATTTAACACATAGGGGGTTATTTACTAAAGGAAAATCCACTTTGCACTGAAAGTGCACTTGGAAGTAAAGTCACTGTAGATCCAAGGGGGACATGCAAGTAAAATAAAAAACAGCATTTTAGCTTGTAAATGATTGGATGATAAAATCAGCAGAGCTTCCACTCATTTCAGATCCACCCCTTAGATTTAGAGCGACTGTACTTTCAAGTGCACTTTCATAAATAACCCTTATAGAGTTCATATAGAGTTCATATCCTCATATGCAATAAAGAAAAACAGATGGGGTACCCTTACCAGCAGCGGTGGACCCACACACCCTTACCAGCAGCGGTGGACCCACACACCCTTACCAGCAGTGGTGAGTCAAACGGGCTTATACCGACATGCAGTTAATATGGCTCTAATCCGGACCAGTGGAGTATTCTGACTTGAAAGGAAGCGTACTCACCAAAATAAACACATAAATTCCGGGCACACAACCTTCTTATATTCGTTTTTATATATGGAGATAGTATGACATGAACTGTATTTATTTTTGAGTGTTCACCTTTTGACATGTCTCGTTCTCATTTTTAGAGCTGTTATTACACTATATCTCACCTTACTCTCCACCCCTGATGAAAGTTTTCAAGCAAAACTGGAAACGTGTCGGGTTTGGAGTATCCTACCCCCATGAGAGCACAAGTGTTGTTGTAATGTTCTAGTTGTATTGTATTGTATATTGCTCAGATGCTAATTGTCTGTATTAATATTTTTTGTATCAATAAACACAATATTTTATAGTTGCTTTGCATGTGTTGGTGGTCTGTCAAAGTCCCATCTGGGGGGTTCTTCTTGGTCTATATATAGGGATGGGACCACCACACTGCTATTGCTGACACAGTCGGAGCCCTCTTTTTCTTATGTGGAGATAGTAGGTACCTTGATCATCATACAGGGTCCTCTCAATATGTGACGGTATCTAAAATGAAAAAAAGAGAGCCTCCACATAGATACTATCCATTAATTGGATTTATACTATTTACAAAATATATCTTCCAACATCCATAGGAGAAAAATATAAAAAAGTTCAATAGAACAAAATAAAAAGCGCAGTTTTAAATGAGTGGCTGGGTTAGCATAACAACCCATGTTTCATTACATATATTGTTTCACTCACTCTGAATTTTGGAGTATCACATTAATGTTTAAGTCAAAAGTTGCATTCAGATTCATATTCTGATATACTTTTGTGAGTTATATACATTATGAGCGCTACACGTATATATATATATATATATATATATATATTATATATATATATATATATATATATATATATAAAATAAAATAAAAAGGAGCATGCTGGGGGTGTCTCTGACCATCTCTTTTAAACGCTATCCACTGATCCTGAGGGAGGAGTCAAGGCGGAGCTTGTCACAGGTATGCTGCCATGGAGGCATCAGGAAAGAGCCATGCCTTTAGTTATACGTTAAATCTACCTTTTTGGGCAACATGTGTTAAAAAGTGGTAGTTTTAATAGTATTTGTACACACCAATTTGTATTATTTGATAATGTGATATCAGCTGGATTTTTTTTATTAAAGTGTAACTTAATTTAAGATTTTTTCCCCTAAAAACTATCAAAAAGATATTGTTATTACTGTTGTACCCTTTTACAGAGATTTCATAATTTTTTGTGCCAGTGACAACATTATTCACAGAAGTGATGGGGAGTCTTACCAGAGGGCATCACATATAGCACTGAACACCTGACAAAGGGTCTAAGCCAGTGATGGCGAACCTTGGCACCCCAGATGTTTTGGAACTACATTTCCCATGATGCTCAACTACACTGCAGAGTGGATGAGCATCATGGGAAATGTAGTTCCATAACATCTGGGGTGCCAAGGTTCGCCATCACTGGTCTAAGCCTTCCCCATGTGAACGGGAAAATGTTTTGGCATAGTTACACGTTAATCAATGTCAACATCAACAAGCTACAGCTAGATGGCAGTGTTGATTTTAGTGTGAACACTATGAACTGTGAAGGATAATGTGATTTCTTTGAGTATCTATAGCAAATAATAAAGTCAGAGTTATCAGGCTGCATGTATGAGGTCCCTATGATATGGTTAAAAGGCACTTATGCATATATCACCACCTGTTAGGACTAGATTGTTGCTTGGTTGGACAGTTGCTTGGAACAGTTTTTTTGTAAAAGTGTTCACCTTTGATTTGCAGCAGATAAACTTTTACATTTACTACTGCTATAGCAACATGAAAAGCCACCAACATTATAACCCTACCCCAATCTTTGTCAATTTTTTTGCCATGAAGGAACTTCATTCTATGCATAAAGATAAAAAACCTTCTGTGTGCAGCAGGTGCTCCAGCCCCCCCCCTCAATACTTACCTGAGATCCCATCTCTGTCCAGCGATGCTGTACAAGTTTCTCGTCTGCCCAGGACACGCCTCCTCATTGGCTGAGTGAGCAGCACAGCACCATTGGCTCCCGATGCGGTCAAAATCAGTAGGCCAATCAGGGGAGAGAGGGGGCGGGCCAGGTTGGGCTCCATGTCTGAATGGACACACGGAGCTGTTGACTTGGCTTGGGTGCCCCCATTGCAAGCTGCTTGCTGTGGGGACACTCGGCAGGAGGGAGGGGCCAGGAGAGCCTAAGAGGGACCTGAAAAGAGGAGGATCTGCGCTGCTCTGTGCAAAACCACTGCAACAGTGCAGGTAAGTGTAGCAAAGTCTTTAGCCTCTTCCAGTCTAATGAGGGCCTTCACGGCAATATAATGACATCCTTCAATATGTAGTGGGTTGTGAGGCATAGTTGGTGTAAAGATGGTCATTGGGCGTCAGACACTTTTTGGATGTAAAAGGGTATTTCTTTTGACAGTCCTTTTTGTATTTTTAGGGGAAAGAAGGTTAGGTCCAGGACACTCTTAAGTAGTTGTAGATTCAACTGGCAGACTCCGAGACTTCAATAGGAAGACAGCCATGCAGGTAAAGGCCCCAGCAAGATGCCTCATCTGCACATGCAGGAATGCTCTCTCCTATGGCAACTGTCTTTAACAGTTCCTAACACAATCGTAACAGTTTCTTCAGCTTCACTACAACTGCTTCTTGTAGTTCTTCAACATTGAGCTCCCGATATCTCACTAGACCCACTGATTCATTGACTGAATCCCTGGAGCTCCTCCAATCTTTGCAATGGTATCTCCCTCAAGCGTCAACCACGCTTCCCTGCTGGGCCCCTAGCTTGGTACTCCAGATACTCCTCAAGCTTCACCCACGCTGACTGGTTCAGTCCCTGGCTTGACACAAAAGGCTGCTCTGCAAGCATTACCTCTGCTGGTTGGGTCCCTGACTTGATCTCCGCCTGAAGTTTCCTGAGTCTCCACCATGCCCATTCGGTGAGATTAATGCTCCGGTACTTCCTTCAGTTACTCGCTGCGGTCCCTAGTAAAGGTGGTTGATCCCTTAGTGGTGACTGCTCCTCTTTTACCTCAACCACGACAGGTTCTCTGGATTAGCAGAACAGTCACTTTTGATTGGATTGCAAGCCGCAATCCCAACCCTGCGCTGCCCTCTTACTTCCGGATAGGCCTCACACAGCCTGGCAGACAGATGACTCCGGGATAGACCCAAGCAGCCTAGCAGCCTGGGGTGAACATCATAATACATCCACCCAGACAGTCGTCCAGTTGGCACAGAACACAGATCACCTGACTCCACCCAAATATATAGGTGCTCCCAGCAGGCCAAGGAATTCAAGAAAACCCCTGCCCATTGCCTGAGATAACCCATATACCCATAACCTGACCTTGGGTTTCCCATCTCATATCTAGTACCATCAAGTACCCGGCCACCTAGTGGTAGAAGAGAAAACTGAAACAAGGCCAAACTTAGGGAGAAATCAATAGACCTCTATCAACCAGGATAACTACTCCTGGCAAGTCAATTTGTGTGGAGGTCCCTGCCTAAGCTACATAAGTATAACATGTTTGCCATTTTTAAAGCAAAAGAAAAACCTTTACAATCACTTTAGAGTCAAATGTGCTTATGATGACCCTGCTTGTGGTGCATCCTGAATAGAGCACTGTATATACTATCCCAGCTCCATTCACGCCTGAGTGTATCGATTTATGGGTTTTTTTTTAAGCTTTTTTTGCAGCTTTTTTTTAAAGCGTTTTACAGCTTCAGGAATTTTGTTTAGCCAATAGAAAGCACTAGGGGTAGGAGAGGGAGAGGAAATTAGGGGTGGAGAGCTGCTATTTGGGCATTTTACGGGTGTTTTACAAGTGTTTTTCTGCTCAAGTCAGACGTTGGGGCCTCTTGTAGTCTGCCAAAAAGAAGCTCGTGTACTTTTTTGAGCTTCAGTCATCAGAACGCTCAGATGTGAACAAAGGCCATTGAAATTAATGGAATTTTGCTTCTTGGGCGTTTTGGAGCTTCAGAGCTGAGCGTTTTACAAGCTGAAAATCGCTCAGGTGTGAACAGGGCCTAAAAAGTAGTTAAGTAAAAACAAAGTAGTTTGAATTATTAAAGCCTACATTTAGTTAAAGTTTAAAAAAATAAATTAGCACAAGGGACAGTACTTACATTCACTGAGAAGTATCACTTGTGCTGATGGCTGCTTGTCTTGCTAAAATCTTCAGTCCTCCGCCTCCCCCACCCCCCATACCCTTGCAGTTGTAATCTTCAAGTGATGCAGGGGTTATTATAGCCGCTGGACCTGCCATAGGAACTCATCAGGAGTGCAGACTAATCCCCCCCGCCTTTCAGACCCCTTTCTCCATTCATAGAATCTGTACATCTGTACTATAACTTCCATCAATGAAAAACTCTTTATAAATGGAGTAGGCAGACCTTTCATTTGTCCACCCATCCTCTATTCATAGAGCACTTTTTACTGATGAGTGCCTAGGATAGGATTTCAACAAAACAGTCACCATCACAAGGCACACTTCTCCTTAAATACTGTCCCATGTGCCAATTCAACAAAAAAAAAAAAGGGTAGTAAATTTTGTTACACCACTTATACTTACAGGTAAGCCTATAATAAGGCTTACCTGTATTTACTGTGAATATCTCCTAAACTTGCATGCAATCTGAAGGTCCGGCATACAGTGCTGAACCTTCAGAGCCTGTGCCATAAACAGCAGCTCCCATGCGTGGGAGTGACGTCATCACACCCCTGGCCACTGGTGTAGCCGGGGGCCACGAACCCGCAAGGAAGACCGGGGGGCGATGGAAGCCCTCTCAGTGGTGACAGAGCATCTGGAGGGCTTTATTTTAAGGTAAGTTTCTAATAATGTGCCACTATGTGATGCATACTAGCTAGGACATTGCCTTGCATGGAATTTATTTTTATTTTTTTTCCCCCAGCTGCGATTTACTACCACTTTAAGTAAACTTAGGCTTTAAATGAGTGCCCCAACCTGGCTACTGCAGCTGTATTAACACAGTAAATGGTAAATGTGGCTTCTCATGAGTCTGTTAGGTTGGCAGCCAGGACTATTTTTTTAAATTACAGCAGGGTGTGTCAGTGTGAATGAAAGGGCAGTATGCCTATTTACAACAGTTCTTGTTTTACAGAACCACCCTCTTTTCAAATGACCTGTTTCTTTTGGGATTAATGAACAAAATGTACCAATTATGTAAGAGTCAGGATAATCTAAGGAAAGAACTGCAGTAACTGCAAATATTTCCCTGTTCCCTGTGCCCTGGTCAGGTTCTTCAGTTAGGCTGGATTCACACCTATGCATTAGTGCTTTTTGCAGATTTGCACTACAGTCCATTTATCATGGTTTCCTATGGAACACATTCTGTAGTGCAAATCTGCAAAATGCAAAAAGCACTAAAAATGCATAGATGTGAATCCAGCCTTACCTTCTCCTAAAAAGAAAATAGCGTAAAATATTCTTATACATAATTTTTAACATCTGAAATTCTCAGTTGAGGATTATGGAAACCCAGTCACTAAAACATCACCTAAACTTTACTAAGTTAATGTTATTTCAATAGACATCTTTAATTGTTTTAAAGCTGAAACTTTTGTTAAAATAATAGCTGTAGTTCTGCAATGATGGCTCTTATAGGGGACCTTCAGTCTTTTTTTTTTTTTTACAATTGTAGTAATACCCTTGTAGGGGCTGCTAAGTGATGTGGCCCTCCTGTCGCCTGGCTCGGCATTCAATTCCCAGATACTCCAAGACAATGAACAGTCTGCTGGCTTTGTTTTTGTTATTTTATTGGGGAAATTCAACTTGGATGGGGTTGGGAATTATGGGATGCACAGTGTAATAATAGCAAGTTGGTAGGGACAACTATGTACACTCTTTGTACACTTATCCAGATTCCTCCAGCACAACTCTTCACTTACTATCTAGTAGTTCACTCCAATCCTCCTGGATGTTGCTTCCTATTTAGTGGTTCACTCCATCCCTCCTGGATGTCGCTTCTTATTTAGTGGTTCAGGATCAGCTAACACATGGTAGATAGGCTTGACATTGGCTCAGCCAGGCCTAAGTAACTTGCCCTTTGCAGGCAGGGGTCGCGGGCCCCTATAGTTATAGAAGAAAATATGGAAAGTCTTATTAGTGCTAACTGTCTTTCTGGTGGACTACTGCTCCCGGTCAGTCCTCTTCAGTCCCTGCCAGCCCTCCTGGTTGCAGCTGCCTGCCTGAGTCCCAGGCCCAAGGTCACCCCTCTGTTCTGAGACTGGGGAACTCCCTCAAAAGGTCCACACAGCCTAGTACTCCATCCTCCCTTCTTCCACCTGATAACTCCTCCCCAGCTGGGCTGATGCCAGGTGTTTCAAGGAGACCTGCCCCCTGACAATCCTAGTTGGTCAGGGCTCCCTGAGACACCACAGACAGCTCCATCCTTGTTCCTCTCCTCTTCTTCTAGAATCCTCTAGAAGAAAGAGGTAGGTGACAGTGGAATGATGCGGTCTGTGAGTCACAGCTGCTACTCTGAGCCACTCCCAGTCAACACATATCAAGCGTCCAGCTAGGCCTGCCTAAATTTTCCTGTACTACAAAAAAAACTAAAACTAACTTCTAGCACCTTCCTAATTTGACGGTGCTACACAATTCTCGCCCCCCATATATTGCAATTGGATATTATTATTTTTTTAATTTTGCTCTCCAATCCAATATCTTTTTTTTTTTATATGATCCTGGTCGACTTCTTCCTTTTTTCACCTAGATCAGTGACATAGTCTCTCCTACCATTGACTCCTGAAATATTATCATCATAAATACTAGGAGTCTAAGGGCAAATTCTTATTTATTTTTTTTGATTTATGTCCTTGAAAGGTGGAGGAATATGAAAGAGGGAGGGGTTATATGAAAGAAAGCTGTGTCCTTACTGCGCAATTTTGCAGCACATTGTGGAGTTGCAGTTGCCCCATAGACCCATAGACATACAGAGGCGACTCAAGAGTAAGCACACATGAGTGCCCCCTGTGCAAGCAGCTTGATCTGGGGGCATACAGCAAGGGGGAGGGGCCATAAGCGCTGCCAGGGGACCCAAGAAGCGGAGGATTGGGGCTGTTCTATGCAAAACCCTTGCACAGAAGAGGCATAACATGTTTTTTATTTGAAAGGAAAAAACAATCAAGCCTTTACATAATTACATAGTGGGTATGTCAGTATCACATTGTACATCCCTGTATGTTGTGGTCGTTCAGGTACTTATCTAATAGTTTTTTGAAATTATCAATGCTCCCTGCTGAAACCACTGCTGGTGGAAGGGAATTCCACATCCTTACCACTCTTACAAACACTTAAAAAACACTCTACGCAGTTTAAGGTTAAACCGCTTTTCTTCTAATTTTAGTGAATGGCCACGTGTTTTATCCATATTGTGGGTTCACCAGTACGGCATTTGTGAATTTAAATCATATCCCCTCTCAAGCGCCTCTTCTCCAGAGAGAATAAGTTCAGTGCTTGTAACCTTTCCTCATAACTAATGTCCTCCAGTCCCTTTATTAGCTTTGTTGCCCTTCTCAGGACTCTCTCCAGTTCTAGCACATCCTTCCTGAGGACTGGAGCCCAGAACTGGACGGCATATTTCATGTGCGGATGGACCAGAGTCTTGTAGAGTGGGAGAATTATTGTTTTATCTCTGGAGTTAATCTCCTTTTTAATGCATGCCAATATTCTGTGTTTGATTGCAGCAGCTTGGCATTGCATGCCATTGATGAGCCTGTCATCTACTAGGACCCCCAGGTTCTTTTGAATCCTAGATTCCTCATAAGTTCTCCCCCCTCCCAGTATATCGATTGCATTCATATTTTTGCCACCAAATGCATTATTTTAAAATTTTCTACATTAAACCTCCTTTACCATGTAGTTACCCACCCCATTAATTTGCTCAGATCTTTTTGCAAGGTTTCCACATTATGCAGAAAAGTTATTGCCCTGCTTAGCTTTGTATCGTCCGCAAATACAGAGATTGAGCTGTTTATCCCATCCTCCAGGTCATTTATGAATAAATTAAATAGAATTGGTTCCAGGACAGAACCCTGGAGGACCCCACTTTCCACCCTGGACCATTCCGAGTACTCCCCATTTATCACCACCTTCTGAACTCGCCCCTATAGCCAGTTTTCAGTCCATGTACTCACCCTATGGTCCATGCCGACTGACCTTACTTTGTACAGTAAACATTTACGGGGAACTGTATCAAATGTTTTTGCAAAATTCAGAACCGCTTTAAAAAAATTGCAATAGTTTATGGCACACCGTGCTTTAGAAAACTAAACTTCATTCAGCTAAGGTTTATATCTACTTTAAATCTGAACTCCAGATAAGGATTTTATTGCATATTTACATTGTACAGTATGCTGATATGCACATATACTTACTTGTGGGACTAATGTGGAGAATCACTGTAGTAGCCGCACTACTGCAGTAATCACTGCTGTCTGCCAGATCCTGTGCCAAGTGGCTGCCTTACTGCATAGTAACTACAGGGGGTCACATACTCAGCGCAGGTGCCATTCACAGAACGCTTTGCATTTTTCTCAATTAATTCATCAATGAGTTTTCCCACAGCATTCTGTAACTGGACAAGTTGGGGTGACGGAGCGGTGATGTCATGATTGCTGTGATCATTGTAATAGTAGTGGCTACTACAGTGATAGATAACTAAAGAGAATTACAGCGCTCGCAAATAAGTAAATAAAATGCAGACATTAAATGAAAAAACAATTCATGAACAATTAGTGAAAGTCTAAAAATAAGTGAATGATGTGCTCCAATATTAAAGTGCAGTCGTGCTCCAAATCTTGAGGTGCGCCACACTCCCTCCTGTGTCCCCACTCACCGGATGGAATGGACCCCTAGCTAAACACTGGAGATCTTCTTGGTACATTGATGTGACCTAGCCATCCCTGGCCAACACCTCAAAGCCTGAACGACCCCCAGACTGAAAAGATAGGTGTCCATTCCATGAGTGGGGACACAGGAGGGAGTGTGGCGCACCTTGAGATTTGGAGCACGGCTGCACTTTAATATTGGATCACATCATTCACTTTTTTTGGACTTTCACTAATTGTTCATGAACTGTTTTTCATTTAATGTCTGCATTTATTAACTTATTTGCGAGCGCTGTAATTCTTTTTAGTTATCTATTTGTCAAGTGTTAGCACTTTGTGTACAGCAGCTGCAATTTCACGTCACACATTTAATTCTTTTTATTATATTCAATATGTACTTCTAGCGCGAGTTATATATTTAGATATATTTTTGTTCACTACAGTGATACTCTGTTTCCATGGAATGGCATGTATATACCGTAGTTACATTGATCTAATGTAACTAAGCAATAAAATTCATACCTAGAGTTCAGCTTTGAGTTCTCTAAACAAAAGTACGGGGTGCAATTCCTCCTTCAGGATATTTCCAAAGCGGACCACAAATGAATGGGTTAATGTTCTTATTACTGGATTAAAATGATTAATGAGCTATCTGTTAGTCCTGTCATATTCAGAATTATCAGTACAAAATGCCAGGTAACATCCAAAGACAACAAAGCAGTATGCCAGGTAATCATGCTGATAATATAAATCCACAGTAAAACTGTCGCCTACCTGTGCTTGTGCAATGTCATGCAACAGAGATAACAACACCCTGAATGTTAATACAGCCAGAATCCTAGCCTGAGAGCTAAAGGATAGAAATAAAAGAATGCTTGCACTTTCTGAATTCACAAAAAAATGATTACTGTGAAAAATAAGTATAGAATTGTATATAAATAAAATATATAATATCCTGCAATAAAAACCTCAGTTGGGGTCAAAAAGATAGAATTTATAATTTATTCTTGACATCATAAGGTAGTTGGTGAGATAAAGAAAAAAAAATCCTAATTAGCACTTCCTACAATAAAGTATAGTAATTATATGGGGGGAAAAAAGCCCAATAAGCATAAAAGTGCGTGTAGAGGCACATTTTTTATTTTAGTTTTGGGTAAAGTAGGGAAATGGTAAAATCCTTATCAGGGTATTTATTGATTCCTGGGTCTAGCTGGGGAGATATCCCTTAATTTGTTATCCCGGGGAAGCAAAAGAAAATCTCTCCAAAGTGAGGAATTTCCATTTTAGACAGTTTTTAACTGAACAGTTATCCACATTGGATAACTTAAAGTGGATTTTTAGTCAGAACATGAAGGCCTGATAGATCACATCAGACTGGCCCCTTTTGTAGGCATGGCTGTATGAGACATTAAAAGTAAGTGTCTATACTGGTTAAACTCCAGTAATGTACTGTCACACTCTGCTCCGCACAGACTGAGTTTCTCCCTATTTTCAGCACAAAAGGCCAATCAGCTGACAGCTTTAAGATTTACTGTTGCTAAAGGCGGAAGAAAGCAACAGGAATGACACCATCTGTGCCGAGGGAACACAGATTAGGGAGGGAGAAAAAAAGAAGGAGAGAAGATAATACAAACTCTGCTGCCAGGGAGACACAAATGAGTTAAACTTACAAGGATAGTGATTTATCTTATCTTCCTGTTATTCTCCCCTTTCTCCCTCAGCAATGGCAGCCTGTGAACGTGTGGTAGCACTGTAAAGCTTCTGATAGCATTCCCTTTTAGCTGAGCCAAGACATACAATCGGGGCTGGAAATTCACACATTTTATCTAATCACAATTTTAATTTTGCTTTGAAACCCTTGGCTTGGTGGGCATCATCACTGAAATTCAACCATAATGAGGGAATTTAGTGTACACTCATATCTATATACATGGGAGCAGACAACACTTTTACAGAAGACCCGATGTAGAACTTTTTTGTGGAATGTTTCCACAGAAACAAGAGCTTTAGCATTGCCTTTTCTAGACTGCAGGATGATGAACCACAAATTGCAGGCCACACTGTGCCCCATTTCTCACAGTACCTCAGTGCCCTCTAATGCAATGATTTAGGTTTTCTACAGGTGACACAACTTGTAGGTGACATGTGTTCACTTAAGTGGCTAAGTCTAAAGACACCTTGCAATAAGTGATTGGCTGGTGATCTGTGAGGCCATTTTTCTACATTGCTGCAAGATTTATCTAGATAAAGACAAATCGGGATTTCCCCACCAAGGGGGTTCGCAGGAGCATAATAACTACAATGTGGAGACAGGTAGATGGCACTAAAGGTCGTTGAAGTTTTGGGCTGAGGTCAAAGTAGGTGACAGACAGGAATGCTCATTGTTTAGACAGAAGTCGAGGCAGGCAGCAAGCAAGAATAGCTGTCCTGAGACAAGAGGCTGAGATAAATGTCTGGCAAGAATAATCAGAAACAAAACCCATTAACTGGTGTATGAGCAGAAGGCCATGCACCTGCCTGTACAGGACAGGCCATGCACCTGCCTGTACAGAAACAGGTCCTGAAGATACTGTAGCAATGTCTCTGTTGCGCACAGTTCTGTCCCCTCTGCATACACATAAATATTCTACCCTAGAATACTGCTGATGTGTGGGCTGTGAGTACTGCCTGCCTGATGTGTGTATATGTTTTTGCTTGTGTGCAGCATGGAAGCCAATGCTGATAGAGAATAGAAAATAATAAAATTGTGATTTAACCAATAGCAGTTAACCAAGACCATTTCCAGCAAAGAAGATTTCTAAAACTGATTTTGCATTGATTGCTTTGGGCTAATGCATTCTCCTGCTTTTGCAGTATTATTACATAACTAATTTATTTCTATACTAACAATAACCAGCAGGGGGAGCAAGATGTTAGCACATTAAAACTTATAATGTTAAACTAAGGTGATTTAAGAGCATCAACTACAAAGTGAAATGATAGCCAGGAAAATGAATCTAACAAAGTAATACATACATGATGTAATTAAATTAGTGCACTTTGAGTATATGTTAGTAAATAATCTTGATTTCTGTTGGTAACATATCACAATAACTGTTAGGCCTCCTTCACAACCATTTAGCATACACAGGATTCCAGCTGCAAAAATCAGTGGATTGTTACTCTTGGAATGACAGGTGCACACAGCCACTCAGCCTATATTACCTAATGACAAGCTGACAGCGGCCACCATTGTTTGCATGTAGCTGCACAAGCAGTTAGGGACAGATATCCAAGCCTGGACGCAGATAACTGTGTCCGAGCTCGAACATCTGTCCCTAACCTCAGGTAACCCAGTTGTGTTCCACTGCATGCGAACAGTGGTGGCCACTGTCAGCTTGTCATTCGTCTATATAGGCAGTGCGGCTGCTGTTGTTCGTATGCACCTGTCATTTCAGCTGCAAGAATCTGCTGATTATTGCCGCTAGACTATGATGGATGCGGCAGTGTGATGGAATCTTTAAAGTGTATCTAAACGCTAAATCAAAAATGTAATATATAACAGCTTACTAGTCCTTCTTGTTGGCAGCTGATCAAATTTACAGCCGAATCATAGTATGTCGTGTACACACAGCCAGACTTTGACAGCAAAGGTCCGACGGAACGAATCCGTTGGATAATTCGACCGTGTGTGGGCTTCATCGGACCTTTGCTGTCGAAAAATCAGACAGACTTTAGATTTAGAACATGTTTCAAATCTTTCAGACGGACTTGAGTCCGGTCGAAAAAAAAAAAACGTTCGTCTGTATGCTAGTCCGACGGACGAAAATCAATGCTAGGGCAGCTATTGGCTACTGGCTATGAACTTCCTTATTCTAGTCCGGTCATACATCATCACGTTCGAATCCGCCGGACTTTGGTGTGATTGTGTGTGGCCAAGTCCATTCGTTCGGAAAGACCGTTGGAGTTCTGCCAAAAGTCCGTTGGGAAGACCATCGGACCTAGTCTGCCGGAAAGTCCAGTCGTGTGAATACCGCATTAGTGCTGCTGATTGATACAAAGCGATTAGTCATTTTCCATCCTGGCTGTTTGACTTGGTTTGATCAAATCAAAATAACAATTGAGTTTGAATTGATTAGAAGTGAAATGATGGCTTTTTCGATCAGTTTCCGATTCGATTATTTTAATCAAATTGCACATCAATCAGATAATAAAATCATGTATGGCCACCATTAGACACAGTTAATTGCAGATATAGAAAAACTTGTGTATAGTTGGAACTACTGTTAGCAATAAAAGTAGATCATTGGCACCCATAAGGCGGCTACCATGATTGTGTTCTTTGTGCTACACTGGAAATGCATTCAAACTGCCTTATTCTGTATTTTCTAAAAGATACCATAAAACAGATCCAAACAGGATGTTCACCTCAACAATGACTATTTGTACAGATCTGCTACCCCTGCAATGTTGTTGCTGTTGTTCAGTCGTTTAGTCGTGTCTGACTCTTCGTGACCCCATGGACCATAGTGCACCAGGCTTTTCTGTCCTCCACTGCCTCCCGGAGCTTGTTTAATTTCATGTTCATTGTTTTGATGATGCTATCTATCCATCTTGTTTTCTGTCATCCTCTTCTCCTTTTTCCTACAGTGTTTCCCAGCATTAGGGTCTTTTTAAATGAGTCTTTGCTTCGCATTAGGTGGCCAAAGTATTCAAGTTTCAGCTTCAGGAGCTGTCTTTCCAGTGAATATTCAGGGATAATTTCCTTCAGGATTGACTGGTTTGATCGTCTTGTCATCCAAGGGACTTTCGAAAGTCTTCTCCAACACCATAGTTCAAAAAAGCATCCATTCTTTGGCTTCAACCTTCCCTTTGGTTCAACTTTCACATCCATAGGTTACTACTGGGAATACCATAGCTTTGACTATACGGCACTTTGTCGGTAGGGTGATGTCTCATGTTTTTCATTTTGGATAGAGCAAGGTAGGGTTATAACCCCTGTCAGATGTTTTTTTTCCACCATCTGTTTCCCATTTCGGAGATTTCCCATCACTTCTTGTCCCATAGCCAAACAGGAAGTGAGAGCAAATCCCTGCAAACTAACATAATAACTTGAGGACCCTCAGGTCACCAGAACTAGTGTCCCTATTGGAAAATTTCCCCTCTATTACTTTTGTGGGGACACTATGGGATTTACTTTCACTTTCAACGATAATGGTAAACAGGACAAATAGGGGGAATCTACAAAGTAGGGCACAGGCAGCAATAAAACCTGTCAGGGGTTCTAATCTTGCTCCACTCTATCCAAAATGTAAAAAAAAAAAGTTTTGCCTTTAGTCCTACTTTAATAATGTACAATTTTAAATGTGCCAAATTTTCTCTGAAGACATTGTGATCTATTTGGAAAGATCTGCACTAGGGATGAGCAGAACACCCCCTGGTTCGGTTTGAACAGACAAAAAATTTGGACGAACATGCAAACACCATTAAAGTCTATGGAACACGAACGTGAAAAATAAAAAATGTTGATTTTAAAGGCTTATATGCAAATTATCGCCATAAAAAGTGTATGGGGACTCGGGTACTGCCCCAGGGGACATGTATCAATGCAAAAAAAAGTTTTTAAAATGGCCATTTTTTCAGGAGCAGTGATTTTAATAATGCTTAAGGTGAAACAATCAAAATGAAATAGTCCTTTAAATATCGTACCTGGGGTCCCCTTAGTCTGCCTGTAATGTAGCACATCTTTCCCATGTTTATAACAGTGCCGCAGCAAAATGATGTTCCTAAAGGTAAAAATGTAATTTAAAATTTCTCGCAGCTTTAATGTATTGCCGACCAATATACATACAAAATCATTAAAAAAAAAACGGCATGGGTCCCCCCAGTCCATACCAGGCTCTTCAGGTCTGGTATGGATTTTAAAGCACCTTGCTCCCATGTTGATGGGGACAAGGGCCTCATTACCACAACCCTTGCCCGGTGGTTGTGGGGGTCTGCGAGCGGGGGCTTATCGGAAACTGGAAACCCCCGTTAACGAGGGGGCCACCAGATCCCAGCCCCCCCCCATATGAATGGGTATCGGGTGCATTGTAACCCTACCCATTCACCAAAAAAGTGTCAAAAAAGTAAGAACTACTGGAGTCAGTTTTTGGCTTAAGTACCAGCCACCATCGTTATATGTTGCTACTCTGGCGTTAAACACCGTTGTTATGGCAGGAGTGGCTCCATAGCAAACGTCACTTCCACCCAATGGTCTTTTTGACCCCAGATCTCATATTTAAAAGGTCCTGCCATGCTTTTTTTTTATTACGAGGGATTGAAATAAAAGTGACCCATTTTTTTTTTTAAAAGGACACTGCCAAAATAAAAAAATAAAAAGTTAAATAAATAAGAAAATAAATAAATAAATAAAAGTACTCAGTCTTGCCGAAAACGGTGTTCAAACCACACATGTGAGGTATTGCCACTATCGTTAGTGTGAGAGCAATAATTCTGGCCCTAGACCTCCTCTGTAACTGCAAACTGGTAACCTGTAGAAATTTTTAAACGTCGCCTATGGAGGTTTTTAAGGGTAAAAGTTGCCATTTCATGAGCAGGCGCAATTTTGAAGCGTGACATGTTGGGTATCATTTTACTTGGTGTAACAGTATCTTTCACAATATAAAAAAAATTGGGCTAACTTTAGTCTTATTTTTTAAGTCAAAAAAGTTACTTGTAAGACCGCTGCGCAAGTAAGGTGAGACATAAAGTATTGCAACAACCGCCATTTTATTCTCTAGGGTATCTGAAAAAAATATATATATAATGTTTGGGGGTTCTAAGTCATTTTCTAGCAAAAAAAAAACAAAAACAGATTTTATCTTGTAAACACGTCTGAAAAATAGGCCTGGTCCTTAAGTGGTTAAAATAAAGTGTCCCATGATGTCCATCCATCTTCATTCATGGCACTGATGGACCCGAAAAACAGAAAAAAAAACGCTCTGCCTCAATGGGAGGCGTCCCGCTGACTGCTATCTTTTCACGGTGACAGTTGTTATATAGGGAAGGGCAGGTCCACCGGAGACGTAAATGGGGGGACCCCACCCCCTCTGATGTCACATGACTCCAAAAGGGACGGGTCACCGGGTTACATCTCTGGGTGGACCCACCCTTGGCTATATAACAGCTGGCCCCTGCGAAAAGACAGCAGTTAGGACGCCTCCCACTGCATTTTTCGGCACCGTCGGCGCTGTGATTGAAGATGGATGGACATTGCAGGACACTTTTTTTTTTTTAAATAAAGGAATTGTCTAAAACTGTCTCCTGTTGTTCTTACTTTTTTGACACTTCTTTTGGTGAATGGGTAGGAGGGGGGCTTGTTAAAGGGGGCTTCCAGATTCTGATGAGTCCTCCGCCAGCAGACCCCCACAACCACTGGGCAAGAATTGAGGGGATGAGGCCCTTGTTTCCATCAACATGGGGACAAGGTTATTTGGGGGGGGCCCCAAATCACCCGTCCCCACGTTGAGGGCATGTGACCTGGTACGGTTCAGGAGGGGTGGGGAGCTCTCTCATCCCTCCTCCTTTTCCTGCGGCCTTTGCATACTCGGATAATGATCTAGTATGAATTTTGGGGGGGCTCCCACGCTATTTTTTTTTTTATCGTGGCGCGGGCTTTTCCTTGATCACTTAGTCTACACTAAATATCTACACTAAACTAAATGCAGAGTATATATACAGTATATATATATATATACTGTATCTCACAAACATAAGTACACCCCTCACATTTTTGTAAATATTTTATTATATCATGTGACAACACTGAAGAAATTACACTTTGGTACAATGTAAAGTAGTAAGTGTAAAGCTTGTATAAATGTAAATTTGCTGTCCCCTCAAAATAACTCAACACACAGCCATTAATATCTAAACCGCTGGCAACAAAATTGAGTACACCCCTAAGTGAAAATGTCCAAATTAGGCCCAATTAGCCATTTCTCCTCCCAGGTGTCATGTGACTCGTTAGTGTTACAAGGTCTCAGGTGTGAATGGGGAGCAGGTGTGTTAAATTTGGTGTTATCACTCTCACCCTCTCATATTGGTCACTGGAAGGGATCTGAAAAAAAGAATTGTTGCTCTACATAAAGATGGCCTAGGGCTAGGCTATAAGAAGATTGCCAAGACTCTGACACTGAGGTGAAGCACAGTGGCCAAGACCCTACAGCAGTTTAACAGGACAGGTTCCACTCAGAACAGGCCTCACTGTGCCCAACCAAAGAAGTTGAATGCACATGCTCAGCATCATATCCAGAGGTTGTCTTTGGGAAATAGATGTATGAGTTTTGCCAGCATTGCTGCAGAGGCTGAAGGGGTGGGGGGACAGCCTGTCAGTGCTCAGACCATACGCCGAACACTGCATCAAATTGCTCTGCGTGGCTGTCATCCCAGAAGGAAGCCTCTTCTAAAGATGATGCACAAGAAAGCCTGTTTGTTGAAGACAAGCTGAAACAGTTTGCTGAAGACAAGAAGACTAAGGACATGGATTACTGGAACCATTTCCTGTGGTCTGATGAAACCAAGATAAACTTATTTGGTTCAGATGGTGTCAATCGTGTGTGGCGGCAACCAGGTGAGGAGTACAAAGACAAGTAGTTGGCCTACAGTCAAGCATAGTGGTGGGAGTGTCATGTTCTGGGGCTGCATGAGTGCTGCCCGAACTGGGGAGCTACAGTTCATTGAGGGAACCATGAATGCCAACATGTACTGTGACTGAAGCAGAGCATGATCCCCTCCCTTCAGAGACTGGGTCGCAGCGCAGTATTCCAACATGATAACGACCCCAAACACATCTCCAAGATGATCACTGCCTTGCTAAAGAAACTGAGGGTAAGGGTGATGGACTGGCCAAGCATGTCTCCAGGCCTAAACCCTATTGAGCATCTGTGAGGCATCCTCAAACCAAAGGTGGATGAGCGCAGGGTCTCTAAGATCCACCAGCACTAACACATATATATTAGACTTACTATATATATCTCAAATACACTGCCACTAACTAATCTGCCTAATCTAGCTCAATCTATCTCCGTCCACATATTATACACGTCCGCTATGTAAGCAGCCTTATTTAGTGTGGGGCGTGGACTTAGTCCCCCTTAGCCATGATTGGCCAAAGACCCCCTGCCTTTGTCCAATTATTAGGGGAACATGCTGTGATTGTTTTTGTTCTTATGTTTGACTCGAGCATCAAGCTCATCCTTAATCTGTACTAATAAAAACATGTGTCAACAGGCCTCCAATATAGGCCATGGTAGTTTTAACCTTATCTGTCTTCTTGAAAATGAATTGTTCCCTGTATATGCCGATATTATCAGATTGTATCTGCCAACATCTACTTTTATTTGCAGATTATATTTGTCAACATCAAATTGTATTTCCTGTACCTACTGTGTATAGTTGTTGTAATACAGTTGTAATGTATATCTACTATATATTACAATATACTACTATATATAAATATATTACAATTAGCAACATTAGGAAACATTAGATAATGATCACTTTGTCTAGAATTTAGTAACAGCCCAGTGGCCAAACATTTCTGCCTTGCAGCACCTCCCATGAGGTTTTTGGACTTTGTTCCAGTGCTAGGATGAAATGAAATACCAGCAGACATGTTCCATGTGCAAGTGCCAACCTGCCTGTAAAACAGTCAGGATGCAGTCATACAAGCAAGAGGGCAGCTGGAGAACATCAGCTGATCCAGAGAGGCAGCTGCCCTAGAACTTGGCTTGCAGACAGAAAAAAAATTTTTTTCATGGTTCATCAGCAAAAGGTCTCCCAATATGAGTTTGGCAGTCTTTGATACTGTAGCTGTTCCTCTACTGAATTATTTGATAATCAGTAGTATTATTGCTAAGCTTGATGAAGTTTTTGTTCAGAAGTAACTTATGTCAATGCAGAATATGAGAGCAGGTGAAAAGATGAATACGTAAGTTAAAAAGTGTACTCCATTGATTTGCTAAATTCAAATTTACAATTGATACCGGGGTGGAATGAGCACTTGTGTGAGTATTTATGAACACTAATGTGAGTATTTATGGGGTTTGAAGTTTTTTTTTTTTTTAGGGAGGACTGGGAAAAAGTTCCTATGTATGTTACCGCTCTTACCACCCAAATGCATAGCTACAGAGGTGACCAGAATAAATTACTATACAAGAACTCTTTTTGTCTCTATTGCAGCTTTGCTCATTTACTTTTGCTTTGCCCATGTACTTTTTTCCCCCCCAAATTCTTTATTTATTGAATCTTTAGAATCACTCCGTGTAAATAACTGTTAAAGGATATCTAAAGCTTTGTTTTATAAAAATAAAATAACAAACATGTTTTACTTACCTCCTCAGTGCAGTTGGTTTTGCACAGTGTCCCCAATCCTCCTCTTCTCGACTGCCCCATTGGAGAGCCACTCTACCTTGGGGCACTTGTGCGGGCGTGCTCCCATGTCCTGCTGCTGCGTCTATTGACTCGGCCCCGCCCCCCGCTTCATTGCATTTGCTTGTGTCGCGCTAGGGGAGCTGCTGGTTTTATTGGGCTTACCGTTACCTTCTTGTCTGCTTCTCTGTCTAGGGATTCCCATGGTAGATGGCCCAAAGAAATGTGGAAACTGACACTGAATCTTCTTTTGGGTTATTTATTTGAAACAGAAACAGAGTCTTTCAATGAAGGCTAGAGGGTTAGGAGTAAGTTCAGGTACTTTAGACTGCGAAAATGAAGGAAAGTCTCTTACAGGAAAATACAGAGAATAGCAACCGTTTCACAACTGGATTTTACAACCCCCGGATAGACCTCCTCACAGTAGGCCTAGCAGCTGGTAGGGTGTTCGGTAAAGTCTCTGCCACAGACCCGTAATGTACACTTGAGCGCAGGATGTTTGACAAAGTCTCTGCCACAGACTTGTGATGTACGCTTGAGCATTACTGAGGGACGTAGACAAATTTAAAGAGCTATCATACGATACCAGTATCTCTCAGCCGATCCGGCAATACAGTATGAGTGTTGATCCAGGTTGCGTCCTTCAACTAAGCCTCCGGGCTCCTATAGGGAAGCTAGCCTTGTGCACGGCCTTCTCCCGAAGAGTCCTCCCCTGGGGTTCTTCAGTTGCTGGGCCTCTCCCTTCAGATGAGATGGCATTGGACCACCCTTGGATCAATAGGCCTCGAAATCCACTCGGGCCTGTCCCTGCGGTTACAAAATGCATGGTTCCGTATCCCAGGCTAGAAGGGCATGGGGCTGGGTCAGGAGGACCCCCAGAACTGAACAGACAGAAAATAATCTCCAGAACCCTGAAGCACGTGATGTCAGTACCTTAAATACCACCTCCCAGAATGCACAGCAGGAGAACACTCACACTGGGCTGGTTCCGAGAGAACAGTGGCATTCAATACACCCAGCTAAACTGCATTCTTACTCTTGCCGGCGGTGACAGCGACACCTGCGGCCAAGGAGAACCCAGTGCAACCCAGCTGGACTGGTACTGAAAACAGAAATTTGGAAAATTAGCCGCAAAACCCAACTTTGGTTTCAGGCAAATTAACTTTGAAAAAAAAATAGCGCCTGCTCGTCAGGAGACAGCGCTACACTTGACAGCAGTGGGAGCCAATAGCTGCACTGCTATTAATCTATCCAATCAGGACCTGAGACACCGGCTGGAGCTGGTGTGCTCGTCCCCGTCGCTGGAAAGACTGGGTTCAGTAAGAAAAAGGGGGGCTCTGGGGGGCAGCTGCATCAGAGGAGGTTTTTCACCTTCATGCATAGAATGCATGAAGGTGAAAAACCTTGTGGGTTTACAACCCCTTTAATCACAGTTGGTTATATGAATGACATAACAATGAAAGAAATCAAAAGAGAAATCAAGCCCATAATAAGTTTGAATGAGAGAGAAAACTGATCCAGTCAATTCTGTTAGATCTGCACAGGATGATAGCTTATTTGTGTTTTTTTTTTGTGTTTTTTTAGAAATAACATGAAAAATACCCAGTCGAAAGAAAGAATCTAGGACAAAAAGAACAGGAATTATCGCAAGCAAGGGCAGATAGGAAAAAAGAGGTGCAAGAAACTAGAAAGGGTAAAATGGGAAACACAAGATGAGAGGAAGGGGAGGAAATCAGTCCAGCCAGGGAAATACATTTTTAGGTTTTCTGGCCCACTTTTATTTAAAAGTAAAATTCAAACAACTCACAGATTTTCCCTTGCAGGGGTGTTCAGCATCATCATGATAGAGCATAACTTTTCCAGCCTCCTGGCTATCTGGACTTCAAAGTTCCTAAGCCTGTCTACACACAGACTCATCACATTGTCTCATTCAGCTTTGTGACAAACAAAATGCCCACCTGGGTTGTACAGGCTCCTGCCTGATGACACACAGTCTTTTAAAGTGGTGAAGGCCTGGCCAGACAGCATTTCCTTAAGGCCAGAAAACACTTTTCCAGTGTCTCTTCATTCACACACACACACACACACACATTGCTTGTGCAGAAACTTGTCTCCAGGAAAGGAGCCCTGAACCTTGACTAAAAAAGGCTGTGCATGCCTGCACAATCAACCAGTGTCTCCAGTAAGATGTGGATACAGGGTTAGAGGCCTCATCCCTCCCAAAACTCTTTGAAGTTTCTTGACTCCAGAACCCAATCCAGGGATTAGCCATTTTGGAGAAAAACGCAAAACCATTTTTCTCCATCTAGAAGAGACATAATGGAGCCCCTCAAAATGCATCAGTGAAAATCCTGTGTGACATATACTCCTTCTGACAACAACCCTCTCACAATTAGACATATGCACGAACCAAAAATTTGTTCATTTTCGTTTTATTCGTATTTTTTTTTTTCAAAAAATTTCCAAATTTTCTCATTTCGAATTTTCAGATTTACTAACTTCCGAATTTTCGATTTTCAGAATTTCCAAATTTCAGATTTTCGGATTTCGAATTTCCGATTTTCGGAACTACGAATTTACGAATTTTTTCGGAATTCGAGTATTCAAAGACTTGAAAGTCCAAAAATGAGAAAATCTGAAAAAAAGAAAGAAAATCAGTTTAATTAATTAACTATTAAATTAACAAGTACGAATTTATCCGAAGTTCTGAATTATCTGAAATAACAAATGCCGCATCTAAACAAATGGAATGGAACAAATTAATAATAAATAATAATAATAAAAAGGTTTTATTATTATTATCACATTGTTACGTTCTATTTGGTTAGATGTGGCATTTGTTATTTCAGATAATTTAATTCGTAACTTCGGATAAATTTGTACTCGTTATGTTCACTAACAGACAAATTTGAAAGGGAATTCCAATACCTATAATTTAATAGTTAGTTATTATTTAGAATTAAGCAGATTTTCTCTCTTTTTTCTGATTTTCGAATTTCCGAAAATTTGGAATTTCGAAAATCTGAAATTCAAATATTCGAAAATCCGGAATTCGGAAATTTGGAAATTCAAAATTCGAAAATTCGAAAAGTCGGAAATCGGAAGTTCGGAAATCAGAAATCAGAAATTCGGAAATGGGAAATCAGAAATGGGGAATTCGTAATTGTGGAACTTTTGAAATTCTGAAATTTCGGAAATTCATACTCGTTACGTTCACTAACAGAAAAATTTGAAAGGAAATTCCAATACCTATAATTTAATAGTTAGTTATTATTTAGAATTAAACAGATTTTCTCTCTTTTTTTCAGATTTTCGAATTTTTGAATTTCCGAAAATTAGGAATTCCGAAAATCCGAAATTCGGAAATCCAAAATTGAAAAATTCGAAAATCCGAAATTAGAAAATTCAGAAATCCGAAATTGCAAAATTCGAAAATCCGAAATTAGAAAATTCAGAAATCCGAAATTGCAAAATTCGAAAATCCAAAATTCGGAAATTCGGAAATCCGAAAATTCAAGAATTCTGAAATCTGAAAATTCAAAGTTCTGCAATTCGTAATTTCGGAAATTCGGAAATTTGTAATTTCTCAAATTTTGAAATTCGGAAATTTCGGAAATTGAAAAATTCAAAATTCTGAATTAACTAATTTGTCAAAATTCGCTAAAAAAACGAATTTGGAACTAAACGAATTGCACATGTCTACTCACAATATCTATCTATCTATATAGTCCCAAAGGTCCCCACTACACACTATGTTTGAGGTAAATGCCCAGGTGTTCACCCACAAAGAAATCCAAAGTCACTTCCAGTTTTCTCCATTAGAGATACATGGTATTTTCTGTTGCTCGGATGTCTTATGACTACATGAAAGGCATTTTGCCAATTGCTATACAATTTTCCATGTGGACATACTGAATGGAAGGTAACAAATTGATGGAAGGGGATATCCCATTAACCCCTTTGTGATGGCACCTCCCGGCCCTTTAAGGGTTTTCAGATGTCGGGAGGTGGGGACAGGGTGTATGATCATGTGACTGCTGTGATTGGCAGTCACATGATCGGAATGCTCCCAATCACAAGTAATGATTGGGAGCTTTCTGTTAGCCACTGGTAACTGTGCCAGGAGCGTGCATAGCGCGTGCTCTAAGCACAGCTCTATTTACAATCGGGTACACAAATATGCGTCCGCTTGGCATTAGGGCCTACCCACCAGGAGGCCATATATTTGCACTGTTAGCGTGAAGGGGTTAAAGGGATTGTACACTTACCACCTGCACCTTGTGTTTTTATCTACATAAGATGTTCATTGATCATGTAGTTTAATGGTATCATTTGTTTCCCTGTACACAAAGCCTATAGTAGATTAAATCTTCACATTCCAGTGTCAGCATGTGGCCTGGCACTGCACAGATTAATGTATGATTTCTGTCTGTAGTCTAAGAACCAGCACTTCCCATGAAGAAGCCACATACAGTATGCCACAATTTCTGGATCTCTCAGGCTAGTACTCTTCAGATGAGAACTGTGATCAAACCTTGTGCTAAACTAATACATTAATAACACAAAATAAAGACCAATAGTGCCATTAGCCATAAAAAAATCAATGATATAAGTAAATAATAATAGTCCATAGTAGATAAATGTGTATCAAGTTCATGAGCTTCAAAACGTTTTCGATATGTGCAAAATAAAGTGGCAAATGCTAAGAAGATAATCCGTGTGATCCATGCTCCCCTCTGTATGCCCCCTCTCTCACCAGAAATCCAGGACTCCCATTCCAGAAGTCACAAGCGCTCAGAAGGGTGGCTGGGCTCTGTGGTCCCACGAGCTGTGTCTCCAACTGCAACGCGCCTTGTTTTCAGCAAATAATCCGGGATAAATGGCAAAGAGAGCGATATAGCCTAATTCTGTTTATTTATTGTTTATTGCAAAAATAATGAACAATATCCACTCATGTTAAAACATTGCAAACAGCATTAAAAACTCTTATGGAAGTCCTGGATTTCTGGTGAGTGAGGGACATACAGAGGGAGCACATATCACACGGATTATCTTCTTAGCACTTGGCACTTATCTACTATGGATTATTATTATTTACTTATATCATTGATTTTTTATGGCTAATGGCACTATTGGTATTTATTTTTTGTTATTAATGTATTAGTTTAGCACAAGGTAGCTCTCTTACTTTGATCACATATTTAAAGGCACACATACTTTAAGAGCAGCAAATCATACTATCAGTGTTCACCTATGGTGTTCACACACTCAATTCAAGGCATTTCTTAACCTATTAGCACAGGAATTTATAGGTGTTTTATGCACACCTATTCTTATCTCAGTAATTAGAACTGACACAGACCAATCAGGCAGAGCAATTAACAGGGAGATTACTATACAGTCTTTCATCATTTTAGCACTCCAAAATTTGTGATGCAACACAAAATGGTGAAATGTTGAGGCAATAATTGTGACCCAGAACAAGAAGTAGCCTGACCTTTTAGCAAAGAGGGACAAGATAGGTGGATAAATACATGGATATAGGGGGATTTGATCAGCCACAACACTGCAAGCTGCAGCAGCAACACAGCCAATCGTTATAAGGTAAGGAAAACAAACAACACAGGGAATATAACTACACTAACATAGTGGCAAACTGTCACGTCTACCCCAATGTAGGTGGCCAGACTATAGCTGGCTACTGTGTGCTTCACCTATAGCAGCCCCTTTGCCCTTAGGACAAGCAGGCCTATCGGTACTTGGTTGCCCCCAGGACTTATACAAAATGCTATAGTGCCTGGCCACCACACCAGGGCAGATGCGAACTAAGCAAACAACAGTTAGCAGACAGATAATGTGGTTCAATGACAGTCCAAGTAAAAGGCAGGCTGAGTTCAAAGAACAGTCCACAAATGCGATCCAAAATCATACACAGGGAAATACAAACTAGTAAAGCAGGGTAGGCAGACAGGGAGACAGGGAGACAGGGAGACAGGGAGACAGGGAGCTCGATCAGGTATCATTCGCTATCACAAGCAAGGGACATAGCGTTTGGCTTGCTTATAACAGGTGACTGACCATATCAATCACCTTGCAGGTGGACACAGACAGGGAGAATGCAATACCCAAAACCTGGATGCTGGAACGAGGAGCAGGAGCACTTAAGCGATCCTGACACCAACATTGACATTTTTTTTATAGGGACACTTTTTTGTCTGTAGGCGGAGTCTTTCTATAATTAGGGGTGGAGCATTCATTTGAAGGTGGGACGCATTGGGGAATAAAAAATGTACACATTGTGTTGAAAAATGGGTGTTATATTAAAATGAAACTGGACATGGCTTAAATGGGGCGTCGCTCAAATGGGTTGTGGTTAGAGTCTGAGATGAACGGGGGATGGAGGGAGAAAGTAAGGGAAAGAAAAAGAAGGAAAGAAAGAAAGAAAGAAATAGGGAGGGAAGGAGAGAAAAAGAAGGAAAGAAAGAGGGATGGAGGGACAGCAGGCCCAGATCCTACACCACAATTGAAATATGTGTATTCCAGAAAGTTTAGCAATCAGCAGATATAGATACTCCAAACACCTGGTGTTAGAGCTTCAATCACCACGGCACCATGGTTGGTATGGTGTCAGGATGATTGGAGCGTATTATTTCTATTATCACATTGTAAAATAGCATGAAATAGTTCAACTCACCATAATGCTGAATCAGTGGAAGCCCTGAGTGTGTTACTTGCCACTGTCATCTGCCACCAGATATCATCAGGTGTCCCTAGTAGAGCCCCTCCTTACACCAGACATTCCCAGAGTCCCTCTTTATAACAGGTGCCCCCAGCAGAGTCCCTCCTTACACCAGGTGCCCCCAGTAGAGTTCCTACTTACATCAGGTGCCCAGCAGAGTCCCTCCTTACATCAGGTGTCCCCAGCAGAGTCCCTGCTTATATCAGGTGCCATCCACAGAGTCCCTCCTTACACCAGGTGCCCCAAGCAGAGTCTCTCCTTACATCAGGTGTCCCCAGCAGTGTCCCTCCTTACATCTGGTGTCCCCAGCAGTGTCTCTCCTTACATCAGGTGTCCCTAGCAGAGTCTCTCCTTACATCAGGTGCCCCCAGCGGAGTCCCTCCTTACATCAGGTGTCCCAAGCGGAATCCTTCCTTACATCAGGTGTCCCCAGTGGAGTCCCTCCTTACATCAGGTGTCCCCAGTCGAATCCTTCCTTATATCAGGTGTCCCCAGTGGAGTCCCTCCTTACATCAGGTGCCACCATTTGAGTCCCTCCTTACATCAGATGCCCCAAGCGGAGTCTCTCCTTACATCAGGTGCCCCCAGCGGAGTCCCTCCTTACATCAGGTGCCCCCATCGGAGTCCCTCCTTACATCAGGTGCCCCCATCAGAGTCCCTCCTTACATCAGGGTCCCTCAGCGAAGTCCCTCCTTACACCAGATGCCCCCAGTAGAGTTCCTACTAATATCAGGTGCCCGGCAGAGTCCCTCCTTACATCAGGTGTCCCCAGCAGAGTCCCTCCTTATATCAGGTGCCCTACGCAGAGTCCCTCCTTACACCAGGTGTCCCCAGCAGGGTCTCAACCTTACATCAGGTGTCCCCAGCAGTGTCCCTCCTTACATCTGGTGTGCCCAGCAGAGTCTCTCCTTACATCAGGTGTCCCCAGCAGAGTCTTTCCTTATATCAGGTGCCCCAGCGGAGTTTCTCCTTACATCAGGTGTCCCCAGCAGTGTCCCTCCTTACATCTGGTGTCCCCAGCAGAGTCTCTCCTTACATCAGGTTTCCCCAGCAGAGTCTCTCCTTACATCAGGTGCCTCCAGCGGAGTCCCTCCTTACATCAGGTGTCCCCAGCAGAATCCTTCCTTACATCAGGTGTGCCCAGTAGAGTCCCTCCTTACATCAGGTGTCCCCAGCGGAATCCTTCCTTATATCAGGTGTCCCCAGTGGAGTCCCTCCTTACATCAGGTGCCACCATTTGAGTCCCTCCTTACATCAGATGCCCCAAGAGGAGTCTCTCCTTACATTAGGTGCCCCCAGCGGAGTCCCTCCTTACATCAGGTGCCCCCATCGGAGTCCCTCCTTACATCAGGTGCCCCATCAGAGTCCCTCCTTACATCAGGGTCCCCCAGCGAAGTCCCTCCTTACACCAGATGCCCCCAGTAGAGTTCCTACTTACATCAGGTGCCCAGCAGAGTCCCTCCTTACATCAGGTGTCCCAAGCAGAGTCCCTCCTTATATCAGGTGTCCCCAGCAGGGTCTCTCCTTACATCAGGTGTCCCCAGCAGTGTCCCTCCTTACATCTGGTGTGCCCAGCAGAGTCTCTCCTTACATCAGGTGTCCCCAGCAGAGTCTCTCCTCATATCAGGTGCCCCAGCGGAGTTTCTCCTTATGTCAGGTGTCCCCCGTTGGAGTCCCTCCTTACATGGGGTGCCCCCAGCAGAGTTCCTCCTTACATCAGTTTCCCCCAGTGGGGCCTCGCCTTACATCAGGTTTCCCTAGCAGAGTCTCTCCTTACATCAGATGCCTTCAGTGGAGTCCCTCCTTACATCAGGTGTCCCCAACGGAATCCTTCCTTACATCAGGTGTCCCCAGTGGAGTCCCTCCTTACATCAGGTGTCCCCAGTGGAGTCCCTCCTTACATCAGACGCCCCAAGCGGCGTCACTCCTTACATCAGGTGCCCCCAGCGGAGTCCCTCCTTACATCAGGTGTCCCCAGCAGAGTCCCTCCTTACATCAGGTGTCCCAGCAGAGTTCCTCCTTACATCAGGTGCCCCCAGTGGAGTCCCTCCTTATATCAGGTGCCCCCAGCGGAGTCCCACCTTACATCAGGTGCCCCCAGCCAGCTGAGTCCCTCCTTACATCAGGCGTCCCCAGCCAGTGAAGTCCCTCCTTATGTCAGGAACACCTGGACAAAGGTCTAAATCCCGGGAATGTCCCAGGAAATTCAGGACAGTTGGCAAGTATGCACTAATACCTAGTGAAAATAGCAAAAATATACGAAAGTGTACAAAGATCTTTTGTAGGCAAAGAAAAGGATTTTGCACATACACAAAAACAGACACCTTAATTATTATACCAGTTTCAACTGTTTTCATATATTTTTGCAATCTTTGGTAAGAGAAATCTACCCTAACATTGGAGAATTTCAATCCTTACCATTAAAATCATCCAGGAGTGGAAAGTGATCAGTGGCAAAATGGTTGGGGTACATTTTAAACAAGTACAGACAGTGAGATTGCTAATACTACTAGGACCAAAAAAGTGTATTTACTTCTTTAACCTCTAGGGAGAAACTTTTTTCCATTCTCATTCTGGTAAGATAATGCACATAAATGGTTACTGTACCTGCCAGACAAGTTTTTTAGATTGTTCAATCAAGTGCCCATACACCTTATGTTACACTAGAGCAGGGGTGTCCAAACTTTTTTGAAAGAGGGCCAGATTTGATGAAGTGAACATGTGATGAAGTGAACATGTGTGAGTGCTGACCATTTTGCCTGACATTCTTTAACCCCTTCCCGCCGAGCGTACGCAGATGTGCGTACTCGGCTTCCGGGGGGTATACCGGGATGATGCCCGCACCTGCAGGCATCATCCCGGTACCGTTTTTTTCAGCAGGCGATTGGCTATCCAGGCATAACAAGCGATGTGGCTAAAAGCTGCTCAGCTGTTATGCCGGAGGAGCGGGAGGGGACGTCCCCCCTCCCGCCGCCTCCCGCCGCTGTTACCGGTGCTCATGCTCGATCAGGAGCACCGATTCAAATTACGCTGCCTCCGGCTGCTGGGGAGGAACTGGAACGAAGCCGTAATCGGCTTCGTTCCAGTCTCCTCATAGTAAACACGGAAGCGACGTCATGACGTCACTTCCCGTTTACTCGGATGCCAATGGCGCCGGTCTTAAAAAGATATACGGTATTCAGAATCGCCGTTTTTGGCGATCTGAATACATTGAAGTGTAAAGGAGGGGTGGGGGGTCTTTTAGACCCCCGATCCCTCCATAAAGAGTACCTGTCACCACCTATTACTGTCACAAGGGATGTTTACATTCCTTGTGACAGCAATAAAAGTGATCAATTTTTTATTTATTTTTTAAAAACAATTTAGTCATTTTAAAATAAATAAAATAAATTAAAAAAAAAATTTTTTTTTAAAGCGCCCGCCGTCCCCGTGAGCTCGCGAAGCAAAGAAAACGAATACGGAAGTCGCGCTCGCGTATGTAAACGGTGTTCAAATCACACATGTGAGGTATCGCCGCGATCGTCAGAGCGAGAGCAATAATTCTAGCACTAGACCTCCTCTGTACCGCTAACCGTAAAAAAAATTTAAAGCGTCGCCTATTGAGATTTTTAGGTACCGTACTTTGTCGTCAATCCACAAGTGCGCGCAATTATAAAGTGTGACATGTTTGGTATCTATTTACTCGGCGTAACATTATCTTTCACATTATGCAAAAAAAAAAATTGGGCTAATTTTACTGTTTTTTTTTTTTTTTAATTCATGAAAGTGTCCCTTTTCCCAAAAAGTTGCGTTTAAAACACCGCTGCGCAAATACCGTGTGACATAAAATATTGCAACAATCGCCGTTTTATTCTCTAGAGTTTCTGCTAAAAAATATATATATAATGTTTGGGGGTTCCAAATAATTTTCTAGCAAAAGATATGGATTTTAACTTGTAAACACCAAATTCCAAAAATAGGCTTAGTCATGAAAGGGTTAAACCTTTAAAATTCGGTCGTTCGAGCACTAATACACTGCCCAACAAGAATTCTCTTGCCTTTGTCTCGCTTGTTCCCGACACACAGACCAATGCTCTGTTCTTTAGGGGTACCATTAATTCTTAATGGTACCCCACACATTGGAAAACGTGGGGTGCTTTTGGTGCAGTGCAATTTAAAAAAAAAAAGCTCAGGGACTTCTTTCCCTGCATTTTTCTGGTTAGGGAAGCCCATTGAAATGAATGAGCTGCCCTACACACAGCACACAGCCACACAGCCAGATGTGAACCAATGGCTTGTTGGAGGGGCAGTAAAACCACATGGTTAAGCTGTTTTTACCACCCCCAACTTCTCCCCCTTTAACTGCAGAGGGAGCAGCTGGGGGTGTACACATGCTGTGGCTGCAGCTGGAGGTATAACCAGGGTAAATTGGCCTGCACTGCAACTACCCCGCAACTGTGTGGATTGCACAGTTGTGGTATAGTGATGCTGCATTTACGGGCTTAAAACTGGTGGTGAGGAGGCAACATAATGCCTCTTTACCACCTTTCAAATGCCTCTGAAAAGCAATCTGTGTATGGATTGCTTTTCAGAGGAGCAGCAGTCCTGGGTGCTATCACACACAAGCCCTACAAAAGCAGTTCTGATGGTACAAGAATGGGGGGGGGGGGGGTCTGGATTAGAATTAATATACACACAGGCGCATGCATACACATACATACAGAGATACATACATACACACACATACATACATACAGACATATGCATATACATACATACAGACACATGCACACACACACATACAGACACAAGCATACACATACATACAGACACATGCATACACATACAGACACATGCACACACATACATACATACAGACACATGCACACACATACATACATACAGACATATGCATACACATATATACAGACACATGCACACACATAGAGACATACATACAGACACATGCACACACATACATACAGACATACATACACATACATACAGACACATGCATACACATACATACAGACACATGCACACACATACATACAGACACATGCACACACATACATACAGATATACATACAGACACATGCACACACATACATACAGATATACATACAGACACATGCACACACATAGA
This sequence comes from Lithobates pipiens, assembly GCF_037356315.1. Lineage (NCBI taxonomy): Eukaryota > Metazoa > Chordata > Amphibia > Anura > Ranidae > Lithobates > Lithobates pipiens. The sequence continues at coordinate 26,296,961 of NW_027507787.1, forward strand.
GACATACATACAGACACATGCACACACATACATACAGACATACATACAGACATACATACACATACATACAGACATATGCATACACATACATACAGACACATACACACACATACATACAGACACATGCACACACATAAAGACACATGCATACACATACATACAGATATACATACAGACACATGCGCGCACACACATACATACAGACACATGCATACACATACATACAGACACATGCATACACGTACATACAGACACATGCCTACACATACAAATAGACATACATGCACACAGATACATACAGACATACATGCACACACATACAGACACATACATACAGACACATGCACACACATGCATACACATGCGCGCACACACATACATACAGACACATGCATACATGTAAATACAGACACATGCATACACATACATACAAACATACATGCACACACATGCATACAGACATACATGCACGTACATACAGACATACATACAGACACATGCACACACACATGAATAAAGCCCTTTTAAAACTAATCTAGCTTGTAGCACAGCACTCTACCTTTCCAGCTTCCTCATTCAACCGGGTACAGCACTGTAGGGGGAAGCAGAGAGTACAGCAAACTCCCCTGCACTTTACTTTCACTTTTGAAGCCGATAGACTAGAGCTTCTCACAGTGCCAGGGATCGGGCTCATCTGACAGCCCTGATCCCGCGGCACACCAGGCGGGCCATTTAAACCCAGACCATGGGCTGCGATTGGCCTGCGGGCCAGACTTTGGACATACCTACACTAGGATGACAACCCAAAAAGCAAAATAATGTATTTTTATTAGTGATGGGCTGAACACTTCCCGTTTCGGTTTGTACCAGAACTCCCGAACAGAGAAAACGTTTGGACCTGAGCCACAAACTCATTAAAGTCTATATAACCCGAACACGAAAAATCAAAAATCCCCATTTTGAAGGCTTATATGCAAGTTATTGGCCATAAAAAGAGTATCAGGGCCCGGGTACTGCCCTGGCATGTATCAATGCAAACATTTTTATTTAAAAAAGAACGTTTTTAAAGAGCAGTGATTTTAATGATGCTTAAAGTGAAACAATAAATTGAAAAATTCCTTTAAATATAATGCCTGGGGGGTCCCATTAGTCTGCTTGTAATGTGCCACATCTATACTGGGTATAGAACCTGCTGCAGCAAAACTGACATATGTATAGAAACAAAAAGACATTTAAACTGACTTTCGTGGCTGCAAGCCATTGCCAGCAATACAAGAAAAAGAAAAAAAACGGCATGGGGTCCCCCAATGCATGCCAGTTTTCTTTGTTTTTTTTAAACGGCGTGGGTTCCCCCCAAATTCCATATCAGACCCTTATCCGAGCATGCAGCCTGGCAGGTCAGGAAAGGGGAGACGATGACGAGCGAGCGAACCACCCCCCGAACCATAGCAGACCACATTCCCTCAACATGGGGGGGTGCTCTGGGGCAGGGGGGCTCTGCCCCAAAGCCCCTTGTCTCCATGTTGATCGGGACAAGGGCCTCTTCCCTACAACCCTGTGGTGGTTGTTGTTGGGTTATTGAACCTGCTGTACAATGTACCCCTACTCATTCACATAGGGGGGCCAGGATCTGGGGGTAATAACAGATTTTGATAAGCCCCCCCCTCCCCTTTCCTGGCCTGCCAGGCTGCATGCTTGGATAAGGGTCTGGTATAGATTTTGGGGCGAGGGCCCATGCGGACATATAGAATAACATGCTGGGGAGTTTACTGGCTACAGAAAAAAGCGCCTGAAGCCAAAAAAGCAGCTTTAAAAACATCCAGTGTGCATGAGGCCTAAATTTAGAAAAGACATCAGATCAGGCATACAAAGAAATTTTTTTCCTTTTCTGCTTGTCACAGCAGTATATGTATAGTCTCACAAAAAAAATGTGATTTGGTATTTCTTTAGCCTTAAAAAAAAAATGTTATTTCTTTAGGCTACACAGGAATACAGAAGCAAAGAGAAGATTTAGGATATTTTCCCTAACTTGCTACTTTTGTCCCTACAGTTTTTTTTTTTCAGCATCTCAGTCTAGCTGTCAGCCTCTGTGTGTGGCACAAGCCAACTCAACAAGCCCTTTACAAGTACTGACAAGCTGGAAGAATGTGAGTTAATGGCTGCTCCAAAGGACGAGCATGCTCAAAAGAGGTCTGAATCACATCCAAGGCACCATAGGGGAGCATGCCAAATGTCAGAGTGTTGGACAGTTGGAAGCAAAATGGTGTAAAACTTTTCGTTCAGATTGTTAAAGCTGAACTTCAGTCAGATATAAAAGACATAAATGTATTTGTTAAATCCAAGCAATGCAAGTACTTGAATTTTACATGGTATCAGCTTCTTGCAATCCTATACAGCAAAGCTCAAGCTGAGGGAGGAAGAAGCAGCACAAGAAGCCAGTCACCTGTGCTGTGGTGCTCATTTGCTAACATGCTGATAAGAGGAGAGAGCAGAGTGATAGCTCATCAGTCTACTGTACTTCCTTCAATTACAGCTGCAAGTCTTTTTGGTTATTTCTCTATCAGCTTTGCACATCTAGAGAGTGACATTTTTTGACATTCTTCTTTGCAAAATTGCTCAAGCTCTGTCAGATTGGATGGAGAGTGTCTGTGAACAGCAATTTTCAAGACTTGCCACATATTCTCAATTGGATTTAGGTCTGGACTTTGACTGGGCCATTCTAACACATGAATATGCTTCATCTAAACCATTCCATTGTAGTTCTGGCTGTATGTTTAGGGTCATTGTCATGCTGGAAGGTGAATCTCCAGCCCAGTCTCAAGTCTTTTGCAGACTCTAAAGCCCCACATACACTATCATTTTTTCTGCTGAGTTTTTCCTTCAGGTTTACCAAAACCATGTAGTGCAAGGGCCTGCCTGATTGCATACAACTTGAAACTCCTAAGGTTTGACCTCATATTATATGGTTTTGGTAAATCTGAAGGAAAAACTCAGCAGAAAAACTGATAGTGTATATGGGACATTACAGGTTTTCTTCTAAGATTGCCCTGTATTTGGCTCCATCCATCTTCCCATCCCCTCTAACCAGCTTCCCTGTCCCTGCTGAAGAAAAGCATCCCCAAAACTAGATGCTGCCACCACCATGTTTCATGGTGGGGATGGTGTTTTCAGGGTGAGGTGAAGTGTTCGTTTTCCGCCACACAGAGCGTTTTGCTTTTAAGCCAAAAAGTTAAATTTTGTTCTCATCTGACCAGAGCACCTTCTTCTACATGTTTGCTGTGTCCTCTACATGGCTTCTCACAAACTGCAAGTGGGACTCCTTATGGCTTTCTTTCAACAATGGCTTATTTCTTTCCACTATTCAATAAAGGCCAGATTTGTGGAGTGCACGACTAATGCCGCGTACACACGAGCGGATTGTATGGCGTACTTAGTCCGTCGAAACACATTTCAGCGGACAGTCCGCTCGTGTGTGGGCTTCAGCGGACTTTTTCAGCGTGCAGTCCGGAGTACTAAGAATTTTGTTTTTTCCGAAATTCTGTCCGTCGTACTTTGGTTTCAGCGGACAATGCGGTCGTCAGTATGCTAGTTCGACGGACTAAGAATGGCGCATGCCCAGAAAGGATTTACACGGCAGAAGGGTGCTTTGCTGTGTCTTGGACTTCCTATTTCTAGTCCCATCGTACGTGCTGTACACGTCATCGCGCAAGCTTTCGACGGACTGTTTGTGCATCCGTGTGTGGTCAAGTCCGTTCAGTGGAAAGTACGATGGATTGTCCGTTGGATTGTATGACGAACTAAGTACGCCATACAATCCGCTCGTGTGTACGCGGCATAATAGTTGCCCTGTGGACAGATTCTCTCACCTGAGCTGTGGATCCCTGCGGCTCCTTCAGAGTTACCATGGGCCTCTTGGCTGCTTCTTTGATTAATGTTCTCCTTGCCCAGCCTGTCAGTTTAGGTCAACAACCAGGTCTTGGTAGGTTTGCAGTTTTGTCATACTTTTCCATTTTCCGATGGTGGATTGAACAGTGCTATATGAGATGTTCAAAGCTTGGGATATTTTTTATAACCTAACCCTGCTTTAAGCTTCGCCAAAACCTTATCCCTGACCTGCCTGGTGTGTTATTTGGCCTATTTGCCCTTCATGATGCTGTTTGTTCACTAAGGTTCTCTAACAAACTTATGAGGGCTTCACAGAACAGCTGTATTTATACTGAGATTAAATTACACACAGGTGGACTCTATTTACTAATTAGGTGACATCTGAAGGCAATTGTTTCCACTAGATTTTAGGGGTATTAGAGTAAAGGTGGCTGAAAACAAATGCACACCACATTTTTTAGATATTTATTTGTAAAAAAATTGAAAACCATTTATTATTTTCCTTCCACTTCACAATTATGTGCCACCTTGTATTGGTCTATCACATAAAATCCCAATAAAATACATTTACGTTTTTGGCTGTAACATAACAAAATGTTAAAAATTTCAAGGGGTTTGAATACTTTTTCAAGAAACTGTATATTAGCCCACCTTGAACCAATGCATGTGTCGTACCTGGCCAATCCTCGTGGAAGCTACAATGCTACTACAGTGATTGCTATTTGCTTCCCTGTATTGTCCCAGAAGACAGCAAGTCACTCAATCAGCTCAGGTGCCATTCAGAGAACACTGCATTTTCTCAATGAGTGAAAAACATTTTCTGATTGGAGGAGATGGAGAGGCAGGGTGGTGATGTCACTATCTCCATCTTGTCCAATCAGAGAATGCTATGTAACTATACCCAAATTCTGAATACTTTATACTAACAGAAACGTTTTTATTTTTATAAGAGAATAAACATTATCATTTACTGTATAAGCCTTTCTTAGCTGCATACTGTATACAACTAATGTGCGTAATGATCCTTTTTGCACACTAATGAACATATGTCACATTAGACAGCCATAGACGGTTTGAATCTTGGCCAGTTTATGTATGGGCAGGCTGAATTTACCCAAGTTAATAGACCAGCCTGACGGATTTTACATGCGATTATTGTTAGCAGTTACTATAGGTCCCAGGCTTGGGCATCTCTGTAGTTCAGCATACCCTCCCCAGGCAGCAGGCCTAGGAGGTCAGAAACCTCAGCAACAAAACCTCCTTACCAAGCAGAACCTTGAAGGCAAGAGAGCCTCTAAAAAATTCCCCGAATATTTATATCCTCTCCCAGACTGCACCAGTTGCAATATAAACCTTATATTGATTGGCTAGGGAGATATAGTTATGCAGTGGCAGCTGGTCCAGAAAGGGCACAGGGCCCACGCTCAGCCCGCACAATCCGCCCTTCTAGCCTGCACTATCAAACATCATGTGTGTGGCCATGCACTGTGCAGGGCGCCGGACCAACAGGTCTCTACCAGGTCCCTCATCCCCTCACAAGCATGTGACCAGAGCCCAAGGCCCCAGTTGGCCCATTTCATTTTGTCCTCGGGGAGCAGAGCACTGCGCCCTGAACCCTCACACCCTGCGATACAAGCAAATCAACACTCGGGTTCCAGATTCCCGCCCTGGCCAATCAGGACAGGAGGCCGAAGACCCAGAAAAAGGAAAGAAGACCGGGTCAACATAGAAGCCACGGCACTGGGCACCAGGGGAGTCCTGACCAATGGAGGGCTCTACCTGTAGGGTGTGTGTGGACCTGGAAGGTCCCGTGCTTGCCCCGCCCCCAAAATCCCCCAGCACCAGCCACCACTGTATTCATGTAGTTTAAATTTTCATAACTCAGATTATTACAGTCCCCCACATTATTGCCTCCCCAGCAAAAAGCAGAAACAAACAATAACTGTGAGCTTAAAGCAGAGCTCCACCCAAAAGAGGAAGCTCCACTTGTTCGCACCCTCCCCCTTCCACTGCCACATTTGGCACTTTTTGGGGGGAGGGGGGTGCTGGTACCTGGTTTCGCTAGGTACCCGCTCCCTCTTCAGGGTAAGTTTGCTGCTGTGATCTCCAAGTATTTCCAGCCCCTCCGCCTCGCCCCTGCTGCCTTCTGGGACACACACAGGTCCCAGGAGACCATTCAGAAAGAGTGACATGACTCGCACATGCACACTAGAAAACTGTCTGTGAAGCCTGAAGGCTTCACTGCTGATTTCCCTTATGCTCCATACACACGATCAGAAATTCTGCCAGAAAAGTTGGATGTGAGCTTCTGGTCAGAATTTCAGACCGTGTGTATGCTCCATCAGCCAGCAAAAGATTGGATTGAGAGCAGGTTCAGAAAAAGTTCCTATCTGAAAATGCGTTCCTCTGTATGCAATTCTGATGCGCAAAAAATCACGCAGAAACAATTCAACGCATGCTCGGAAGCATTGAACTTCATTTTCTCGGCTCATCATAGTGTTGTACGTCACCGTGTTCTTGGCAGTCGACAGTCCAGAGAACATTTGTGTGGCCGTGTGTATGCAAAGCAAGCTTGAGCAGAATTCCGTCATAAAAACCATCCAAATTTTTTTCTGACGGACTTTCCTTTGGAATTTCCGATGGAAAAAGTCCGATAGAGCCCACACACAATCGGATTTTCCAACAATATAATCCGATCGGACCTTTTCCATCGGAATTTCCGACCGTGTGTACAAGGCATATCAGTTTTCAGGAAAGAGGCAGCAGGCACCCGCGGGGCACACATCATTAGAGGTACATTATTGGTTGCTAATGCCCCAATGTTGTTTTTGTCTGGAGTTCAGCTTTACTATATTTTTTATATATAATATATGACCTCTGTCACAAGCATTATTTCTTTTTTTTTTATTATTATTATTATGATACACTGTAAGTATCTAATACAGTGGGAATTTTGAATATATATTTTTGTACACATAGAGATGCTGCATGTCTGCGTTGTCCTGTACAGCACATCACAGCAGCATTGTGGTGTGAATGGGGCACATCAAACACAATTGCTTTCTGTGTGCCTGGCGTTGATCAGGTGCAGAAAAACGCAGAAAAACTTTTATATCAACACCTTTTTTACTTGGGCTGCTAGGGTGAGATCAAATTGTAGCCCCCTGGCCCTAAATAGGGCTGCTAATAAATCTAGTTGTGCTAGGTGGTAACTAGCCTGGCTAATTGATAGTTTGATCCACTGATTTCTGACCTAAGTCTGAGTTTAATTGGTAGTCTCTCTCTTCTGTCAATAGGTGGCACTGTTGCCTTTGGCATTAGGATGATGGATTGCAGTGAATTCAGGTGATGGGTAAATGAGTTGTCTCAGCCAATCAGCAGCAGTTTCTTTGGCCGCCCTGGATGCTGGAATAGGCTATTTATTCAGGAGGAGTCAAGTGATTGGGGTTCTTCCCACCCGGGGCTGTGGCCTGGTGTGTCGATTAACCTCTGGCTGCTAGGCCTGAAGCCTGAGGCCTATCCAGGAGGCCTACTGGCTGCTAGGTCTATGTAAGGCCTATCCAGTAGTTCAGGGTTCCGCAAAGGAGGAGCAACAAAGGTTAAGCCCGAAGCATGGGCCTGTACCGCGTGTGTTAGAGGCTGAGCCCGAGGGGAGCCTGATCGTTGCCAGGTGTAAAGGAGAATCAGTTGCCACAAAGGGACGACCACTCCTGTTACCAGAGGCAAGTTTGGAAGGAATGAAGTTCTGAAGGAGTACCAAAGAAGACGCTTTACTAGCCAGAGATGGTGAATTAAGTGGGAAAGCTTCAGTGGAGACTCATCCAGGAATGCAGCGGGTAGCAGTGAGTAAAGGTTGAAGGAGTACAGCGGGTAGCTGTAAGTAAAGCTTGAAGATAAGGACAGCGGTTAGCTGTGGGTGAATCTCGAGGGATCCAGCATGTAGCTGAGAGTCCAAGAAGTCCAGTGAGAGACGGCGAGCTGAGCTTGAGGATCTACAATGGGATACTGTGAGTCAAACTGGAAGATCTACAGTTGGATACTGTGAGAGAAGTTGTTGCTATAGGAGACAGCAGTTGCTACAAGACACAGATTGCTGCATTCAGCTTAAAGGCCCTTTATCTGTATTGCTGTCTACCTAGTTCTATTTTTGTCTGCGGAGTTTGCCTAATTGCTATTGCATTTGCCTAATGCCGCGTACACAAGACTGGACTTTTCGACAGCACGAATCTGTCGGGCAATTCGATCATGTGTGGGCTCCATCGGACCTTTGCTGTCCAAAAATCTTTAGAAATAAAACATGTTTCAAATTTTTCCGCCGGAACTCTGCTGGACCCAGTTCCTATCGAGAAATCAGTTTGTGTGTATGCCAGTCCGACGGACAAAAACCCACGCTAGGGCAGCTATTGGCTACTGGCTCTGTACTTTCTTATTCTAGTCCAGTCGTATGTCATCACGTTCGAATCCGTCGGACTTTGGTGTGATTGTGTGTGGGCAAGTCCGTTCATTCGGAAAGTCCATCGGAACTCAGCCAAAAGTCCGTCGGACCTAGTCTGTCGAAAAAGTCTGGTCATGTGTACGCGGCATAAGGGTGTCCGGTGTCCTAACCCTCTCTCCCACCATTCCTATTAAGATAAATAAAATCTCTTTGTTCATTTTTACAAAAATTTACTGGCACCCAATCTTTCTATCTTGCACCATACCCAATATGCCTAGTAACTTTCACCCTGAGGAGGAATGTCAGTTCTCCCTGGCTCTGGGGGTCTCAATCAGGCCCTTGGACACAAGCACCCATATTTGCGTGCAGCCGGTGCCAAGAGGTTAATGCAATGAATGTAATAAGGTAAAAAATGTTTAGGCTTTAGAACCACTTTAAAGTAGAAAACCTACTGCCTTTACAACCGCTTTGAATTAGCATATCAAAATCTGCCAGTAAATCTAACACTCCCTTCCTGTGTTGCCAACCTACCAGATTGAAATTTACTGACACGACTGGCACAGCCAAGTTTTTACTGGCATTTCCGAAAGTTACAGAATTAAAGTTTTGAGTGTAATTTCAGTATTTAGGCTACAAACAAGTACAATATGTAATTATCACTATGATTTACGGTAGATATTAGGGCAAAAAGCTCAGGGACAGGACAGGACTCGGTGACAGGAGGGCAAGAAAATAGAATGGGCACACACACACACATGAAATTGATTCTAACAATGTCACTGACAGCAGTGTGCAGCAGCACAGATGACCGACACAACACGTCCCCTCCTGAGTCACAGTGACAGTCTCCATCCATGCCAGGTGGTCCCTTCAGTCCAGTCTAGTCTAAACTGCACTGGCAGTTCCGCTCCCGGCCTCCCCGCACATGAGGCGCCGCCCGCTTCCCTTGGCTCCCCTGCACCATGACATTACACAACATGCTCAGGCACTGCCTCTGCCAGGCTCGCCCCCCGCCGCCAGCACTGCCCAAACACACTGTAACAGGCACTCAGATGGTCTCGTCTGCCTCTATACTGGAACAGCACATGTGCAGTTTCAAGGTGAGTGTCTCAGCCATATTTTTTACCAGCAGCTTTTTCCTGTCACTGGCATTTACCGGCTGGAGGAAAGTGCCCCTTTTTTGCTGGCTGCCAGTAAAAATATTGACGGTTGGCAGCACTGCTCCCCTCCCCCAGACTGACAGCGCTGCTGTCCAAAGGTGCCCCGACCAGATCACCAGGTGAAAGCAGAGGGAAAAAATGAATGCAGCCATCACATCTAATGATTGGTAAGCTGCAATATATAACATTTTTGGTTTTGGGTTTAAAGTGGTTCTAAAGCCTTAAAGCGGTTCTCCTCCCTAAAGTGGAAGTTCCGCTCATCTGATACCTCCCCCCCTTCCGGTGCCACAATCGACACCTTTCAGGGGGGAGGGGGGTGCAGTTACCTGGATAATCCAGGTATCTGCACCCACTTCCGGGACAGACCCCCACAGATCGCCACAGATGCCCCGCCCCCCCCCCCCGTTGTGTTCTGAGAAACACACAGTTCCCAGGACACAGCGGGGACCAGCAGATACGCGCAGCGCGACTGGCGCATGCGCAGTAGGGAACTGGGCAGTGAAGTCGCAACGCTTCACTTCCCGATTCCCTGACAGAGGATGGCGGCGGGGGCAGCAGAGAGACGAGCGATCGCTCGTCATCTGCCGCCGACATCGCTGGACCCTGGGGCAGGTAAGTGTGATTTTATTAAAAATCAGCAGCTGCAATATTTGTAGCTGCTGACTTTTAATATTTTCACACTTACCTGTCCCAGGGTCCAGCGATGTCGGCGGCAGATGACGAGCGATCGCTCGTCTCTCTGCTGCCCCCGCCGCCATCCTCTGCCCCCGCCGCCATCCTCTACAAATATTGCAGCTGCTGGCTTTTAATATTTTTTTTAAAGGTGCAGAACCGCTTTAAGGTTTTTCACCTTTATGCATTCTCCTGATGTTAACCCCTTCCCTGCCAGTGCCATTAGTACAATGTCTTTATTTTTAGTACTGATCACTTTAATAATGTCACTGGTTCCCCAAAAAAGTGTCAAAAATGTCAGTTAGGTGTCTGATCTGTCTGCCACAATGTCGCAGTCACGCTAAAAATCGCAGATCACCATCATTGCTGGTAATTTAAGCAATATTGCCTCAATAAATCAATAACATAAATAGGGTAAGGTACCATCATCCCATGTTTGTATAATAGAGAAAAGGGGAGATGAATCGGGGGCTACTCCACAAATTGGCCCTAGACACCAATGATGGTGGGGACTATTACGGTACTAACTATCATTGCTAGTAAAAAAAGAAATAAAAAAAAAGAAATAATAAAAATGTCATACATCTATCCCCTATTTTGTAGACGCTATAACTTTTGCGTAAACCAATCTATATATGCTTATTGTTTTTTTTTACCAAAAATATGTAGCAGAATACAAACTAGCCTAAATTGATAAAAAAAAAAATAGATTTTTGAAATTATTTTATTGGATGTTTTATAGCAGAAAATAAAAATATTGTTTTTTTTTTCTTCAAAAAATTGTTTTGTTTATAGCACAAAAAATAAAAACTGCAGAGGTGATCAAATACCACAGAAAGAAAGCTCTATTTGGGGGAAATAAGGACATTCATTTTGTTTGGGTACAATGTCGCACGCTCTCACAATTGTCAGTTAAAGAGACAAAGTGCTGTATCGCAAAAAATGGCCTGGTCAGGAAGTGGATAAATCCTTTGGGCTGAAGTGGTTAACTGACAATTACGGGGTAGTGTGTTGCTGTACCCAAATAAAATGTATGCCCTTTTTTTTTTTTACCATAAATAGAGCTTTCTTTTGGTGGTATTTGATCACCTCTGTGTTTTTTGTTTGTTTTTTTTGCACTATGAACAACAAAAGACAGTCAATCTGAAAAAAAAAATACAATAGGAGTTATTTATGAAAGGCAAATCCACTTTGCACTACAGTGTAAAGCGCACTTGAAATTGCACTGAAAGTACACTTGGAAGTGCAGTCGCTGCAGATCTGAGGGGGACATGCAAGGAAAATAAAAAACAGCATTTTAGCTCGTACATGATTGATTGATAAAATCAGCAGAGAGTAAATTTCAGATTTACCCCTCAGATTTACAGCGACTGCACTTCCAAGTGCACTTGCAGTGCAAAGTGGATTTGCATTTTGTAAATAACCCCCAATATTTTTTACTTTCTGCTTTAAAACATATCCAATAAAAAAATGTAAAAAAACACATTTCTTCATATGTTTAGGCCAATATGTATTCTGATAAATATTTTTGGTAAAAAAAAATCCCAATAAGCATACATTGACTAGTTTGTGCAAAAGTTATAGCGTCTACAAACTATGGGATATTTTTATTGAATTTTTATGATTTTTTTTTTTTTTACTAGTAATGGTGGTGATCAGCAACTTATAGGGGGACTGCGATATTGCGGCGGACAACATAGACACTAACTGACACTTTTTGGGGACCAGTGACATTAAAGGGGTTATTTATGAAAGGAAAATCCACTTTGCACTACAAGTGCACTTCCAAGTGCAGTCGCTGTAGATCTGAGGGGGACATGCAAGGAAAATATAAAACAGTATTTTAGCTTGCACATGATTGGATGATAAAATCAGCAGAGCTACCCCTCATTTCAGAACTTCCCCTCAGATCTACAGCGACTGCACTTCCAAGTGCACTTGTAGTGCAAAGTGGATTTGCATTTCCTAGATAACCCTCTAAGGCCGCGTACACACGGGCGGACTATCCGTCCAACTAAGTCCGTCAGACAATCCGACAGACAGTCCGTCCTACTTTTGAATGAACGGACTTGACCACACACGACGAACAGACAGTCCGCTGAAAGCTTGCGCGATGACGTGTACGGCACGTACGACGGGACTAGAAATACGACGTCCAATACACTGCAATGCAACCTTCGGCCGTGTAAATCCTTTCTGAGCATGCACCATACTTAGTCCGTCGAACTAGCCTACTGACGAGCGGACTGTCCGCTGAAACCAAAGTTGGACGGACAATATTACGGAAATTCCGAAAGACTTAGTCCGCCAGACTGTCCGCTGAAAAAGTCCGCTGAAGCCCACACACGAGCGGATTGTCCGCTGAAACACGTTTCAGCGGACCAAGTCCGTCAGACAGTCCGCCCGTGTGTACGCGGTCTAAAGCTTCATGCACACATGACGTTCCAAGAAGTCTTTATGGATGTCAGATTGTTGACAGGAGAATGTTGCTTTAAAAACGTGCTTTTTATGCGTGGTTTTAAGCGTCAGCTTTTTTTTTTTTTTTATTACACTACCTTACATTCAGCGCCGCAGTGTAAAATGCGCTGCACACTGATAAAAACGTGTAGAACCACGCAGCTCAAAAAATACTCCCCCTTGTCGGCTGCGGGGGGAATCTTTTTTGAGCCGTGTGGTTCTACACCTGGCCACTGACTTTTCGGGTTAGCAACTCGTCTTATATTATTCTGCTGAACTATAAGTGTATAAGCTTTTCAAGTGTGATTTAATTGATATGTGTTATATTCAATTATTTGTCTTATAGATTACTTCCCCTAAAGAAGCGGTGTATGTATTGTGAAACTAGTAGAGCAAAGGTCACCCTTTGAGACATATCTCATCAACAGATATCTCTTAAGGGCACTCTGAGTTTTTATTTATTGATTATTTCAATTCTGCTTTTAAAAATCACCTTTTTTTTTTCATGTAATAAATAATTATTTTTATATATAAACCATGTCGTTGTTTATCAGTACTGAGATAGTCCACCATAACTACTGGGATGGTTTATAATTGTATGGTCAGCCTCATCAACTGCCCGTTTCCCCACCCTCCCTCCTTTTTCTATAGAAACTGTTATAAGACTGTTGCCATAGGACTAGTGATGGACGAACTTCCGACGGGACGTTTCGCGAACGCGAAACGCGAACGGACACAAACGTTCGCGAAAACGACCGTTCGCCGCGGGCTCCATTGACTTCAATGGGAGGCGAATTTCGCAAACCTTTAGGTCGAATTTGCGGCCACGGGGTAATTATTAGGGGGTAGCACGTAGTCCCACCACCTGGACAATAGCATAATACATGTATGAGGTGAATTTGGGATCGATAACTACAAGCATTTTTTTTTTATTTGGGAAATTGTTCTGACAATTCAGGACTATGGAGCTAATGAAGGCAATGGAGGAGAGGGAAGGTCAGGGACCAGGGTAGGCAAACAAGAGGGTGCAGGAGATACAGAGCACTGACAGCAGCACCGTAATACAGAGCACTGACATCAGCACCGTGACATACAGCGCTGACAGCAGCTCCGTGACATACAGCGCTGACAGCAGCTCCGTGACATACAGCGCTGACAGCAGCTCCGTGACATACAGCGCTGACAGCAGCTCCGTGACATACAGCGCTGACAGCAGCTCCGTGACATACAGCGCTGACAGCAGCACCGTGACATACAGCGCTGACAGCAGCTCCGTGACATACAGCGCTGACAGCAGCTCCGTGACATACAGCGCTGACAGCAGCTCCGTGACATACAGCACTGACAGCAGCTCCGTGACATACAGCGCTGACAGCAGCTCCGTGACATACAGCGCTGACAGCAGCACCGTGACATACAGCGCTGACAGCAGCTCCGTGACATACAGCGCTGACAGCAGCTCCGTGACATACAGCGCTGACAGCAGCTCCGTGACATACAGCACTGACAGCAGCTCCGTGACATACAGCGCTGACAGCAGCTCCGTGACATACAGCGCTGACAGCAGCACCGTGACATACAGCGCTGACAGCAGCTCCGTGACATACAGCGCTGACAGCAGCTCCGTGACATACAGCGCTGACAGCAGCTCCGTGACATACAGCGCTGACAGCAGCTCCGTGACATACAGCGCTGACAGCAGCTCCGTGACATACAGCGCTGACAGCAGCTCCGTGACATACAGCGCTGACAGCAGCTCCGTGACATACAGCGCTGACAGCAGCACCGTAAGCAGCCCCAGGAGGAAGTCAGCACAGCACAGGGATGGTGTGATCCCCTCATAATAAGAACCCCCAGGAGGAAGTCAGCACAGCACAGGGATGGTGGGAGCCCCTCATAATAAGAACCCCCAGGAGGAAGTCAGCACAGCACAGGGATGGTGGGAGCCCCTCATAATAAGAACACCCAGGAGGAAGTCAGCACAGCACAGGGATGGTGGGAACCCCTCATAATAAGCAGCCCCAGTAGAAATATGACACCGCTCAACCTCTTCAAAGAGGAGGGTAGGGGCATATAGTACGGTGTGCTTTTTTGGGTCAGGGAAGTGAGCCAAATGAATTAAGAAGGTCTGTGTGCTTGATTCCAAAAATTGTTTATAGACATATACATGGTCTACTGATCACATGTGTTGAATTCCTCCGAGATCCATGCCTCATTCATTTTTAGAAATGTGAGGTAGTTAACACTGTCGTGAGCTAGGCGAGTACGCTTATCGGTCACAATCCCCCCTGCTGCGCTGAACGTCCTTTCGGACAGGACACTGGATGAGGGGCAAGCCAACAGTTCGATTGCAAATTGGGCAAGCTCTGGCCAGAGGTCAAGCCTGCCCACCCAGTAGTCTAGGGGTTCATCACTCCTCAGAGCGTCCACATCGGCCGTTAACCCAATGTAGTCGGACACCTGACGGTCTAGGCGTTCCCTGATGCTGGATCCGGATGACACCTGTCGATGGGTCGGCTGAAAGAATGACCTCATATCCGAAGTCACCAACACATCTTCAAACCGGCCTCTTCTTGCAGGCGCTGTTGGATTGGTACCCGCAAATCCTTCTCTGGGAGTGGGAATTGCTCCTCTGCCAGCGCACGCAAAAGCAGAATGCAGCATTTCTCGAAGCAAGGCCTGGAAGTGCTGCATTCTGACAGCCCTCTGCGACGGCGGTAACATTTCCGCCATTTTGTGTTTGTACCGGGGATCTAAGTACGTTGCCACCCAGTACTGGTCCTTGACCCTCATGCTTTTTATACGGGGGTCCCTATTAAAACACTGGAGCATGAAGGCCCCCATTTGCACTCAAGCGGAAGGTATGTGGTGGTGGTGGTGTTGTTGGTGGTAGTGTCTTTGGGGGTGCACATAGCAGAGAGTGAAGAAGAGGGTGCAGATCGAGAGGATGAGGAGGGTGCAGAAGAATAAGGCTGAGTGAGCCACTCAACCAAGTCTGGTGCGTCCTTTAAAGTAATTGAACGCACCTTCTGCAACTTCCCACTTTGGCTCAAGGCTGTTGCTCCTGCCCTACCCCTACCACCCCTGCGGAAGGGCCTGCCTCTTCCTCTGCCTGTCATTTTTTAAATCACCCTGTGACAAAACTCTTAGTCCCTATACCGCTGAAGGACTGCTGCAGTATAGGGCAGCGGTCAGCAGTAGTGCACGTCAACCCTATGTATTGTGGACCGATAGCGGTCCTTACAGAACAGCAGACTGTACTGCACTCAGGCCTATGTACCGTAGCACCCTATACCAAGTTACCAGTCCTTATAAAAACTTTTGTGGACCAAGCAGGTTGTGTGTTAGTGATTAGCAGACTGTACGTCAGTCCCTATACCAATGAAGGACTGCTGCAGTATAGGGCAGCGGTCAGCAGTAGTGCACGGCAACCCTATGTATTGTGGACCGATAGCGGTCCTTACAGAACAGCAGACTGTAACGCACTCAGGCCTATGTACCGTAGCACCCTATACCAAGTTACCAGTCCTTATAAGAACTTTTGTGGACCAAGCAGGTTGTGTGTTAGTGATTAGCAGACTGTACGTCAGTCCCTATACCAATGAAGGACTGCTGCAGTATAGGGCAGCGGTCAGCAGTAGTGCACGGCAACCCTATGTATTGTGGACCGATAGCGGTCCTTACAGAACAGCAGACTGTACTGCACTCAGGCCTATGTACCGTAGCACCCTATACCAAGTTACCAGTCCTTATAAGAACTTTTGTGGACCAAGCAGGTTGTGTGTTAGTGTTTAGCAGACTGTGCGTCAGTCCCTATACCGCTGAAGGACTGCTGCAGTATAGGGCAGCGGTCAGCAGTAGTGCACGGCAACCCTATGTATTGTGGACCGATAGCGGTCCTTACAGAACAGCAGACTGTAACGCACTCAGGCCTATGTACCGTAGCACCCTATACCAAGTTACCAGTCCTTATAAGAACTTTTGTGGACCAAGCAGGTTGTGTGTTAGTGATTAGCAGACTGTACGTCAGTCCCTATACCAATGAAGGACTGCTGCAGTATAGGGCAGCGGTCAGCAGTAGTGCACGGCAACCCTATGTATTGTGGACCGATAGCGGTCCTTACAGAACAGCAGACTGTAACGCACTCAGGCCTATGTACCGTAGCACCCTATACCAAGTTACCAGTCCTTATAAGAACTTTTGTGGACCAAGCAGGTTGTGTGTTAGTGATTAGCAGACTGTACGTCAGTCCCTATACCAATGAAGGACTGCTGCAGTATAGGGCAGCGGTCAGCAGTAGTGCACGGCAACCCTATGTATTGTGGACCGATAGCGGTCCTTACAGAACAGCAGACTGTACTGCACTCAGGCCTATGTACCGTAGCACCCTATACCAAGTTACCAGTCCTTATAAGAACTTTTGTGGACCAAGCAGGTTGTGTGTTAGTGTTTAGCAGACTGTGCGTCAGTCCCTATACCGCTGAAGGACTGCTGCAGTATAGGGCAGCGGTCAGCAGTAGTGCACGGCAACCCTATGTATTGTGGACCGATAGCGGTCCTTACAGAACAGCAGACTGTAACGCACTCAGGCCTATGTACCGTAGCACCCTATACCAAGTTACCAGTCCTTATAAGAACTTTTGTGGACCAAGCAGGTTGTGTGTTAGTGATTAGCAGACTGTACGTCAGTCCCTATACCAATGAAGGACTGCTGCAGTATAGGGCAGCGGTCAGCAGTAGTGCACGGCAACCCTATGTATTGTGGACCGATAGCGGTCCTTACAGAACAGCAGACTGTAACGCACTCAGGCCTATGTACCGTAGCACCCTATACCAAGTTACCAGTCCTTATAAGAACTTTTGTGGACCAAGCAGGTTGTGTGTTAGTGATTAGCAGACTGTACGTCAGTCCCTATACCAATGAAGGACTGCTGCAGTATAGGGCAGCGGTCAGCAGTAGTGCACGGCAACCCTATGTATTGTGGACCGATAGCGGTCCTTACAGAACAGCAGACTGTAACGCACTCAGGCCTATGGTACCGTAGCACCCTATACCAAGTTACCAGTCCTTATAAGAACTTTTGTGGACCAAGCAGGTTGTGTGTTAGTGATTAGCAGACTGTACGTCAGTCCCTATACCAATGAAGGACTGCTGCAGTATAGGGCAGCGGTCAGCAGTAGTGCACGGCAACCCTATGTATTGTGGACCGATAGCGGTCCTTACAGAACAGCAGACTGTAACGCACTCAGGCCTATGTACCGTAGCACCCTATACCAAGTTACCAGTCCTTATAAGAACTTTTGTGGACCAAGCAGGTTGTGTATTAGTGTTTAGCAGACTGTGCGTCAGTCCCTATACCGCTGAAGGACTGCTGCAGTATAGGGCAGCGGTCAGCAGTAGTGCACGGCAACCCTATGTATTGTGGACCGATAGCAGTCCTTACAGAACAGCAGACTGTACTGCACTCAGGCCTATGTACCGTAGCACCCTATACCAAGTTACCAGTCCTTATAAGAACTTTTGTGGACCAAGCAGGTTGTGTGTTAGTGTTTAGCAGACTGTGCGTCAGTCCCTATACCGCTGAAGGACTGCTGCAGTATAGGGCAGCGGTCAGCAGTAGTGCACGTCAACCCTATGTATTGTGGACCGATAGCGGTCCTTACAGAACAGCAGACTGTAACGCACTCAGGCCTATGTACCGTAGCACCCTATACCAAGTTACCAGTCCTTATAAGAACTTTTGTGGACCAAGCAGGTTGTGTATTAGTGTTTAGCAGACTGTGCGTCAGTCCCTATACCGCTGAAGGACTGCTGCAGTATAGGGCAGCGGTCAGCAGTAGTGCACGGCAACCCTATCTATTGTGGACCGATAGCGGTCCTTACAGAACAGCAGACTGTACCGCACCCAAGCCTATGTACCGTAGCACCCTAGACAGACCAAGTTACCAGTCCTGATAAAGAGCTTTGTGGAACAAGTGAGTTGTGAATGATTAGCAGACTGCAGCAGAAGGGCAGCAGTCAAGTATAATATTCTTTCTATATTTGGAAGAAAGAATATTATACGTGTACAAGCCTATTACCGTACCACTGATACCAGTCCTGAAAAGAACCTTTGTGGAACTAATAGTAACAGCAAGTCTTTAAAATTATCCTCACTGCCTGACACACTGCTTCCTGCCTGTCCCTATACAAATTGGCAAAAAAGAGTAGGCTGGAACGATTAGCTGGAACAGCTCTTTTGTGGACCTGATAGTAACAGCTAATGATGATGATGATGATGATGATGAAGAAAGACTAATCTGGCTGAGCTGTCCCTAAAATAGCAGCATACAGCGCTCTGTCCCTTTATCTAAACTGACATAAGAAACTCAGGCTGCTGACCTAACACCTATACCAGTCCTGAAAAGAACTTTTGTGTACCAAATAGCTAGCGTTTTCTCTGTCCCTACTCCACACAGGATCCTTTCCCTACAGTGACAGAAGAAAGAATGTAAAATGGCCACCGGATCGGGTGTATTTATAGGTTAGGGGGAATGTCCAAGTGTCCATGAGCTGTCATGTCTCAATTGGTTGTCCTGTAACACATGATAAACGTGTCACGAAAGGTTAAAGTTCTTGTATACATTAAACACGTAAGTCCGCCGGGGCGAACGACGGAAAAAGGCGTTCGAACCCGCGGACGGCGAAAGTCGGAAATTCGCCGCGAAACGACCGCCGGGCGAACCGTTCGGCCATCACTACATAGGACACAGCAAACCTACATAAGCAGATGTGGTGTCCTGCTGGGTGCCTTTCCCTGCATGGCTGTCTACCTATAAAAGTCTCAGAGTCTGCTAATTAACATTGCAACTACTAAAGGGTGTCCTGGCCCTAACCCTCTGTCCCACAGTTCTGTTCAAGAGAAAATAAATCTCTTTGCATTCAAGAAGTGTCTGGCGCCCATCAATCTATCCTGCATTACACCCACCATGCCTTGTTACCCAATCTATACAGAATAATGTCAGCTGCCCCTAAGTCTGGAGGTTCTTATTAGACCAAAGGTGATCCAGGACCTTGCTGCAAAAATAATATATAAATAATATGTATATATATATATATATATATATATATATATATATATATATATATATATATATATAAAAAAATTAAAACCCCTCCCAGTCCCCTTGTGCTTGCATACAGAAGTGAACGCATATGTAGGTTGCACTCGCATATGTAAACGGCGTTGGAACCACACATCTGAAGTATCACTGCGAGAGCAATAATTGTATCCCAAGACCTCCTCTGTAACTCTAAACTGGTAACTTGTAAAGATTTTTAAAGCATATGGAGATTTTAAAGTACCAACGTTTTGCGCCATTCCATGAGTGTGTGCAATTTTAAAGCGTGACATGTTAAGTATCTGTTTACTCTGGGTAACATCATCTTTCACATTGTGCAAACAAATTGGGGTAAATATTATGTTTTTTTTTTTATTCATGAAAGTGTTTTTTTTTTAACAATTGCGTTTTTGAAAAATTGCTGCCCAAATACCATGTGACACAACCTGCAAGGGTCTCTGATCAAAAAAATAAAAAATAATATATATATATATATATATATATATATATATATATATATATATAATATTTGGGGTTCTGAGTAATTTCCTAGCAAAAAAAATGAATTTTTACATGTAGGAGCTAATTGCACGAATTGGCCAGGTATGGAAGTGGTTAAAGAGGTAGTGAACCCCCACCCTTTTTTTTTTAATTTTAAAAAACCTGCAAGGCAAAGTTATAATGTGCAAGTAGCTAGTGCTGTCACCACTGACAGGGCATCCATCTTCACCCGGTCTTCCTTCTGGGTTGGCGGGCTCCGGTCCTTTGATTGGACAAGCTGCAATGATGTCACTGCGATGATGTCCTGTAGAAGGAACAGCATGGGTATGTCGTTCCTTCAGAGCGCATGCCCCGGTGATGTAACTGGCAGCTTCACAAGTAAATATCTCCTAAACGGTGCACATTTAGGAGATATTTATTATTTAATGTATCTATAGGTAAGTCCTACTATAGGCTTACCTATAGGTAAAAATCAACCAAGGGTGTTTACACTCACTTTAACACCTTCCCGTCCGGCCTATAGTAGAATGACGGCTGGGTGGAGGCTTTATTGTTCTGACTGGATGTCATATTACATCCTTCAGAATGGGTCACATGTGGTGACACACCACATTACCGATCTCGGTAAAGAGCCTATGATGTAGGCGCTTTGCAATGTGATCAGCTATGTCCAACCACAGTGTAAATAGGAAATGCTGGTTATCAGCTTTCCTCTCCTCTCACTGAACGTGCCTGAGGAGAGGAGTGCCGATAAGCAGCTTTCTTTACAGGAGAGGCCTTCCCCAGCGGTAATGCCTGTCAGTGCCCACCAGTGATGCCAATCAGTGCCCATCAGTGTTCCCTGTCAGTGACACCTATCAGTACCCATCAGTGCTGCATATTATTGCCTCCTTATGAGTGCCCATCAGTGCTGCTTCATCAGTGCAAACTTATCAGTGCCCATCAGTGCAGACTTATCAGTGCAGCCTATCATTGCAGCCTATCAGTGCCACTTCATCAGTGCAGCCTATCAGTGCCCATTAGTGCAGACTTATTAGTGCCCATCAGTGCCCATTAGTGTAGACTTATCAGTGCCCATCAGGGCAGCCTATCAGTGCAGCCTATTAGTGGCAATTCATCAGTGCAGTCTATCAGTGCCCATCAGTGTGGACTTAGTGTAAAAAATAATTCTGCGCTACCCTTAGAAATTGCAGCTAACACAGCAATTAAGCCCCATACACACTATCAGATTTTCTGCTGATTTTTGTCTTCAGATTTACGAAAACCATGTAGTGCAAGGGCCTGTCTGATTGCATACAAATTGAAAGTCCTAAGGTTTGACCTCATATTATATGGTTTTGGTAAATCTGAAGGAAAAAATCTGCAGAAAATCTGATAGTGTGTATGGGGCTTTAGATAATAGCAAAAACATTAAAGAAACCCATCAGTGTAGACTTATCAGTGCCCATCAGTGCAGCCTATCCATGCCACTTCATCAGTGTAGACTTATCAGTGCAGCCTGTCAGTGCCCATCAGTGTAGACTTATCAGTGACCATCAGTGCAGCCTATTAGTGGCACTTCATCAGTGCCCATCAGTGAAGTAAAAATAATTACTTATTTTCAAAAATTTTATAACCGAAACTAGGAAAAATGTTTATTTTTTTTCCCCACAATTTTCGGTCTTGTTTCGTGTTTAGCAAAAAAATAAAAAATTCCAGCACAGCCTATCAGTGATGCTTCATCAGTGCTTATACATCAGTGCCCATCAGTGCAGCCTATCAGTGCCCATCGGTGAAGACTTATCAGTGCAGCCTGTCAGTGGCCATCAGTGTAGACTTATCAGTGTCCATCAGGGCAGCCTATCAGTGCAGACTTATCAGTGCAGCCTATTAGTGGAATTTCATCAGTGCAGACTTATCAGTGCCCATCAGTGTAGATTTATCAGTATAGCCTGTCAGTGCCCATCGGTGTAGATTTATCAGTGCTCATAAGGGCAGCCTATCAGTGCAGCCTATTAGTGGCACTTCATCAGTGCCCATCAGTGAAGCAGAAAAATTACTTAAGCGGAGGGTGACCCTAAAATAAAAAATGCCATTAATATTCTTAAAAAAAATGTTAAAAAAATTTGAAAATTATTTTTTTTAATTACCAGAAACCCCTGTTGCTAGGCATTCTTCTTAATCTGCCTCTTCGTATTCTGCGGCGCTGTTTCTTCAATTCCTCCTCTCCGGCGAGCAGCCCCGTTGCCTTCTGGGACACGTGCGTGTCCCAGAAAACAACAGGGCCATTTACAAAGTGCCGCGCATGCCGCGCAGTAGGAAATGGGCAGTGGAGCCGCAAAGCTCCATTGCCTGTTTCCCTTAGTTAGGATGGCGGAGCCGGCATCTGATCCGATGGATGGATTGGCCTCGGGGTGGGGGGGCCGTCATCGCGGGATCGCTGGACAGGTAAGTGTTCTTATTAAAAGTCAGCAGCTACAGTGTTTGTAGTTGCTGACTTAAAAAAAAACAATAAAAAAAAAAATGGCGGACCTCCTCTTTATTTTTTACATTTTATAACAGAAACTAGGAAAACTTTTCTTTTTTTTTCACAATGTTCAGTCTTGTTTTGTGTTTAGCAAAAAATAAAAACCCCTGTGGTGATTAAATAGCACCAAAATAAAGCTCTATCTGTATAAAAAAAACAAATGATAATCATTTTGTTTGAGTACAGCGTTCCATGACCGCGGAATTGTCATTCAAAATATGAGAGCGCTGAGCATTGTCCTGGGCATTTCTGATTACAGTGTGAATATGTGGAGTTGCTATTATCCTGGGACATGAGGGGAGAGGGGGCATGGTGTGTGGAGCAGGCCTGTGACTTTTCCTCCACATACAGGAGGAAGAAAGGGAAATGAAGTAAAAAAAATGACATTTTGTAAAAGTTCCCCACTTCTACACCACGTGACTCTCCCTCCTCAAGGAACGAAAAATAGTCCCCGCTGTGGAAAAATATCCCTCCGCCTCCGGGCTCGAATCCCTACACTTGTCCCCGGACTCCTCTCCCCTCCCGTCCCGGAGAAGGCCGTGTCCAGCGGGGGGTGAGGTGGCGCTGAGGCGGGCTCGGTGTGGGGGAATTGCAGAGCGGCGTTTGCCCGGTGGTGGATGGATGATGTGGCGCGGACTATATTGTACATGAAGAGGAGGCGGAGGGATCTGTGAGGGTAGAGGAGGAGGAGGAGGAGGAGGAGGCGGCGGCGGCGGAGGGATACGCGGAGCTTGTTCGCTGTCTCTCGTAGGGAAGCCATGATGGGAGCCTGAGCGTGTGACGGCGGAGACATGAGACGCGGCAGGCGGGCTCCTGCACCGACCACCTCGGTCCCCCCAGCCGTATAGTGACACCTCCCCCGGAGAAGGCCCGACACGAAGGAATTAAAGCGCTGGCCATTGCAGGAAGGAGCCGCGGACTGCCCCCCCCCCCTCCTTGGAGGATCACGACACCACCGGGCAGTGGAGAGGAGGGTGGAGGGGAGACCCCGGACTTGTCCCGAGTGGCGCTCCATAGAGTGACGGGGCAGTCGGCCCATTGTTGGATATACGGTGACTGAGGTGTACGAGCCGGCCCCCGGACTAGGCCGCATCCCCTCCCCCTTCCCCTTTCCCCCCTCCCCTCTTCCCTCCCGGCCGGACTCTGGCCTCCCCCGGCAGCCCCCGGAGCGGCCGCAGCAGCAGCCGGAGGAGGAGGGGGCGCAGAGGGGAGCCCCAGGAGGCTGACCCCCGATCTGGGCCCATAGCGGGCCCCCACCAGCTCTCAGCCCCCCTCTCCTCCTTCTTCCCCACCCCCCGGCTCCCCGACATGACTGCCATCATCAAGGAGTTCGTCAGCAGGAACAAAAGGCGATACCAGGAGGATGGATTCGACTTGGACTTGACCTGTATCCCTTTTTATGTGTGTGCTTCTGTATTGGGGGATCCCGGGGGTGGGGGTGTCAGTGCTGACTTCTGATCATTATGGGAACACGGTGTGATTGGAGGACGTCTGACATACACAGGTTCTGGGTTGTCATTTATTGAAGTTTCCATAGAAAGTGATGGCAGTGGGCTCCGTGTTGGGATTGGCTGCATGTCTCCTGAGGGTTCATGTCAGTGCTGATATACAAGGCTGAGGCCTGCTGTTCAGGTGTGCACCATTCAGGTGAATCAACTGTCCTCGCCTGGGGCGCCTCCAGAGGCTGCTGCTTCTTCACCTCCATTGGTGCAGCAACACGACACCCATCAGACTTCTAGCTGTTTGTACAGATGTCTTTGTGACCATCAGTGTAAGTGGGGAGGGGGGTATTCTTCCCACTGACCGCCAGTGTAAGTGGGCAGGGGGGGTGTTCTTCCCACTGACCGCCAGTGTAAGTGGGCAGGGGGGGTGTTCTTCCCACTGACCGCCAGTGTAAGTGGGCAGGGGGGGTGTTCTTCCCACTGACCGCCAGTGTAAGTGGGCAGGGGGGGTGTTCTTCCCACTGACCGCCAGTGTAAGTGGGCAGGGGGGGTGTTCTTCCCACTGACCGCCAGTGTAAGTGGGCAGGGGGGGTGTTCTTCCCACTGACCGCCAGTGTAAGTGGGCAGGGGGGGTGTTCTTCCCACTGACCGCCAGTGTAAGTGGGCAGGGGGGGTGTTCTTCCCACTGACCGCCAGTGTAAGTGGGCAGGGGGGGGTGTTCTTCCCACTGACCGCCAGTGTAAGTGGGCAGGGGGGGGTGTTCTTCCCACTGACCGCCAGTGTAAGTGGGCAGGGGGGGTGTTCTTCCCACTGACCGCCAGTGTACGTGGGCAGGGGGGGGGTGTTCTTCCCACTGACCGCCAGTGTAAGTGGGCAGGGGGGGTGTTCTTCCCACTGACCGCCAGTGTAAGTGGGCAGGGGGGGGGTGTTCTTCCCACTGACCGCCAGTGTAAGTGGGCAAGGGGGGGGGGGTTGTTCTTCCCACTGACCGCCAGTGTAAGTGGGCAAGGGGGGGGGTTGTTCTTCCCACTGACCGCCAGTGTAAGTGGGCAAGGGGAGGGGGTTGTTCTTCCCACTGACCGCCAGTGTAAGTGGACAGGGGGGGGTGTTCTTCCCACTGACCGCCAGTGTAAGTGGGCAGGGGGGGAGGTGTTCTTCCCACTGACGGCCAGTGTCAGTGGGCAGGGGGGTAATATTCTTACCACTGACGGCCAGTCTCAGTGGGTGGGGGGGGTAGTATTCTTACCACTGACGGCCAGTCTCAGTGGGCGGGGGGGGTAGTATTCTTACCACTGACGGCCAGTCTCAGTGGGCGGGGGGGGTAGTATTCTTACCACTGACGGCCAGTCTCAGTGGGCGGGGGGGTAGTATTCTTACCACTGACGGCCAGTCTCAGTGGGCGGGGGGGTAGTATTCTTACCACTGACGGCCAGTCTCAGTGGGCGGGGGGGTAGTATTCTTACCACTGACGGCCAGTCTCAGTGGGCGGGGGGGTAGTATTCTTACCACTGACGGCCAGTGTCAGTGGGCAGGGGGGGTAGTCTTACCACTGACGGCCAGTGTCAGTGGGCAGGGGGGGTAGTAGTCTTACCACTGACGGCCAGTGTCAGTGGGCAGGGGGGGTAGCATTCTTACCACTGACCGCCAGTGTCAGTGGGGAGGTGGGGGGTAGTATTCTTCCCAGACAGCCAGTGTAAGTGGGCAGGGAGGGGGGTGTTCTCCCCACTGACCGCCAGTGTCAGTGGGCGGGGGGGGGTATGCTTCCCACCAGTGTAAGTGGGCAGGGAGAGGAGGGTATTCTCACTAACCACTAGTGTAAGTGGGGGGGGATTTCTTCCCACTGACCACCAGTGTGTGTGTGTGGGGGGGGGGGGGAGTGGTGGTTCCTTACTCATCTCCACTGTAATGGGAGTGTTCTTCCCACTCCTCCCTTGTAAATTGGTTGTACAAGAGGTTTCCGGAGACCGAAACATTTATTTTAAATTTGAGGCCGCTTATCTAAACCCTATATTGATGTTTCATTTGCAAAATACTGTGTATCTGAAACTATTACATTTTAAGATGTTTAAGAAAATACTATTTCACATTTATTTTCATAACTTTTTTTTTTTTTATCCTTGTTTGCAACACAGTACTGCTGATTTCCTTTGGCCCCTTTCAGCCATTTCCTGTCTACATGCACACGTTTGGTTGGAAATCATTCCTCAGGACTGGCTGCCTGCTGGTGACATTGGTGGATCCTGTGTAATGCGTTTGGTGATTCTGCATGAAGAATCAACAGGGTGTGCAGGTGACAGTGCAGGAACACAATTGGAAGACAGTTGTTGCCTGAACAGGAAGTGGCTGAAGAAGGGCCTTCATGGTGGTTACCAGGTATACTTCTTATATGTGATACAGATTTAAAAAAAATGACATTTTTGAATATCATTAACATGTTAAGCTTACTTTGAAATGTTAGTAATTGTTTTTAGACCCTTTATACCAAAAGCTTGTTCAGTTGAGCACTTACATCACATAAGGTGATCTGCCAGGATCAATGCAAGGCTGAACACAAGGGCACATAGAAAACTGTTGTTTCTAAGTGCTCAGTTAACACCACATTGCTTTGAGGTATAGTGTGCTGTATAAAAAGGGATGTCATTTTACGCATCCCAACTTGTCACATCACGCTGCGGTGATAGACTTGAATGAAGTATCATTTTGTGTGTGTGTTTTTTTTTTTATTATTATTCAAATAGTGTATACAGTGCAATGCGTTGTAACAAAACGCCATACCACCCGTACACTAGCGTATTTGCGGTTGTTGTGAATAAGGTCTTTGTTTCTTGGGTTATATAATGTCATGATTGTGCCGATAACCATGTTTTATATATATCTTTTTAATATCATTTTCTACCTTGTCTTTAGATTTGCTTCCTAGAAAAAAAAAACATTTTTGTGGCACTTGTAGCAGAAGACCTAGACTTCTGCTAAGTACTTCATTTTTAAATGCTGTGAAAAATATAAAAAAAAATTCTTTTAACAAAAGTTCTTTGGGTAGCATGGCAAGGTTAAAAGGATTTTGTTAGGTCTGGTTTATATTCTGCAGTTGGTTCTATCTTGAATTAAGGTTTACCTTTTTGGTACTGCAGTTAATATTTTGCTTTTTTTATGAAATGGTTTGTGCCATAAAAGATCGAAGCTTGCTTTTAGGATGCTGTCAAGTCTTTTGAAATGCAATCGGCGTGTCAGATGGCATGGCTTTCTTAGCAAGGGTCTCGTGTTGAATGGTTGTATCTTATGGGTATGACTAATGCTGTGTTTTTTTTTTTTCTAGTGGTCTAGTGATGGTCTAGTAATTCAAGCTGATTTGGTTTTAGAACCTTGCTTGTGGACTACACTAGGCCTTAGTTATTAAAGGCCTCTGCCATGTCAACGGTTGATTATGTGCAGAAGATGTTCCAGTTGTGGGACCTTTCTTTGATTTTTGTCTTTGTTCAGCAGTATTTTGTATAATTTTTCAATCAAGGGCACAAACATTTTAGCATTGCAGAAGGACAGTATTAAAATTAAATCTTAGTTGTGGTTCATTAAGTTGGAGGCTTTTTCTTTCAGTATATCTGGAGCATGCAATATTTTACCTATTGATTTTTAAAAGGGTTCGTCTGTTTTTTTTTTTTTTTTTTTTTATGTATTGGGAAACGTGACAGGGAATTGTGTTGGTTTTAAATAGGGTGGTAAGTGACCGCTATACAGTTTTCCAGCGTATTACCCTCTGAAGAGAACTTCTTCTGTACAGGTGACAGTGGTTTTTGACAGCTTCAGATGTAGTAGTTAGTACAACCTTTTGGAAATGGCACTGCAAGATTGTTCCAACAAAGTAAGTTGGACAGCACTAATATCAGTATTGACTGATCAACATGGGTCTTTGCTCCTTTCCTCAATGTATATAGCTTTCTGAATCTGCATACATAGTCAGTCCATGTTAATTGATCACCCACATGCTGTGTTCAGTCCACTGAAGATTGGTCTAGGTCATTAGCTGAACGTGGAGCCCTCCACTGTGTATGTAGTAATGATCATGGTCCTGGAACCTAGAATAGATCATTACTTGCAGTCATGCTTTTTTCACTTGGTGGTTGGGGCATACTGACTTAAAACACTCCTAAAGCTCATTCTTATGTATTTTATTTGCGCTGCTGTTTATCATAAATGTTGAAATTAGGTCTTTGTTTTTGTTAGTATTATGATTCCTTTGAAATGGTGTAATATCCATTTTTATATTTGTAGTGTTAAATTGTGTTTTTTTTTTTTTTTTGTTTTGTTTTGTAGTCTAAGACAGTTTTCTATCCAAACTGAAGAAAAAAAAAACATAAAAAAAATAAATATATATAATATAAATATATATACACTTGAT
This sequence comes from Lithobates pipiens, assembly GCF_037356315.1. Taxonomy (NCBI): domain Eukaryota; kingdom Metazoa; phylum Chordata; class Amphibia; order Anura; family Ranidae; genus Lithobates; species Lithobates pipiens. Next base: position 26,325,517 of record NW_027507787.1, read on the forward strand.
CAATCATTTTTTATTTTTTTTTGCTGATGTTTACTTTCCATGCTTTTTCAATTTTGTGCAAGTTGCCACTTGATGGTTAACAGTTATTTTACTATAGTGGGAAAATGGTACAGTACTTGTACTTTCTGAATACAGGTTTTCTGTGTGTCTAGTATTTAATTCAGGTAAGGTTTCATGTCTATGTGATATGTTGCTAGATGACTGCATAGCAGTTTTTAAAAAATGAATTAGTTGACTAGACCAGGGGTCTTCAAACTCTCTAAACAAAGGGCCAGATTACTGTCCTCCAAACTTTAGAGGGGCCGGACTGCGGCCATTGGGAGTAAAAATTATACTAGCGTCGGTGGAAATAAACAATGCATCTTTGGGATTTGGCAGGAGGAAGGGTGCCCTATCACTGACGTAAGTGGGAGAAATGCCCCATCATTGGTGTCAGTGGGAGAATTAGTGCTTTGCTGGCATCAGTGGGAGAAATGGTGCCCCATTGTCAATGTTAGTAGCTCCCCCATTGTTGGTTTCAGTGGAAGAAGTAGTGTCTTGTATTGCTGGAAGGAAAGGTGCCCCAAGGGCTGGATACAGGCAAGCAAAGGGCCGCAGTTTGAAGACCTCTAGACTAAACCATGGATGTCAAACTGTTCCATTTTACTGCATTGGTTAAAGTAGTTCATTGATGTGAGATAAATCACCTAACCCGGCCCCTTTTTTTTTTTTTTAAACCAGAGTGGGTAAAATATGATTTATACGTTGTGGCAGGCAGGCGTTGGCCAATGATCAGGTCATGGGGACATTGATAGGACAGGTGAGAATGCTCTCCCATTAATGTTCTGGCCATAAGTGGTGCAAACGGGAATGTGCGTGTTCTGTTAATTTCTGCCCCTCCTCTGAATTGATGAAACATTCAATATTATCAGAGCTGAGTTTGAAAGTTTTTATGGACTTCTTAAAAGATTTGTTGCCCTGTGGTTGGATTCTACTTGCAGGTCCAACCATATTTGGGGCAGTATAACACTCCTAGTTTTTATTATACTATGCATGTGCCTAATCTTCTTAGAACGCTATACTTTCTGCATTATGGCAGTCCTAAAAGGTATCTTAACCCAAAAACTAAAAGTAACAGCTTGCCAGTTTTATTTCCATAACTTTCAATCCCAGTGACAAGGTCATTATGACAAACGATAAATGTCCATGTGGCAGACATCAATGCAATTATTATTATACAAGATTAAGGCCTGATAGCGGTTCTTAGCTGCATGTGGCCTGCTGCGTCTTGGGCTAGGTCTACCACCTGTTGAGCACTTTTTAGAATGTCAGCAGGGTACCATGTGCTTTAAATGCTTTCTCTATTCCAGCACAAAATTCACAGACACGGACTGCCAGTTTTGGAGGGGAAGCAGAGTGGGCATGGATGGGGGGGAAATTGTATGATGCCACCAATGTTGGGAGTTACTACATTCTTTGAAATCTGTGTTGAGGGTTACAATTGCTTCCACCAATGCTGTGGTTGTTACTTTCATGGACTCCAATGCAATATGTTGTTGTGGTCACTGACACCAATAAAGGGTGTTATTGCAGTCACTAATGCCAGTGCTGGGTGTTACTGAATCCATGGACACCAGTGCTGGGGTTTCTTGCTGCACACACAGACATCAATGCTGGGGGGCTTCTATTGCAATAATTGACACCAATGATGGGCTTATTTTCTTTCACATTGTAGTATGCTGTAGATAATAGAACAGGAGCAAAACGTTCAGGCCTTAGTGCATTATAGTACAACTGCCTAAGTCGATGCAATGCACCTCAAAACATTAAAAAGCTGCCATTGTGCAGCCCTCTAAAAGCACCAAGTTGACCACCAATGTCCCAATTTTGACCACTTAAGCCCACCCACTGAATGTGGCTTTGAAATTGTGCTACTTCAGCGTGATTTCAAAGCCGCAGGACAATGCAATTGCATGAAATTGCACAGATTTCGGCAAGCCGCAGATGAAGAGATCACAAAGTAGTTAGAAATAGTGCAGGAACTATTTTTCAGATGCAACTTCAGGTGAGACATGCAATTTACAAATAGCACCTTAAGTCACATCTGTGGGAACAGGGCCTTATACAGCGTTTAGTCATTAGTATAAAAACTTCAAGGCCTACAGGTATTCCATTTGCATCTGAATAGGGATTTTTATTTTAGTGTGGATTCTTCACTGCAGGGGTAACTTTAGTGCAAATGTAAACCATTTAAAACTTTTTATTAAATGAAAAACTTGCAAGCAATGCAGTGCGTTTCAACCAGAGTGGATATAAATCAATGATTTAAAAAAAAAAAAAAAAAAAAAATCGGTTTTTCTTTTTTATTTAAATATATTTTTTTTTAATCAAATTTAATAAAATGCTTTTGGAGCAGCTAAAGATAGCTTTCTATTTAAGATACATTAATAATTTAGTTTATTTAGCATGAAATGGAGCTTAATTATGTAGCATGAGGCTGTATATTCTGTAGAAAAAACAGTGAGGGCTTCACGCTTAGGATACAACTACGGTTGCAGCCTCCCCTAATAGACTCCCACAAGGGGCTATAGTAAAGAACATAAAGCAAAATGGGGTTAGTGGCGCTACCTAAGGCCAGTAGGTGGTTACTCAAATCCTCTGTATAATGGTGAGTAAGTGTAGTGCAGCAGCCAAAAGATACTATAAACCATCATATGTGACATAATGAACTGAGTAAACATCACAAAGAAAGGTGTGTGTGTGTGTCTGCATATAATCTCTATATCTCCCCCTTCCCACCGAGCATACACAGATATGTGGCCTTGGCTTTCGGGGGTTATACCAGGATGATGCCTGCAGCTGCCTTTGTTAGAGCGGGTGATCGGCTTTCCAGGTATAACAACCGATGCAGCTAAAAGCCACTCAGCTGTTATACCCTAGTGACCGACTGGAACAAAGCCGGAAACTGCTTTGTTCCTCTTTACTCGGCTGCCAGTGGCGCTAGTTAAATTTATATATATATATATATATATATATATATATATATATATATATATATATATATATATATATATATATATATATATATATATATATATATATATTCAGAATCACAGACAACCGCGATATGAATACTTTGAAGTGTAAAGGAGGGTTTTGGGGTCTTAGAACCCCGATCCCTCCATAAAGAATACCTGTCACCACCTATTACAAGGAATGTTTACAGCAATAAAAGTGATCACGTTTTTTTTTTTTTTAACCTAATTTAACCACTTTCCACCCAGCCAATGCATATATACGGCCGGGTGGGAGCCGTCTACTCCTGATAGGACGTTCAGGAACGTCCTAAAGGAGTAGCGGGATCGCGCACGCGCGTGCCCGCGCAGCGGCGCGACCCCGATGTGCTCGTGTCACCCGGACACGGCACATCTCAGATCGGCAGGAGGGCTCTGTGATTGGCCCTCCTGATCACATGACGGCCGTGTCCAATCACGGCCGTCATGTGATGTAAACAAACAGCCGGTTGCTAGGCAATCGGCTCTCCTCTCCTCACACGGAAGTCACCGCTGAGGAGAGCAGAACGCTGCAGCCGGCTGATGATCAGTGAGTATGGGCTGCTTTTTACAGCTTTTTACTCACTGATCATCAGTGTAGTGTCAACACAACACACCACACAGTACAAACACAGTCCCCACATATGTCCCCAAAACATACATGTCACCAAATAATAAAAACATGTCCCTCACATATGTCCCACTAAAATCACATGTCCCAATGATTATCTGCACACATATGTACATGATCATTTGCGTACATATGTCCATGATCACACAAACCAATTATTATACGCTTAACGGAATTTTTTTTACCAAAAACATGTAGCAGAATACATTTTGGCTTAAATTTATGACAAAATTTGATTTTATTGGATTTCTTTTCAAATAGAAAAAAGAAAATGTTTTTTTTCCAAATTTCCGCTATTTTTGCGCTTATATCGCAAAAAAAAAAAACGGAGTCGTGAATAAATAACACCAAAATAAAGCTCTATTTGTGCGAACAAAATAACAATTTCATTTGGGTACAGTGTAGCATGACCGCGCAATTGTCACTGAAAGCGCTAGAGCGCTGATAGCTGAAGATTGGGCTGGGAAGGAAGGGGGCGAAAGTGCCCTGTATTGTAGTGGTTAATAATGTAAAAACAAGAGAGGTATCAGAGCGAGAGCAATAATTCTG